>NW_028262332.1:1250000-1875000 GCF_047370975.1 Nipponia nippon
ATGATTAACAGCTCATGCATCGCATTGAGCCAATTCCTTCGGGATCAGGTCACGTCACTGTCTTCTGGACCTTGCTTAGTTCAGCAGTGAATAATCACAAGCTTCACGAGACTTGGGACCTCTGCGTTGGCTGCCTGCACTCCAGAAGCGGCACAAGGAAGCGATCTGCACATTTCAGCAGATACTATTTTTTAAGCACTGTGAAACTTCCAGGTTTCATCAAAAAGCAAGTTAAAGGGGCTGTGGAGACTCTTTCCCATTAATACAAAGGTCATTCTCCCAGTCATGAGATGGACGGCAGCTAAACAGCCCTTCTCCATCTATTCTGTGGCTCCATCATGCCCTGCTGGGAAAAGGACCTTCTGCTAGTAGACGGACTCAAACACAGACACACAGTATTGTTTGCCATGCAGAACAGGAACTGTCATGGGCAGTACGATGCCAGGTTACTCAGATAAGCATATCAGGTACCTGCATTCACTATGACAAGGACTGGGGCTGTGCACAGGGAGGAGACAGCTGAAATCCAACATTTTCCCTTCTGGTTGTCTTATTCCCACTTAGGGCTCCCTACAGCATCGCATCCAAGTCTACTTTAGGTGGCTTTAGTTGCTGACCTTTCTGCTCTGCTTGTCCTCCCCCTCACTCCAGACACGAAGCGGTCTGTGGCACTGCAGGTCAGGATGGTGACACAGGGAAAGAGCATAATGTGCCTGGCTGAGTAGCCTAAAAAAATACTGCTGCTCTGTTTGATATCGCTGTAACTGAGCCTGTGACACAAAACTCACATCCACAAAGAGCAAGTGGTACAGGGAATCAAGCATTTAACAAGGCCAAGCCACGCAGCTCCCAGGCTGCTCAACTGGGACCTACATTTACCTCCCAAACCTGGGGACTATTCTTTACAGCAGCAGGAGTTTGGTGATAAGCAGCAGATGGGACTGGGGAGGACAGAAGTGTCCGTCCTTCTGTCATTCTCAACCACATTATCACCAGCTGCTTCCTTGCCTGTGTGAAATCTGCTGGCTGGAGCACAAGAGACGCCAAGCCAACAATGCCAGAATTACTCCCAAGAGTTCACATCACACATGGGAACGCTGAGCCACACAGAGTTTGTCCCACCTACTGAAACACAGCCATGGAAAGAAGGAAAATGGGGAGGTAAGGACATGCCAGCTCTTCAAAGAGGAAGTTACTGAGAGCTCTGCTTGGACACCCAAGCACACAGATGCCCGCAGAGCTTTCCGTGGCCTCTCTAATCACCAGTGCCTTTTGTAGTGGACATGGCGATGTTCACTCAGGCTGCTATCAATGAGAACATTCAGACTGACTCCTGAGAACAAGAAGAAACAAAAGAGAAGAAATGGCTTGGTGCAAGAGCTGGAAAAGAGCACTGAATGGGACACACAGGAAGCAGCACAAAGATGGAGTCAGGGAGGAAAGCAGGCTGAGGAAGAAAAGAGGATGCGGCACGGATAAGGGGGAAAAGGGAAGAGGTTTATACATCCCCATGCACCAGTCTGGCTTTGAGGAATGTGTCAGCTGCCTAATGCAGAAAAGAACTGCTTCCAACCAGAGCCCAACTCCCTTCAAGCCAGTCCTAAGCAGCTCACTCAAGTTCCTCAGGTTTCCTGGCTCAAACAAAAGTTGAGGTGAGCACCTTGCAACTCCCCTGCCACCTGCCAGGCCCTAGACTAAGCCACTAAAATCAACTGACCATACATGTGGTGCAGACAGAAACACTACTTACAATGAAATAAAACGAGCAAATCATATGAAACTCACTACTCAATTTGTAAGAATTTCTGGCTTTGTTTTGATTTTTACAGTGAGCTTTTACTCATGTGCTTTAAATGTTGCAGTTCAGATAGAAACAGATTCAGGAGGATGAGTGTGATGTGAGCTGGTACAAGGAGATGGCAGGGAGAATCTGTGAGATGTGTCACAGCAACAATGGGTCAGTATTCAATAGCAGTTCAGACAGAACAAAAGTCTTGGACTATTCAATACAGCCACTCTTTTGTTGTGTGTGCTTCTTATCAGTGGTTCCTGGACCCCTCCCACGCTAGAGGTTCACTTCCCCTCCTGCAGCTTTCTTGGCTTTACGGACAAGCTGTTTGATACGAAGGAAGATAATTCTGTCATTCCTCTGTAGGCTAGACAGGGCTTGACAGGAGTAAAAAAGGAACAATCTAAGGCTGCTGCTTTCAAAGGGCCCCAGAGGAGTCAGGAACCCAAATGGTATATTGGCATTTAAAGACATGCACTTAAAGGCTTTGAAACCCTTCAGACAAACCGCTCGTACTACCCACACCAGACAAGACATGAGGAGCAGACCTGCTGAGAGGCAAGTGGCCGCTTTCAGAGGAGCCAGTCAGGCTAGTAACTCTTGGCAGTCAGTGAACTACCCTGTTTTGTGTCACGTCTAACAGCCTGGTTGGGCTGACTGAAGATAGACTTGGCCAGCCCCTAAGGACTCCTGACTGCTGCTACCCAAGTGGAACAGGACTAAAGAGTACAAGTGCCTGAAACACAGAGACAAGCTCACCTGATGGGTTCTGCTTACACCTCTTTTCTTTAGGTTTTTCTGTCCCCGAATGAACAGCTGTAATTGTGGTGAATGCTTGGATTAGTACAGGATTGTTCTCCAAAACAAAATACGCAGTATTTTAATAACAAACAACTTTTTTCCCATTCACTATCACCCACTCTGCTACTGCTCGTGGGTTTTCCAACACCACTTCGTTCCTTTTCAACATGGTTCCAGAAAGCCCCTTCTTATTTGCTTCAGAGGCAGACATAAACCCCCACAACATATGCTGTGTAATCTGCTCCAGGGAGAAATCCCGTCCCTTACCTGTCCATTCCAGGTTGCGGCATTGCAAACACCACGTTTTGGTACTCTTGAATGGGGAATGGAGGGAAGCCAGCCTGTTCTGTTGGCATGTTATTTATCTCTGCATCAAGATGCCGAAATTACATTTCATCTGGTCTGTCTGTTATGCTCCAATTAGGCAGCATAAGAGAATGGCAGTGTCCCACTTGGAGGCAGGGGGATACACTGGCAGGATAAAAATCTTGCAAAGAAAACTCTATAAATGGTGTACCTACACAAAATTGTCTAGGCCAGTGGTTATGTTTAGTTACTACCACTTGGACTTAAAACTCAAAGGAAACTCCAGAAGTGGGGTAAATTTGAATTCCTCCTGGCACACGTAATCTGGTCCCACACCTGCACATCCGATATGCTGTGACCTCCATGTAGCAAACAGCTGGACTCCGGTTACAGCGATGTGTAAATAAACTGCCACATTTAGCATCACTGTAATATGCAAACTGCTGTTCTACTCATAGCGCTCAAACTTCTCTTGCTTGCTGCGAATGGCTTTGCTTCACAAGGACTTCACTGATGCACAGACAAAGAATGAGTACTGCTTTATCTCCATCCATATTCCCCTTTCTCTACATCTTTGCTCCCCATTGAAAAATCTGTGCTGAAGTACGTGGATTTTGGGAGCAGGATCCCCACATCATCTTTTTTTACAGGCTCTGGAGTGCCAGGAACCTGGGGAGGATTGAGAAGAGGGCACTACCCCAGGAAGGCTAGCTGCCTGCAAGCTTAAAGAAGGTATCCCAAATATATAAACAATCACCGATCACAGCTGAATCCTGCTCTGGAGAGGGATGTGGTAAGCAACAGCAGGAGGGAGTGAACACACTTACCGCTGGAGTTCTGAGAATTGCTGTTTGTTTCTTCAAAGTTGTTTTGCACTTTGCCTTCCACTCTCCTGCTGAAAGCGCTTTCTGCTGGGTGGAGAACAAAGCAGGGATGGTGACTGGTCAACACTGGACGCAGAACCACACAGACAGGAGGCAAGACAACATCCTCCTGCGCCACATAATAGCATACCCTGAATACAGCAGAAAGGTCAAATACCTCATTTTGGAGGTAAATGGGCCAGATTCATTGAAGGGATAACAGGTGGATATTTTTCTTGAACGCCTTCTGGCTGAGGCGGCCTGGATGGGCTCTTAGGGAGCCCATAAACACCAGTCCTGACTGAACCAGAAGGATTATGGCTTCCTCCTCTGCAAAAACACCCCAACCCTTATCTTCCTTAAGACAATAAGCAGCCCTTGAAGCCTCTGGCACAGGTGACCAGGCCTGTGGGTTGAACTCGGGTCCTCACCAGAACATGTGGCATCTCACCCACAGAGGCACTATGCCAGCTCTCCCTGCGCTTCCCAGTACTCTGCATTCCCTTCCTAAACACCCTCCCGGAAAGGTTCAAGGGACTGAAGGGCTGTCTCAGAGCCTCTCCATGATGTCTGGAAAAGCTACGGTAGATCCTCTGGTCCTCTGTGCCTTCCAACAGTGAACTCGCTACCCTACCCCTACCCCTCCCCAAGGGCAAGCAGGCAGGCCCTGCTCCTCTGCACCCTGCTGCCAGCCGGTGCTCTTGGCAGCTCGCTTCCTTCCCACGCCCCAGCAACAGCGCAGGACAATTTCCCAGTAACCGTAATGGGAGGACTCCTCCAGCGTGCAGAGGTGGTTCCTGACCCTGGCAGTAGCTGCAGTGTCCTGAAATGTCACTGTACAGCACAGCTGAGGTGCCTCCCTCCTTCTCAAGCTGGTGTCCCTTAGCACAAGTTCAACAGCACAAAGTGTGAGGTCTTGTCTCACTTCAACTAGGTTTGCAGTATCTGGGCAAATGTAGCGACTCAAAGGATAAATTAAAGGAACTGAAAGGTCAACTGACCAAACTAATGTGTATGGTCTATGCTGTATAGACTCTTATCGTATGTGGACTCATTCATGGAGTCCACTGTCACCCAATGGGTTCATTTGAACATGGCTCAGCAAGGCTCTGCTGGGCTCAGCAGCAACGCAAATTGTATAGGGAGGGAGTTGGGGGAAAGAAGTCTCTCATTCAGGAGTGACAGGGACTGCTGAAAATTGGTATCAGATCATTATTTCATTACGTATTTCTGCAGACCACTGGAGTGGTCAGAACTGCTGCTACGACTTTCATAAAGAGGCCCAGGTCCCTGCAGCCTCCCAGCCTCCCTGTGCTGAAGCGTGGCTCAGACACATGGGCTTCGTGTCTGATGTGTCTAGAAAAGACCTGAACTGCACGAAGCTCCCAGGCCATGAATTTTGGTCCAGCCAATCCTTAGTGGACCCTTCCAAGTCCTGAGCAGGCTTCTCAAATTCTCTATCTACTACATTCCTGACTCTTTCTAAAATGCAGGAGAACAGGAAAACTTGGTAATCAAATCAGTTAAAACTGAATCACATAAAACAGGGCTGAAAAGGAACTGGAGACATTATCTAGTCCATCCCCCTTGACAGATAAATAATAGGAACGAGAGGCCTTAAGCAACTAGAACATCAGATGGCACAGTGGGAAAAAGAGACCACGACAAAATGGATTAGGCCAACCTACCCCCCAAGAGACCCAGGTTCAAATCCTGGCTTACGTCACAAGTGGAAGTGAGTTGGAGGTCTCCAAAAATGGTTGGAAAAAATTTGCATGGTAGTTTTGTCCTCAGCCCCTATCCTTTTTTTAAATTTTTTTTTCCCCCAAGTCTGGCAATAAGAAAAAACTGGTTTAATGCACCTCCTTGGACTTACTGTGTCCTTCCCACACAGGGGAGGGCAGCTGACACAAGTTGTCTCTCTCTCTCTCTCTCTTCCCCTTGTACCTGAAACTTCTGCATGCAAAGCAAAATTATCTGTATAGAGAAAGTAAGTGCCACTCTACTAAGCACCTGCGCAAACACCGTCTCTGGAGTGGTACTCCACCGTCTCTGGTATTATCCAGGCCCACATGGAACGTCTTTAACCGCAATACTCGGAAGGCATCCCTTCTGGAGACTGTCTTCCTGTTATGGTCAATGCATTTGTACCAGAAATTCAAGAAGCCGCTCAGATTGCATTTGTACAAGACACTGCCTTGAAAGACACCAGGGAAATGACGCCACCAGATAGACCGGGTAGGACTCCCAGACTAATATTAGTTTCTTGAAGATCAATCTACCAGGCTCAAGCATCATGCGATTCCTTCCTCCATACAGGAAGAGAACAGTTCAGTTTTTACCCAATGTACTGAAATACCTTTTGATTAGAGAAGTGTGTGGGGCAGGGGAAGTGCCTTTACAAAAAACATCTCCCAGTTACTGCTCAGATGAATCTGGCCTCTGGCCCAGGAAGGCTCCCAGTTTTCCACTTTTGTAAGAGACATGAAACTGGAAGAAGTTGTTTCAAGTTTAAGTAAATCATGAAAAAGGTTTCTCAGCTTTAACTCCTAATTTGGTTGAACTGGATGGACCTCAAATTAGTAATAAAATCATATAAATGTTTAAGAGGTGCAATAACAACATGGAATCTCAGGACTCACAGGCTGTAAAAAGACAGGTGACTCACTGCAACATCTGGTAGCTGCGGATACGTGTGTCATCTAACAAAAAGCATCCTTCTTCAGCATGCTGTGGCCTCTCCCGCCACAGCCACCTCTGCTACTCGGCATCTGTCCATGCCAGACATTTCAGGGGTGTTTAAACACCAGCTGATTAACCAGCCCTTCCGTACTGAGATGGAATATGTATCTATCGATCCCACAGATTTAAGAGACTGCTTCCCTGCTGCCTGGACATGTGAATGCTATGTCTCACATCCTATTTATTCATAGTTATTTTTCAGTGCTCTTTACCTTCTTTTTTTTTATCCTTTCTTTTTTTTTTAAGGTTTGATCTTGTTTGGAAGGAGGAAACGGAACTATGGGAGGATCAACCTTAACTTGAGTCTTCTAACACCTCTGTAATGGTTCTGCACCACTGATTTTGCTGCTGGAGCCCAGCTTATCTCTCGGTGGTTCCTGTGAGGAGCGGAGCCCTGTGAAAACACCTGTACTCCATTTCGCTTCCTCAGGCACAGGCCTAGCCCTGAAAATGTCGCCTTGAGGAAAACAAACACTAAATGCCAAACAAAGCTGAAAACCAAACAAAAATCCCCCTACCTGACAAGCCACTACGCCAATCCTTGTCAGGAAGCTCTCCTCAGTTTGTGACACCAGGATTTGAAACAGGGTCTTTTGTACCTCGTGGTTAACATGATGCTTAAAAAAAAACAACTGGGAAGAGGTAATAAAGACCTACTGCTGATCTAAATTTTCATTTACAACGTGCCAAAGGATCTCATCCCCTCAACTGCTTCTGGGAGTAGCTTTTCTGGGACAGTCATGGATGGAGCAGACTGAGTCCAGGAAGGGTCAAAAGCCAACCCAGGGCAGGATTGGACACTAAGCAGTTAAGAAAGTTGATGGTAGAAAGGCAATTGGTACCTGTGATGGCCTTGCTTCCTGGGGATCCAGAATTTGGAGCGCGGAACATCTGGGATTGGGATGCCGGTGGGACACCGGAGGGGGTGCGGTGCAGGAGGGTAGAACATCGGTTTATTGAAGCCGGTGTTTTTTTGCTGGATTGGCTCGCCTGTGTCTTCACTGCCACGAAGAGTGGAGATCGAGAGAACTCTGGATATGAACACTCAGAACTAGTGCCTGGACAGTCAGTCAGCTCCCAGATCGTGTGCCTTCTGGGAGGGTTGCTTTCTAACAACCATGCTCACGAATCCCTTGCATGGGGACCTGCAGTGACTGTGGATCCACTGATCCCATGTAACAAAATTGTTTTCCCCACTCACCCGAGGGGACAGATTCTTGAAGCTTATTAGTTCCCTTCCACACCTTTGACTGCCACGTGACCAACCCATTCCTCCTCCAGCAGGAATCACCCCATCCATCCAGGAGTACTATTTGATTGCCATGGCCTGGCTGGGTGCACCTGCATCTCTGTCCTCCATTTCTATATATGTAAGAGTTTGAATTTTGAGAGCAGGTTTCTAATGTGATACTCAGAGCTCTGAATAGGGAGAAGTTTACACCTTTGTTACTTGAGCCTTGCATAAATCCTAGAGATCTCCAGCTACATTCCTTGTCTCGCTAACCAAACACAAAGAAAAGGGGGCTGTTGGTAACGGAAGGGAATTAGGAGGCAGAGTTCTCATCCTGCAAGTCAGGAAAGGCCTTTTGGTCCCCATCTCCAGACAAGCACTGGTGACACGTGGAGAAATTCTGAATATTACTAGGATATGCTCTTTGCATAAATCTACATTTTGGTCTCTGCAATGCACAGTGAGAATCACCAGGAATGTTCAATGCCAAAAGTCATATGAAAAACCTTCGGGAGGACAACCCTTTGTCTAGGCCGCAGGAGTTACAAAAACAATTACAAACATGGAGAAACAACCTAACGACCCCCCTCATTCCCCAATGGAAATCTGGATACAGCTCCTGAAGCCAAGTCCCACTCCAATCATCTGCCATGAAGAATCACTAAGAAACAAGGTTCGCATAACCCACAGCCCAAGATCACCACCAGTAATTTCTATGGAGTGATATTTTAGGATGCCTAAAGTTGGATGGACAACACTAGCACCTGTTCATCCTAGATAGTATAATTCAGAAATACTTATCCACGTTCAGCAGTTCTCCATCATGGACTGCCATGGCAGCGCAACAGTCTGCCTCTGAAACAGGTGAGGAGAAAAGTCACCCAGACTGGGACTGGATGCTCATTTCCAAAATCCCATGAGACATTATAGACCTCGAATGTGAACTGCTTTCATCTCCCCTGTCCGCAGCCAGCAGCACTGGAGAGCGAGGATGTGTACATTCAAAGCAGCTTGCAAAAAGATCCTTGAAGGAAACAGTGTTTTGTTTCACTTGATCTGTTACACAGATCCAAGATGACATTTCCTGTAAATGTTAGTGTACTTCTGCAGGAGATTCTGCACTCGGTTTTCTCATAGTTCAGGTCAAGATACTTCTCCTCTGCTTGGTCTCTGGCCAGCTGAATAGGCAAGAGGCTTGCTTTTGCTTCCTAGACTTCATTTAAATCTCCATGGATAATCCTCCTCTAATTGCTGCCAAACTCCCAGTAAAAATGTAGTCAGATAGGACAATTTCCTGCTTAAGCATCATCTAGTTTCCCACGAGGACCATTCCCACCAAGTGCTGCTTTGTTCCCCATCTATACCAAGAGAAGCAGCAATCAGCCAGCTATTCAGTGTCAGAAACAAAAAGCATCCTCTGCAGTCCAGATACTGCTGAGATCTGAAGAAAAAAGTCTCAATGCTATGAAGACCTCCAAAATTACTTCTTTGTCCTCCCAACTTAAACAAATAGTATGTCTTCAAATTCAGATCCCAGAGAGAAGGCTGCTCCATCTGACACTAGGCAGAGACAGAGTTTGAGCCAGCGAGGCAAGACAGACAAAAGAATATTAGTTCTAGCAGTCTGGAAGATGCTAATAATTCATTGAAAAATGTTTTAGTTTTTAGTTCATCAGATGACAAATTCCCTCTAAGACTAAGCAACACAGGTAGAGACGATCATGTAGCTCCCCTGTTCTGCTCTTGAAAACTCATCTTCACTGTGGAACTCACTGCCTCAGGCTGATGAAAAGGCCAAGTTCAAGATATTTCCAAAAATGAAAATACTGAGTTGCTGAGTTACAAAAAACTCCTGCCTCAAAATCTGCAGCTAGACAGCAAGGCTGGAGACAGCATGGTGAACAGGCGATCCCCTAACTGCTGCAATGAAGTTTTTTAAACTTCCTCAGAAAGCATCTGAGGTATCCCCCAGTTGAAGCTGACATACTGGAGAGGTGAGGGCAGGAAAGAAGTAATGCAGAGGGTAAGTCTCACCGAATGATCTCCAATCAGTTGGTAAACTGAGGGCACTGTGCTACAGCCGCACAGAACGGCACACGGTGTGCTACAGAGTACCGATGATACAGGTGACCCTTAAAAGATGGGGACTCTGCCTTGGCAGCAGGAAAAACACCTTGTTCATTGCTGTGCTCGGTCATGACGGCTGTAGAGGAGCAATGATGCAGCTAAAGAGACTGAGGTTCTCTTTGGGTATGCAATCAGGGCACTTTCAAAGGGGATGAGGAAGACAAGGTTAGCTCTCAGTTCCTTCACTAGACCCAGCGCTGCTGCATGCCCTTCACGAAGGTGGTTAACAGACTTGAGAATATTCAGATGAGAAGGCAAGAGGATAAATAAAGGACAAGAGCAGCATAGCTTACAATGGAAACATCAAGTCACTCCTTTGGCTTAACTGGGAGGTTGGTCACTATGAAGTGACTTGACAACAGGCTATGCAAAGCTCTAGAAAGGACAGAAATTTGGTAACTTAGTCCTCCTTCACCTAGCAGACAAAGTTATAAATAGGATCCAGTCTCTGAAAGCTACAGCTGGATATTTTTAGTCTTAATTTAGTGAGGGTAATAATTCATCAAAATAATTACCTTAAGAGGTTGCTGTATTTTCTGTCACTCTTAACAGCAAGATTAGATGTCTCTCTAAAACATGCATGTGAGCAATTAAATCAAGGCAATCCTATAGCATGCGTTACTCCGGTCGGTCCAGAGATCACAGTGGTCCCTCCTGGCTTTCCTGTCTTTGGTAAGACCTTCAAGCCCTGTGAATGGCAAGCTGTGGCAGTAAGCAGAAAATCTGGCAGACATCTCAACCTGTCTCCTCGAAGGATACATAAAGCCACACACTACCACAATGCACCACCACAATAGAACAGAGATCAGATTATCTCAGTGACCTTGCTTCTTCCAGGTAAAAATTCTGGCTAATAATGTGTATCACATTTTTTCAGAAAGATCTTGTCAGGATGGATAAGGAACAATCCATGGTTCAGATGGAATTATACCATCACCTCTGGAGAAAAACCTTCTTTAATTAATATGATGGAAAGTGATTCCTTAACAATGGCCTGAAATTCAGTATGCTGAACGGAAACCTCTGCTACTGGAAACAGGTCTTTCCACAGGAAAAAGCCTGTGCTCAAACCTATTGAATTCTTGATGCTGCTTTATACGTACAAACAAATATTGCCAATGGAGCCTGTTGCTAAGGCACTGTGGGATCAGAGAGTGGGAAAAACAGCTAAACTCACACATTTCACTCATGGAGATGAAGGAAGCAAAGACACACCATCCAACTGGAATCTGGATCTGTTTTTCTGTTGGTTAGGCAGGATCTGTGTGGAAACTAGACATGCTTCCAAAAAGGATCCCTTTCCCTAAGAGAAAAAGCCACGATGGCAGCTGCCTTTAAGAAACACTGTGCTTAAGCACTTTTGATGAACAAATTGTATCCAGTGTCCTTCACGTCAAGAAAAGTAACTGAGCAGGGAGGCTTGATGAACTTCTTGAGCATCTCAGGTGCCAGGGTGGATGTAGGTCTGTCTGTCCCCTACAGAGCCAAGTATGATCACAGGGCTGGCAGGGCAGGGTCTTCGACAGCCAGGACCCATCCCACAGACCCTGAAAAAGGTGAGCAAGGCAGGACCAGAGATGACACCCAGGTTCAACCAAGAGTCCAGATCATCAGGAAGGATATGGCGATGAGACAGGTCCGTGGTCAAGCTGTGAAGTCAATCCACAGGTCAGGGGCAGGATCAGCTCTGGTGAGGATAACCAGGGCCAGACACATACCAGCGATCCTCAGGGAGGTCCAGAGTGAGGAGACAGGTTGACGTCAAGCTGGGAAGTCAGTCTACGGGTTGGGGTACAGCCCAATGTGACCCATGGCCAGGCATGGGCATGTCTACAACTGAGCTGGAGACCAACATCCTACAGTCTAGTTCAGGCAGGGGCTGATGATCCAGAGCTGAGAAATAGGGGGTTTGGATGTGGGGGGAGGCCCCATCTGAGGCTGGTCAGGGCCATTAAGATCTGTTAGTGCACTCAGGGCCCTGACAGCACTTTAGATTTTCATCCTGGAAGCAATGGACATGGATAGTTGTGCAGATTTTAGCACTCTCACAACATAGTTCCGTGACCAGGGAGTCTGTTGCCTTATCTGCAGTTACCAGAAGAGGATGCGATGAGTGCACGCTCCTGAGCCTGCACTTAACAAGCTAAAACCCACTCTCGGTGGCTTTTCTAGCCAGTCCACATCCCAAATGCACTAGGTTTTCTCTGCATTGTAAACGCATCATCTGAGAGCAATCACAATAGCCCAGACACCTGCAAATGTGGTTAAATCAGTTCCATCTTCCAGAGCAGACAGAGCCTGGAGGAGGACAGAAAGAAATCTCTGAACCCTCCCCCTGTGCACCACCGTTCAGAGGCATTTCTAAAACTGGGACAACAAACGTGCCTACAATCTACTTTTTTTGGAAACAGCCTCTGACACTCTTCTTAGAAAGAGTGAATAGGCTGACAGAAACAGCATAAGAATATGTATTTTAAAAGAGTAATAGCCCAGTTCTGAGCATATGAAAAAGCCCCTACTCCTCATTTACAAAAGGGAACTTTTGAAGGAGACATTTGGCATTAACAATTCCAGGGAACCCCACAGCAGAGCTCTTTTCCAAACAGCAGGTATCCAGCAGCACTGACCAAAAATTATCCTGCAAGGTCCTATTGACCCTGCAGGATATAAGTCCTTGTTTTAGCCCATTTTCAATAATTTTTTATCCATTATCACAGAAAACCAGAAAGACAGGCTCCGGAAGGGAAGCTTGCATTCAAGCAGAGAGACCCAGAAAGCTGGATTGGTAATGCTGAAGTGTTTTCCTCACCCACGCCCACTATGGCTGTTTTTTCAGCATTTGCCTTATAACCACAAGAACAAGACCAGGGTAAAGACACAGTCTCAGCTTTACTTCTTCTGACTGCTAGGGCCTGAGAAAAGCCAGTTGTGCTTTTCAGAAGTCATGTGTTTACAGCTGCCCCACAGGACCCTGGTTTATAGGAAGAGCAGAGTCTGAGCAGTAGAAAGGTGGGAGGACGTACTGGCCAGCCTGCCTTGGGAGCTAATCATGCCCTCTCCTGTGTGCTCATCAGGGTTAGTGGTTCGTCACTGTAAATCATAAATCTTACTGGTCATGGGAACTAGGAGAGGAAAAAAAAAAGGGTTAAAGAAAAAAAAAGGGAAAAAGAAAAGTTTATCGGGAGGGGGTTAAACCTTATGAAAATATTATCCTGATCTGACCTTAAGTATCCTCATAGTTAAAGATGTTTGCTGAAAGGACTGGAAACCCATCCGCACATCTCAGTGCTGGTCTAGGCTGCAGCAGGGGCAGCTTCTTTTGCTTTCTCAAAGGTTACAGCAGAAACCATGGTGCAAGAATGGCTTCAACCCCAGCATTCAAAAGAATGTCCCTCCTCCTCCAAAACTGGCTCCCAGGAGTCAGAAAGTGGGCATCAGGACCCTGCAGCTGCACTCTGCACAGGACGAAGGGCAGTATCTGTGTGGACCATTCGTATCTGCAGTCAGACCCGCAGGGCCCACTTCAGGCAAATACCTCTCAGAGAACAACAGTTGTGTTTTTCTTTTATGCCGGATAGCCTGGACCACAACCAGCAGCTGCAGCCTATTACTACAGATGGCTGGGAGGGTGGAGAGATATCCATAGCGATAAATCCCCTTGAAATGGGAAGTGCTGGGAAGGTAAGAATCTGTTCTTGCTGAGCAAGGATTCCATGCACAGTCCTTACAGCATACTGCTCCTTAGCTATCTGACTAGAGACACCAAAGCCTTGGTGTCTTGAGGGCCCATCCTACTAGGAGATTGACCTACTGCTGATCACCACCAACGGCTTTTCGGAGGACCTGAAAACACCTGAATTAAGAGGTGGAGTTTGGGGGTGCAGGCATGTGTAGGAATAACTGTCATGTGTGCAATCATAAGGGTTAGTTCCCTTGGGCAGATGGGAGATAGTAAGACTAACTTTGTGATGATTCTGGTAGAGGTATTTTATGCCCGACACCTTCTACCGTGATCTTGGTCCATCTCCATGCTCCAGAGAACCTGCATGGGAACCACCAAGCCTTGATCCACCTTAAAAGTGAGAGTCTGGTGGACTACATTCCCAATTTATTTCTATATATGTCTAAAACCAAATCTTCCTTATTATAATAACTTAAAAACCTAACTAAAGCTGAATTTGGTGTGGAAGGAGTGTGCGCTCCCTCTGCTGGATGTGGATGAGCAGCTAACGATACCCACTAAGCTAATGAGCTCAGCTCATCCATCCTCATCATCAGCCAAACTGCTGACAGCTGGACAGACATGGGCATAAAGCAACCATGCTGGCTCACGGCATTAACATCACAATAAAGCACAGGGCAATGCTATGAAAGAAGCATGAAGTTCAGGTGTAAAGAACTTCTCTGCATACTTTTAAAGCATCCAAAACCAGAATGTAGCAAGAATTTCTCTCAAATGTTTTACTAAAATTTTGCACTGAATTACACTTAATTGCTCATTAAAACCTCCCCCTTGTCTGGGGAGTGCAGATCGTAGTGTCCCTCCAGAGTGCAGATCGTAGTGTCGTGTAGTATGCTGAGAACTGCCTTTTCCCGAGCTCCCTGAAATAAATATTTTATTGCCTGTGATTTAGTAGCAAGCTGCCAAGGTAATTTACATGATTTTGAAAACCAGTTTTAACTCACTGTCTGAAATAATTTCTCAGAAGCTCGTAAGAAAGACGCTTCTTCCCTAGCATGTACGTTCACTTATTCTTTAGGGGAGTCTAAAAATTTTGTGCATCACTTCAGTTAAACAACAAAATCAAATATCAAACCCCCAAGGAACATACGTAGAATTGCATGGACTTTGGTAAAAGTTCAGTGACATTACAGACCCAACAGTAACAGTGTCCCTCTGAGAAGAGATTCCAGCTCAGCTTTACAGTGCCCTGGTCAGCACACGATCTATGGTTCTGCCAGCTGCAATCCCACAGGTCCAGTGGAAGGATCCACAAGAACGATACTCTCTCCTGCAACCCTCGGGTTTACCACCAACCACCGTAAATCGCAGTCTGTAATGAAATAGATCTCCAGCAGAATACTCACTAATAGGTGCATGCAGCGCCACATGTTCTTGGTAGGGAGTGTAGTATTTGTACTGCTTGCCACAGAATTCACAGGTGTAATTGCCAGTTTCTGTGAAGATGAGACAAATACAAAGATCAGAAAGGAGTGCAGCACCCTCTCACGCAATCACCGTCGTCCTGACTTTTTACATAGAAACTGGCCGGGTGACAAAACCTAGAGCATATTCCTCATGCACCTGGAACTTATCTGCTCTGTAATTCACACATTCTTTGCCCCAACGAAGGAAACAGTTCAAGCCGGTGTCCAGAGTGACGGACCGTGCATAAGAAGTCCAGCAGAACTGAACAAGCTACAGGAGATTATCCCAAAATTACAGCAAGTAAGTGTGCAAAACGAAGGAGAGAATCCAATTCTAAAGTCTATGTTACAGATGGCACAGTTTTGTCTTCTGGTTACAGGCAGCCTGTGATGTGTGGACAACGGGAACAGTCAAACTAGGAAACAAGTTGTCAAGTTTAAGTCTTAATTACAGAACTTCTATATTGGAATTGTAGATTTCTCTTGCAGGAGGAGGGGCTTTTCTGCAATAACTGTGTTAATTCCCGCTTTGGGGGTACTTGAAATAATGAAGTAGTGTAACCATACACTGACACCTCCCGCTCCTGCCAGCGCTGGTAAGTACAGAACTGACAGCAAGCTGCAGGCCAAAGGAAAATCCAGGGTTAATCAATTATTTCCAAACTGGAGAATTCAGAGAAATGCTTCGGCAAAGCCTGGTCCTCTCTTTGGTTCACTCTGATCTGTTTGATGAACCCATCACAAAGGCAGTGTGAATGCAAGCACCTGCCAGCTCTGCCAATACAGCGTAAGACCCCCTCTAATCCCTGCCAGCCTGCTTTTCTCCTGAACCTCTTCCCTCTTCTCTTTGCAGAGCTCTTGAGCAGAAAACATCACAAAGCTGCATTTCTTAGGGCCAGGGATGCTGGTATTTGGTGTTCATTTGAACCTAAACATGTCTTTCAGCACCCCTAAGGTCCGAACACCTCTGCATAACACAGTGTTTTCTGGTTTTCCTAGAGGTACCCCAGCTAATGCCAGGTTTGAAACCCTTGTACTGTCTCTTTCACATTCCAAGCTGTATAATAACTCATACTTGGACCAATCTTCTGGAATGGCTCTGGCTCCTCCTCCTTCACTTCATCTGCTGCTATGACGGCCTGGTCATAGGGGTCTGCAAGAGAACAGAACCAGCAAGAGAGCTGACAACACCTCAGGTTTTCCTTCTACAGCTGCATGGGCACTGAATGCTCCTGCATCTGTAATGACATTTCGATCTGTAACAAGATTTCAAGACAGGAATTATAAACCCAATGACCCCTCTGTCTGACTCGTCCCTCCTCCTCCTCAGGTGCCCCAGGCAGATATTATCCCCCCTCTTCCAGCCCAGTAACATGCCCTGTAGGTATATAATGTTTAAAAAATACAGAGAAAGACTGAACAAACACATTGCAAAGCCTGATTCATATTTTCTTCCAGTGCATCTCCTATCTAATGATGTTATACTGTCTCAACGTGGGCACGGTAATGCAGTCTGCAAGCAAGTTAGCTAAAAAACACTGACCAGTGACTTTCTACCATCTAACAGCACAGCTAGCAACGTACCCAACCCGTTTTATAAAATAATTTAATTTATGCCTTGAACAATTCAACAGATCACCAGAGACATGAAACACCTGCTGCTTTGATTTTCAAAAGCCTGATCAATTTTATGTACAACAAAAGCCTGGTATCTACTAGGGCTGGGCATAAACCTACTGGCTGTACACGTTAGGGGAGGGAGAGAGGATGCTCCTCTCCTGCTGCAATCAGTGACAAAACTCCCTTGACTCTTACAAGTGTAGCATCGGACCCGCTGTGCCCGAATTACTCAATGTTTGAAAAGATTTGTGAAATAAAGCACACAAAGGATCTCGGCTTACCTGCCCGGTTTTCTGGGGCCCCTTCCACACTAAAAACTAACGTAGAATAGAAGAAGGAGGGGAAGAAACAAAACAGAAATTAAATCCTCTTAAATGGCCTTGTTTTCCTCCTGTATTTCATGTACTGCTTCAGCATATTTCAGCCCCACAGAATAAACCAGGCTTTGTGCCCCAGTCCCTCCTCTTCCCAGCAGCATCCACACAGGAACTATTTGAGCATGCCCAGCCCTAATATACACAGATTCTCAAGGCCTTTGTTCTGACACTGACACAGCCCCACGTGAAGTTCAGATGCACAGCTGCCTCACGCTTGTGTTTGCTAAGACACAACCGGCCCCTTGGAGGAACTGAGACAAGCAGTGTCCTTGCAAGACACAAGTGGAAGGCGATGCCAAAGCCCTCTCGTAACCCTAGGCAGAGCTCCCTGAACCATAGCTAGGAAGACACGTTTCTGACAGAAGCAGACACGTTCATCTCACAGTGACTTTCGGTCCCAGTAATTTAATTTTGGCTCCCCAAGGGAGGAAGGGAGCTTGCAGTGGTGCACTGCCAGAGAACGCTGGCTCTTCTTAGAGCACGTTCAGATGTCCCCATGTTCCAGCTAAAAACAGCATTTTTTTTTTTTTGACACCACGCATTGTGAAAAACCGCTTGCTTTTCTGAGACAGTCCAGCCATCAAAACCTTCTGCTTTCCAAGCAGCCTCTTTCTAAAATTCTGCCAGGGCTCCCTCCTTGGCCAAGTGAGAAGCAATACCAACGCAGTGAGGGTTTGGAGCATCTGTGGGCTCTGAGCTGAGGAGCTTTAAATGCCCAGAAAGCAAGGGGCAAGCCAAAGACAGTATGTTGTTCCTTCTATTTCCCCCAATGTAGAAAAAAGAACCACTGTTTCTGGAGGAGGGTGTCCGCTTCTGTCTGAGTGTCACCCGCCTAGGCCACATCTACATTCACGGAGGAAAAATTGGCCTGTAAGGTCCACTGACAACTACATCAGTTCACTACCACAGTGATTAACAGGAACGAAACAACATTTCCCAACTCTGAAATGTGGTTTCTCACAGAGAAGCATGTTGGGAACAATCTTGTGAAGTCAGAAACCAAAAGGCAACCAACTGTTGCCCAGCAAGTAGCCAGACTGACAATTTACCTTGAGGCACGCAGTTCTCGCATATCCATCCTAACCATGAACCTTAATACAGACAGGAGGACTGCAAGGACCACAGGTCCCAGCAGAGGGTGTTATTTTGATGCACGCAAAATGAATCAAGCGCAGCAAACTTCTTGCAGGGCCTGTGGACTGTGCCTCCGCTGACAAAGGCGAGCGAGCCATGCTGTGCAATGTCCCGTACATCACGGGCCGCATGGTCCTGCAGAACCACATTTTGCTTTCCCCAACGACTTCTCATTCTAGTTCGGGTGTCTGAGTGTGAAAACAGTACTCACCATCCACGGCATGTAGGTCTCTGTGCTCTTGGAAGCAGCTATAATATTTATATTTTTTCCCACATATGTCACACGTGTACCTAAAATTGTCTGTAGGAAGAAAACAGGCCACTTTAGAAACTTTGAGGTAAAAGGCAAGCACTCCAGCCAACGCTGCTCAGTCAGACACCCCCATGCAGTTACATTCACCCCACAGGCTCTGTCACACCTCTACGGCACGCAGACAACCACTGCTTCACGATGACCCCCGCCTGCCCCACGCTATACAGCTCGGGGCACATTCTGATCTGGTATTTGCTATTCAGGCAGCTCTGCTCTCCAGTACAGCCTCCAGAAAACCGCACGGCAATGAAGACACAGAGCAGCAGGCCCTGCTGAAATCTCCTTTGGAAGTTCAGGGCTACAGTAGGCAAGTACTGGTCAGGATGGGGACAAACTGGCAGAACTAAACACAGAGCCAACGTATGAGCTGTTAGAAGTCCAGGTCTTAAAATGCCAACTACGACACGGACTGGATGTGCCTACACGCTCCTACCACGCTTGGTTCTCACTGCTGCTGCTTACTGATTACTAACTGCATCCAAGATCCTGCGTGGGCACATTGTAACAAACAAAACCAAAGAGAACCGACAATCCAAAACACGCAGGACAGTAAGGTACTCAATGAACAGGAGGACTGACGGAGCCTGGTTTCATGTATGCTTGTACCCTAGACCCTCTCCCTTCATCCCAGCAACAACAGACCCCCGTCACCACAGCTGCGTGGGGAAGACAGACGGATGCAAAAGAACTCGAGATGCTTATGAATTCGCTTTGGTCTGACTGGGGACAACGAATGTCTTTGGCTCAGCTATCACATCAGTGTAAGAGGAAAATTTCACTTGTCAACTTGGTGGGGTTTTTCCATCCTCCGATGCCTGACATACACCTCGGGGTGCAGACTGACACCCACAAGTAGTCGCCACACTGCAACTCGCAGTGTTGTACTGGCCGGCTGACCGCAGCAGCCGATGGGTTGCGTGCTACCAGCCCGCTGCAAACAAAGTAAAGCACATCGGCTTGTGTAGCCACGAAGGATCTTCAAACTACTGTGTTTTACCTCAGAATGGGAGCAAGCCAGGAGTGTACACATCAGCTCCCGGGGCTCCACAGATGAGCTGCGTTTCAGTAAGCTCCCCTGCAGTAGCTCAGTTGTTTGTATTCATGCATCCGTACCATTAGCAAAGTTAAAGCCTTGTTTTTACCTCTTCCACACCGTGTTCAAACACACCAGAGTATGCACATTAAGTAAGCGCTTATTTTACTTCTCAATAGTTTTATTTTTAAAAGAAATAACTACTTTAAGCTAGTATATATTGGAACAGTCTAATCGCTCACTTGGGTTCGCTACTGCAGTCCATCGGGACATGGGGTTTCAACACTAAGTGAAGAATCACTTCCCACCCTTTATTCTGCTTCGCAGAATGAAAGTAGAAGCTATGGTGATCTATAAGAGAAAAATGCCAAATATAAAAGGTGTTAAACAGCTGGGCACTGGAACTTTACTTCTGCTACCAAAAAATATTTGTATTGTAATCAGAGCACAGCAACGCTAAGCTAGATCTAAGGGATTTTAAAAAGTCTAGGCTGAACAAGTGAGCCAGAGCCCACGTGTATATACCGAGATGAAAAGGATTCACTGCTTCCGACAGTGCACTGCTTAAGGAAGAGCAGGAGGAGAAGCCAAACGTGACTGTGAGAACATCCAAGTGATGAAAGCACTGGTGGGTCGCATTTAGCTATGTTTCATTATATCATCTTACACAGTCTCCTTCTGCGGTCCTACAACAGCGCTGAGGGTCGCAGTCTGCCCTGGACCCTTTCTGACAACACAGAGAATCTAACGATTGCTAGCGAGTATCTGTATATCTGTTGCAAAAAAAATATAGTCAATTATTAGCAGAGAAAATTTGTAACGTGCCATCAGTGATCAGTCCCACATTGCTGGTGTCCCGAAGACAAGAAACCAACCTCCTTTTTGAAGTGTAATGAGCCATGCGGCAGATGAACTGAAGACTAATCCTTCAAAGGAGTACCAAATACCAAGCACTTTCAGTACCTCCAGGTGGAGGAAGAAAACTTTGATGGCCTTAGTTTGGAAGAGAAGTGCTCAATAAATAAGGAGACTTGTTAGAAAAGAGTAAAACTAAACACTAGGCACACCATCTCACAGGCTCAAACAGGCATGGCTAGTTGTAGTTTCTGTAGCTTAGGCAAGATTGTGAGGATCTCACTGTCGGCAGCGGAGACTTGAGCAGCACGTGCTGGGAATGAACGCTTCCTTCCCCAGGCAGCGCGGGGAAAATGAAAACATTATAAAAGGAGACCCCAAGAGAATAGGGTTTTGCTTGTTTTGTTAGGGGACTGTTTTCCCTAAGGAAGAATGACCTCCACAGATTATAGTGAAACAAGTCATTATGAGAAGTAAGAATTTGTTCCAGCTGGTCTTGGTACTAATCTCTTCCTCGACTCTTTAAAGGAAAGAACCCCCAGCAAACAGTGCCACGTCTCAGAGATGAGGAGGTTGACAGAGACTTCAGAACATACCAGGAGACTGCTGGTGTGTAGCCAAGCTTTACCCTCTCCGTACAGCGGTCACTCTTCCAGGCCTGCACCCACGTGCCAGACGTTTTCCTTCCTACCCAGTACAGCCGTCTTTGCTGACCGCTGCAATACTTCCAGTGCCGTTCCCGGCAGCAACAGCTTTCTTAGCAAGAAACTCACTGAGCAGAATTAGCCTGGATGCTACTACTTTTCCTGCTCTGGGTTATAACTACTACCCCAAGGAAGATTCCAGCCGGGGCACCATACCCAATATAGGTAACAACGCAGCTTTCAACGGGAAGAGCTACAAGGGCCTCCAAGTGCTCCGGTGTGCCTGCAAGCCCATACTGAAACCCCCGTCCCCAAAGCTCTGCAGAGGTGGCACCAGACAGCCAAACTGGCGCTACTGAGGCAAGTCTGCTCAGGTTCAAGCTCTCTCCTGCCAGCAGGTAGGTATTAACACAGTGCAGCTCCACCAAAAGCAAAGCATACCAACAGGCACTAGTAGGACTCAAGGAAAAATACAGGGAAAGACACTAATTAGCCCACTAGCACAGAGGTTCGGTGCTGTCCCTTACTGGTATTCAGGCAACAGTCCTGCAGAACATACCCTTGCTGCAAGCTGAACAATCACTGTATTACACTGCTGCAAACCTAAAGTTTCAAAATGCTTAAAAGACATCGAGTTAAAAACCAAACTCCAGCAAATATCATTCCTCCTTCATACTCATGAGTCCTTCCAAGTGGAGCAGAGATTCCAGAAAGCGGTCTAAAGAGTAAGGGCCTTATATCCTCAGTCAGCCCACATTTAACCTCATGAAATACGCGCACCAAAATACACACCACATCTTACTAGAAAAAAAGGCAAGCAACAGCCTTGTTACAAGGCAGTTCCTCAGATGCAAAGGACTGACATACTGAGATGGCAAACAGGCAGGTTTTTCAAGTACCCCAAGAAAGAACTCCACGGGACCTGAAAGCATTTTTGACCCCTCTGCTTGCAAGTGCACCTCCAGTAAACGACAGGGAACGTGCTGCTCTTTTCTGCCCGTCTCCAGGGGCTGCTGCCGGCTGGCTCCTGGCGTGCCGTCTGTGTTCAGCCATGACTCGTAGCTGCTGAAATACCCTGCCCTGGGGATGATCCGCCAGGTCATCCTTCTTCCCAGATGTTGCGGTAAATATTTTGAGATTTTTTTTGTTGTTCGGCTTCAAATACTCAGCAGAGAAGAAAGCACATACTTCATTTCGTCAGGAAAGAGGGAGGGCAGAGAATGCATGCCCAACAGTGGCAGGCAGAAAGGGCTTTTTTCCTTAGGGCACCTGGCCCAGGGCCTCAGTGGATTTTGCTCTAGAAACCCAGGAAGAGAATGACAGCAATTAGAAATTTGTTGAAAGGTCAGGGCTTCTGTATCACAAGCTAAAAATACAGATCACTTAACCCGCCCTTGTAACTGCAGGAATCCAAGACCACAAAAACCGTGTACCAACTAGTCTCCACTGGGCTCAAAGAGCTCTGCGCAGCATCACAGAAACCCGAACTGGAAACAGCTACATACATCACACAGATGACGGCCCTGCAACGATGACAGCACATCCCATTAAGGGTCCAGAATGACGGGGTCCCCACACAGCAGGCTGCAGGAGCTTCTTAATGGCTTCTCCAAGGTGAAGAACAATTTTCACCTGACCCAGAATTCATACTGACCTTTCAAATGGAAGAAGCCACAAAAGCTACTTGATAGAGGAGCTCTCATGGCAACTAGACACTTTGCAGATACTCTTGAATCCCAAGTGATCCTGCTCCTACAGAGCACTGCAGAAACAGCTGTCTAGTAGGGACAGCCTCCAAATGTAGAAGGGCAAAACTGCTGAATGTAAATAGACTGCAACAGCCTGCTGAATTATTCCTAAAATCCAGCAGTGTTCCAGCTCCCAGTCAACAAAAAAGCAGCAAAATTAAAAAGGAAAAGAAGTCTGGACAGTAGCTACAACATTGCTTGTCCTGCTCCCTGCTGAGGATGGCACCTTTACACCAAAAGGTCTGAGAACGGCAAAGGAAGGAATTCCATGTTTCTGGCTCACCTCAGGAGACAAAGTTTCCCAAACAGTTCATAAAGTCCAGCAACACCTCTGAAAGGGGAGGGGGGCTGGATTTCCTACAGCAAAGCCCGCTGCAATACATTGATCTGTCATCTCTCTGAGGTCGTGATGTCTCTCCCCCGCAAAGGTGAGGCTTATGTGATAACGAAGTGTCAGCACTGTCCCTCCAGCCGTGGCCAGTGGATCGCGGGACAGTCCATGAGATGCTCTGATGCTCAGTTTCACATTCCTTAACTGTTTCCTGAAAATCTGCTGGCAGATGCTGGAGTCCTTACGAGCCCTGCTGGTGATAAACACAGAGGGCTGGAGCTGGTGAACGGCTGTGTGGCAGTACCTGAAAAAAGCATCATCTTTCCTGGGATGTCTGCCTCACTGAAAGGAACCATGAGCAACTCCAACACTCTTCAGTAAGAGCTAAAGCCACCACGACTAAACCACCTGACGCAAAGAAACAGTAAAGGCTGGCATTTTCTGAGGCATGTGCCACATGCTTGTCACTGGGAAACACCTTTCTGAGCTGTGTCCAGCAGACAGACTACCTGAGCAGCTTCCCTGGGAGACCCAGAGCACAGCTACTGCTTCCTTACAACAGAGCAGCGACCAAAAACATCTGGGACCCTCACTTGTTTCTGTGGATTCCACCCAGGGCAGCACAAAGTCAGCTCTGGAGAGAGGCTGCTTCTCCCTTTCTGCAGCCCGAGGAGCTCCTAGATGGAAAGGAACACGTTTATGGCTTCCCAAGCTAGCAGGATATTCCCCGCACAGCTCCACGGACAATTCCTTCGACCTAACCCTTTGGCACCTTTAGGGGCTTCCTTCCAGCTGCTGGACTGGCAGTGGGGAAAGGTAAACTGCAAGTCTGCAGACACAGAGCTTGCTGCCTGTAGACCTCCATCTACTCCTCCTTCAAACTGTGCTCTTGCACCGAAGTTACGAGCTTTACACCTGCATTTTACAGCCAAGTAGAGAGCTGCCAGTAAAATCAGTTGCAATCTACATCAGAGCTCAACTTAAAGGTGTCTAATGGCAAAATTCCTTGAAAAGGGAGCAGGACTGAGCCCAAAGTCAGCAGCAACCCCTTAAGAGGATTAAAGTATCCAGAGTTATTTCAGTAAGGATTAAATAATAATAAAATCCAGAAATTTGGAAAGGACAGAAACCCTCACACACAAAGGCACAAGCCAGCTCCTAAGTGGGGGTTAGGAAAAACCTTTCCCTGTGGGCAAACTATTCCAAGATCACTCATTTCATGATCACTTACTTCCTTCCCACAAATATTTGGCCTTCGTGAGGAACGCAGGAGACATCTGGGCACACACTAGCTTAACCTAGCACGGTGCTTCCCACGCTTCGCAGAGCGGGGTCCTCAGGCTGCAAACTACCAAGCCAAGAAAAAGGGAATCCCAAACCCTCACAGAGAGGGGCCAAATCCCTTGAAATTACCAAAAAATGGTGCAAGATGTTAGCTCACCTTTGAGTTGGCAAGGGGCGAAAGGACAAGTGAGAGGGCATGGAGCACAGGCTGGTGCTCAGTTCCTCACTGAAGCATTTCAGCTTAGTCCCAGCTCCTAAGAAGAGCTGCTGCAGATGCATTCAGTAGCTACAGGATCGGCTTCACCTTACAGCATTTTTTAAGCTGCTTTCAAGTAGGTGGCCAGTGAATTCTATGAATTCTGCGATACTTTATCCAAACCACGTGTCAGCTGAACGTATCAGCATGATGGAGATTTAAATGCAGACCAGCCAGGGCTGTATGTAATCCCTCCAGGTTTGGAAACCTGATGCCAGACTAGCAAAAAATTCCATAGCGAGGGGAATATCCTGAATTAATTTCTGAAAGACAGATCCCTTGTTCATAATACTCTGATGGTCACATACTGTATTTTTTTTAAAACATTTTGGGGAAAAGGTGTTTCAGGTACCACTCGCTGGATGTTGAGAGAGAAAAGACTTCCCAGGCATTCTCAGGATGTTACACATCAATGGATTTCTTTCTCCCACAGTTACAAGTATGTTAAAGTTGAGTCCATACAGACAGCAAATATCAGCAATTTAAAGTGAAAATATCACAGCGTTTTAAGATTATCCCCCAAATCAGCATTATGAACCAGGATATTCAGACTCCATGGCACAATTCAGACACACCAGACTATATAACACCAGCAGATCTAGTTTCATACTTTTCATTCTGGTGTCACTTCAGGGCAGCGTTGGATTCTTTTTTATTCAAATTCTAACTAAGTGTAAGATAAAGAATGTTGAAAAGAGAGATTTTATTAAATATTTATTAAATACTGAATGCTACAATCAACAATTTGACAAAGAACAGCATTAATCTTGCATAATTAAAAAAAAAAGTGTACTTGTACATACCTAATTTGTTGATGGAATAAGATTTATTTTTTGTATCAACAAGGATGCTGAATCTCCATTTTAAGCAAAAAACCTCCCAGGTCAGCCCACATCATGGAGTTATGCACAACACGCAATAAAGGCCATTTCATTTTAACCTCCTTTTGGAATCAAAATGGTTCGGCTGGGAACATACACTATCTACTTCACAACTGTTTAGATTAAACGATGTAGCACTGAGAGTTTCATAAAGGAAAAGCAAGCCTCATCTTGACTTTTTCCTACTCATTTGTCCTTGACTAGAATTTTTGTTCTTACTGTGATTTCCAGATGGGAATTCGCAGGGAATATCACTGCCTAGTTTCCAAAGTGGAAAGGAGAAGGGATAGTTAAATGACTGAGCAGCACTGAAGAAGAGATCCTGGCTCCATAAACCTTCACAAAGAACAAAACCAAATTAAAACAAACTAGGAAGGATGCAGAACCCTCCTCTCTACAACCAGCCAAGACAATCAAGAACTCTAGCCTTTTTGCTTAGGTTGAAAGGAGGAGATCTGAAGAAGGTAATCCCTGCATTGCTCTGCCTTTCCCCGTTATAAAGATCTTTAGAAGTGAAAATACTGAGAACTGTGGTGAGGCGAGCTGGATTACTCAACAGTACAGACCGCTGCATCTTTTTGATCGCTTGCTTGGCTTATAAATGATTGGGATATAGTTTTCAAGAAATACAAAAATACTTAAAAGTGTTTCGGTTTTTTGTGCGCTATTCAGGTTTACTGGTGTTGAAATGCCAACATGCAGCTCAGCAGACAAAGGTTCAGGCTGAAAGAAGAATTTGGAATAATTAATGGCATTGCTGTTTCTAACACCTTTTCTCTTGCTAAATTTCAAACCATGTTGGAAGAGGGAAAGTGTATCCCTTCTTAATGAACGGTGGAGGGATGTATTTCTATCTTCAATAAAGCTCTCCTGGCATTTTCAGGACAAACTGACGGATGATCGGAACAGCCTGGGATTACTAGAATTCTTATGCTTTTTTATTAGAATAAATATATTTCTCCATCAATTTTGCTGCCTAGAAACTCTGTAAGAGATTTGTTGCAAAGTATTAACATTCAGATTTCTGTAAACATGGTCTATTTGGTCAGTATCTGGGAAAGGGGCAGAAATTTAATTTTTATGAGTATATTAGCAATTTTCTGTATAAGATCCTATGAAGATCACAGATTTACAGACAACTGGAAAGCCTCCTTTTCTAAAACCTTAGATTAAAACTATATACAAAGCAACTGGTCCTCTCCAGAGCTATGGAACTGCAGGACTTGCACGAACATTAAAATCTCCAGCGTGACTGCGTGTGTGTCATGCTCCTGAGCACACCTTATGTGGCTGTAAGGCAAGACACCCGACAGGATACCCAAAGTGAGAACATCCAACAAGAACCCTTAGCGTAACAGTTATGTCGGAGAAGCATCTTCAAATTTACCCTATTAAAAAACAGGTCCAGGAGCTGGTACCTACTTCACCCAGCCTCAAAAAAAGACGTTGGTGCTGTAACGTGAAGGCACTGGGTCAGAACTAGCGAAGAGCAGCAAAGAAAGGCAAAGGGAAATGGATCTCCCGTGTTACAGAACACCTGAGAAACTGCAGTGGCAAACTCTCCCATTCCAGTCCCACAAGGTACTCGGAGAAGGAGGATGTAAGAGCAAGGCAGGAGTACCCTGCGTTAAGGTGCAACGGAGAGCACTGCACCTTGCCAAAAAAGTCTTCTTCCAGGGGAGAAGGAACGACCCCAGCCCCAGAGCTGCAGAGAAATAGGCTTTTGTGAAAGGCAACAACTGCAGCCCTGAAGGAACGTATCTCAGGCCTTAAGGGCAGAATTTCTTCACACTGTAGATTCCAGACTCAGTTCCTTATCATTTTCTTAATGTCTTCCTCCTGCACCGAAATTTATCATCCTTGGTCTCAGCCCATTGGTCATTTAAATTTGAAGATGAACATATTCATCTACTTGTTAGGCAAATGGGAACCTAGAGAGACTTTACCTATTTAAAATGCAAACACATTAGAAAAATAAAATCCACTCCCAAGGAGCGGGAGAATTGTTAAATAGGAACATTGGAAAAATTAATCACGAAGTTGTAAATGACTAACTGTTCACTTCGGCATGTGTACGTGGGTGTACACGCACAAACACATCATCTACATCAGGCTTTTAATTGTGTAAGGCATTAGTAAGTTTTATCAAGCACAACGGTGGAACTCTCCATTTTTTGCTCTGTTACCCCCCAAAAAGTAAAAGGAAATCAAAAGATAAAATTTACTTTAAGGAAACATTAAGGTTGCAAATTTGAATATTTAAAATTAATCAAGAAATGGAGATGCTAAAGGTTCTTCCTTAACCTTAAATCATCACCAGCAAACCACTTGCATATCTTTCCATCCCTAGTCAGAACATTAAAATTACCATATCCTGTATGCATAAGGTCTGGGAAAGAAAACCTTGATTTTGAATATATTAATTTCATGGTTTAAATTCACAACCCTCAAAATGTTTTTGCACACGCAAGGCATTAGCACTGTGCCTCTACAGTTAACATTTGCGAGGCGTATTCCAGCCCACATCCTTGCTTCTAACCTTTCACTGCTTTTTCAAATAAATTCCCTCTTAGGCTGAACTTTCTCATGCTTAGTCAGAGCCCAAAGGGAAATATGTTTTTAAAAGATCAGGCCAATCATTTTTTATTTATGGGGTTGTGAAATATTTACTATGTATTCCATTTTGGAAAAATAAAATTGCAATTTTCTTTTTTCCTTCTTGTAACTGAAGGGCCAATGGCATCCTGGCCTGTATCAGGAACAGTGTGGCCAGCAGGACCAGGGAGGTGATGGTGCCCCTGTGCTGGGCACTGGTGAGGCCGCCCCTCGAATCCTGTGTTCAGCGTTGAGCCCCTCACCCCACGAAGGCCATGGAGGGGCTGGAGCGTGGCCAGAGCAGGGCAGCGAGGCTGGGGCAGGGGCTGGAGCACAAGGCTGGGGAGGAGCGGCTGGGGGAGCTGGGGGGGCTCAGCCTGGAGAAGAGGAGGCTGAGGGGAGCCCTCATCGCTCTCTGCAACTGCCTGAAAGGAGGCTGGAGCCGGGGGGGTCGGTCTCTTCTCCCCAGGAACAAGCAATGGGACGAGAGGGAACGGCCTCAGGCTGCGCCAGGGCAGGTTTAGGTTGGATATTAGGAAAAACGAAAAGATGGTCAAGCATTGGCACAGGCTGCCCAGGGAAGTGGTTGAGTCTCCATCCCTGGAAGTATTTAAAGAACGGATAGATACGGTGCTCGAAGACATGGTATAGATGGACTTGGCAGTGATAGGTTGACGGTTGGACTCGATGATCTTAAGGGTCTTTTCCAACCTTGACAATTCTATGATTCTATGATTCTATGATTCTAAATAATGTCACACAGTGGAGACACACACTCCTCATGGATGCTGTCCTGTACACAAGGGATGGGTTCAAATGCATTTGGCTAAGAACCTGGAAAGAAAAATACTATGTTTGCAGCCTACAACATCCTCAGCCCCAGATGAAAGTTAGTGTTCCCCCTACCACTGAATGTCCTATCTCAGCCCAGCATCCAAGCACAATCTAGCACACAATAAGCACGTATGATACTACTATGAATGGGGAAGGAGAAAATAAAGCTCACAGATGACAGCACAGTTATACTGAATTTTCCAAAGAGATGCCTCCTGGCCCATCACCAATCTGATGAGAATTACAGACAGTACCAAGAGCTGGGATATAATTAAACACTAAAACGTATCATGCAATTGAGGCATAAATGCTTTGCTACGTTTAGGTACCTGCTAAGAGGGACTGAAGATGGGGCAAAGAGAAATACTCAGACATCATAAAGCATCCACTAAAAACCTGTGCCACAATGTGGGAGCTCCAGCATGAGAGAGCTGAACAGGTTGGCAATGTCCCCGGGCAGCCAGCTCTGCTGCACCAGAGCCACGTGCTTCCCTCCAGGCCATGGCAAAGCCCGGCTTGGAGTCAAGCTCTGAACCAGGGATGGTGACGGCACTCAGCTAGTAACACAAAAACCGAGGGATACTGGGTTGTCCTGCCTGCTTCATCACGTACGTAGCTGGGACTGGAGTACCTCCTCTGAAGATCATTTTGGTACCTCTTGTATTATAAGCATAACTATCCTTAAAAGCAGTTCTTTTTAACTCTCTGACACTGCAGCAGACACCGTGCATCCCTGCCTTCCTGGGTATTTGCTCTTACGTGACACAGCACAAGGAAAATGTGCCGACTGGCTTTTCCTTCCCTAGACTGCACTGCTAGAACTGGTCGCCTTGGAGCTGAAATGCTTCTCAGCAATTTATAATTGGAGTTTGCAGTATGAGTTTGGCCTGTATTACAGCAGTCTGTCACTGGAGAGGAGGGGAGAGTATAGTCCATCCGTTTCTTAGTCTCTTCTTGAGGGCCAAGTTTGAGCTGGAGAGGATGCTAAAGCCTGGACTGTATCAAAAGAGCTCGAGAACTCTTTGTATCACCAGCTGCGCCCTGGCTTCCCTGGAAGACATATCTGTGTTTTTGTCTCTGTAGGATACCAGTATCTGTGTAAACCTTCGATTACACAAACTTTGCTCCCCCAATGAAATAACACAACTCACTTCAATAGGGAAAGCAACGCATAACACATTAAAAAGTTGCTATAAACTGGGAAGGGTGATCAAGTCTGGCCACAGAGGGAAAGACAAGACTTCAGTTTAATTGCAGCAAAGAGGAGTTAAGATTGCCTACTGGCAGAAAGTCCCAGCCAGGGCTAGCAGGGCAAGCACTGGGAAAGGCCTCACATCTGAGAGGCTGAGGAACTGTCTGCACAGCAAATTTCTGAAGAACACATTAGAAAAAACAATCTTGAGAATGTTCCATCTATGAAGCAATGAAACTTTTTGGAGCCCCAAACTACTTTTAAAATTCCTGCAAGCTCATGGCTATCAACAAGAGCTTGCAGTTTTTTGTCAGTGATAGTGACCAATTTCATCTACTTATTTTTACCCTGCCTTTGTGCAAGGGGAAGGAGTCCTCTTGAGATGACTAGAAGACAAAGTGCATTCAAATGCTAGCTCAGAGTCATGAACTCCAGTTTCAGGAGCAGTCAGCAGCTATTCCTAATGAACAGACACTCGCCGCCCTCACGTACAGTCTGATGAATGCCAGTTAAGTCGACACCTTGCAGCAGACTATGAGCTTGTCTCTCGCACAGTCCTTCCAACACTTCTCACAGCAGGGTCCCTAACTCGGGCAGCTCCTCCAGTAAGATCCATTATTGCTCCCAGCACATGCCCCGTTTACCTGACCACAGGGGAGTGGCTCTTCCTCCCTCAGGAAAGCACGGCTGAAACCCACCTCCTCTGCAGGAGAGAAGAGGGAGGCTACAGGCTGCTGCTGTGCAGGGCATGGGAGTTACTGCTCCGCAGCTCGGCTCTGCGGCTGCTCCTGCTGCGGCTGTGCTCTGCCTGCTGCCAGCAACTCCTGCTCCACGGGGCGCTCCCGCTCAGGCAGGGCTCCAGCCTGGCTGAGGAGGGTATGACACTATTTCAGGTCAGCCAGCGCCTCCCACCAGCCCGGCTGGCCACGGCTTGTACGTAGCTCCTCGCCCATCTGTACTGCTGCTGTCCTCAGCCTTGCCTCAGGCACGCAGGGGCTGCTGCTCGTCCTTGGTTCTGCCAGTTCCCAGATACCTTTCTCTGCAATGGTCAGTCACAGAACCATTAAGGGCTCTGATAAATCCATTTTTTTCCAGTAAATACAGTCACTTCTCTGTCCCCTTCAAAGGGCAACATGGAGAGGTTCCTGCCTCCTTCCAGGAGAGCTTCAGGCAGGACACTCTCTCTTTAGCGACAGAACTTCCCACCCACTCCGGAAAAACTTCACACCAGGATGGTCTGGGAAGAGCCGCTCATTGGGGTGTGTGGAGGTGACATAACATCATCACACGACATCCAAAGTCCAATTTCTGCCCCTCCTGCAACCTGATAACACAACAGGGCGGTCTGAAATACCTAGTAAATATCATCACCTGTGAGGTGGCAATACTAATTTTAAAAAATTATTTGCAAACAGGAAAAAGGGGTTCCAACACAACAGAAAGGCCAACAGACACAAAGAAAGAACAGGTTGTGTTACTTGGGATCAGCCTTGGGATTTTGTGGAATCTGGCCGAGGAGTTTTCAACCTATGGGGCTGGCGACAGCAAACGCAAATGTACTACGAAAGTTGCTCCCGTTTATGCTAGAATTTAAGGCACGAGCGAAGGAGGCTGCCAGGCACTGCCAGGCAAAGGACGGCCTGGGCTTACAGACAGGATTTATATGCCGTGCTCTCGGGCATCTCCCAAATGGTGGAGTATACTGAAGGGCTGCGTAGGAGTAACCTGCTGGCAGCAGGAGCACAGGGGTCTGCTTTTGAGAAACAGCACAAAATCCAGCTTTGCCTCTTAAACAGAACTGCATGTGCAGAAAAGCAGGAGATGGAGACAGAAAGAACAGGATCTATCAGAAAACAACCATTAGTGGACGTCCAACCTCCGCAACTGTCACTGAATTGCCATAGTAACAAACTCCAACACTGCTAGGAATGAAAGCAAGCGGAGCATTTGAACTGGGTTGTTTTAGTGGAACTGCTTTTTCATGTTGTTTCCCTGCACACCACAGAGTAACTGGCTGCTGGCATGCTAACAGTCTAACAGAGCAAACTTCACACTCACGGCTAGTCCTGCCTGTCAGCACTACCTGCTTTTAAACTACATCTTGCTTGTCATCGTCCTCAAAAAAGTTGTTACCAGGGCAAGAAAACAGAGCAAACCACACTATCAGCAAGCTCCCCTGAACTCAGCCAACCTGACTGACACACTGGAGCTGAATTCAAGGCTCCCGAAATCCCCTCTTCCTGATTCTTTCCACTTTTAACAGCATTTTATTTAAAGATTCCAGGAACGGTAAGACTCTTCCCCACAATATTAGCCAGCATTGCTCCATCAAGCTCAGGACTTCTCCCCCGAGAAGAGGAACACTCACTAAGTCTCAAATAGCTAACCAGACATACGTGAAGTTAATACACCAGCTATACTTTAAGAAACCTTCAGCTTTTAACAATTCTTCCCCTCCCATTTCTCCGTACATTTGTTTTCTGCTTTCTTTCACAGGGCACAGAAATGCAATCCAACGGCGTAGGCTGCGCCCAGCAGACAGGGACTGGGCTGCAGGCCCAGAGACTTGCACTCTTTTCCTTTGCCACTCGCCCGCTGGTTGCCTCTGGCAAGTCGCTTTGCTGCTTCCCCGCCTGCCTGCAGAATGCCAAACTCCTCTGTAAAGGGATCCGAGGCTCATCCAGGCAAAAGGCTTGGAAGTACTAGGGACTAGTAACCCTATTTGCTGTACTTGTTAACATTTGGTATTTTGAAAACAGGTATTAAAAGGCCACTGGTAAGTTGTAATTAGGCAAGCGCCATATTAACAGTTGCCAGAGCAACCTTAATTCTGCCCTAGGCTGGCTGAAAGAGGCAGAGACACTTTTAGAAAGAGCAGCAGTGAGCATGTAGACAAAAGCTTAGGTGCTTACGTGCTCCCGGATGAATTAAGGTTTCATGGGCAACCATAAAACTCACAGTCTAACTTTGAGCTCTGCAAGCCAGTTATGGTTATTTTGGAGATGTTCTTGTACATAAGTTCCTCTTTCCTACAGAAAAGAATGATATCAAAATCCAATAGCCTGAATATTATAATCCCTAATCTGTAGCAGTTGTAGATCTGGAAACAGCAAAGGCTACCACGCTCTGGAGACCAGGGCTGTGCTGGTGGAAGCTCATCCTCCCCTCCACCTCCTGGGGATGAGCCCAAAACCAAGCTGTCAGCATGGAGACCATCCTGGGTTTTCTTCCCAACACAACCGCAGCTCCCAGGTATCGGCACTGCCTTGGGCAGGACTGCTGATCCAACACCGGTGCCAGCCTAGCTCTTAAAACTATTGTCCCCAAACTGTGACATGTGCGCTGAACGCAACCTGCTTCATGACCCAGCACAGTGCAAAGACCTGTTCACGTCAGAGGTGATGCTTCCCACAGCTGTGTCTCCGGCACGCTGTCCCTGCCGGTGCAGGGCTTTTGGACCCCTGCCTGCCAGTGGTTTTATTTAGCTATCTGTCAGGTTGCCAAGAATTTCCCGTGGTATGTGAGCAGCAGGAGGGAGACTGTTTTCACAAAGTTTGTAACTCCCCTAAACATGACTGGAATTTCCATGGAGAATGATGGCGCAGATCTAGCCCAAACACCTTCTTCCCGAGGACTTCCAAAAGTCTGGAGCAAACCACAGAGGTGTATGAGCATCTCAGAAAAGAACTGCCAGACTCTTCTACAGGAACAGTCAGTGACCTAGACGTCAAACTGGCCACCCCTGCCTAGGAAAAAATATCAAACAGAAAGGTTTTTTCAAAACCTCTCTCCTCCCTGCCAGTCAAAGTTGGTAGCAGTTAGACAAGCCTTTTTATTAACACATTAGCACTGTGGGTTGCATTGTTTTCTTCTCTCTACATGTGGGAATTCTGGTCTTGGACCCTGAGCCAAGGCTAGAAAAGTAGCTCCCAAAGCCATCTAACTATGTCCTCATGAGCACATCCTCTCCTCAACACCACGGATCTGTGTCCCTTCAAGAATGGGTCCAAAAATAAAAGAGTCCCAGAGACACAATCTATAGACTAAAAACCCCAAAGGCTGAAAATAACCAACTAAGTCTAACAGTTTTCCCTCAAGGGAGTCTTCAAAGCGCCTTCCCAGCTGGAAAGTCTAAACACCACTGTCTCCTCTTTAAGCAGGCAGCAAACAAACAACTGGCCTCAGCCGCGTCCCAGCTTGCGCCATGGCTCCCTTCTTCCCAGGAAAAAAAGGCTAGGACAGCCCTTCTCGCAGCAGCCCCTTCTTACCGCAGTCCTTCAGACCTGAAGGCAGGGGCATGTTACAATGCAGCTTCACCTACCACGTTGGTAACTCATCCTCCCAACAGGCCAAGCACGACTCTGAGACCCAGCATGGCAAGATGCAGACTTTGTCTCCCAAGAACAAACACGACTCGTTGCTCTCAGGGTAAGTCTGGGGGGCACAACACAGCCAACTGCCACCACAGCTCGATTAGCCCTGGGACCAAGCCAAGGTGCCCTTGCTGCTGCCCTTGCAGAGGCAGCACCCAAGATGTCTCCTCACTTGACACACAAGGTTGCCTTCACCAAAACTTTTCAGGTGCCTGCTGTGGCCGTGAGTAACAGCTGCCTCCAAAAAGTAACCACGGAGAAAACTTGAACAGCTTTTAAAAGCCTGCAGTTCTAGTTATTTGAACTAATGCCAAGGACCCACTGCTGGTCAAGGGAGCTCCTCATCCACACCAGTTTAGGATGGATGCAATCTATGCCCCAGAGAGAAGTATGAGAGAAAACAAGATCTGGCTGTATCCCTTAAACACTGAGAAATTTTGGAAGAAGGCAGCAAACCATGCCTGCAGAGCCCATGAATCTAGAGGTTCCCAATGAGATGGAAATAGCAAAGGAAGATTTGAACAATACAGGCGTCTGTAATAGAAAGGGTGTAAACAGCCAAATTGGGTCGCAGAGGAATAGCACTGGGGCAGCAGGCAAAACAAAAATAGCAGGAAAGGAAAGATAAATAAAAAATTCCTAAAATATATGAGGAGCAAACAGACTGACAAGGAAACAAGAGAGCCATTGAGTGGAAAAAGGAGAAGAGCCGTGCAGAGGCAACCAGGGTAGGCCAGGGATTTAATCCAGCCCCAGAGGGGAAGGCATAGGGAAGAAAGAAGACAGATGAACTATTTCACTGCAGCAGCAAGGAGGGGAAGATGACTTTGGCAGGAAATTACAACCATCTGCACTTCGGAGCAGCAGCACAGGCCGAGCAGTTTCACGTAAGACAGGTGACACGCACGGCCTGTTCTTCCACCGGGGTGGATGGCTGCGGCGGACCTTCCTTCCCCACCCCCTAGCCCACCACTCACCATTTCCCTGCTCTGGTGGCTTGGTCTTGCCCCCAGCTCTTTCAGCTAGATGAGACTATTTTCAGATAGCAATGAGCGTGGCAGGTAAAAAGGGGGTTCAGTAATTCCTGTACTGGGGAGGGGACCAGATTCGTACAGCCCCACATGGAGATGGAAGCAGTGCCTGCCTCTCTTACTGCTCCCTGCTCCATCTGCCCTGCTAGCACAGCGGCTCCTCTGACGCCTGGTGCAGAGAGCAGCTGCTTGTCGCTGTTCTCTCCGAGACTTCTTCTGCCTCTGACTTTCCATTCTCCCCAGCTCCCTGAAATCCAGACACCACAGAAGAGAGAGTTATGTCCACGTAAATCCTTCTATGGCTCCAACAACATGGGGTCTGCCCACACAGCAGAGGCATGAACCCTTGTGGTTTTTCCCTCTTACCCTCCACGCCTCACTCTGCCCTGTCTTTCTCAGCCAAAAAAATTCCGATGACAGGCAGGAAGGGGAAAAGCTGACTTACAGAAAAAAACATCTCTTTTCACAAGGTGGTTCTCAAGCTCTGGCAAAAAGGATGCTATGTCCAATACCCAACTAACAAGCCCAGGATGCACACAGCCTAGCCCAGAACACAGTAGGGCCCCATGTCAATATTCAGAGCAAGGGGGCCAGGAGATGAGCCTGGAAAGACCTAGGATAAGTAAAACACCAACGGGCAGCAGAGCACCTAAAAGAGACAACAGAGGAGGTGACAGGAGCCTGGGAAGGAGTCTCCATCCCCTGCATGGAGCTGGACACCACATGTCACTGGGTCAGCGGGAAGAGAAAGGGCCCAGCTGCAGAGCCCATCCAGTGGGCACCCGGAGTGGGCATACACTGTGTGATGGCTGCTTGCTACCGAGACGTTTCGGCTCAGGGCTGAGGATCTTCATCCCCCACCTGCAGCGAGGTCAGTCCTGCTTCTTTCTGCAGACAGAAAGCCAAGAGTCCCCCATGCTAACCCCAGCTCTTCATCTATCACAGAACGGGCCTGAAGAAACAGCAGTTCAAAAAAGGTGGTGTGGTTGTACTTTTTAATTATTATTTTTCTTTTACTATTTATCTAACATTTTTATACCCACCCAGGGTAAGCTTGGTGCTTCCAAGCCGCCCTCTGTAACTAGCAAGGCTGGTAACTTACCTCTCCAATGGAACCTGTGGCTCTCACCTAACATGATCATAGCAAAACCCAGGTCGGCAGAGACCTCAGGTCTCCGGCCTGGCCTCCTGCTCAAAGCAGGGTCTGCTCTGAGCTCAGACCTGGTTACTCGGGACTTTATCCAGGCTGGTCTTGTAAACCTCCAAGGATGCAGAAGACACAACCTCTCTGCACAGCCTGCTCCACAGCATGGGGAAAAGCTTTTCCTTCAACACAGCCTCAACCTCTCTTCTTTCCACTTTACGCACATTATCTCTCATTCTCCCGCCACTGTGAACTGCCTGGCTTCATCTTCCCGATCACCCCCTCACAGGGGTGACCCCTACCCCAAATCGCAGGTTTAAGGTTTAAACATCCTACAAAACTTGATGATAATAGAGAGGTTGGCAGCACCCGGCATCTCCCCTGTGGGGGCTGAGGCAGGGCTGAGGCAGCAGGGCGGCGGGAGCTCTGCTGATGTCCGCCCTCCGTCTCCTCACGCTGCCCCCGAGGCTCCACGGCCGAGCCCGTCCAGCCGCGGGCACCGCGCTCCCCTCACGGCGGGAGGAGGACGACAACCGCCTGCCGCCGGCTCCGCCGCGGCCCCTTTCCCCGCGGAGGCCGTGCCGTGAGGCGGCCGCCCCGCCAGCTCTGCCCCGGCGGCTCCCGCCCACCACCGCCGCCATCTCCGCGGCGCCGGCCGCCCTCTGCCGGCCGCGCCGCCGCGCCGCAGCCCCGGCCTGCGGGGAACGGCCCCGCCGGTCCCTCGGCCTCCTGAACGCCCCCCGCCGCCCCCCGCTCCCCGCCCCGCCACATCCCCGAGGGGGGTGAGGGATGGCGGGGAACTGCGGTCAGCAAGGCTGGCCGGACCCCCGAGGGGAGAGCGCCCGCAAAAGGGCCCTGTGCACCGCAGCGCACCCGCGGTACTCGCACACGCCAGGCCCCGGTCCCCCCTTACGCACCCACAGCGCCGTGAGTACTTACTGCCTTGTGAGGCTCCTTCACCTGAGGCAGCTTCAGTGTCTGCAAAGAGAAAGAGCTGCACTTAGATCTGATGGCCAACTCTGCCCCACGTCCGACAGCGCGGGGCTGCGCCTCGGCCGTCCCCAGCACCTCACTTGCTCACTCTCCTCTGGCCGCGGCTCTTCACCGCTGCGGCACCCCGCCATCACGGCCCGCGATGCCCAGCCGAGAGCACCCGGGAGCGGCCGCCCCTGTGAAAGGCGCCGGGCTCCCTCGGTGGGACGGCAGCTGCCGACAGAGCGGGCTGTGAAAGGCCGGCGGCCCTTACCGGGGGCAGGCTGCGGGGCCGAACCGGGCCACCTCAAGGGCTGGTTGTTGAAACGCAGCTGCCCGCAGTCCTTAGGAAGAGCCTCCAAAACTGGGGCTCTCGTTTTCTGAGTTGTGGCAGGGCCCTGGTTTCAAAACAGGATGGCAAAAGGGACACCCCTACGCCAGCCCTGCATGGAGGAGCTTCAGGGAGCCCTAGGAGGGCTTTGGAGAGGCGCGGGGTGCGAGGGAGCGCCTGCCAGCGCGGCTCGGCACAGCCGCCTGCCCGCTGCGCCCAAGGAAAGCCCCTGCCACCCCGCCTCTCGCCTCAGGCCGGCTTCTCTTGTGGCTCCAGGCGGAGGGGCCGTGGCTGAGGCGCGCACAGACTGGACTGACACATCCTAATGGTCCCGCTGTCATTAATGGAGCTCACGACAATCAGTTTCGTAATTTCTACTGAAGGTTTGGTGAAATCTCTCATGCGCTTAATTCCTGGGCAAGTGCCGTCAACCCAGGAAAGCAAACAGCGAACAGCGCACCCAGCTCAGCCTCCCACGGGAGACAGCACAGCCTGCGCCAGTGCCGTGCCTCCCCGTCGCAGACAGCGATGGCAAAGCCTCTACAAGAGATGGGCCACAAGAATCCCCCCCGGGGCTATTCTGTCCTGGTCCTACTGAAGGCACACATGAAAAGATACAAGAAAAAGCTCCCTTCGCTCTAACACGTGGGACCGCAAGAAGCACTCAGCAAAGATCACGTTCAAGCCCTAAATGAATGCAATGGGCAAAGCTACAAGCTGGAAAACAAAACCCAATGTTACAAGTCAAAGATCATAAATGATTAGGATTTCCAAGCCATTTTGAAGTGTTTCATATTCATCCTAAATTGCATATACTGTATGTCACATTATCTAATAACATAACTTCGTTTCAAAATATTCCGTATGTCTCTTGGCATCACGCTCGCATTGCTCTGAAAACCACAGCTGCGGAATGTCACAGCATTTTTGAATTTAAAATTTGCAACCTTAAGTAATGAACACTGTTTGCGTTTAATTTCCTTATTTCTTAAAAATAATAAAAACAAATGATTGTGGGTTTGTGAATTTGTACATTTCTACTTGATTAACCTGCCTGATTACATCACTTTTCTAGGCAACAATATTAATTTGGCACAACTTCATAAACTGAGGGGCCAGATCAGAAACCCTCAGTATCATTTGCAAAACCTCGCCAGTCAAACCCCTGTATTTTTCCACAGCTGCTACTTGTTTGAATTACCACCTATCACTCAAGGCAAAAGCTAGCTGTGGCACAAAGGAGTTCTGCAAAATACTGTCCCAGCGTTCATAGACAACGGCATAAATAAACCATATAAGATATGTACTATGCGTGCACCAGGCCATTTCTGTCATTGAAATAGCTTTAAAAAGTACTTTAGTCAAACTTAACAAGAATTAAGCAACACAGAAAGGTTTAAGGAGCAGCCATTTCTGAACTGTATTAAGAAATGTTGTTATTCTTAGTCATAAGACAGACCAAAGTCTTAATGAATTTTAAAAAACCCCTAAAAATCCCCTAACAGCCCACTCTAAATCACCTTTGGGCTGAGACCAAGTAATTACAGCTTTAAAACAAAAGACCAATTTCTGAGAAAGTTGCAGAAGTAAGTGAGAGTAGGGAGGTCGGCAGGAAAGCTGGAAAACAAGCAAGTTAACTCCTGTGTCTCAAGTAGCTTTCTGCGCCTCCGATAAAAATCTGCTGCAGACTGGGAGATGGACACAGTACAAAATGGATGGTTGGGATGCAGCACAGGGGGCAAAGGACCCCCCAAAAATCCTGTGATGATTTTTCAGTAGCGGATAATCATACGAATGAAAACCAACTTTCTTCAGCTCCGAAACACCATCTCTCCTCAGGAATGGTTATTTTGCTATGAATTTTCAACTTCTCACCTCAAAATGGTTTCAGTCACAGAACTGCTTCAACTCAAGACTCCAAAAATGTGCACTTTGGAAAAACGCATTTTTCCATATTCACAGTTCGAACGAGTCATCTTCCTTTTCATATTTTTGGAATCAAGCAGAACCCATTCTTGGAAAATAGTAATAGGAAAATTTAAAAGCTTTGAGAAGGTTTTTAACAATTGCTTAAATTAGAAACCTCACCTGCAGAGAACAAGCCTACTCTAGTGCGTTCAGCATCTATTCGGACGACGGCAGACCAGCCCCTGGGCTGGCACACCCATGCCGGAGGGTACCGGAGAGCGGAGCGGTTCGCAGGGAGGCAATGCAGCAACTAAATAATGTCAATAAATAATAAAGAAAAACAACTCGAGCAAAATCATCATTCAGCCCAGAAAAGCTTATCTGGAAACAGAGAACTTCCACCAATTATTAGGACAGAGATGATATATCCTGCGAGGGTTAAACTCGAGCCTTGCTCTTTTCTTTCATTTGCTTTCTGAAGAATTCTCCTTTGGGTAAAAATCTCCCTTGCTTGGCCTCAGCCCAGAGGTTTTTAAATTTACTGTTTGAAAGTCTAATAAAGTAATTTCAGCCACTTTTTTGAGTTATCTAAAAGTGAAATAATGTTCCTGACTCAAAACATGCAGATGTTTTGCTGCTCATGTTGCTTAAATACGACCCAAGCGTACAAAACAAAACTTTCTAGCTGACTAACTCCTGAAGGGAATCCAAATCTTTTAATGACTTGAAAAACCCCACACAGCTAAACAAAAAGCACTGTAAGCAACGCATTTTTAAGGCCTGGGTTGCATGTAGGCGAAGCGGTAACGTTCATCAGCGCCGATCGCTGGGACAGAGCCTGCCATCGCCACCGGGAACGCGCAGCCTTTCTGCTCCGGCTGAACTCCAGCAGCTCTGCAGGAGGAAGGAGCTGAGATCCTGCAGGGCTGCACAGCAGCTCACAAAGGAGCCTTTCAGCTCGACAACGTAACTTTTTTTGTTGGATTTCTTTTTTATTTGTGCTTTTCGGGGAGGCACAGGGGAAGGAACGCAACCTTTTCATCTCTTCCTGGATAAAACGTAGTGAGTAAATTTCTTACCTACGTTTCTGATTCTTTGCAGAACCCTTTACACGGGGTTTTCCGTGCCTGCATCTCGGCTTTCAGAGCAAAACAGAAAGGGAGCTTGCCCCTGCGAGGCAGCACGTCTTGAACAAGAGCTGCCTCAACCCTTTACACTTGCAAACTGCCAGGAGATCAGTCGCTCCCTGAAATTCTCCAGCCAATGCCGAGAACCACAGGGAAGGCTCAAAAAACTAAGAAAATGCCCTGTTTTCCAATAAGAAACCACCCGTTCCTGAAGGCAGACAAGAAAAAAATCAGCCTAAAGAACACAGGTCACTGCCAACACAGCTTCTCTACCATGGAGCTCTAGAGGAGGCAGGTGCGGATATAAAAAAAAAATCTAGGTAATTTCTCCCAAAAATGATCATTACAACGAAAAACGTGATGTCACCAGTGCGAGAATCTTAATGTGGCACTGAACAGCTCAAAGGATAGGAAGAATTTTAAGTTTTGCACAGGGCAAAGCAAGCGGCTGACAAGTAAGGACCAACTGCAAGAGCAGAGAGGGCGACAGACCTCCCACCCACGCTGGCCACGAGCTGCAGCCCCAGGCTCCCCTGCTGCAGCTCCAAACTGGACACTGAGACACAAAGAAACCAGCTTAGAAATAACCCCGTTGAAAGCAAGGACAACTTGAGACCTCCAAACCTCCCATCCCGGGGACAGAAGTTGTGTCACTGAATGGTGACAGTGGGGCTGGCTAGACAGATGGTTTTTTCAGTTGTTCTGCCCCAAAATTCCAAACCAGATCAACACGATTGCTGTCTGCTCTCCCATGGGCTGAACGTTTTGCATCACCAGCTCTGTCCATCTGCAGGACCAACCCACAGCTTGGCCAAGGACCGTTAGTGGCACAGGAACCACACAAGAAAGCAAAAAGCAGAGGGCTACTCAAGGGGAAGGGATGCATCCTTCAGCAAATCACAAAAAGCAGATATTTCTGCTTGAATGCCCAAAAAACCCTGGAAGAAAGCACCTGAAGAGAAGAAAAAGGGGCCTGACTTCGTTCTAGCTACCCTGATGCTGTGTGGTGAGTTTTCCCAGGATCACTCAAACCCTCAGGGAAAGGCAGATGTTAGGTGACTGACGGGCGGCCCAGACGTCGGGGAAACCGCATCTGACGCTTGGAAAATGCATCAGTCGAAGAGGGAATGCCAGGTCCTGCCACTGCAATACGGCTCCTTCCTTGCCCAGCCAAAAATAAATGACTAAAAGATCCAGATGTGAGTTTCTGGCAGCTGATAACTGCATGTAATAGGCCAAGGCAGCTCACTTTTCAGTGCTTCGAGGACAAGCAGACCTAGGAGAGCTGGCTTGCCAGTGCCTTGGGGTTTTATCCAAGACAGGGACTGAAGATACGCAGGGAGAACAGGCAAAGTGCGGAATCACATCCTCAGTGTCCGTGTAACCACCGAGTTCTCTCGCATTTGTTACGATGGTGCAATACCAGCCACTTCTTCTATATGAAACCTTAGATACGTGTGGCAATAAAAGCATCTTTCACCAAAATGTCTTTCCGTCCTGCAGTCTTACACTATTTCCAGCATTGTTACTGGTACAGCTCCATGTACAATTCTCACTGGATAATATCACACAGGGCTTTCCTCCATATAATCCTTTCCTTTTCTTTCCTAACTACACATTACATGCACATTCAATGGCAGGTTATGCCTCTGCAGACAGGCCTGCTTCCCGACTGCTGTAACTGCCAGCTCAGCTTCTGTTCCTGGGAGAATCACATTTACAGAGTTGCATCGAGTTTCAGGTTGATTTCTTGTTGAGAAGTGTACATGAATAAATATCTCATTTTGATTTTTATTGTCTTAAGGCAATTCGAATGCATTTTAAATGTTACTACTACATGCATCAATTTACAGCAACATAAAACAACATTTTCTAAGTTTCACGTATATCGATCGTGCTTCTCCACCACTGATGTGAAAATTACTAATAAGTTTCCACATTCAGAATTTTGAAAACTTCCATCTTATATAGCTATATATAAAAAAGGCTTTGGAAGCAGAAGGTAAAGTCATGTCTCCGCGGAGTTCATGACAAAACTATGGATATCAGTTGTGTATGAGTATGTTGATGCATCCAGACCATTTAATATATAGCTTGATTTCATGATCAAAATATAAATAAATGTATAAATACAAATCAATTGGACCACACACTGGGAGGTGACCTCATACTAATATAGCTCCTAAAATTTCAGCTGAATGAAGGATCCCAGAGTGCTTGGGGAAGAGAAGTAAAATAAAAGCAATCCTTGTCCCAAATCTAAATACTGCAATTATTATTGCAAAATCATTGCAATGCTGTAATGCAACAGCAAAGCATTCTGCATGTCAGCAAGTCACTGCTGCTCGTTATTATTTTAGGGACTTTTTTCCTTAAACTGCATAGTGAAGCTACTTTGTAGTTACATTTAAAGGACTTTTAGGAATTTTGTTGGTATTTAGAAAGGAATACCAGCATCGAAAAACAATTCTGCATGTATCTGAGGATACAGAAGAAGCTCTGTGATGTTAAACAGCACAGGAGAAATATGCAACCATGCAATTAAAGGATGTGTTACGAGACTGCGAAAACCTGAGAAGTTAAGCATGCATGTTCACGTTTCAGCTGTGCATTTGCTGACTTCGGAGAGTTTACACATTTAAAATTTAATACTGCATTAGCCTTCGTTATTCCTGGATTTTCAAACTTTTCACTGGGAATTTCCTTTATGCTCCTTTAGACATTCCAGGCGACCGTTTTATTGAAGACCACGTGCGCCAATACTGCTAGTTAAACTGGGGAGCTAAAGCAGATGCTCCTACGAGTCTGACGCACAGACTTCAGTGCTCAACTCAGGTGAGAGAAAATAAAACCACCGGAAGGCTCACGAGCTAGTTTCCAAGTCCCTGTTGGTCTGTTATTTCAGATACGTATTTCTCCAAATTATACAAACTATGCTAATTGTACAAAACACCAAGCAAAACTTTCACATTTCTGCAATTAAGCCAAGTCGAATTGGGCAGACTTCCAGAAAATTCAAATAAAGTCACTTCTAAGATATTCATGAGATATTTCATACAAACAGTACGTTTGGAAAGTGACCTCAGCTGACAGCAGGGGTACGGGGGTGAGCTCAAGTATCTTCTTGAGTTTAACATAAAACTGCAGCAGTATAGCCGTGCCAATATCCGACTTGACAGCCTCCCATCCTGATTTCAGTAAATATTGCACCCAACGCAAGAGCTGCTCCTGACCTCGGAAGAAATATTGCTGGAGTAGAGAGCCACAACGCTTAGACAGCCCCGAAGTTTATCCCATGAATGGGCCACCCGAAAGAAGAATTAGTGACAAACAGAGAAGCAGCAGAGCAATCTTGAAGGCCTTCCCCAAAATTTCCCTGAACCTGAATGTTACCCCAGGATTCCCAAAGATTTGAGCAGGAGTGAGATACCTCTATGCGCTCGCACATGGGTCTGGAAACAGTTGTAATACTTGTATTTCTTCCCACATATTCCACACTCATAAGACCCTGAAAAACAAGACAGAAAAGTATACATCACCATATGAGATCAGGAAAAACAGCCTCGCCGCGTACTTACCCGTAACCCGGGGACAAAAGAATGCAGTTTGCAGCAAAGTCATTTTGGGAAGGTTCATGGAGATAAATGCAGGAAATCGCTATCCCGGACTCAAGTCTTTTTTCAGCCTTATTTAAGATTCCTTGGCATATTACCCCGAACTTACATTTTCACTATATCTTTATAACTTTGCTAACATGAAAGGGTCACTCTCAAAATAGCCTGACTTATAATTTTATAATAATGACTAATATTTCCTATGGACAGAAATAACCTTGAATTACTTTTCAGTAAGCTCCTAGTATATGGGAAAAAAAGCTTTTCAACTGAAAAAAGAAGGCAATATGTTATCTTGAGGCAAGGAGTTTTCAAAATTTCTCAAGAAATGCACAATGTACAAATTTCTCAAGAAACCCACAGAGATTTGGTAAATACCCACCCAGAGGAAACCAAATAGATACAAATAGAACTTTTGACCTTTTTAAGGAAAAGCACATGACCACAGTCGTCTCTCTTCTCAATTTGTGTCTCTAATTCCAGAACACACACATCTGCAAACAGTCATTTGAAATGAAACCAGAGAAACAGAGCTGGGAGAATCATTTGTAATGATGAAATTATGCAACGAATTTAGCCTCTTCTATTTATTGGACAGGCTGACAGAAATTTCCTTAGATTTGTTATTTAAGTTGATTCAACCTTTTTTTTCCCCCACTCCAACTTAGTCAACAGGCTATAAATTCACCTTTCAAGCTCTCACTTGGAAAATGCATTGCATTTCTTAGCTGTCTATCAGCAGCTAAGTAACCGTGATCCTATCTGTGCTCCTCAGCAGGGCGAGAGCAGCACTTAGTGGAAGAGGACGTGGGAGAAAGAAGGGCCGAATATTATTTTGTGTGAACGGAGCATTTCATTTCCATGGACGCTTCCTCATGCGCCCTTGAAACAATCTTTTCCTGACCATGCAAAACAGTAAAGCTCAGGGATGAGCCACAAACAAGAACAAAACATTCACACGCACATCCAAATAAATATTCCCCAACATCCTATTACAGCAATACTTACCCAGTGCTGCTCAAAGCAAGCTCTTTCCAGGAACAAAACCAACCGTGTTTTTTGAACATGCTATACCTGTGTTCTTTTTTTCCCTTCCCACGCCCTGTTGCTTACAGCTTGGGAAGAAAACAACCATCCTTCCAGTCTGTACCAGCGCTGAATTCCCTGTCCATCGCTGTTAGCATCACCTGGGACTGTCTCTTGAGCTTGGGAGGCTACTTGGTCATTGATGCTGAAAGCTGCAATTCGCTACAGTCCGATACACAAGAGTACACATCGGAAAACATACTCTAAAATACTGATATTATAGTCAGTTGGCTACGTCTGATCTGCTCCATAGTCTTTTAATTATCACAGCTAGTTGTATTTTATATATAGATATACATATATGAGACAGTCATCACCCGTGGTCACTCCACACAAGCTTTTCTAAGTGAAATCCTGGGTATCGGCAAGTCGGCAGCATCTGCCAGCCCTCATTTTCCATGCCCAAGGACTGATTATATTCATCGCCAACCTCCAAAATTCTTTCCTGAAAACTGTTCCAGCTGGAGCCCCAAAGCAGCACCGCCAGAAGATGAGCGCACTCACCATCGCTTGGACCCTACCAACCACTAACCCTGGGCAACAGCTGAGGTTCAGCTGTACCAACAGCAAAACACGACTGACGCCCACCCGTAGCCCGAAACAGCGCTGCCTGGACACAGAGCACTGGGAAAACAGATAAAAATCAGTGAGGGACTCTAGGTTGAAATTTTTTCCGATTTTTCTTATATTTCCCCCTTCCTCTGGAGATAGTCTATGGCACATAAATGCATTTGGTTGTGCAGAAGTTCTTCAAGAAGAGTATAACCTGTACAAGTAACTGCGTAGTGCCTTCCCTCTCCAAGATGAGGTGCTGCAGCCCTGATGCAAGGGCTGTGCCTGGAAAGCGAGGGCAGGAGACGAAGGCAGGAGAGGGACTGGCACGTCCCATGGCCAGTGCTTTTGTGCGGATGTCCTGAAGCACCCTAGTCTCAGGTGCAACCCGGGAAAGGCCGGAGTCATCTTCTTCAACGGGGGTACCTCTACCCACCTCCTACGCACGGACGGTAGAGCACTGACCGAGGAGGACAGAGAGTTTGTGGAGGGTGTAAGGGAGGTGCATTACAGATCTAAAGGCCTGCAGGCGCCGAGACAACTCAACAGCCACAACTGTCTACTCGGCACACCACGTTTCGGGGGGCAAAGGCACAGATCCTCATATTAGAGAAAGGAGGGATGACTTGCCACAATAAACGCGTTATCAGAGCGGAGGAAAGATGAAGGGGAAAAAATAAAAGACGTCGCTCCGTGTTAAGGCCTTACAAAGAACATGCCTGTGTTGCCTTGGACACTGCCACCGTGGTCATGGTTTATCTCGGACTTTGTCCACACCAGGATGTGTCATGCAGGTTAAAGCTGTTTGTAGTGGGAGGGGAGATGGGGAAGGTTCTTGGTTAGTTGGTGCATTCAGTGTTGCCAGGCTTTTCCTGAGCCTTGCAGCTGGAATTTGGGCAACACACGCGTTGCATCCAGAGCTTTCCCTTGCTCCCTGTTAGACTTTCACACCTTTCATTCACATACCAGACGTGTATCTCAATGCATGGTCAAAAATCCAGGTCCCTGAATATCGATTTCGTGTATGTCCAACGGGAGAGCCACATTGCACTGCTTTTCCATCTAAATTGTGCAAAAAAAAAAAAAATCAGAAAAGAGCCCTAAAGTGGATGCATTTCCAAAGAATAGTGATGGCTGAAGCCTATTAAAAATTTCCAAGACCCGTCTGTCCCTGTGGCTTGGTAACAAGACGTCAGAGGTCACACAGAGTTTCTTAAGGCTTCTGCAGCTCTCTTTTATTTGGTACAACTAGGGAGAATCCAAAGTGCTCTTGAATTACGTGTGCTGAGCAGCTCAGCAACTGAGACGTCAGCATCATGGCATGAATCAAGCGTGTGCATGTTAGACTGATAGCCTCAAAGCAGAAGGATTCACTCTTCGCTTTGTCTCCAAAACATTTCTGATTTAACGCATTACTTGAAAAATCCTCTCCAAAATGTTTCTGGTAAAGCATGGACCAGATTGAGAGCTTAGATAATCTTGTATAAAACGTCTCCTGATCAACGTGCAGATAACTCAGTCCTCCAAAACACAAATACTGACCTGATGGTATTCCCAACATTAGAAAATGATCCGTATCAGCCAAATAGTCTCTCCGCCTTTCTCTTGATTTACAACGCAAGCGCCTTTTTTTTTCCCCTCTCCTTTCTAGATCGCTTAGGGTGGACTTCCCTGCCTTTTTGCCCTGACACCCCTGCCCTGAGAAATGTTAATGTGTTGGAGCTCTTCACGTGACCCTGGCCCAAGGCCAGCATGTGAAGCTAGCAAGAAAACAGAAGAAAAGAACAGGAAATATTGCCATCTCGGAGCTGTGCAGGGTGAGAAACGCACCCCCTGCGAGGCAGGGAGACCCGGCGGTACCGCGGCGGGTACAGGTCGGTGGACGGGGAGGAGAGCGGGATCTGCAGCGGCAGTATCAGTCTGCTCCGGACCGGACACAGGGATACAGCCAACTGCTCTGTTGGCTTTCTTTGCTCGGGATGCCCAAAGTGGGACCCCACAGGGCTTGCAAGACTTCTTGTAGAAACGCAGATGAAAGGGAAACGGTCTAAACCCACAAACATCAGCACCGGCTCTTCGGCTGGGGGACTGCAGCCACTGCCACCACCCATCCCGCTTCGCTGCGTCCGCTTTCATCCATCGCAGGGTTTGGGCTGCTCCAGACGGATGGAAACGGAGTCTGGAGGAGTCCAAAGCACAGGGAGAGACATGCAAACGTGTAACCAAACAGGAGGTGGCATACACAAGGCCTAATTTGATGAAAACACGACAAGCAAATAGCAGCAACTGAGCTGGGAATCCCTGTTATAAATTGCTCCAAGTAACAACTAAAAATATAAATATAGCACGCTCCTGCTGGAGATGTGTGACTCGGAAAAGAGACATAAATCTTCTAATGAGCATTTCAGCCAAGTCCCGAAGCTGAGCCCTGCAGGAAAGCTGTCTGTCACCTGGAGCCCCATGTGCCCTGAAGCCTTCGGCACTGTGGCCCTGGCTCAGACAACACAACCCCCATTTAACTGACCGTTCCCAGCAGCCCATGAAAGGAGACAGTCTGGGGTCAGCATTTCCATGCGAGAGGGATTCATTTACTTCTGATTCACCACTTCATCCTGCATCATGAATTACTATAAAAAATTACCATTTCTGACACCTCCAATCTCAGCTTCCCTGATGAAGGTGAATAAAATCCTACCGAAGCCTTGCCTTTGTGCATAGCTGAAGTGATTTAGATGCAGGGCTACCAGATCACATCACGAGAAAGGCTTCAGGAAGAAAACTCCTGGAAGCACGGGTGAGCAGCAGCAGAGAGCACGAAGCCTTTGCTCCGGAGACGGGAGGCAGCGGCGTCTTCAGCTGTGCGCAATCTTGGGCTGTTCCAGAGCAGCAGCCGAAATTGCCAGTGAAGCAGCAGGCACGGGACGTCTCTTGTGCGAGTTACACAGATGTCTGCAGCGATGGAAATAGTGCCTGTCTGTGGTTTCTGCAGGGGGACGGAGGGGACCAGAAGAATTGACTGGGACCCAGTTCAAGAAACCACAAGGAACTGATATCTGGGCACCGTGGTTGGTCCACACAGAGCACAGTATTTGGTGGCCAAACAGAAAAGTTATTCAGAGCCACCTCCACAACAAACAAGAGTTATGTGAATGGCGGATGAATAGGGGCACTTACAGGGCTCTTTTCACAAAGGAATCGGCCGCCAACTGCCCATCGCCTCAGGACCAAGTTGCCTTTAAAGAAACCCAGCACAAGGCTATAAAATAACAAATATGATGCACATTTCATTTGAAAAGGCACTTCCAGAGAGAAGTTCTCCAGTTTACTTTCTACAGCTTTCAACCACCACTTGTTAACTAGTAAATAATTCTCTGTCCCTCTCCCCATGGTGCCTACATGTTGAAGAGTGATCGCCCTCACCCCAGCCTGTCCCCAGCGCTCTCCATCGGTATGACATCGAATCATAGAATTAAGGTTGGAAAAGACCCTTAAGATCATGGAGTCCAACCGTTAACCTATCACTGCCAAGGCCACCACTAAACCATGGCCCTAAGCACCACATCTCCCCGGCTTTTAAGTACCCCCAGGCATGGGGACTCAGCCCCTGCCCTGGGCAGCCTGGGCCAGGGCCTGACAGCCCTTTCGGGGAAGAAGTTTTTCCTAATATCCAACCTAAACCTGCCCTGGCGCAGCCTGAGGCCGTTCCCTCTCGTCCCATCGCTTGTTCCTGGGGAGAAGAGATCGACCCCCCCCAGGCTCCAGCCTCCTTTCAGGCAGTTGCAGAGAGCGATGAGGGCTCCCCTCAGCCTCCTCTTCTCCAGGCTGAGCCCCCCCAGCTCCCCCAGCCGCTCCTCCCCAGCCTTGGGCTCCAGCCCCTGCCCCAGCCTCGCTGCCCTGCTCTGGCCACGCTCCAGCCCCTCCATGGCCTTCGTGGGGTGAGGGGCTCAACGCTGAGCACAGGATTCGAATGGTGGCCTCACCAGTGCCCAGCACAGGGGCACCATCACCTCCCTGGTCCTGCTGGCCACACTGTTCCTGATACAAGCCAGGATGCCATCGGCCTTCTTGGCCACCTGAGCACACTGCTGGCTCATGTTCAGGTGGCTGTCGACCAACACCCCCAGGTCCTTTCCCGCCGGGCAGCTCCCAGCCGCTCCTCCCCACGCCTGCAGCGGTGCCTGGGGTTGTTGTGCCCAAAGTGCAGGACCCGGCCCTGAGCCTTGTTGAATCTCATCCAGTTGGCCCCGGCCCATCGATCCAGCCTGGCCAGGTCCCTCTGTAGGACCTCCCTGCCCTCCAGCAGATCGACACTTCCACCCAACTTGGTGTCATCTGCAACACATGATGTACACATGACGGTGTACATCCAAGTTAGCCAACAGCAAAAGCCCATTCCCCACTTTGCACAACAATATAGTCAACTCAGGGGACATCATCTGCAGAACAGCTGCTGCTGCCCAGCCAGAAGCCATGGGGAGAAGAGGGTTCTACATGGCAGACACCTGATCTGCAGATGCTTTCATCAAGTGCTGGTGACCACGGCTGAAGGAGAAGCTCCCACTGCCTCCGATCAGCAGCAGTCTCTCCACCCATCCCTCCTGGGGTGCCAGGGTCACTTCTGCATTTCAGGGTTGCCCATGCAGTGATCAACCTCTCAAGAGCTGTGGGGACACAAAAGCTCTGAATATACACAGATGTCCTTCAACTTGTAAGATCTTTTAGCTGGAACCAGACTTCTTAGGCTTTCCCTAGATATTCTGACCCTGCAGAAACAGCAGTGACCTCCCACCCACCGTTTTAGTGGCTGTCCTACTGGGAAAGGGAGGACAGGCAGGACAACGATGCTCCCAATACAGTTGCCAGCTGATGACGCCCTCCAGGGTTTCTTTCCAACAGCGTGGACAGTGATCAAGCAAAAACCAAGAGAAAAATCTAACATCAATACCTCTTTTCTCTCCCCCTGCAAGACAAACCAATCCCAACAGCAGTGCTGGGCAGCTCAAATTAGCATTCTCCTGAGTCCCTCAAACGAAACATGGTCCAACTGCTCTTTCTTCTTCGTATCAGCAACTGCCTTTGGCGCTCAAAAGTCACTGCTGGGACCTGCTCCATGTCACAACCAACAGAGGAGTCCCTTCAGAAAGAGCAATGCCTCTCCAGGATCCCACAGAAAGCCCTTTCCCTGGAGCGGGAGGAGAGGACAGTCTGATGTTCACAGAAAGTAAAAAAAAGACACCTTCCCATCACTGCTCGAGGTGGGGTGGGGATAGGAAGTACTGTTTTGGAAGTGGCACACCACAGCCAGCCAAAAGTCAAAATTATTCCCACAACGTTACTAGTGATCAGAAAAACAAACAAACAGCAACCTGTAAAACCTGTTTTTGAGCTAAATCTAATTATTCACAGAGAGCAGCCACTTTCCCCAAAGCAACTCTCCTCAAACCATTTCAACTCTTTCTCAGGCTTTCCTCCTGATTGCCTCCTCATCTATGCCCAACATACCTACCACCAGCCCTGCCTTCGCCATGAATTTCACGCGTGACTGATGGGCAAGTCATTTAACACGTCAAAAGAAAGTAACAAGCTTTCTCTTACAGTTACCCTGATCTTGGTTGAGTCTTTAGGGGTGACAAGATACAACCAGATAGCAAAAGTTAAAGGTCAATAATCCTGAGGCAGGACCCTGAGACTGATGTGCACCTTGGCTCTGGTCCCTCTGGCAGAGCCAAGCTTCCGTGAACGGCTCTCCGGAACCTTGTTCCTCTCCCCAACGCCACGGATTCAGGGAACCGAACAATGGGGTGCCTCAGCCCACAGCTTACCGAGCGTCTGCTGGTTGCGGACCCCACCTATGACCACGCAGATCTCCGCGGGCACATCTCCCGGCCCATCCTTTATGTTCTTCTTGGAATCTTTGGTGTCATCCTGCCAGATCACCTCTTCGATATAGTCATCTGGTACCTCTGTCTTCACCTTCACCTCAGTCATCATTCCAGCCTCTTCACTGGGTGAGGACTGAGATGTCACCGAATCGGAGCCCTCCGCTTTCGGGCTCCGCGGGCTCCTCTTCAAACACTCCCTGAATGGGGGGAAAAGAGGAGAAAACATGAATCCTCATTGTCAAGCACTCACTTTCTCATCACTAGGACATAATTAAAGGTATTTTCTTTTAACGCAATTTATTTAAAATAAGTATGGGTAGGTGTGCGTGTCTGTCATTTATGGTAAACAATTAAAATTTAACCAGACAAAAGTAATAAAACCATTTGCTAGGAATGAAAATAACCTTAATCACCACAAACAACAGATTGGACCACTAAACAAGAGCACAGAATTTCACCTGCTTCCTAGCAGGCCAGGAACACAACTCCAGCAGTCCTGGCATCAAATACTATGCCAAGACTAGTCCATACATGCAAAAGAAAAGCCATATCCTCCTGACATTTTTAATTTGGAGCTATCTCCACCCTTGCGCACTCCTCCATGCATTAATCTACCATCGCATCCTCTCTTTTAACACTTCAAAGCAACCTAACATCCTATGGTATTCGTATGGCCTTATTTAACATATACGGTGATGATCAAAGGGGATCATCTGTAATATAATGATATTTAAGGAGACTATTACGTTATGGACAGATACAAGTATCAAAGATGCCAGAGACAGTGCGATGGATGGGGAAAGGCAGAGGGAAGAAAGGAGCATATTTAGAAACAGATTAAGGAAAAAGTGTGTGTTTTCAACTTGGAAAGAGAAAGCTGGAAATTCATGGGAGAAATCAATCTAATTAAATAAATATTCAAAACCCCTTAAGAAAAGGAAGGAAACTGGACACCCCAAAGCTGTAAAACAACCTCAACAAGTGGCAAAAGACGGAGGGAGTTTGAGCACGACGGACAAGGACCAGGTACTAAGCCAGTGTAGCTCCTTTTCCAGATGCACCACCCCACCATGCATTATAGGCTCCCTGGTTTTAATACTGGCTATTAATAAATTCCAACATGCAATGCAAAGATAAAACAATTGCTGGTTCAGTCTGTGTAGAAATCAGAAGGACTAAATATATAATAGCTTAGACTACCCAGAAACAGAGATTTTAAAAGACTGTGACAGATTGAGAGTCATGTAAACACTAGGAACAGCCGAAGGTATTTGAAAACGTTTTAAGCAGAAGTAATAGGCAAAATAAAGTGAAGAATAGGCTGAACTTATGGATGAGAGTCATTAGACCGTGCATTAGCGAAAGAGAAGGAAATCCCATTGCTTGGAGCATCATAGAAAGTCAGAACAAAGTGTGAATTAAAATGTTAGAAAACTAACACCTGCAATGGTTTCTGATACGGGTTATGAAGCTGGTGGAGAACTCAAAATGCTGCAACTGCAGGCGAAAACGCCCAGCGGGTAATCCTGGGAGGACGGGAACGAGAGGAGCAGATGAACGAAGAGAACAATCTTCTGCAATAATTCCTGCACAACCTCCTACACGGACATGTAGTTGCTCTTTCAAAATGGGTCAGTCACATCAAATTGCCAGATATTTTATTATTCATCCCTTCATTCTCATTATGGAATGAAATGTACAATTAATAGCCCCTAAACAGCGAGAATTAGCCTTGACCTGCCTCCCTACTCATTCCCCTCCTCCTCACGCGTACTCCCTCCATGCACCCAAAATCATCCAGGGCTTTACAAGTGAGAAAGATGAATTAAGACAGAAAACGTGGCTGAAAGCTGGACGATCTTTATGGTAATATTATTGGATGTCCAAAAGGTCCATCAATCTCAGCCGACAGCGGCATGGCTCAGCACCCATTCTAAAGCCAAGGGAAAGGCAGCAGCCAGGAGCAAAAGTACAAAGCATTCAGCAATCAGCAAAGGGTAGGATTAATTGCAAATAAATCAAACCGAGAAGGTGTGAAATGCAAACACTAATAAAGGCAGCCAAAGCAATACGGTGGGGGGAAAAAACAGCAGAGCTTCCCCTGATCAAAATCAAACCAGTACAATTCCCACTGGCAGGCAGAAAGGTGAAAGCAGTCAGCGACAGCCAGCTTTGCACCTGAAATAAAGGCAAAATGCCTCAGTTACAGACGGTACAGCAACCTGTACTTGCCAGTCCTGGACAAAACAACATAAAAATCAATGCAGGAGCCAAGTGATGTGGAATTAAAAGCTAATACAACTAGCAGTGAGGCTAAGGATACGGCTTTCTGAGGAGATTATAAATTGGGTAAGAACAGAAGAGACCTTCTGATGGCAGCCGGCTTTGCATCGCGTCGCATTCGGATATAAAACAAATCACAGCAGTGCACGGCACGAAGCGAGCAACGGGCCACGTGCTGTGCAAGGCAGAATGCTGTCCTCAACGTGTACTGCTCCTGAGTACAGGTATTTCCACAGGGCTCCTGAAATGGCTGATGTGGGGCAGATTTATTAATGCTCTCGAATTAATTTAACATCACTGTTGCTAAAAATTACGGGTGACCCATGGAAGGGTGGAGAGCAATGACTGTGAAAGGAGCACCAACACCAGTGGATCCATCACTGTAAGCTGGCTCTGCCCAAGCTGAGCAGTTGTAGCGTAGTCAAACGTGTCCAGGAACGTGGGTGCACCCACGAACAGCACCCAGGGTGCTCAGCCGCGATCCCAGCAGGCAGGTCATGCTGCAGCCACCCAGAACCACGCTCTGACCTAAAGGACTAACGCGATTTTCAGATACACGTGCCTGAGACCGAACAAGGAGGTGATTTTCTCCCTGTACGAAGCCGTGGTGAAGCCAGTCCCAGCGTGCTGCAGACAGACTGAGTGCCCTCATTTTTAAAAGGTGATTAGGAAAGCTGCAGACGGTTCAAAAAACAGGCACTGAAATGGTTTGAGACTGGGAAAAGATACTTTATGACTTTGCGAGACCAAACAACTTCAATCCGTTTCTCACGCCAAAAGGAAGACTGAGAGATTATTTGATTGCAGCATATTATCATCTTCATGGGGAGAAAATACTGTCTTTCCTTAATTTGGCAGGGAAGAGTAGAGTGCGAGCTCATCACTGGAAGCTGGGACCGGTTGAAATGAGGCATAAAATATTAGCACGGATGGTGGTCCACTGGAACAACCATTTTCCAAAGGATGCGCTCAGGGAGAACAAATCTCTCTAAGTCTTCAAACCCCGAGTATCCGTATCTGGCTGGCCCCAGGTTACTGGGCTCAGTGCAGATGTGCACTGGCCAGATTTGGTGGCCTGAAACTGTCGGAATATATAAATTATTAGACCAGACCAATGGACCCTCAAAAACTTTGCTCTTCACGCCTGCTGACTTTCTGGATCCCTCTCTGCCAAGAAAGTAACTTCCCGGCTGGGCTTTCTGCGCGTAGCTGGGACCTAAACCTGCAAATACTGATTGAAAGCAATACTATTCCTCCGACAGTGCCCATATGTTCTAAGCCTGAGCAGGTACTTGGTGTACAGAAAGACACCAGCCCCAAATATTTTAGCAACCGTCTTCCGCATGATTTCATAGTACGGAAGCCCTGAAAGGAGCCTGTTGATCCTCTCAAAAACAAAATAAGCAGAACAATAAAAAACATAGCACCACCGGATTTTTACAACAATTTTACAACAAAGAGACCTCCTCTGTCTTCAGATGTTTTCTAGGAGAGACGAAGGCAGCAGCCAGCAGACGTACCCAGGCTGCAGAACGGGTGCAGACGTACCCGCGGCATGTGGCAGGGCGGCGAGCCCAAACCCGGCACCGCTCCCCGGCGAGCACCCCGCCACCGCGTGCACTGCCCGCTGACCCAGCAGGGAGATCTGCGCAGACCCACGTCCCGCGCAGATCCCAGGGAAAGAGCTCTAAGCTGGGGAAAGGGCAATAAATTACAAGCATTAAGATTTTTTTTTTTCAGCTTATATGTATCTATAAAAGTAAAATATATAAATGTGTGTGTTCGTATATGCACAGACACACACATATATACGCATGTACACATATAAGAAGGGCCGACACTCGTGTCTCTGGTGGCATCCCCTTGTCGCACCCAGCTCCCACCCCCTCAGCTCCCACCCCCTCTGCCACGGCAGCCCCGGGACGCGCATTCTCTGCTGACACCCTGAGGTGCCGGCGTTTTATTGCATGAGCCAGATCCTGTTCCGCAGCACCGAGGGCCCCAACGTCCAGACCGTGCAAGCCAAAATGCAGGAAACACCATCCCCGAATGCAAGCTTTGCTGCTGACCTGCGCCAGGCTGGAATCAGTCCCACACCACCTGAGAGCAGTTTTAGCTACCTTTTTCATGGGCATTGCTGTTTCACTTAAGAAGGAAGAGCTGTGTTCTCACATTGCTCTTATTATTTCATATCTCACAGAGATTTTCTAGCCGCTGGCTGATGTCAAGCTTTAGCCAAACGTCAACTGCAGACTCTCTCCAGCTCAATGTCCAGAGGAACACTGTGGCTTTGCAGAATACCTTAAAATAAATGTAATCAAACAGGAACACAGTCCCAGCCTTCCTTCCTTCTCCTCTGGATGTGCTACACAGCGGCAGAGGATCAAGAAGACTCCGATTGCTTCATACGATGCACGAGAGGAGCATCACCAGCTGCTGATAGCAGCAAGTGAAGGCGATGGACCCCTCCTACCTTCCCTGCACATGGAGAATAATCTTCCTCACCTCCATCCTTACAGCCTCCAAGGGCCTGACAGACAGACTGCACAGGACAACTTGTCTGAAGACTACAAAATGAGATCCTGACAGGAGATGGGATCGACTCTTACCAGCCTCTTGCTAGCAGTGAGAGAGCGCAGTCCCCAACAGCACAGCGTCGCAGCAATCATCACTCACACAGCGACTGTCCAGTGACAGTTCAATCTCATTCTGCTTGGACGCTGCAACCAAAAAGCTCCCCAAGCGTGAAGGTGGGTCCCTGTCCAGGCCAGGAGGCACAGGGCTGACAGAGAGCTGCTGCTGCAGATGGCAGAACACCCAACGGAGCAGCACTGAAATCCCTGGGAGCAGGTCTGAGCTCTCAAAAAGCTGGGGGCTACACAGCTTTGGAGAGAAGGCGGCGGCAGCAATGGTGGAGGAAGCTCTCCTAGCAAGAACTAGCATCACTTTTTTCTGGTCCCACATGAAATCCAGTTAGTGCTCCTGTGGCTAGAACAAAACTAGGATCAGTCCAGGCTTCTTGGGTCTCAAGCTCAGTTACCCAATTTGCTGAAGTGATGCTGTGCCAACCTGGGTGTAATTGCCCCCAGGGTGCAGGGGGAAGCTGGGCTGAAGGAACGATCCTCAAGGGACAGCAGAATTCGAAGCCTCCTGGTTCAGCTGGGCAAACAGTACCAACATCACAGAGCAAAACAGGAAAGAAAAGGAAATTACTGACACTGGAAAACTTCAGGCTGGATGGAGAGGGGTACATGCACAGCCACAGCAGAAACAGGTTTCATTTAGAAGACAGAGCTCACCACAGTCTCCATCAAGCATGGCATCAAGCCAGGAGGGAATACGCCCACTGACTCAAGAGAGGTGACCCAGTAAAGCACCATTTCTTTACCAGCCCTTTGGTCCTTGGATGTTGCATTCCCTTGCAAGCCCATGACACTGCACTTGCTCGGTGGTGTGCTGAATTTTGCCTCCCCTGCTTCCGAGCAGCACAAAGAGCCTCCAGTTAGAGATGAGGATAAAGCAGCAGCAGATCCAGAACATGCTGCTTCTCCAGAAACTCCCCGAGAGCCATGGTGACAGAGAACATGCTGCCTGGTGGAGGGAAGAAATGAGGCCCCAGCACCACCGTGCCCAGACCTGGTTCTGTGGTTCCTCTTCCGCTTGCAGCACCGCCAGAGCTGACGCACAACTGCCAGAAAGGTGTCAAAAAGAGGATGAGTAAGAATAGGAGTGAATTTTTAGTTCTGCAGATCCCAAGGCTGGAAGCAAGTGTTACTGGTTTTGGGTGGGGGCATACAGAGAGAAGAGGACTATGCAGCTTCCAGGATGTCAGCTAAGTCAAATATCGGTACTCGGTCCTGGAAGCAGAAGCACTCCCCAACACGAACCATGAGGTGACCACGTCCCTGAGCGCCGTGACAGCGAGGCACGGAGCTCACAATGTGCTAACACAGAGATCAGCCCCGTCTTCTGAATTCCTGTGGGGCACTGCTGGGTGACACACTGGTACCAGTGAGGTGGTCACAGCCTCCACTTGGTGGAGACAGCAGCACACAAGAACCAAGGGAGAACCTACCACGAGTCAGATCCCCCTCCTGGGCACCTGCACCCATCCCTCTCATGGTGGCTCTGAACACAGTCCCCAGCCTCATGCCATCGCTTTTCTGGGTGAAACAATGCAATTTTACAGTGTTCAAGTGTGGCCTTCCAGGGATCACCTGCAGTTCCCTCTGCAGGTCCAACCTGCATTTAACATCCACGGCGTGATGTTCCCTGGGAAGAGGGCGTTCTTCAAAGCAAGCACTGTTTACACAGGACAAAAACTTCTCGGAGAAATCAGACCAGAGATTAGCAGAGTGCACAGGCACAACTGGCTTAAACCCCACCTCCTTCCACAAGGTGCATCTAACTTCTTCTCCATCTCTTTGAGCTTTCCCGGGGAATACCAACCTCCTTTACTGTTTAATGTCTCGCCTTTACTGAGTTGTGGAGCTTGGCAATCCAAGAGGCTCTTCCTTGTCAGGGAAAGGAGACAGAAGGCTTGGGATCACAAGGCTCACGCTGTCACTCAGTGGCATCCCTGGTTGCTCCTACAGGTGAGGTACTGTTTCACTTTCAAGAACAGACTCTATGGATTTTAAACATTAGAGGCAAACAAACATTGCACTTGCATGTATCACTCCTCTGACTAAGTAGGCCACATAGCCAATTACTGTATTACCAGCTCTGCCATCTCACAATGCTCATTTCAACATTGCTGCCTGCTTTGATCATCAGACTTTCATCTTCTGATGACGTTACGTCCACTTTCATGTCAAATGCAAGCATGTGAAGGCAGAAGAGATTTAAGGAGGCCTTGATGAATACTCATCGTGGGGAACTGAAAAGGTAGGGGTAAAAATGGGTTCCTCGACCCATTTAGGTCCAGCTTCGCTTGGTCCTACACCCACAATAGTTCATGAAAGCCTGAGGCTGTAGCACGGATGGATGATGCAGCAAGGCAACATGGACAAATGACCAGGCCAGAAGTACAATTTTGACTATAAAGCTGAGCAGCCTGGATGATGCCTCACCAGCATCAATGCAAGGAGAAATGCAAGGGCAACGCAAGGAGCTCTTCCAGACGGAAGGACAGAAAGGACACGGCTGACTGTTCACACCGGTCTCCTCTGCACGCTAACGCTACCCATGAAGGCAGCGGCCCCCCGTCCAGCCTGTCTCCTGTGGAAGAAGGACAGGAGGAGAAGAGGGTGCAAACTGAAGAGCTGCAATGTGGGGCCGTTTTCATCTTTGGAGAGCGTTTCTTTCTGGCTGTGATAAGCGGAACCGGCAATGACTGAAAGCAAACGGGGCCCGTCAGCTGCTGCAGCCAGAAGAAACTCGCGTTTGCAGTTTGCTTTTTCTGATCTGGAGTAGCATTCTCATAAATAATGAAAGTGACTAAAAGCTACTTAAAAAACACACACTCCTCCCTTACGAAAGAATGAGAAAAAAACCCAATTATAAAAGGACATTTCTTCCAGCTAGGAATAATTTGTCATGTAATTCTCTGAAGACAGCAACAGAAACATGCATGCTCTGTGCTCCCTTTTGAGTGATCTGTGATTGCATATGTACTCAGATGGCTTCTAATGAGGCTATTTTTATAGCACACATCCTGCTGAGCTTTTTGGGAGGGGCAAAGCGAGATCAGTGGAGAATCAGTCTTCAACGTCAGCTCCTGTGTATTTTCTCCTCAAAAGGAGAGGAAAAGGAAACAAATGTGGAGGAGGACATACCGCTCTGAATCAACACCTACAAACAAAGCTCTTCCGCCCCAGCAGCAAACATGGAGCATCTTCAGTTTTTCCTGGACACCGCTCAAGCTGGAAGAACCAGAGGTCCATCGTTAATGCCTTGATGACATCAGTGATGGTGATACCCAACTCCCCCTTGGCAGAGCACGCTGTGTGCCCATTTACACTGCTGAAACACACCCTTGTACGGTCCCTGGCACGCTCTTCTGGTCTGGACAAAAGAGGTTCAGAAGAGCACAGTCATGAGGACCATGCAGTGGGCACCTGAAGGAAGGTGCTTTGCAGAGCCCACCAGGACAATATCATCAGTCGGATGTTACAACTTGTCTTCTTGAAACCAACGTGCAGTTGGCTTGTCCCATGCCAAATCAAAAGGCCTCAGCTGTCACAAAGGAAAGGAAGCAAAAAATGGGGGAGGCTGAAACTGGGCTCAATTTACAGATGTCTGCCACGGTTTTAAAAGAATCAGAAGGTCCCTGCCATGACTGGAGCTACGGGAAGTAGAATGGACAGAACCGATGTAAATGAACTCTCATTTTACATGGAGATGATGCAAGCAGAGACGGAAAAAGAAAGATGTAAACTGAAAATCTGCTTGTCTGATAAATGAGTTGTGGTGGCCTTCCCATCCCCTCCCCATAGCTCTTCTTTGCTCCCTGGGGCAGCCCAGCTGCATGGGCACTGTGCCTTACACCAGGAGGAGGGAGGTGGAGCGGGTCAGGAAGCAGAGGAACAGCCTGGTGTCCTTCATCAGGGACATCTCTTTTGCAGACATTACTAGGCAAAAAGATTTTCAAGTTCAGGGTTAAAAGAGAGAAAAGATAGGAGCTATTTTTTCCAGTGTTACAGCGGAGCACTTTGCTTCTAGTCTCCATGCCTCCTACCTCAGCTTTCAGATGTTCCCTCACAGACTTGAAAGCCAAAGAGACCGACCTGCTCATCCAACCCGACCTCTGGTGTCACAGCTCACAGAGCCGCTCCTCTGTCAGAACTGCATCTGCAGCCGGAGCCAGTGCCTCTTCTATAGAGGCTGGCTTGCTTTTGGTGCGTGAAGTGCTGGAGTAACCATCACATTTCTGGGTCCCTCCTCTGAGTAATTATTTTCCAAAACAGGTGCCGTACCTCCAGCATGGATTGCTGCCTCTGGCCATTGGTTTGCTGGAAAAGAGATCCTGTTACTGGGAATCTCCTCTCCATAGGAGAGAACAACCTCTTCTGCTGCCTCTTGAATGAAGCAAAGCAAACACACTTTCTTAATGTACACTGTATACACACTAAAACATGCCTTCTAATTCTTGACTCTTTCCACGAACGTTTGGGAACGTGGTCCACATTTCGAAGCACGGATACCGAAGCAGGACAAAGTAAGCCACCAGCACTCTTAATAACACACAGGGTGGCAGCGCGTGCTGGTGCACGTGTCTGAAACCCAGATTTGCACTTGGTCACAGAGTTGTACAAGGAGTTGATGGTCATTCGTGTTCCACCAGGAGATTTCAGTTCGCTTCACAATTCCCACTTCCCAAGATGCCACTGCGTATTCTCAAAGAGTGGGTTTAACCTCTGAAAGCAAACAGTGTAGGAAAAACCTGTTCGCTTATTTTCTGAAGTTATTTTAGGGAATGGGAACTCCTTCCTCCATCAGTGGTAGAGGAGTGAAGACTTGCTGAAGAACAGAAAAAAAGAAAAAGCTGGTCAGAGCTTCAGGGCATCTTCCACGTCCAACATGCTCTTGTGAACCTCATGATTTAAGGACCTCACGGTCACTGCTACATTGCCAGCGTTACTTCAAATCTCTGTACTTGTTTTGTCTGTGGTCCTATAGGCTGTATCCTTGGTTGATCAGCTGGTTTTCTTCACAAGGCTGGTGGATCCACTCTTTGCCATGCAGGACTTTCTTGAACGCCCTGGTCACTTATAAACTGACCAAAATAAGCTGAAGCTAACCAGGATGAACGCGCAACTCTCGAAGGCTGTGAGGCCCATGCTCCAAATCAAGCAATGAGATTTGGGGATGTCACACTAATTGGGCATGCAAAGAAAATTTCTGAGGCAAGAGAAGCAGCCCCGAACCCTGTCCTTATCTGGGACACATTTAAGTTTTCTGCTTTCTCCTCCCAAAATAAACTGAAATCAGAGCATGAGACCACATCCTTCTGCAGGCAGAAGTGTAACAGTAACTGCCATTTAGGTTTTCCTGCAAGAAATTTGCTCAATAAATACCAACATTATTATGGAGTTCATAAATTTAGAAGGCTTTTTAGAAGACAGATGTCTCGAGTAGGATCACTACCTGCCTCTAAGGGCAGCCAGCTCTTAAAAACAGAGGCAACAGCTTTCAAAAACCCCAAAATAATTAATGCAAGACTTGGTGGTATGGTGTGGTGTGGTGTCAGTGCTAAAATCTAGGGAAAGCAAACAAACAAAGCAGCATACTTAATTTTTGCAACTATCTTGGTCTACTAAAACACACAACCTTTCCCGAGAACAAACACCGCTTCAGTTAATGTAAGAGGAATTTAATCGTGCGTTCATTCCTCCAGGGATGCTCGGCAGCTCCAAATCCTTCAGAAAAGGTAAACTACAGGACCAAATCAGGCTGCCTCTCCTCTAGAAATTAAACATTAAAATACAAACCAGAACAATAGTCGAGAGCCACAAAGAATTCCTAAGGTATTAGCAAAACAAATTCCCTACAGTCCTTATTAGGAATATCTTGAGGATGGTTTGAAGAGGGAAGTCTAACCAAATATAAAAAAAATTTGGCTTATCCAACAAAAAACAAACGCGCACTGTTTGCCAAAAGCAAAAGAATTCAGTCAGATAAAAAATGCGACACACAAATGATGCAGGTTAAAAACTAAATTTAAGATGATAATAGAATAGCTGCCAGCGTCTTTAAATTTTCAAGCGTGGAAATGTCAACAGAGACAAAGAAATTCAGGGAAAAACAAAGAGAACAGATTAAGGATTTATATCGGCGAAAGAGCTTTATGTTGCTTGACTAAGAAATGACTGAGGGGGTGACAACTGCCTGCAAATGTCCATAGGTCCCCCAACACGGCCACGGGAGCCTACGCCGGACTGTGCCATCGACCTGCCGGCAGCAGCGTGGCACAGCACGGCCGCACGATGAATGGGATAAAATGAGCAACGGGAAAAGACGGACAGAAAAGGAGTCAGGACCTTGGGACTGGGAAAACTCCACAGCTGGGGAGTGATACAAATGAGGTGGCAGATGTCCTGTCGCTGGAGATACACACGCATTTAACGTAAACAAGCTCTGAGGCTCTACGCCATTATCAGAACAACCCCGAGCTGGGCAGGAGAGGGGGTGACCCAAGGAAAACAATTCCCTGGTAACTCAGCGGGGCAGAGGACATTATAGCCACGATGACTCAGTACTTCACGGCTCCAGAAAGGGACGTTTCTCCACCTCACACCACTGGAAGCCCTCCGAGGCCCTGGCATTTGGCAAATCGGTGTGGATTACACAGAAAATATGCCGGTCCCACGGGAGCCAGGATGTCTCTGAGTGCTGTTGTCTCTTCGTATGTGCGTATTTGACCTTCTTTCGGGTTTCAAGGAAACCTGCCTGGGTTTGCCACAGCTTCTGCGCTGGTCGCAGTACAGAACTGAACTATCCACTTCTCTTAAATAGGCCAGAGGGGACTTTTGGGGGGGTTTTGTGCTGGTTGGTTGGTTTTTTTCTTTTTGAAGATGGCTGGTGAGAATCCTTCAGAGAGCACCACGGCTTATTAAATACCTTGCCTAATTATTAATAGTTTTCTCTCTTTCTGACGCAGGATGAGTCTGAAGCTCTTCACGCTCTGGGACTGAAAATCCCACAGGTGGCCCTTTAAAGAAAGGGGAAACAATTTAAATCATTTTGCTTCTTGGAAACACTCAGCCCTTGGCCTGTCCCCATGCACATCCCTCTGCGGGGTGTGGAGCCCTCTCCCGAGGTTTGGAGGACCACAACTTGCAGCTTGGGCACGCACGGAGGTTGTCTTCCCTGAATGCTGGGGACCTGGTGAGGCCTGGTCAGCTGGGAGAGGAGCCTGCAGAAGAGCGGGTGCATCCCAGGGCAGACCCTCCCTTGGGTTATAGGCGCTGCTAGGAAGGACGTGTCCGCAAAGGACAGAGCAAGCAACGTGGGGAGGAGAGGGAAAGATGCCACCAACGAGGCTGGAAAAAGGTGAACTGAGGAGGAAAGCAGGTGCAGCCATTTCTCAATACCTTCTCCTCCAGCTGGAAAGCCACATCTGCTAAGATAGAGACTGAAACGACCAGACTGCCTAAGCACCACGGCTTGGTCTGGCGTATCGGGGAAAACTGCACCATGTCAGAGCTGGGAGACTTCCATGTCCCAGCCTAAAGCACCCACTGGACAGGCTCCTGCCTGCACAGCGCTCTCCCTCCCTTCAGGCCAGCACCACAGAGCCCTTCTGCTGGATCTCCATCTCCAAGAGACCTTCCACCCTTTTTGAAACCTCTACCACAGCGCTGTTAACGCTGCGGTAGAGACGGGACCCATCTGTGCCCTCACAGCCAGCTCACAACCCCAGAAGGTCTGGGATTTTACCTCTGTTTCGGGAGCGGAGCATGCTTTTCTGCACAGCTACATCTGTGCTGCGAGCGGGTTCCCCGGCTGGTGACAGCCCTGGTGCAGACGGGGGCTGAGCTTCCAGCTGGCTCCGTTCCCTCCGCAAACAGATGCAGTTCCTATATCAGGGTCTGATTTATTCAGCAGGAGTCTCGCACATTAAGCGTAGTTAAGTCTGAAAACAAATCTAATGACTTTAAAATAAATAGCCAACGGAGGACTTGAAACTAAAATTCTTCCTTCCTCTGACACCCACCATATAAACAATAATAATTATATAAAACCGTGTCTAACACATGACTACACAAGGCTCTGGTGACCAAGAAAAGCACACGCTGCTTGTCAGACATAATTGCACATTTGGTTTTTCAATTATTTCTTGTCAAGATCCAGAGCCCACCATCTGAACGCTGACATTAATTATTGGTAAGTAGTTAGTTTTACAATAGCGTTATGGAGACTCCCAACGATTACCCCGGGGTCTGCGCTCCCGACGATGTTCCCACACTGCCCTCCGGTCCCTCCAAGCCCTCCAAGACGGTCACGCAGACTCACACCAGCGAGCGATACCAAACCTGGTCCACCATGTGCAGAAGGAGCTTCAGAAGAAGCTTCAAGAAGCTTTCCCGTAGACAGCAGCGAGGTAGCTGATCCCCAGGCAACGTGCCTCATCCACAAGAGCCCACGTCACCCGCTGATGCCATCTTCCAGTTGAGTCCCTCCTGAGCCCCACACAAGCAGCCGACTCTTGGCGACCCGCTCCAACAGCTAACTGCCCATCATACAAGAAGAAATCCTGCCTTTTATTGGCTTTTAATTTGCTGCCTTTTAATTTTGTTGACTGTCTCTTTTTTGTCTCGCAAGAGGAAGAAAGAAGTCTCTGATCTACCTTTTCTGGAGTGTTCAAAAACACGCACAGCTTTGTCATGTTGTCTCTTACTTGTCATCTTCTCCAAGGCAAACAGCCATCTCTCTTCTACCTCCCTTAAAGGAAGGGTTTTTTTCTGTGCTTCTAATAATTCTCTTCACTTTTTCAAATTTCCCATTAATAAGCATTCAGCGAGGTACAGGAACCACACACAAGTTAATAAGGTGGGAGAACAGTGAGTGCTTTCTGCCACCGCTAATTCTCAGCTGCAAACAGCTGCACGCGCTGAACCGTGTTATTTCAAAGGCAGCAGACAGCCCCGATCAGAGCTGTGGGGCTGATAAGATCATAAAAATCCTGTGCCTTCAGAGCTTTTAACATTTACTTGAAACGGAATAAAATCAATTCAATACAATAAATAAATAAAAATAGGATCGACCCAATACTACAGTCACCACATTAAGATCAAACACGCTATAGTAAAAAAAAAAAAAAAAAAAGTTGCAGAAAGGTAAAGTTGTCCTGGCAACCTTATTTTGCTTATATTTTTACTGATCTAAATTAATCGTTAAAAGCTTCCTCAATAGTTTGCAATTAGCTTGAGAGTTTCAAGCAGCAGCAACTCTGAAAAACATCTACCTTGTATCTCCAGCCACTAACAGCCTCACAGATCTCATCAAAGCCAAATTTGAACCTTCAGTCACTGACAGAGCTTTCTTGAAATATTAAATTTTTATTCCATTTTATTTTTTTTTTAACAGATTTGGTCATTTTCCGTTTTTTGACCATCTTTTGTTCAATCAGGTAGATGCTGAAGTGGATTTTGCTTCCACTTTTCTACAAGAAAAAAGTGATGGCCGGTCTCACGCTTCTTCTCTATGCACGTATGAAACAACAGTGACAACGGAAGGACGTTCTGCCGCCCTGACGGGCGCTGGGGTACCCGTCTCAGGGAAGGCCATCGCTCCTGCCCAGGAGGATGCTCAGGCGCTCGGCCCCGAGGGCACCTCCCGCCCGCCCGGGAAGGGAGGATGCCCACAGGGGCACCCCAAAGGGTCAGCTCCCACCTGGAGAATGCACTCACCCACCTGCTCTGCAAAACCCTCTGGCGAGAGCTACAAAACTGAGTTAAAAGTCAGAATAAAGAATTTAGGGGAAGGAAGTGATGCCTGGCTCCTTTCCCCTTGCTCCTCAGCCTACGCCCAGTTTTCCTTCCAACGCTTCATTCAGGCTAACTGCCAGCGTCCCGAGAGCGAGCACTGCTGGGCCACGCTGACGAGCCACCCCAAAACTGGCAAAAGAGAAGTTTTCCTCTGCGTAAGACCCCCGACGCTGGCCGAAACCTGCCTGCCCACCCTTCCAACCCTGCCGAGCCCAGCCCAGCGGGACCCCAGAGGCGTTCAGTGCAGGGCAGTGCCAAGCTGCCGGTAATGAGGGTATTTCATTGTGAAACGCCAACCGGCAGAGCCGGGGCACCGGGCAGGGAGCGCGGCTGTTGCGGTGGGGAGCACTCGGTGCACGTTCAGCAGCAGGAGGGGAGGGGAGGACCCGCACAGCAGCGTTTCAGAAGAACGGAGCGGGGTTTTCACGTGGAAGGATGTGTTTCACCTGATGGATAAAACTTCAGCAGCACTTTCAAGTCTCCAGAGGGAACAGGAGGGTGTTCTGGCATACGGTTAGCGGAGAGACGGTATCGCTGGCAATGCAAAGGGGAGGACCTGAAACACCGCTGGCGCTGTGAGGGAGGCAGGCAGCACTGGAGGGCAGCGCTGGTGCTCGCTGCTTCGCTGCCGAAGGCTGTGGGTGCCCAGAGAAAAGTCTTGTGTCCAGCAGCGGCAACCAGCAAACCTTGCCTGGGTGCACCAGCAGCGGTCTCGCTCCGTGCAGATCATGACAACGCGGAGACAGTGGCTTCTGCCACACCATCACAGCTTCACTGCTTGTGCCCCCGCGGCGTCCAGGGGCTGCCCACGCCGCTGTGCCCCCTCGCCGAGGAAGGGGCAGGTGATGCTGATGGAGATGATGCCAGGACAGGGTGCAGCCCGCCCTACCATGCCAACTTGTTTTCCACAGCAGCCCAACTGGCTCCAGTTTTCTGTTGTCTGTCTGCCTGCATGCTGATGTAACCCACAAACATGCCTGAGGTGCTCGGCAGTCCCCTCAACGAGCTGCGCATTGTCCCACCACGTGATGGCGCCTCCTTGACCTTCCTACCATCTTCTCCACTCTCGTGGATGTTTCTGTGCTCCGCTGCAGCCTGCTCCCCTTCCTGGGCCACGCGCTCCCCTCCCTGCTGCATCTTAGCATCGCCCCCATTTCCAGCCTGGCATCTCTAACCGCCTACATCTCCACCTGTTTTTACCACAAAACCTTTTAAACCTGGGAGATGAGTTTGCCAGTTTGCTCATGGATGGGTGACAACCAGGAACCAGCTTCGAGCACTCACGGGACGAGGTAAATCCGACTGTCACCAAAGCCATGCTTTGCTCCCAGCTCCCATCACTTCCCCAGCACATCAACGCTGCTCTGCAGAGGAAACGCAGCTAAAAGGAATTTGTGCCTGCTGCGCCTTCTTCCATGCTTTCACAGCTCTGGACTGGCTCCTCTGGATACAGATGTTGGACGGTGGATGCTGCAGGAGACTCTTCCAGCAGGTCCCCCTGACTGCTGGAAGCACCCATGCGAGTATCACCCACCCTCCACGGAAACGCAGCCATCTTGGATAGGGGCAAGCCGCTGCGCACCCAATGCTGTTGGGTTTTGGGGGCTGCTTTGGTAACCCCAGCACTGGTGCAGCTCAGCCAGGGCTGGACATTCCCCATCACCTGCTCAGCCCCGGCTGCCGGCTGCTTCTCCGGGGATGGAGAGGGACCGAGGAGCACCATCTTTAGTGCTTTCTAGCATGCCCAGCAAGGTAAGCCCTACAGCATCAGCAGGAGATGGAGAGCCCACAGCACAGGGCAGACCCAGGCTCAGCACCTCCCTCTTCTTTGGGCCGGGCTTTCCTCCTGCCGCTCACGCTGGGGCTGCGCACCGCCTTCCCGCACCGCGCAGGGATCCCGGGACACACCAGCTGAGGGCTGCCGTACGCCCCAGACACCCCGCACACCAGGGTGGCAGCAAGCGGGACGCCTGGAGCAGAGTCCCCTGCGTGGGACCTGACGTGTCCTGTACCCACCAGAGCGGGTGCGGCAGGGACACCCCTTAGCGGGATCAGAGGGGGCTGGGGGACACCCCCCTCCTCTCCTCTTGCATGGGAGCAGGGGAATCTGCTCCCAACCGCCGCAGCACAGCCCAAGGTCTCCATCCAAGAACCTCATCCTGCGACGGTCTTTGCACCACAGTGTGGGCACAGGGCTGGGGGGACTCCCCTGTACCACCCCGCACTGCATGCAAACCGCTCTCCATGCAGCCCCCAAGGCCAAAACAATCCGTCTTCCATCTGTCTTTTTAGCAAAATCCAAAAACGGGTGTACGGACACTGCGCTCTGACAGCTCCCAACTCATCCCTCTCGTACGGTCGCCCTTCGCCACCCATCTCCGAGACGGACAGCCGCAGCCGAGCAGAGCCGCATCTGCCCCCCGCGTCCCACCCCAGCAGAGAAAACCCTCCACCTACCTGCTGGAAGAGCTCCTCCGCCCACTGCTGTTGCTCTCGTCGGCCTAAGAGGGCAAAAGACACACAAAAAAAAAGGCTGTTTAGGTTAAGAAAGGCAAGACAGCCCTCCAAACTCTCCCTGTTAGCATGCTGCACCCAAAATACCTCTTTTTTTTCCATTCTGAGTTACACACAGGCCCCGTGCTCAGTGTCGGTGGGACATGCGGTGCACTGAAACCCAGGTTTCAGGAGGCCAAGGCAGGATTTCAGACCCAGCCCCGCCACGGAGGCGACTTTCTGAGTCGATTCCCTCCAGTTGCTCTCGTGCAATTGTTTTATTGCACTTCACCAAAGTTTAAAGTAACGATCCCTCCTATGCAAAAATATCCCCTGCAATTTGCAAGAGGGAAATAAGGCAGAAATTCACTGCTGTGTCCAAGCTGAGATGGCCTTGCTCCCGGATTAGAGGGGCAGGTCCAGCGCACCTCCCTTCGTTAGCGAGGAATTGCCTAATTGAGCCCCCCCGGGCCCTGGGAAGGGGCTGAGCAGGGAGTAACGAGGGTCTCCTCCTTTTTGCCTCCTTCCCCTGGCTCTCTGATGAGAGGCTTCCTTGGAAAGACAATATTATTCCAAACCCAGAAATTTTATTTCTGAATTTGTGCAAATACAAGTTAAAAAATATTAGCTGCATTTCACATTTTGTGCAAATGGCAGAAACAGGCAATTCATGTGCAGCAGGATGGGGGCTAGCCAACGATTTCGATAAAATAAACCCTTTTTTAATTTAAATGCTAATGCACTGAATTAAAATTTAATAACTGAGGAAATTGAAAAGCCGAGCAGGAATATTGGAAATAAATCCAAGCAGAAACAGCTGAAATTAAAAATTCTAGAGAGTGGGAGGATAGCAGCTAAGCTGTCTTATATGATTACACTTTTTTTTCTTTTTTTTTTTTTTAGAACGAAGGGGGGAAGGAAAAAAAAATCCTATCTTTGGCTGGCTGTAGGGCAGTAAATCGAGAGTGCTGTGATTTATTGCTCAATTTTCCTGAGGGAAAAAGGCTTTCTTTCATGCTGAAATATTTCATAAATTTCAAGCCAGCATAAATTCTTAATTTAAAAGTTATGGAGGTCACATTTAGTGCACTGGTGCAATTCTGAAATCTTAAAGGAATAGCAACCAAAAATTGCAATTCGATTTTATTTTTTTAATTCTGCGTGTGAAATTTTGTTCAAAGAGAATCTCTGAGCTACGTAAAGCAGGAACACGTCCTGGCTTCTGAAGGTTTAAGAAATCCACTGGAAATGAAGAGATAAAAATCTAATTCAATTACAAAAAGGCATTTTTTTATTATTATTATTATTATTGTTAGCCACTTGAGGAATTTCTGTTAAAAAATTTCCTCCCTCCACTGCCTGGGAAAAGCCAGAAGGGAGGAGCTGACAGTGTAATTGCTTCTGTTAGATCTCCAATCTTTTGTGAGCACCGATATGTTCATTTGTTATACAGCTGTTCAGCTACAGAAAGGATGTCAGAGCACCCATAATTCAAAGCAATCAATCAAAAATTAATGATTTGTCATGCTTACACAATGAAAAAAAGAAAAAAAAAAAAAGCTTTATGGGTTCCTGCAACTGGTAGATTGCTCAAACCTTCGGGGCATTTTCTAGAAGATTAGATCTGTGTGTACAAAAAAAAAAGGGGGCGGGAAAAAAAAGGGAAAAGGAGACAATATACAGCCAGGGCAGCAACCTTGTGGGGTGCTGGGGCATCGGTGTTAGCCGAGATCCCCTAGCGATGGGGAACACTGCAATTCCCCTCCGCTTAAAGCTTTCTGCACAACCCAACCTCGCAAGCCACCCTGCCAGCCACATTCCCCAACCGCAGAGAAATCGCCCAGGCTCCTGCAATTATAATTCCACACGAAAAACGCCCGCTGAATATAAAGGTCGCCTGGACGAGTGCTCGTGAAAGCCGCAAAATACAGACGCCAAAGTTAAAGGCACAGCCTCGACTCTGCCATCACATCATCTGCGGGACCACTCCAGCCACACCACCAAGTGTTACCTAAATATTACCAAAAATTAAAATATTTCAGTTCAGGAAGCACGTAGCCAACCTCAACTTTGGAAAACTGTCTGAGATTGCAAAGTTACTCATCCTCCATGTAAGCAAGAACTTCTTTACATATAAATTCATTTTGGGAACACGTCGTGCAGGGATCGTGCTCCCGCTATGAAGTGTATCAATGTCCCGATGCCGTATTTTATTCCCGGTTATGCACACGTGATAGCTGGTGCCTCTGCTGTGATTTACCACGCAACCTAACGCAAGTATTACTCTGTGAAGGTTCATGCATGTAATTTATTTTATGTTCCTTCTCATATTTGTATGTGGAGTTAAGTGAATGAATTGCTGGAAATAAATGACGTGGTGACTGCAGCCTCTGTGATTCCCAACCACCACCAACCGACTGCACGGCACCTTCCGCAGCCAATACGCAATTTTATTATTTACTTCTTTTCTTGTTTACCTTCCCCGTTCTGTGTCTGTCTGCCCTGCCTCGTTTCCCCTTTTTGTCTTTTTTTTTAAATTATTTTTTTTTAAATTCTTTTTTATAATGCCATTTTTTTGCTTTTTGACCTCTTTTCACGAGCAATTCATGGACTCCCCTCTCTCAGGACATAGCACACACCAGTGCAAAGGACAAGACGTGCACGAAGAGCACAGAACGGGAGGTGCAATGGTATGACCCCACCAGCGTTAGGGAGTTTATTTTTAAAAGAAAAAAAGAATAAAAAGGAACCACGAGAGGTAAGGGCTCTCACTCTAGATGGTTTCACATCAGCCAAGATGCTCTTGGAGAGGAGGCATCTCCTGGGCATCTCCCATGGGGGACACACTCGAGAACCACCGATGGACACGGACAGAGTTGGCACAGTTGTTTTTGCGCTGCTGCGAGCCCACGGCTGACTTCTTAGTTTGGATCCATTAGACCTAAACAGCAAGCCAAGTCTGAACGAAACCAGATCTAGCTGTCTTAAAGGTTTCTGGATGCTTAAATAAGCCCGGTCTCACCAAAGGTGCCACCAGAAGACACCTTCATGCACTGCTCCAGTTTCCAAACATGCAATTAACTGGCAAATTTTCTGTGCCAGCAATTCGTCTCGGTTACAAACTCTTTAGGAACAGCTCTGTTTAGTTCAGCACTTGTGCAGTGCCAAGCACAGCTTATCCCAGCCCATCCTAAGGCTGCAAGGTGATTTAATCATAAATCACCACCACACACTACCTGAGACCACGGTGTGTCCAGCCAAAGCACGGGAAGATAATTTCCTCTGATTGTGCATGGCATGCGAAGGTGAAAAAGCATAATAAAGAAGTGCCACGGTGTTCTCCTCAAACTTTGCAAAATAAACACAAATACAAGCTTAACAGAAAAGGAAATATTTCAGCAAAGTGTATGGAAGTTGACCTAAGTGAGCCATTTGATGTCCCTCAGCTCTCCATAGAAGGAGGCAGGGCCACCATGGCGTGATGCCCAGGACCCTGTTAGGCAGCTCCAACCCTCAGCAACCGCAAAGCAAATCTCAAAAATAACCTCGACACCAAAACCGACGGACTCAAATGGGTGGACGTGCCTTTGGCGCCTGGCCTGGTGGCAGCACCCGCTGTGCGGTGGGATGGGGCCGCCCAAAGAACCGGCCGTCGCACCCGGCTCGAACCCCCGGGAGCAGCCCGGGCAATGGCCACCTCAACATTCAGCAGGACATCTCCAGCCTGCCACCCCACCCAACAGCCGACCTCCTCCTCTCCCGCTCCGCTCGGGGCTCACCTGCAGCACGGGGAAAAACTGGGTGATGCGTACACGTATTTTTTCAAACCTGGCTGAACTAAGCTTTTTTCCTTTTATTTTGCAGTAAGCCCATTTGGAATCAAACATGAAGGGATGATGCCTTTTGCAGGCCACGCTATTAATCCATTTAAAATAAAACATCGCATTTAAATTCTAAAAAGTGGTATTTAAGGACTACAAATATCCTAAGCAAGTCGAAGCGGTGAATTGCTGGAAATAACCGTTTAACCGCCAGCAACCAGAATGTGCCGAAATGGGTCAGAGCCGCTTCGACAAAGTAACGTCTTTGGGAAGGGCGAAGAGAAATCTCCTGCGCACCAGTTTACCCAGGTAATTTAATTCGGTGACTTCTTCATTTATAATTGAAAAAGCAGAGGAGCAGAGTTTGCATCTGCCTGCCAGTCGGCGAGCAGGGGAGGACGGACGCGGGGCTCTGAAACACAGGCTGGGTAATTAGTCATACAATCTCTCACATAAAATAATTTACAATTCAAAATATGATTCCCTAAAGCTGCTTTTGTACGTATCGGGTACGTTTAAGGTAGTTTTGTTTAACTAATGCTAATAAATATCTATTAAATTAAAATGCACAAAAGCAGAATGTGGTTTCTGGCCATATGCTCCTCGACTCAAGTCGTAAGCGAAAAGTAAATCATGTGATAAATAAGAAATGTATCAGTCAACATCTCCTAACAGGATAAAGTGTCAAAAATTAGGAGTCCAAGCAGATGTATAACTGACCTGAGAAACGCATGTTTATAGAAAGGGCTACACTATATTGGGAAAAACCCCCAACATTTTAACAGTTACTGCAAAACAACAAAATAACTAAAACCCATAAAAATGTTAAATGAGATTTCGGAAGATTTAAGCACGGGCTTTCCGCCTGATCACTTAAATGATGATTAAAAACAATTATTCAAATCGTTTGGATTTGCATCCACATACACCACGCGCAGATCCGCTCCCACGGGCGTGACGCCCAACGCGGGACCGGGGTGCCAGGACCCCCCCATCCGCCACCGCCAAAGCCCTCCCCAGGGGGAAAAAGGTTTTAAATCCATTTATTCATCTGTACCCAGCCACCCCCCCACGATTTGCCTCTGAACTTCATCCCGGCTCTGCCGAGGGAGATGCCCCTAATTCTGCCCAGGGATTTCAGGAGGAGCAGAAGCCGCTCGCCCCAGCTCCTCCCCCAGAGCAGGGAAAAATCAGATTTACTCTGCAGATGCTTTGTAAAAGGCTTGAATTGTTTGTTTAACCTGAGGAAAAAAAGAAAAAAAAACCCAAACCCCACAACCTACTTTCCCTGAATGCCTTCCCAAAGACAGCTGAATTATTTCTGGTGAAACACAAAACACACGTAGTTTAGAAACGAGCCAGCAGCACCCAGCGTGGAAAATTTCACCCCAAATAATTAAAATTTGGCAATGGGAGAAGCAACTGAAAACAGGTCTCACAAAGGAATGTGCCATAAAAATAACTGCAGGCCTGCCTACCTGCGCTGTCTGTTATTATTAACTTCAGAGCAACAGAAAATGCAGGAAGTGCCTTTTTTTTTTTGCCTTTTTTTTTAAACAAAGGGCAAGACATTGGCAGTTTCCTATTTAATTTTCATTAAAGAGGGAAAAAAAAACCCAAAAAAACACCAAGAAGCCCTGCACCGCACCAAAACATCTGCAGAGCACAAGGACCCATAAATACGCCCGTGCCCCCCCCCCCTTTTTTTTTTTTGATCTTTGCTTCCTCCTGCCAATACAGGGGATGCGAAGGAAACCCAACGCCCAGGCTTTTGCATGGCACCGCAGGCCCCTACGTCACCCCCTCGGCATCCTTCTCATCCCCCCGAGCTCAGCGATGTCCCTCGAAGTTTATAAAGAGCACGGGGCAATGCTGAGCCCATGGGTGAGCTGAGCAGGACCCGTGCTCGGGCGCTGCCCGGAGCCAGGGCATCCCCTGCACAAAGGAAAATTGGACTCAATGATCCTTGTGGGTCCCTTCCAACTCAGGACTTTCTATGGTTCTATGAAAACGATCTCCGATGCTTTAGGCTGCTGTGGCTTCTCCCGTCCTCATCCTTTGCCTTTGCAGATCCGTAAGGGCAGCTTCTGAAAGGGATGAATTTTCCACCGGGGAACAAGTAAGTTCCTTGGGCCGGAGGAATGCGCTGCCTATTTCCTCAGCTGCAGCTTCCCCTCAAGAAACAACCAAAATAATAATAATAATAATAATAAAAAAATATATCTGCAAGGAGGAAATCTGAGCTCTACCCAAGGCATCTTCTCCGGTCCTGCGGCAGAGCTGAGCCCCAGGAGCGAGGGTCTCCCGTCCCCCCATGCCCATCGCAGGGTCTGCAAACATCCCGCCATCCTGGCTGTGGGGCAAAACCACCGCGACACAGGTTGGGGATGATGGCGGCAGCTTTAAAAAATAGTAGCGTGAAAATTATTTGTGAGCATCGGGGGAATTTTGCCCTTTTACTCAGCTGCAGCCTTGCCGCCGCGGGACAAAACAGCACGCGAATGGGCTGAGGTCAATGCTTCTTCCTGTGGCAAGGGGGAAAACCCGACAGTAAAAAAAAAAAAATCTGAGATTTTTGAACCCTCCAAGATGAGAATAGCCAAGTGTTTTCTACCTGAGGTCATCAGAAGAAAAAGGCAGCGACTCCCGTCCTGGCCGCAGAAGCGTGCGCGGCTGCCGCCGAGCCAGCGATGAGCTTTCCAACAGGCGAGAAGGATGACGGAGGAGCTGACGACGGGTGTGAACCAAACCTGCCAGGGACACACGCGGGTGATGCTCAACACCTCCACTGCTGGAGCATGGGGACGCCTGAGACGCGGTGGCACCAAAAGCCCATGGACCACCCATCGGTATGAAGACCAATGATCTCATTTGGGCTCTAACGCAGCGTACAGGAAAGTCTCCAGCGTGAGAGGAAGGTGGTCCTTACTCCCAGACATAGGCATTACTTAAACCCAGCTTTAGAAAGTCTTATTTTGATGTTGAGGTTTCCCAGGTTCACTCATGGGAAGGCGCCGAGGTGACTGTGACCTGCAGGGACACGACCTGTCCCCAGCGTCCCCAGGTCGGACAGACGCAGCATCCCGATGCTCGGCACGTGGGGACACGGGGAGCTCGTCATTCCCCACGTGGCTGCTCTGAAGCCCCATGTCTGCAGCGTCTTTGAGCAGAGCAAAATTCACGAGGTTTATTGAGCAGCCACCTCACCCACACGAGCACCTCCACCACATTTACACATGCAAATAAATGCCTGTTGGAGACAGTTGCTCAGCCTAAAAAGAAGTAAGAGAGGTTTCTAGATAGGAAAACAGCATCACCCAAGCTTGGCCAGGCCCCTGGCCATATCCCCTTCTTGCTGGTGGCCAACCTCCCAAAGAGGACGCGTGCCAAGAAGACCTTAAGCCAGCAAACACCATCACCGCGGGCAATGGTGCTGCAGGATCACAGAGCTTGGGCAAGGGCACCCAGGACCTTCCACCACAAGAGAGCATTACAGCTGCAGAGGAGACGCGCTCACCCCCCGTCCGGCCGCCCCAGGTGAAGCCCGGGGTCTCCTCCAGTCCCACCACGGAGGTGCGGAGTGACCCCCCTCTCCCGGTGCCCATCCCTGCGGTACCGGGGATAATTAACAGCCGACGATATTTCTCACCGCTCGCCTTCCCGCAGGTTCCCAGTCGCCGCAAAGCCGCTAGGTGCCTCCCCAATGCTAATTCGTAACAACCCCTGATGACAGAACCAGCTACCAGGTTGATCAGCCCAACGCAAAGGTCAGGCCTGAGCAGAGGGTTTCCCTGGAAAAGCCAAGACGGGAATGATCCCCTCTGCTCTTGTAGTTTCACTTCTGACTTCACCCGGGGGCCCTCTCTACGCTGATTTCAATTCTCTTTGTATTGGCAGGAGAATTATTTTTCTTTTAACTTCTTTTTTTTTGCCCTTTTTTTTTTTTTTTTTTTGCTTCGTCTTGCAAATGGCGGGACTGGGTTTGCTCAAACTTCTCCCCAAACTCTTATCTGGGGCAGAGAAAGTTGCAGCACAGAGGTAAAAATTCTAAGTAGGCAAATAATAATAATAATAATAAAAAAATCACGATTAAAATCTAGGAATTATTCTCATTCAGTTTCATTGTATTTACTTCTTGCTCACTGTTTATTATCTTCCCATTTCATAATCTTAATTTAATAACTTGGGCATGTTGCCTGCATCTGCCCAATTTCCGAGCTGTCTCAGTAACTCATAATTACATGTTCTTCTAAAAAGTTTCAAGCTGAAAAGGTCGAATTCCTGCTGGAAAAGGCAGACATGGGGTTTCGCTAACCAGGAGAGCCGTGCAAACACCAACATCAGCGAGGCAGTGAAAAAACCCATCACGAAATCACCACCAGCCCGGCCAGGCGCCGAGCCACGCCAGCGCTCTTCCCTCTTGACATGGAAAAAATTGCCTTTGAAGGACCCCAGGTTTTCGTGTCACCTACCACTCGCTTTGCCTCCCGATACTTCAGATAGTCGCAGACATGTTTAAGGGCTGCAAGCAGTTGCCTTTGAGTCGAGGGAATATTCATATGAGTAATTTTATGAACTTGCTGAAAGTACTGGCAGAATCTGTGCTTTGAATTTCAATTTTTCTCCCGTGGCAGCCCAGGGAAATTCAAGTAGCACATGCTAGCAGAAGTAGACCGTAGAAAGGGAACATTAAATAAATTTTAACCTAAAACTACAAATGTTCAAACAAGTATTAAAAAGCTTCAGCCTGACATATCTTTTTTTTTTTCCCCCAAAACAGTCATGAAATTAAAATTATGAATTAAATCAATGCAGCAAATTGGTCTGGATTTAAAGAGTTACTCCTTGATTATAAGCAACTGAAAAGTAATCAAAATATTTTTTCCATCTCCTGTTGCTCAGTGCTCTCCTTACTCCATCCTTTACGAAAAAAATAATCAAATTGAGGGTGAAGAGGAGAAAAGGCATTACTGATTACTTCTGAACTCTCATATTATAAAAGCTAGAAAATAAGAGTGACCAGGCAAAACAACAGAATTATCTGCATCAAGCAGTTGTTTACAGATGGTATGAGTTTCCCAGCAAAAGAAACAGCTGGAAATATTTTTGAAGAATAAATGTATATGGAATGAAACCTTGGGGGGGAAGGAGGGGATTATTATTTTTTACTTGGGGGGAAAAAAAAAAGTGGAGAAGGAGCCACGCGATAGCATTTCAGAAATCCACCCATTTTTCCAGGTTTCCAATTTCACAGGAAACTCTCAGGAAATCAATTTTTAAAAAAATCCCGTTACAGGCACTTTTCCAAGTTGATAAAACAAACATATCTAACATGCTACGAGTGCACATGGAAAAAAAAATTAAAATAGGACTTATTTATACACGGAATCCCACACATTTTACTACAGAAGTGCCGTTAAACACATTTTGTTCAGGCGTTTGTGAGCAGGCACATCTCCTGGCTGTGCGTAGGCAGGCTTTGCTTTGAAATGCCACGTCTGATGGGGCTGCGATAGCTTCCCACTGCACGGGTTACCCCCACGGCAGGAACCACCAAGAGCCATCCACCTGCAGAGATCCAGCCCTTCCCCGCTGGAGCCGATACAACGCGGTGGGAAAGACCTCAAAGTTGAGTTTAAGGCGAACCACCTCGCAAGTGGAGCAGGCTGGGAGCACGTGCATGGGCAATCACCACGGCTCAGCTGATGGGAGGCAACCTGAGGAACCATTTCATCTCCACTGCACATGGAAGAACTCGGCAGAAGTTGACCGGGAACAGTTTAATCTACCCCAAAATAAGCCTCTGTGCAATCACGGCAAGAGCAGACGTTTGCCATGGTTGGAGACGTGCGGCGGGGAGCACAGCCTCCCAGGCAGTCCCAGCGTGGAGGTGGTGGTCATAGAGCTCAGCATGGTTTGGCCAAAGTGAAGACCAGCCAGAAGACATCTCAAGCTCTCAGACAGCAGGATGTCCAAATCCAAATGCACCTGCAGATGCAACACTGCAACACGGACGCTACGCGGGAGCATTTTCTATCATTGCTAGCCTGCACTCCTGATGCACGGTAAAGCAGGTCAAGTACCTGAGAACAAGACGGCCCATCAGATACAGGCCCGCCTGTATCATGAGCTGTTGTAGACGCTCAAATCCTGCTCTGAGCATTAAAACGGACGCTGGGAAAGAGGGAGCCAAGCCTCTATCTAGAGGAAAAACCATCTCCGAACTGGGTACCGCCCATCTGCCCATGAAACCTCAAAGTCCCATTGCTGCTTCCCAGTGTGAGAAGGACAGAGACTCATATGGGTCATCCGGCTGGTCCCTCACCAGAGTCTGTGACCTTCAAGAAGCCCCAAGCCAAGACGCAAGGAAAAATTAAAACCAACCCATATTAAGAACCTCCTCAGAGGAACGCTCGCACTGGTGGGACATCCACCGGCCACAACGTCGTGGATCTCAGAGCCAAGAAGGAGCCCTGTGATGAAGCACTTCTTGGAAGAAGCTTTCATAAGACTAAAACTTTGCCCTTTAAATCTGCAGAGGCTGTGAAGCATGTCCAAGAGGAGCTGCTCCAGCTCATGGTTAAGTCATCTGTGTTTCAGTGGGAGTAATGTGATCCCTGGGCAGAACTGTACATTTTGGACTTGTTTTTACCTCTTCTTTTTGTAAATTTTGGAGAATGCTTTGGGTCCCTCCATAATTAACAGCACTGCACAGATGCAAGCTACTGACAATGTTCAGCTTAAATCTGAGGTACATAATGAAAAATAAAACATTCGTCAAATACACAACAATCCAAGGCAGAAAATTAGTATCTAGAATTTTAAAAATGCATCATTTGATAAATATCGCAGTGAGACAGCGTTAGGAACAGGACCATAATAAGGAGGTCCAGCATTGGCCAAGGGTCCCCTGCAAGGCTGGCACCTGAGACTCCTTCCCGATGCTAGCGGGGAAGGCTTTCCATTTGCAAAATTTGAATTTTATCCTTATAAACAAAATCCCTTGTAGCATTCACAGATAGGATATGAGGTTGAAACTAAAACATTTACCGTTGGGAGGTTAACTAAGGGACATCACCTCCTTTCCCAGTTTCATATGATTGGCTTTGTTTAATAGCATGAAATGGTGGCAATTTTACTTTGGAAAGGGGAAAAAAAAAGTCAAACCACATCGATCTAAAAGTAAGAAGGGGGGAAGGCACACAGAGCTGGATAATTTTTTCAAACTTAAAAAAGAGCAGTAATTACAGGGGGGAAAATTCAGAAAGAGTTTAGTCTGCCTGGCTCCCTCAAAAATGAAAAAAAAAAGAAAAAAGCAAGAAAAAAATAGTAAAAAGTGAAAAAAAACAGAAAAGAGAAGGAAGGGGGAAAATGAAGGAAGTTGGAGAAAAAGCAGGCTTAAAGTAGAAATCTTAGAAATTCTGCTTGCAAAATAACTCCCAGCAGCCAACCACAAATCCTATAAATATCACCAGATCGACTCCCCGAGCAGATATAAATCAATAAATAAACAAACAATCCTCCAAGATTAAAAAAAAAAAAAGAAAAGAAAAAGAAACCAAAATAAAAAAGACCAAAGAACACAGAAAGGCCTAGCTGCTCTCAGCAAGGGCGGGTGGGTTTGGCGGCTTCCCGAGAACGATGGCAATTTGGAAAATAAGGGAAAAGGAAAAACTTTTCCTGGGTACATTTAAACATTCTGATCCTGCTGAGACACCGATTCTCTCCTCCTTAAGATAACCCAAATATTGCCCAAGGGCAGAGGGGATGGTGACCCTGCAACCCACACCCAGAAGTCCTCAAATGCAGCAGGGCATTGGGAAGAGCGGGAGGTCGCCCCACACCATCAACCTTCGCTTTTGTCACTCCCCAATCGACATCTCCGAGCAATCGGTGGGGCTAAAGAAACCGTTTTTCAAGCAGTTTGCATGGGACAAACATCACCCAGACCCGACCTGCGTGACCTTCAATTCTCCATAGCTCATGGAGCTGAAAAAAATGAGGGCATAGAGCTGCAGGGAAATTATTTTCAGCCCAAAGTGTAGCTATAGCGAGACTGACCATTGCATGGATTAGTGTCATTTTTGCTGAACCATTCATACAGTAGAATATGACACTCATTTTCAAAGAGTGGAAGTGACACAGTCTGACATTTAAAATTTTCTGATTCATACAGGCAAAGTATCTGTCCTATTTATTTTTTAAGCAAGAACTGTAAGATGTGTTCAAAATCTAAATGAAGCTCTTGGAAGCCCCAGATTCTGTTCAACTCGAAACTATGCAACCCAAAATTATATTCTTTATTTTCTAGTCAACAACAAAAATTAAAATCAATATATTCTTCTCTTGGCTCAACCTGAAAAAGAATTTTTCAACTTGTCAGAGCTTCAAGGAAACCAAAAATTCTATTATTCGCACAGCCCTGCCGCCAGACAGATTTGTTGGAGCAGCACGGGAGAACCGCCACCGTGATGAGCAGAAGGTACAAACGTTCTCACAGGATCCGCGTCGGGGTTCAATTTTGCAGGCAGCAGCATCAGTCCTCTGCCAGTCTGCAGGCCAGCAGCTGCTGCAAAGCCTTGCGAAAGGAAAGCCAGCAGGTGTGACTGCCTCCCCAAAATTCAGACGTAGCCTTGGGTCACGTCTAAGAACGAGAGAGAAATCCCAAGCCCAAGAATCGAAGCCTAATTTCCAAATGAAGTCTGGGTTTCCCTGCAACACAGGCTGCTGCTGCCAGAGCCAGACAGGGCTGGTTCTGCCTCCGAGGTGAGAAGGGAGCAATGAACCCACTGGAATGGACTGGTGGGCCTTTGCATGAAAAAAATATTGGGCCAAGGGCTGTTTTCTCCTCCAGATGTGTCACCAGAAATCCTCCGGCCAGCAGCCTGCTCCAGGCCCCATCAGTACCAACTGCAGAAGATGCTGGGCTGGGAAAAGCTCACGCGTGCCAACTTCCACGAGCTCTTCCATTAAAAAAGAAAGAAACGACAGTCACCTGCACTTCGTGCTGTGGCAGCCCCACGGACAATGATTCACCTTGGGTGCATTGTTTTCCACTCTGATCATACATAACCTCAGCAGCAGCCATGGATATTTTCTATATGAACTGTTTTGTACCCAAGGAACATGGTATACCACAAATTTTGGGACTGGCTTAAAGCACATCATAGAATTGTAGAATCATAGAATTGTTTAGGTTGGAAAAGACCTTTAAGATCATCAAGTCCAACCATCATCATGCTTTGAACAAAATTAAATTAAAAAAAAAAAAAACCAAAACTCACCACGGCTGTAACACTGATCTGATTCAATCTTCAATTATTTGCAAGCAAAACTTAAAAGTACCCCAACAAGATTCATCTCCAATAAATTATGCTACTGAACATCTGGAAAATTTCTTCAGCCCAAGAATTGTTTTCTGCACATAACACTCCAAGTGTGGGATTAAAAGTATGGGAAGCTGGGGCAATTCAGGGCATCTGTATAAAAGCCCAGTGAATACTGGGGACTGTCCTCGAATCCCCAGACTCCATCCTGGGTGAAGGACCTCTACTTTGATGCACTTTGCCTCCACATTGCCCTAAATACAAAGGAGGACACAGGACGGTCCTGAGTCTAGGGAAAGGTTGGCTGGAGAGAGATGGGCACACAAGAGACGCACACCCCCAGGCACGAGCAGGACAGGGTGCGGAGAGCCCTTCAGAGAGCTGCACCATTACAAATACTCAAAAGCGTCTCCACTCCAGCCTTTTCCTGCTTTGTTGAGCTAGCAACTTAACTGGGCATCTCCAGTTCTTCAAAAATGCCACACATCTCCTCACCCAGTGCAACGCATCCCTGAAGGGGCGAGCAGACACCCCAGGCCAGAGCTACAGACAACATTTGCTAAAGCTACAGCAGGTCAGAGATCTGCTCTGGGCCGGCGGACACGCAGCAATAAGCCACGATACCATATTTTTTGTGAAGAGGAAAGAAATGGGTAACTCATACCCAGGCTCAGAGAAAAAGTAAGGTCAAATTGCTCCAGCATGTTAGGGCACAGGCTGAAAAGCCCAGTAAGTGTCCCAGGGACAAGCTTTGCCCTGCCGAGACAAGCCAAACACCTGCCAGGACGGTGACTGAACTGGGACTGGAGATAACCTAGGACGTTACACTGAAAACAGTCCCTCCTCATGCGATAGATGTTACTCAAACAGAGGAACACCCATCCTTCAATCCAATTCCTTCACTTCTTTATCTAGCATTTATTTTAAAGACAATATCCAGTAAATTACAATATCCAATAAATTACACTGTATTTCTTTGCCAACCGCAACCCCAAAAACCCCATACCTAAGGGGCACCGTCTCCCTACACACTAGGAATGATACAGACAGCTTTTAATTCCTACACCTTGGTGGTTTCAAACCAGACCACCTTAGTAAAAATGGAAAATTCTCATTAAGTAATGGTTATTTATTGGCGTAAAGAAAACTGAACTATAAACTGCCTTCTCCTTCAAGCTAAGAGAAGCTCCGGCCCGTGAAGCCACAGCTCCAAGAGATGCTCACTGCACTCCTGGTGGGCAGTGCCGCAGAGAAGCCAAAGGGTGGGGTTGTCCACAGGAATATCTGCTGGTATAACCCACAATGCCTCCTCCAGTGACTGGTGAACATGTAAGCAAGCGTATTGTAGGTCTAATCAAAGCTCCTGAAGAAGTGATTCTCTGAATATTTCCCTGTCTAAGCTCCCTGCCCCCTGGAAACCTAGGTGCCTACACGTCATGGCCAATGGGAGCAGATACACAACACAACCATGCTGGCATGCACGTGGCTCTGCTCAAGGATCCCAGCCGCTTTAGCTCAGGTCATCCCTAGCTCTTTTTCTTAAGAAAGATAAATATTAATTGTCTTATGTCCACCTGAATGATCCAGAAAAGATGATCAAGCTGGTGCTCCTCACTAGATCTAGACAATCGCTGCGACTCGCACACTGAGACAGGAACCTTACAGATCTAAGACGCTTGTCCCAGGATCCACAAGCATGGGCCAAACTGCTTGAACAGCACCTCCACTGGGAGTGGGCAAAGGAGAGAGAAGATGAACACGCGCTTCTGCAAAAGACAGCAGCGTCTACAGTTACTGGTGCCTGCACTGCAACATCAGTCTGTCGGAGTCACCAGCCAACCTCGGAAAGTCAGGCTCCAGCCAAGTACTTGGGTTCCCCAGCAAGGTCTGAGACGCCAAAGCAGCTTCCTGGCTCTAAGCTCAGAGGGTCTTCGTAAAACTTTGTGCCTCGCAAACAGATTTTTGTGGACATTGTGTGCTCTGCAGAAAACCACAAAAGTTATTCTGCTTGCTACCATGAGGGCACAGCTACCCTCTGGGTCTGCCTCTGCACGGGCACCAAAGGAGCTTCGCTACGTCGGCACAGATTCACGACAATAATTCTCCATCAGCGTTACTTTGCAGCGCTCTGTTTTCCGCTCATACGTATGGTTAAGGCGGCAGCTTGCAGGCTCAGTGTATTGGTCTCTGGTGACTAATTGCCTAGGTAATAAAAAAAAGAAAAACCTACCACGCCACAGCTATGCAGCCACTATATTGCAATATGAAGTGGACATACTCTCGAGTCGCCTGGGATTCCCCGAAATTTGCAGCCAGGGGAGGGTTCAGAAGAAGGACATTCAGAAGGTAAAGCCCCACGGTGCCTGTAAGGCTCTTAAATGTGACCTCCAGGCTTCCCTGCAGCCACTAATGGGCAAACTCTGCACTTCGCACAAATTATCACGAGTATCAAAAATATCTTTACAACGGAGCTTTTATTTCCATATATTTGAAGCTGCTTTCCCCTTTTGTTTCTTCTCTAAACCGGTTAAAATGAGCATTAAGGGATATAATTATGTTGTTAGCTTAATTGCCTACTTAAAGCAGAATCTACAGGGGTTTAATGCAAGATTTGAAAAGGGGGGGGGGGAGGAAATTGGGATATTAATGGATACAATTTTAAAAATGAACCTCTTCTGGGGAGAAGTGAGTTTGGGGCATGGGACAGAGCGTGCAGGGGGAGGAGGCAGAATCAGCCCCCATCAATTTCTGTTGCAAGATTTTGTCAAAATGCAAATTGTTGGCCCATTCCTTCTCCAGCAGTCTAATTTTGGAGAATTTGACCTAATTAATTAGTAACCACCACAAAAAAAACCAGTATACCTCCTTCAGTTTGAAACCTTAATGCTATTATTGGCGTGACACACTTAGGCTCAGGATAGGGGCTGTTATCTGATACGTGCCCAGTGCTGCAAGGACCAGTCCAGCTGGGAAAACTCTTGCTCTCAAATCACCCAATGGACAAGCAACCATTTTCCACAGAGACAGGAGGACAAACAGGACAAGGGGAGAAAAAATTCGGTACCTGGCCCTTATTCTGACAGCTGCTGTCTAAAAAAAAGTCACCGGTGTCAACACGCAAATGCAGAAGGATGCTCATCGCCCCTACGAGCCAACTCATCCTCTCCCACGCACGCTCATGCATGGGCCGTCATTTGCATTTATTTAGAAACACTAAACTAAATCTTCAAAGCTTCCCGTGTTTACACCGCCTCGTTTAACTAATTTTATGCCAGACCCAAAAAAAGCAGACAGCAAAGCCTGCTGACGAGCGGAGCAGAGCGCAACGCTTTCGGAGGCTGGTGAGCCAGCCGTGTGTTGCCGATGGTCCCACCGCTTCCCTGGTGTCGCTAACGGCACCGCACAGCTCTGGATGGGGAGAGACTTTTAAGGCATCAGCAAAAACTGGGTTTGTTTTTCATTCGTGGTCCTAAATGCCTCTAATTTCTACGTCTCCTCTCTTCCCATGGAGAGTCGCTGTGGCTGGTACCGTCTCCGCTGTCTCAGCGACTGAGATGCTGCTTCTCGAGCGCTTTTGGGCTCCTCTAACTAAACCCTATAGATTTAGCTTCTCCAGCACCGGGTTTTGTCAGACCTAGAATTAAGCTTAGCACTTCTCTGTGCCGCCTTCCCCTCCCCGGCTCGACCGCTTTATTTAAAGTACAGCTCTAACCAGAGCTAAATCCCACGCTCTGAACCTCCAGTTTGACTCAGAAACTTGGTTTCTGCAGGTTTTCAATGACCTTCACCGTGGAGCAGGGGCACGCAGGGGACACAAAATTTGGGGGAAAACCCCATCACCACTTTTACAAGGTTTTGCTGCCCGTATGACCCAGCAAGGGAAAATGCTCATGAAAATCCAATAAATACGTCTGGGAAACACCGTTTTGCTCCTGCAGAGATGGAGTAAATCTTCACCCGCAGCGTTTGCTCAGAAATACACGCTGAGCAAAACCAAGCGCCACCATCTTCTTGTTTTCCCAGAAAGAGAAACAAAATGGTGATCACAAAAGAGATGCTTTCCACCCAAGACAAGAGCCCTCCAAGGGTCCGCTCCCTTGCCTAGGCTGTCCTTCCTGAAAGCTTATTTAAATAAAATTTTGAAATCTTTACCAAAAAAAAATTATATTATTAAAATATTCAATACTCAATATATTATTTCAACTATTATTATATTTGAAATCTTTAAGAAAGCTATTTTATGTTATAAGTAGATCTTTCCCTACAGCCTTTTCCAGACCCCGCAGAAAGAGCGTTGCTGGGATTCTGGAGACTGATGGTGTTTGACATGGCCGCGCAAGGGAACATCACACTCCTGGATGAATTATTGGTGTTCTCAAAAAAAAATCACAGAATTAATGTATTTCAGCGTCTCCTTGGGAACACAGAGGAAACGTACATTGTTACAAAGTTCGATGTTATTAGGAAGAATATGTATAGCACAAATTAAGGACTTCAGAGAAGAAGCCACCTTGGATGGTTTGATTAATATAGTAAGTACTTCCTATACCGACATAAGTGGATTTCAAACAACTTGAACTCAACATAATTAGATGGATTAATAAAGCACCAGAATTAAGACATTAGGTTGAAAGGAAAAATGTGAAAGAATTTGGAAATTAGCAGATAAAGTGAGAGAAAGTAAGCAAGGGGATGCATCAACCGCCAGGCTCATAAATCCTGGGGAGTCCAACGACCACTCTGACCGACCACGGCCACCAAGCAGCAATGAACGGCACCATCAAAAAAATCCAACTTGAAAAGCCCATACTGGAAACCTAGCCCCGCACACAAATTACATTAAAACCACATTGAAAAATAACACCGTTGCAAAATCAAAAGCAGGAAAATGCCAACATTTTGGTGGAATCCACCCTGTGGTATGTGCCGCCAGCCTGCCCCGCGCTCTGACGCAGCCCTGAGATGCCTGAACCCATGCCGCTTCTTCCACGGGACCCTCAACTCTTCCAGAGCTCAGTCTGATTTAGAAAAAAATAAAAATAAAGGGGGAAAAAAAAAGAAAGTTTCTAGTGGCCAGACTGACTTGGCCGGGGCCACTGCTGGATGACCAGGTCATAGATTCTGCAATGTTTGTGCATAATAATTTTTTTGAATTTAGAATTAAAATTTTTAGAATGTTCTTAGCAACAATTACAAATTTCTTATTATTATTTCATTTCCTCCTATATTTGTGCTTTCCTCCATACGGGGCTTTGGGCAATGCGGGGCCACCGAGGACGCGGGAGGGATGCTCTGCTCAGCCCCTGGCCCCGCCGCGTGCCACCCTGGCTGCCCCTTCCTCCCGAGGCTCAGCTGAGCATTCGCAGCTCCAGTACTTTCCAAGGTGAATAATTCAGCCGGATCAGGGTGTTTTCCACAATGCCATGTCCCTGAAATACACAAAGTTCTCCCAATTTTCCACTCAACGCCCAATAGTGGTTTTTGCCTCCTTCCCCGGAGCAAAGCGCTCACTGACTGTGCCAGCCCTGAACCGGCCACCCAAGCCCATTGGGTCATTTAACCACCTTTAGGAGGGAAGGTCTCAAAACCCACCAAAATTGCTAAAGACAAAGAAGACAAAAGACCCTCAGAGGGGCAAGGATCCAGAACGGCCCCGGTCCAACATCCTTTCCCCCACACCCATGGCAATTTTTTGGGCTCACCGTGGGCAAACCTGTCTTCCTCTGAGCCTCATTCATCAGCCAGGGCAGCAGTAGCTTTTGCTGCAACTTCTCCAAACAAATTCCCCCCTTAGGCAGACACCTGGCTTGGAAAATTTTGTCCCAAACACTTCAGAAGTTTTGGCAGAGTTATAAAAAGAGTCGAATGCAGGGGCTTGTTGGAGTTGGGCAATCTTCACCGGCAGCGCTGCTGCCAGCTCCGCCTGCAACGCAGCCACCCAAGGGAAGCAAAGGCCAAAACGAAAAATAAAAAAACTCCAAAACAGTAAAGAAAAAAAAATAAAATAAGCTGAATGAGTCATTGTTCGTCAGAGGAGAGGAGGAATCGGGCTTTTTTGTTTGTTTGTTTGGGAGGGGGGTGGCGCATTAGAGATACTGAAGGAAGAAAGGTTGTTTTGTTTTTCTTTGTTTTACAGATATCACAGGAAAACTCTTGTTTCGAGATTAAGTAGAGCTATTAATGACGAGCAAAATGGCTGTCAGTCACGAACTATATTCCCCGGGTAATGAACAAAGTCGTATTTTTATTATACACAAAAATAGCCGGGCCCTCCCACCACCAGCCACCCGCCCGGGGCCCTCTGCGGCCCGACGCAGCGGGCACCCAGTGCCAGGCCAGACCCTCCCGTGCACCCGGCCCAAGCCCCAGCCAAGCCCTCGCCTCCTCCTGCACTTGACTTTACCCGGGGAAATAAAGCTGAAGCCAAAATGGGGCTGCACACGTGAGCGGTTAATTCAAATCGCTTTAACTGTTTGCAGGAGTAAGGGCAACGCGAGGATGCGAGGACGAAACAGCCGGAGCCGGCAGCACAAGATGGCACGGACTGTGCAAACCAAGTCCAAACAGACCTTTTTAAGGCTGTTTGTGTAATTTTTTTTTTCTTTTTTGATGAAGTGAAGAATAAATAACATTAATGAATCACGAACACATCATGTGCCTGGTGACCTTGTGGAGTCACCAGCAACTCCTGCTCATTTATTTTTCAAGCAGAACTAGGAAATAAATGTAAAAGCATCGCTAGCCCGCGTCCTTCCCAATGCAGCTGTCAGGAGAACAAAAAAGAGAAGACGTTTGGGCAATAAGGAAGTAGGGAAGAATTTAAACAAACAGCCCAAGCACAAACACACGCCCCGGCAGGCACCCGTCCCACCGCCGTGCCGTGCTGTGGGCACCGGCTCCGCTCGCAGGCAGCCGCCACGCAGAGGCTTTGTGAATCCCATCCCACACGCCAGCGCAACGGAATTTTGGGAAAGCTCATGAAGTCTTGCATTCAAAAAACAAAAAAATTAAAAATATACTTAGGGCTTTATATGAGCTTTTCTTTGTAGCTCCTCTTTAAGTTTCAGCAAACTTACTAAAATAAGTGACTGGGAGCTTCACCCCAGCGGTACCCCCACCTACTGAAGCCACCCAGATTTTGATCTACTGGCTGACACCAGAGATAACAGCGCAAGGCTGTTCGGGGGAAAAAAGTATGCTCTGCCCGACGGGGAGCGGAGAGGTCCCTGTCCCAGTCCCAGTCCCACTCCCAGTCCCTGTGCAGGCCAGTTCTGGAGACCCCCATGCACACGGAGAGAGGAGCTTTTTACAACAGCTCTTGCTGGCAGCATGGGAATGCCCGTGTCATGAATCGTGTCCTCCTCTATAACGAGAGGGGAATTAAATACGAAACATTAACGATGACTTTCTTGACCTACACAAGGAGAAACTCCCACAGCTGACCACGCTGTAAAAAAGGCAGTGGAGATAGCACACAGTAATCAGTAATATTCTTTTAAATTTACTTTTGCATTGGCGCCAATAACCCGAATTGTAAGGTCATCTTACAACAGTTTTTGAAACATTTTGAATCAAAATGGCCTTTTTTCTTTCTTTCTTTTTTTTTTTTTTTTAAAGAAATGTTCCTGTGGTGCATCATGGGCTTGGTTTTGTTTTCGTTTTTTTGTTTTAAAGGGGAACTAATCTATCAAGTCTTCTTCCGAAAGCAGTAATAGTTAAGCACACGCTAATAGAAGTGCAAATCCAGACCGGGCCAGGCAACATAATTACTTTCCAGACGGGCGAACGTGCCGGCGATGCAGTAGCCCATCTGCTGAGAAAAACGAGTGGAACAACTGCTCCAATTTTTTTTTTTTGAAGCAAAGGTGCAGCAACAAACCCACAAAATAAGTTTTGCTTCCAGCAGTCAGCGCCTCAGAGCCATTTTTATAATCCTTGTTTTTCTTAGATTATCCCAGTGTGGTTTTTCTCCTGTTTCCTTGTTGAGCACTATTTAACCAGCACAAAGTATGCAATCATTAAACCATGCGACACAGAGCCAACTGGTCATCCAGAAATGACCAACAGCGGCAGCCAGTCATTTCTGAAATAACTGGTTTGTTGGTAAATCGATAAAAATAAATTCGCCTTTGGTGAATGTAATTGGAAGGCAGCGCTGGGTGCTCTGTGGGTTTGGTTTCAGCCCTGCAACGCGCCGGGTCCCAGCGCGGCAGGACGGCTGAGCTGCGCCGGGTCCCCATCGCACGTGTTTGCACCCTCCGAGAGTCTCAAGATAGATGCAGATATATAAGAAAGATGCAATTATAAGCATCTCTATAGCAATAAGTATTTTTTTTTAATGAATAAAAAAACCTGTTTGGAGGCCTGGCCCTCCGAGCTGTAGTTTCTCTCTCTTGCAAGAAGCAGACTTGCAATGAGTAAAGTCTGTATTTAAACTAGATATTGCAAGTTAAGGCATACACACATTTTCCTCCATCCACTTGCTGATGCACCAGGGACTGAGGCGTTGTCACAGGTGCCACCACCCGAGGCTCAGCTCTGGAAAGCGGGTAACATTTCTCCCAATTCCTTTCATGTTCCGACTCTCTGAATCTGAGCAGAGCACTGGGGCCCGCTATACTGGTTTTGGAAGGAAGCCGGATAAAACCCAACCACGCTGGTCCTGCCCGAGTGCTGCTCACTGTGCAGGGATACGGGATGAGCGCCGGGACATGGTCCCCTTGCTTGGGTTCGGCTCCATGCTCGCTCCAGGCATTTACGAAGCCAAGTTATGAGCAGTCACGGGGCAGTCATTAACCAGGGAGGCCAACGGGCAGCGAGTCCACACACCTGCCTTGCTGAGTAAAGTCACATGAAATTACACCCTTAAGGAACCAGCATCGCTCACGATCCTGGAGATATAAAGTGTCTATTCCCACGGAAAAAAACCCAGTCAGCACGTGCAAAACACAAACCCATTGCCTTCTCCCAATTTTAAAAGACACGTGGGGAGCAAGAAGCGAGCATGGCCACGACCGATGTGTCCCCATCTCGGCAGCTGCCACCACATCTTCCCTGTGCCCCGCCATGGCTTCCCCTGCACCAGCCGGGCTCGCAGGACAAGCAGCCACATCTCCCCTTTTATTTGGAATTCATTTCATCAACCTGTCCTTCCTCCACACTCCACACCCTGCAGCTCCTGGCTCCTTCAAGGCTGGAAGTCCTGCAAGTCAGAAAACCCATGTTTTTAACAAAAAAGAAAAATAATCTTTTAAAAAGCCTGAGCGAGCACCAGGTTTTGGGAGCAGGCAGAGTGCCTCTTTCAGCAGCGTTTACCGATTTAGCTGATCTCAATTTTACGAACGCAGCAGCGGCTGAGCCTGGGGCTGAAGCGCACAGCCTGTGCAAATACTGCCCAAATTATTCTGGGTGTGAAGGCGGGGGGAGAAGGGAAGGTCCAGCCCCCCCGGCCGGCATGGAGATCCCCCACCTCATCCATTTCTAGAGGAGCAGGTACGTTCATTCGTCTTCTCATTTTCAAGTTTCCTAAGTGCACTGAACCAGTTTTTCCTGTTTTCCTTCAAATTAATGATCACCACTGAACGGGGAGGGAAAACAGCGCCGGCCGTGGTGCAGCGCGGCGGAGCATCTCCTGGGCGTTCGTGCTGGGAAATGCTGCAGAAACTGCCCTTTGGGGACACGGGATGCCAAATTTCACTGCCTGCGCCAGCACCTCCCTCCCTCTCCCTGCGGCAGGCACACCAAAGCAGACGGTGGCACCCGCCACTGCCACCCTCAAGTCCCTGCGCCAACATGGGCAGCTTCCAGGAGCCCCAGTGTCCTGTCCCCCCTGGGAAAGTGCCCATGGTCCCCTCACATCGGTGCCTACAGCCCCCCAGGATCCCCCTGGGCAGGAGGCTGGTGCTGCTCCCTGGCAGTGCTGCAGCAGCAGGGAGGAGGAGAAGGAGGAGAAGGAGGAGAAGGAGGAGAAGGAGGAGAAGGAGGAGAAGGAGGAGAAGGAGGAGAAGGAGGAGAAGGAGGAGAAGGAGGAGAAGGAGGAGAAGGAGGAGAAGGAGGAGAAGGAGGAGAAGGAGGAGAAGGAGGAGAAGGAGGAGAAGGAGGAGAAGGAGGAGAAGGAGGAGAAGGAGGAGAAGGAGGAGAAGGAGGAGAAGGAGGAGAAGGAGGAGAAGGAGGAGAAGGAGGAGAAGGAGGAGAAGGAGGAGAAGGAGGTCAAGCCCAGCCCTCCGAGCTGTGCTCAGCCACGCCAGGTTTCCATGTGCACCAGTCTCCTCCTGTTCCGAGTGCCATCCGTTGAAACAAGAATCACAGAGGCACAGACCCCACCTCGCTCCTGCTTCAAAAGTCAGCACCCAACAGGTCTCAGAGTCTTCACTAGGAAAGAAAATCCTCCGTGGTAATGATATCTGTTCAGGTACAGGTCATTTCCATGCAAAAACCCAATGTTTCTGCAAAAACGAAGGGAGGAATTCCTGCCCGGCCACTGGCACCATCCTCATCCTCCTCCAAACACATCCCAACCGCCCTGACCCATGCAAAGAGTGAGCCCGGGACGTCAGACCTGGATGGAGAGACGAGCCCCATCTCAGGGGTCCTGTGATGGCAGCAACCCTCTGGCACACTCAAGATTTTCAAATAAATCCCAGGCAAACAAATGGTGTTCAGCACCTTCACTTGTAGGGGCTCAACACATCTACCGTCACTTAATAACCAGCCCGTTGTTTAGACCTGCTACAGGGCAAAACATTTAGGCATCTGATTTTTAACACTTTTCTGTATCTCTCTGTATGCCTACATGGAAACTACTTTTGAAATGCATTAGAAAATACAACTACTGTGAAATCACCAATTTTGTTGCCTTGCTTTCAGTGGAAGAAAGCCCAAAATGGAGGCTTTGCAATTTCTCAAATACAGAATTTCAATTCTCAAGAGATTATTAATTTTTGTTTAAAAAAAAAAAATGCAGCAGAGTTATTTTGTAACAAAAATATTGAATGTCTAAACTAAGTCAAAAGTTAAACACGCCGTTGCCAAATTTCTGCAAGGCCCAATTGCTATATTAAGAAAAGAGATCATAAAACAAACAAAACTCCAAACAACCTACAGGCCACGATAACCAACATCCAACAGCAATACTTCTTTTGCTACGTGTAAATTTCTAATTATAACGACACCAAAAAAAATCCCTCCAAATCCAATCAGAATCTTTCCCACCTTCTCCCCAGAGACCAAATTTACCCATCACAGTTTCTAAAATTATGTCCATATGTTAATTATGGATTAACTCACTTCTCTTTTGTGTTACAGTAAAATCCATGCGAAGGCCTCGAATCCAGCCTCAGCTGAGCACCAAATTACGGGACTTTTCCACATTTCAGGCCCAAAATAGATGCTCGCAAAGCAAAACGTGAACCCGAGCAAACTTCTACCCAGCCAGGTCTGTCCTCATCGGCAATCGCACAATTGTCCCAATGTCTGTTTAAACGTTCAGTTGGGACGAGGAGGAACATGGAAGTATTTATTGATGCCCACCTAGGAGAGCACGTGAGAACCTTCCTATGGAAAGTCTCTTTAATTAAGGTCCAGTCGCTCCTCTGTGCTGATGAAGACCTGGGTGATTCAGGCGGTTTCTGGGGATCCATCTCATTCTCCAGCTCTTCCTCCTTGTCCTTCAGCCCATGCAACCTGCCCTCTGCTGTCACAAACCCAAGCACTCCCTCCAAGCTGGTGCTGGTCCCAAAATGTGTCTTCCAGCAGCCTGACCAAGCTGGTATCCGAAAGGAAAAGCACCCACTTAATGGGGATTTTATTTCTTTTTTTATTTTATTTCATTCCTTTTTTTTTCAGTGGCCATTTATCTCAGTCCTAAAGGGCCAAAATGGCTCAAAACCCTCCTGCCTACTCAGAGACGGCTCAGGTCCGGAGAGGAGGATTGCTGCTTCCAGCGGCGGGGAAGGGCTCAGCCGCCTCCGGTCCCATAAACTTAAACCAATCCATAAGATTGTTTGCTTTGTCAATACGAAAGTACAGCATAAAGCCTTCAGGCACCAGTTAAATCTCGACATCGTTGTATTTATAGTTATGAATAATAAGAGCTTTTCCACAGCACTACAGCGGCAAGGCATAATTCAACAGAAATTCAATTTTTAAAGGATGATGAATTGTGATACACTGAGACTTTTATGCTCCTATGACTATTAAGAAGCCCATGATATTCATTTTAGTAAAGTAAAAATTGAATAGGGCAAAGTATTGTTCACGACTCGCGTAAGAGCACCAGTGCTGGCATCTGCACAGATCTCCATCACGACCGGGCAGGAGATGGGCAAGTTCAGATGACTCCTGGGCTCTGTCATCGCTGATGTCAGCTGCGAGTCTGGGAATCACTGAGCATCAGCATCTTCTCGAGCACCTCCCACAAGAGGCCCCTGTCCCTCTCCTTCGTCACACCACGCCACGCTAATTTTGCGACTCTCCTTTTCCTAAATTCTTTTGCATTTCTCCCTCTGATTCATCAAAAAAATGCTCCAAGACTGGTTTTAAAGCCTTCTCCAGCCTTTCTCCCAGCTACTCATCATCTAGCCCATGTCTCTGGCAACATCCCAAGGAGCACAACAGTAACTCCTACCCAGACGGCGTGCTGCTCTACACGGATCTGCTCCCCGATCTGTTGATCCTTTTTGAGAATCACACAAAAGTTTTGCCCAATTAGGATTTTGCGTTAGCTCATTCAGGGTGCCTACAGTACCTCTTCCTAAACCAAGCATTGCTTTTGCCTCCGCAGACCCAAACTCTTTTGTTATGCCTCTCCAGCCTGCGAGTCAATTATCTTCTCCTTTAAAGCATCCCCAGAATTCTCCTCCCAAGACTTTGTCCCCTTAGCACAAACCGGCCGTCGGGCTGGATCGCAGCAGCAGCAGCCGTGCCCTGACTGTGGCGGTGCCATCGGCAGCTGAAAGGCAGAAAGAGGTGAAGAAATTCTGAAGTGAGCCATTCCAGACCACCCCGTGCATGAGGATGCTTCTGCCTAATTTGATCAGCCCATGGCCGGCTTTTACCCTGAACTGCAGGGGTTTCTCTCTCTAATAAAAACCTTTATACCCAAGCTGTATTAACCACAGAGGCTTTTAGCATCCAAATACAGATGTTTCAAAATTCTGACACTCTTACCATCACTGATTTCTAGCAGTAGGCTCCGTATCTACAGCTCTATGTGTCATTTCAAAGGGCCTAATTGACCACCAGGCTTCATTTTACCCAAAAAAGCAACAAAGCATTTCAGCCCAATGAATGAAAAACAAATGCTTGTTCACAGACGTTCACACAAACTGGTTTGTGCTTAGGCAGGGCACCCTGCTGCCAAGCTTTGTTGCCTTAGGGTCCTACTCAAATCTAGAAATCGGCCCCAGGGCTGATGCCTGGCCCTGTATCGCAGGCTTGCAGCGCGGGGTAGGGTCAGCTGCTCACCGTGGACCTACGAGGACGGACACACACCGCAGGGCCCGGACCCCTGCTCCAGCACACGAACTCTCACGTCTCACTTGGCAAACATGGAGCAGATCCAAGCTCTCCATCCCTTCCACAGCTGTGTATTTGCCAAGGGCAGTCACATAGATAGCACCTGCCCAAAACACCATCGGAGAAACAACTGAAACAGGTTAAATAAGGAGCCTGGTGCCAGAAGAGGCAAATAGTGTAGATACAGTCCCTCCACTCTCCAGCTTCTCATCTTCCTCCCAACCACATCCACAGGATCACCTACTACCCACCCTCTCCCCCGCTCTTTTCCCAGCCTCCTGTCCCAGAGCTCGGGGAAGAGGGTGAATAAGCACTCCCCAATCCCCAAACCCATACAGACACACTCAAAAACTCTTATTCCTCTCTAAATCTCATCTCAAGGCTTTTCAGCTTATTGAGCCTTTCATTTGATTTCAATGGCCTTTGGAAAAGGCTCGCTGAGCCTCTTAATGATGCTCCATGGCACACATAGCTCTCGTCTAACAAAACCTTTTGTAGGCAACACACTGGTCTGGCAACAGGGCAGCTCTGCCCAAAAGCCTGGTCCGCTGCAGACTCACACAGGGGTGTGCGACTCTGCCTGTATGGGTCAGATGTTGCCCACCAACACAGGCCACGTTCCTCCCCAAGAAAACACTGCAAGGGCTACCTGGAGAAGCAGCTGACTCCTAAACACCAGCTCTAAAGGGGGAAAATTCATTGGGGAGGTAGTTTTCATGGCTTTCACAGCCATTCAACAAAGGAGTGCCGCCAGCATGGCTACAGGTAGGTAACTCACCCCCAGCCACCAAAATCCCATCACCGAACACTCCGGGCGCACCCGGGAGGAGGCACAGAGCTGACCCCCACACACCACCGTCCCCTCCACGACGTTGGCAGCAGCGTTTCGGATGAGTTATAAAGGGAGGTCTTTAAAACACAGATCTAGGCAGGAGCTATGAAGACCCGTTTCAACACAATCCAAATCGGGAGTTGCAGGTGACCTCTCTGATCATCCCCACTGCCATGAGCCCTGGGGACAGCCCATGGACATGAAACAGCTGGGGCCGATCCATCTGTGAGAACATGGCCATGACCATAAGCAGCATGGAGGGACACCCATCCCTTCATTCCCCTTGGACTATTCCCAGGTCCAGGTCCTCCTCCTCAGACTCCTTTGAGACTCCTAAACGAGGACTGGGTTTTTGATGGACATCCCTACCACGTCCTACCACACCAAATGTCAACAGGTCAGGTCACAAGGAAACAATAACATGGACTTTTAACATAGATGGAGCTTCAGAACAGTTCACAGTTCAGTCTGTTTCTATAAGCACCATGTAACATTGTCCTCCCTAACAAAAAAGGTGGGAAAAAAAAATGTAATTATGAAGTAACGGTAGTTACTGTGTGATGCTGCCAGACCAAAGAGAGCGATTCCCATATCCACGGCAGGTACAACGAACACACCTCAGACAGAAAAACATGGGTAAAAGATTCTAAATAATTTTTCTGCAGGTGTGAACACCCCGTGCCAACCTGGCTAAAAATCTTAGCAAGACGTTCAGGCTGTATGTCTTCATATGGGAAAGAAGAAAGAAAAACAGGCTTGTGAAAAAGACTTGGCATCACTTCCTGATAAGATTTATGGCTTTGGTTGAGAAAGATAACTATTTTAGCATGAGAGACTTAGATTTTTGCAGGGCTTACTATTGCACAAGATGTTGATTCAAAAAACATCAGCCCTAGAAGAGAAATCAATGTAAACACATACTAAGTGGATTAAAAAATAGCTATTTGATAAATTTTGAAAACTAATTGTAATGGGGGAATCCTCATTTCTTCCAAGAAAAAGCAATCCCTGAAAGGATTCAATATCTATCAATGATTTACAAGCAGCCAGAAAATCATTCCCAGTCATGTTTGCAGAGAACATAAAATTAAAAATTAGTTGCACATAATTAAAGAGGACAGGTCACTAATACAATGCCATCTGGATCGATGGGTGTGCTGGACTCAATTTAAACAAGATGCATTTTTATGCAGCCAAACACAAGAGTGTAAAACTACGGGGAAAAAAAAACCAAACCAATATGCAGCAGATGGACAGTGTCCTGGAAAAATGGCTGGAAACCGCTTAGTTGTCATGGTGGAGACCAAAGGGAGTCCTGCTGCCCACGAAAAGCAGTGCAGGAGGAGGTCGGGGGTGTTCAGAAGAGGACGGCGAGGCTGTGCAATGTACCAACACCACCACTCACATCATTATTTTGTGCTGTTGCCATTTCTCATGCAACACAAATGAGACGGGAGATAAAGAGGCACATCCACCATCCAACTCCTTGTATCCTACAGCAGGTCACTGAAATGTGCCCATCCCTCCTTCTTGACTATGGACATGGACATCTAAAACTGGGAGAGACTAATACCATTTCCAGAGCCTTGAAATCAGGGTTACAGACCTTTTTCTAAAGATAAAGGTCGGGCCAAACAAAACCCATGGGTTTGACTCTGGAGTTGCTGCCCTGGGCAGGGCAGGAGGTTGCGGCTGGATGATCACCAGTCTTCCCAGCCTTCCAAGCTGCGAGTCCACGAAAGGTGGACAGAGCATTGTCTGGACTCACAGTAGAGTCGTTCAGACATTAAAGCCAGCCCCGTTTTCCTCAGTCCTTCCTGGACTGGACGACTGCAGTCCAAGAGCCTGTTTATTTTTGCTGAATTAGTCAGATGGGTTCCTGTCAAAAACAAAGCTAATTCTCCAGCAAATTTGATCGCATCTAACAAAAATCTGCATAGCTTGGAGTCGGGGATCCTGACTTACAGTTGCAGAACCCAAGGAAAGAAACAAGGAACGATGTAGCCATTATTTTATTCCCACTTTATGTCTTATAAACCCCTTTTCCTCCTTGGCTGCCCAATTTATTTTTTATTACTGCCCTAGACGGCAGCTCCAGAAATGAAACACTTAACCTCTGCAAGTTGCTTCTCTTAATGAATACGCAGCAGTTTGCTATTCATTACATCCAAAAGGAAAAGCCAAATCTGTTTCTGCTGCATTAGCCAGCACGGCTGTTAAACGCTGCACGGAGAGTAGCCATGGCGACCTTCTCGGAAAGGAAAACCGGACTTTTCCAAAGGCTATTGTCAATGCTCAAAAAAACCAAAAGAGAAGCAACTTTTTTATTATTATTTATTTCTACTTTGGAAGAAAATTCAACGCCAGTGAAAGATGGCAGACTGACAGCAACAAAGAAGGAGTTATCCACAGACTGAGCATACTACACTCAAGGTGTTGAGAGTGTATTGTTGGGGTACCTCAACTCTGACTTGGAAATAACCACCTTTATAATGACACGGCAATTGATCTCCGTGTATACCAAAAGCCCCAGCACCTCTGCTAAGCCTACTAGCTGATGCCCAACTGGTTGCTTGCCTACAGCCTACAAAAAATTTGGTGAAGTCTACCAGGACAGAGCCACCTTGAAGCTATGAGACAGTATTTTTTCTACATCTAAAAAGGACAGGGACAAGGCAAATAAAGATGGCTTCTAAGGAAAGAGGGCTCCAGAGGCTCAAGTAAACCTCGTTCAATCACTCTAAGTATTCATAGCTATGAGAAACACCAAAATGTCTGAAACATCCCAATGTCTCCCAAACACTAGTAAAGATTGACGATTTTGATGGGAGCTGATGAAGTAATTTCTCTTCAATTCTTTTGCTGGGAAATCTAAGACAGCTTATACAACTTGCCCAGAGCCACAGAAAAAGATTTTGTGTGAACCAGACACTTATCTCTTGAATTTCAGTCTTGCATTTTATTCACAGAATCATTCCTTCATTTTGGAGAGGTTATCAAAGTGCCTAGGGTCATCCCCAGCCTCTCCTGGGTAGTCAAAACATCAAAAAGCCAATAGACGCAACCTGGCCAGTAAAAGGAAAAATATTAAGAGCATTTCAAACTGCTTATTGCTACTACAATTATTATTAAATGAAAATAGGGTCATTTGATTGCTTTCCAAAGCTAAGAAGGGTGTTCCAGGATGAAGGGATCCAGGTGGTGAACTCCTTGATAGAGAACACTAGCCAAAGAGTGATTATGCGGACTGACACACAAGCAACTACGATATATAACCAGGTATTGCTCTTCAGGGTCTGCTGATAGCTTTCTCTCAGGAAAAAAAATAAAATAAAATTAAGGTTTCCTGAAGTGTTCCTGTGTGGCAGGTAACACAGTCAGCCACTGTGATCAGCCACTGAGCAGAAACACAAACTCAACAAGCAGAATTATCAAAAAGTTGCCATAGTCTCCTGCTTCTACAAAACGTGACATTTGGGCTTAGCAAAAATAAATGAATTATATATGAATATATGAACAGACCCAAAAGCCTGTTCTGGCATCAGCTTGTTCATCAGCAAACAGGAGTCCAGACCTTCCTCTCTGCCCCCAACCCATCCACCAAGCACTCTCTGGCTCTTCAAGGCCCAATCTTCAAATAGCCAGAGCTCAGGCTCCAACTCACCCCCTGACAACTTCTTGGGACAGAAGTGACACTTCCCACCCCATTCTGGTAATTCACCAAGTGGATTTGCTTTTCAGGCACCTGGAGGTATCCTCAATTGCTGTCCAGCCATACAAGGCAGCTGTAGACCTTTATGGCCAGCAGCGACAGTACTCCTACAGGAACAGCAGGCAATGACACTTGCAAAGGTGGCTGGGCATCCAAGCACATTGGCCAGGCATCAAATAGTGCTGGCCAACACACGTGGCTTGGCATGCAAACTGCCAGACTAACTACTTCTGGTCTTAAGGCCCTAATCCGTGTCCTTGCAAAGCCAATGCAACTACTGTCTTCCTCCAGCAACGTGCGGGAAAACATAAAATCTGAATGTAAAGCATAAATCTCAACCCACTTGCATTTGATGAATACGAGATTTATTTTTCCCTGACCATCTTCCACAGCTTTGAGCTAACTGGCAAACATTGCTGAAGACCACAAACAGTTCCCACTACTTGTGACCATCCACAGCTTTGAGGGCCTACAACTCTCGGTGTCACTTGGTAATGTCAGTCTGAATGAGCACTAACTCATTTTTTCATGAACAGTAGAACAAACCAACCAAAATAGGCTGATGGAAAGGGCAACTCCCCCTGTCACACAGACCTGCACTCTTCAGCATCCTACCCACACACACCGCAAAGCTGTGACATTTCCTATGGCACTTATTTGCAGGGCCAAGTACTTACTCCATGTTTTATTTTTAATGTATTTAACTCCAGCAGTACGCAGATCCTATCTTTAAAGCTTCTGAATACCAGATGAGAAAAATCCTACTTCAAATGGCACATTAGCCATTTAGCTGAGAAACTCTCCATCCCAGCTAGTTTTAAGACAGACAGATGAAGACTGCCGGGAACTCTACGGGGAGGCTGCCTACAAAAAACAACACAGACTCTAGGACAAGAAGGTATTTCCAAATTCGACACTGGCTCAAAGGTCTTTTGCCTTTATTGGCTCTCTGACATTCAAACCTATGACCTTGCAACCATCATCAGGAATCCGGACTGTTGGATAACAGTGGTCCTTGTTCTCCCGCCAGTGACCCTGTTACTGCTCAGACAACCCTTGTGAGTCCATGCATATGGGCTGCAGAGCCAACGGGAAGAGTCAAAGCTCTCTGCCTTCCTCAAAACTGGAGACTGGCTATGTTAGAGCACAAGTGCTGGATAGTTAAAGCTTTTTATCACATGAGAAGATACATTTTGAAGCACCCAAATAACGGAATTTTATCCTTTTTTCTTTCATCTATGGAACAAACAATACAAGTGTGATGTGGGAGCAACTTCCATCTTTCACAGTGCTTAGAGGAAAAGCCTACTCCCACGTGGACATGTGCTTTCCAGGACACACTCTCTCCTTGACAGAGAAGGAAAGCCTCCGAGCAAAGCTCAGCACTGTCTGAAGGAGGCATCGATGCATTTGCACAGCCCCAGCCTGCACCACCAAGCACTCTCAGGTCATGCACCAAGTGATCCCATGGCAAGAGGTTCAGCGCCAGATCTCCGGATGCCCCTGGAAGGTGCTCCTCATCGCTCCCAGGCACACCTGAGAAGTTCAAGACACTCACACAAGTTATTTCAGTCACATCTTACACCAGAGATGAGGCGGAGGGAAGGTAGCAGAAAGGGAGGATGGGAGCTTTTAGCCACTCAAATTCTGCAGAAACAGAGACTGTAATATAACAAGGAGGCCCACCTGGACACACCACCCCACCACCACCGCCGCCCCCCAGAAACCCACCAAGAGCTTCTGGTGCACAGGAGGTAAGTGAGAACTACACCGACTGAAGTGGCAGAAGAGAGAGGCCCAGAAAGCTGCTGGGTGACAGGGGAGGACCTGCTAAATCAAGACTGCTCCCTCCCAGAGGTCCTCCCAGCCTCGCCATGGGCTGCTCTGCTCCATGCACAAAGCTTTGCTCCAACTGACCAGGTTTCACTCTCTGTTTTTTTCAGTCTTCGCAAACATTTCGGAGGTGCGCGCACTCCTACAGGCTTGCTTTCCCAGCAACCTTCTGCCAGCCACGTACAGCCCGTAGGGGTGCCTACACCCATCCCAGTGACAACCAGTGCTGCCGCTACATCCCCTCCCCATCAGATACGGGTGGACTCAGAGCACAAACATCACTGTTTAGAGCAGGGATGATCTAGGCTGCTGGGCTACAAACTGAGAAACAGCCAAAGGTCCACTGCTGGCTCAGAGAGACTAGTTACCCATTAAGACCAGTAACACTGTTAGGACTTTTTGCCTGTAATTCAGCCCTGGAGGATGGAAACCAGAGCCCTGAGCTAATCCTGCATTTACACACTCACTGCCATGGGCTCAGATGCTTTCAGTGCCCGGTGAAATCTCAGAACAACATCACAGAGCGGGTCATGGCTCGGAGTAACATGTCCATGCAAACCCGTGCCCAAGTTTTGAGAAGTAGGGGTGGTAACAGAATATTTTCCCTTTGCAAAGCTACGCTATCGGTCTGAAAGCTGCCAGTAACAACAGCTTCCTGACACGTGCTTCCCAGTGCCCAGCGAGGCACAGGAAAAAGGAAACACAAATTTTGAATCTATGAATAAATGTGACGTCCAACACTGAACCGAAAGATAAAGGCAACTTAAGACCATTTTCAAAACTCCTACTTTTGTAGCAAGCAGGATCTCAGGAAAGGGAAGAGAAGGGGTGCCACGCTGCATCCCGAATGCGCATGGAGGCCACTGTCTCCGCTCAGAGCTCCATCCACCTGGCCAGCACCCCCCTCCACAGCTCTCTGAGCACACCTCATCCCTTACACCACATCTCCACTTCAAGAAGATATAATCTTCCAGACAGCCAACACCAAAGATTTTTGCACATGGATTGAATCTACAACCAACATTACTCTCATGCCTGCGATGAATGGAGACATCCTGTACCAGAATGAAAGCTGCTGGGCCCAACGGAGGTTGTGGACACACCACCCGCCCCATCATTACACAATCCTGGATACAGATGAAGGCTTGGGCTCTTCACCTTATTCCAGCAATGCCCTCCAACTGCTGTGAACAGAGCAAGTGAAAGCAACGGGAGCTGCACATCCCTGCACACTTGAATGAAAAATGCCTCTCTGGCTGCTTTAGCATTTCTTAGAAGAGCCCTTCTCAGAATGCAGAGCATCATTATCGTGCTTACACAGCGCAGGGAGACATCCTGGTTCAGGGTACGACCTTGTGAGATGCCAACAGTCCTGGCCTTGCTCCAGACCTGTCTGTCTTAACGCACCAAGTGCGAAACTCACCCTGGCGCCTGTATCCTCTCTTTCTCACTCAACTTTGTGCAGGCTCAAGCCCTTGAAAAAACATCTTAAAAGCTGCTGGTCCACTCCTGTGCAAGAGTGCCTATGTGAGGAAGACTGAGCAGGCTCAGACCATGGATGCATATAAGCCGCTATTCTGTCCCCAGCAGTGGCTGGGTTAGGAAAGCGTATAAAATTAGGAAAAGCGTAAGTGGGACTTCTCCAGAATCATCTCCCATCCTCCAGTGAGCTACAGTTCAGGAGCTTCACGGGCAAGAGGTGTTGCCAGAAATTTCTTTCATGAATTTATCCAGTTGCTGCTTTTTTACTCTTTTATAAATATAAAACCTAATGCCAGACTCTCAGAAACAGACCGGACGGAAGAAGCTTGAAGCATTCCCATAAAAACCATTTAAAGCGTCTCTCTCAGTGAAGTGTCAACACATCACACACATAAAAGAAATGGAAAAGGAGCTCCTGAAAGGCAACTGGGAGAGAGCACAACCATCAAAACCCACTGCTTGGTGCACGACTCGACAAACCCCACTCAGCCCATGAGCCCCTCGCCTCTGGTTGGGAGCATAATTAGAAGCATTAACTAATTTTTAAGCAGTAGCACAGTGAGGTCCCTTTTGCGGGCGCGGGGTGAGAAGCCACGCCAGCGAGCACGGCTGGGTACCAGCGGTGCTGCTCCGCCGGTGTGCAGGGACCGCTGGCAGCGACGCTGCGGGGACCACGTGCAGACCGCACCGGTTACGTTCACACTCGGCACCAGAAACAGGCTGCAGCCACAGCTCTGCTTTGTACGCCTCTTTTTCCCCCCCAAGCCACACAGAGCTGCCAGATCGCTGCATGGCGAGGGGGGGATTTTTCAGTTTTAGGGGCCTGGGATTTTTGCAGCATAAGAGGGGCACAGATTTTTAAAAGGAAAACAAAAACTTTGTGGCACACTTGACTGTTACCAAACATTTCCGACATGTGAGAAGGTGGGCTAAGCAACATTTCTGAACCAAATGTTCAGATTTGAGAGACTATTACAAGCTGGCTGGCAGCCCTTAGCGCAAGCCAAGGCGCTGAGCAGTCCCAGTCCTGCAGGCACGCTATTACATACCTACAATTTATAATAGGCTCAAAAAAAATAAAATCAGGATTTCCTGATTTTTTTAAAATTTTTAAATGAACTACACAAACTTAAGGACATTAAACCTTCTGCTCTTTTTTTTTTTACTATTCTTTTTTAAGGCCCAACGTGATAGCACTTCACCGAGCAAAACATTTTGCTGAACTGCTCATGGTGTCGATTATCTGAGAGAAGAGCTGAAAAGGCCGACAGGAGACCAGGTTTTAAACCGTTATCCAGCATTTGGACGCTTCAGAAACAGTGCCAAATAATTTAACACTTGACATTTATTGTTTTAAAGCTGCTGGCGGCACAATTTGCAAAATCTATTTCAAAATCTATTTCTACTAGAAATATTTTCACGACTTAATAAAATTAAAATGAAAACTGGGCATAAGTTTAAATATTGCTTTCACATCGCTGCCTCCCAAATTTTACCGTGCTGTAGTAGTGGAAGAGAACCAGAAAACGAAAAGCAGAAGTGATCTCAGCTGGCTTTCATCTCTAAGATAGCAGAGGTGCAAGGGAGTGTTTTAGAGGACGGATGTGTTGCTTCATTTGGTTTTAGGAACCTTTGTCTCTGCCAGCAAGGTACAGACGGACTTATCCAGTCCATTTTACTGTTGACTTTTTCCCAAATAAATTTGGATCCTTTTTTTTACAGGTTCAGTAATGCCCAGCCGCAACATTCCTGTGCTCCACGCTGCCTGCCGCTGCCGGCAGCCTGCGGGAAGGGCTCTGAGCACCAGGGAAGGGACCAAAATTAGGCAGCGCGGAGACACCCGAGCGCTGCCCTGGGGCTCCGCGGGCAGGGCTCAGGCTCGGCCCCGGCCCCAGCGGGGTTTTCGTGGCTGAGGGGTGTTGAAACGCAGCAGCAGGACGGCCGCCGCAGGGACAATGCCAACGAAGCCGGCCAGCTCCTCCAACCCCACATGGTTGAGCATTTCACAATGTGGGTGAGTTTTATGTCATTTTTTCTCTCCATAAATTAAACTCAGTTGTTTTCTATTACAAAACATATTTCCGTACCTAAAGGGAAGCCTGTGCTACAGCGGCAGTGAAAAAAAGCTACGAAAGCAAAGCACGTATGATTCCTCATCTATCCATCACCCATGAACCTGACCAGAACCCAGAAGCCAAAAAGCCAGGTAAGCTACTGCAACCAAGAGCACCCTTAGGTACCACACAGAGGATGTACTGCATATAAACACAGTTTATTACCCAGCACCGTGGATGTTTCCCACCCTAATGCCCAAAACAAAAACCCCTCTGGGAAAGAAGCATCCAAGTGCACACTTGCTGGTGCACAGTCCTGCTAGTACATGATGTTACCATCAGATGAATGCATTTTCCAAACCCAGAACTCTCTCCAGCAGTTTCTGAGCAAAAACAGATCTACGGTCGTTGGTAACGTCTTGTGGGAAACACAGATTTATTGCTCCTTGTGCACCTCAAAGTCCTCTTATCTTAAGCAAGAGCGAGCTGAAGGACCCTCCTGCACGTACCCAGCAGCACCAAACCTGCAGTAGCAACTGGGAGCAGAAAGGGAAAATGCAGTCGCTGTGTCCGATGCAGGAGATGACAAATAATCAATTCTTCATGGAGTAGGAGGGGAATCATTTATTTCACAGTTGCTTTGTACCTGAAGAGAAGCCTTGGCACCGAATCTTAACTACGCCTTGAATGCTCCTACGAGACTGTAAAGGCGCTTTGGGGGATCATACAGCGTTACTATAACTATATTAAGACAAGAAAAGGGGAGCTGCTCCCGCCGAGCTGCAGTAGCATCTCATGTGGTCCATTACAGATTGCTAAGTTCAGGGAAAATCCTGAATTTTCATCAGAGACAACCAAAAGGTCAGCCTTTCTTATGGGATTTCAGCCATTTGAGTGCCCTTTTGAGCTACAATCTTGAAATTAGAAATAATTCATTCATTACAGACTGCTGATTACGGGGGGGGGGAGGGGGGAACCAGAAATCTGACATTTCTTTCCAGTTCACCAAAAGGTCAGTCTACTGATTTACAAAATTTACATTAATTTTAACTCTGAGGCTGTCACATTGGGCATGAGGCATCCAATTTGGAGAAATTAAGGTCACTTAGGGTCTCTAGTTGCATTTATCTTTTTGAATGCAAAAAGTTCTCAAAGGCAAAGGCAACGCTGAGGGAGACAACAGCCAAAGCCACCCAAATTGGGGTCCGTTGCCAATTTTAATACACTACAACGCATTTCTCTTTAAGAGAACCCAGGCTTCAAGTCTCTTCTTGCCACACGTTGCCAGACATCAACCAACTGCCATTGTTCCATGCCACAGAGCCAAACTAAAGTTTGGGGTTGAACCATCTGCCATGGCAGACCCAACAGCCTTCAAGTCATACTGCCACTCGTCTGGGCTCACACCAGCACTGGGCCCCAACACCACCAGCTCTGCTTACCACCACCAGCCAGCTCAACTCCTGGGGACCCTCCATTCAGAGCTTAAAAACACTGAGAGATGACGATGAGGAGGAGGAGGAGGCGGCGGCAGCATGGAAGTCATCTTCTTGAGCAGCTGGAGCAGAGGAAAGCATGTTTCAGAGCTGACTCAAAGGCCACCGGGAGGAGGGTGGGAGGTGTCTCCCACAAACATGGAAAATATTGCAAAGCCACAAAGCACGAACCAGCCCTCAAAGGCACGGCTGGAGCTCAAACAGCCATCGTGACAGCCCAAAGGCAAAGCTCAGCCACCTCGCGTTGCCACACGGGAGCGAGAAGATAAGCAAAGTTCAAGCGATCCCTCCCAAAAAATATCAAATCCAGTGACCGACTTGCTGAGATTTATGAGTCCTGTTATTTGTAAATAAGTCATTTGTGGAGACTTACAGCACTATAAAGCCCACCTCATGCAACTGCGGGATTCCTATGAAAAGCTTGGAGCTCCTCCTGTCCCTCCCAGGGAAGCTCTGCTTGGGTGGCTCTTCATCAAAAGCTATGGAAAAGCACCCTCACATTTATAAAGAGCAGCAACAAAGATGGAGCAATCCCGACACCCGTTTTCCTGCCACAGTCACCAGCCCAGACCATTTCCCACATCGGGAGCCATCGTGCCAGGGGATGGCTCCCAATTTAGGAATAAAGCTACAGCCAAGGCCAAACCCTCAGCTGGTCTAAACCAGACCCATTCACACCAGCAAGCACTGCTCCCTCGATTCTTTTTTTAATGGAAACATCGCTCTATTTTTTTTGAATTTTTTATAAAGACACACTCATAAAAAATTGAATGGAGGCCTGTTCCAGCTTAGCAGGCAGAAGGCTGTGCCGGCCGTCGCAGTCCGTCCCCACAGACAGGACCTGTGTGCACTCACTGCTCTGCTGCTTTACACCGACGTTTTATACGGCACGCCTGACATTATTTTCTTCTTCAGGAAGGAAAAATTAAGGAAACCATCTTGACACTGTGGTAATTTTATGCTCCAGCTACAACCTCTGCCCATCAAACCTTTGTCCAGTCTACTCATGTTTATGCTGTAAGTAGATTTACATTTGCTAACTTCTTAAATACAGAATGTTGGATTTTACTACTTTCCCTTTAGAAAAACAGTTCAATGTTTAGTTCTGTATTAAAAATTGGCCTCGGTACAACTCGATTTTAAAATCAATTGCTACTTTTTACACTATTTGAAAATACTAGTTCCTCTTTGTATTTCATTTCTTTGGGGAAAAAAATACAAATCCAATCCACAATCAGACATTTGCCTTTTTTCTCCTTTTTAATTTAGTAACTTGTGAATTCATGCATTGACCCAGCCGAACAAAGGGCAAAGACTGTTAAATTCCAGAGCCCAGGAGATATTCGGTTACTCATTCAAGGCCTTCTACAGAGTTTAAAAAAAGAATAAAAATAAGACCTAGTGAGGAGGAGAGGCAGATTTGGAAATGATAATTTTAAATTAACAACCGAAAAGGGGAAAGGGGTAAACTGGGAAGAGATTAGCTGCTTGCTGTGCCACGATGGCAAGATGGAGAGTGGGTTGGAACTCATTAGCCCAATTCCATAATATATTGTTTTGGCCAAATTCGAAGGCAATAAAAGAAGTGACAGAACGAACATTAGGTAACAGCAAAGATGGAAGAGGTGAGGGACAGGAGAAAAAGGAAAGGCTTTTTATTATTTTATTTGTGAAGCTTCTTTAAAAGGTTTCCCTTTGGCTGGGAAGCACCGAGTATAGGCAGGAATTTAGGAAACAACCGCAATATGGCTGGGGGTGCCCGTCGCTGTAGGGGCAGAGGCGACCGCAGCGGGCGCTGGGGGTCCGTGGGGCTGCGGCGACGTCGGGGAGGCAGGGCTGGCACACCAAGCGAGGGAAAAAGAAAATAACTTGAAATTTCCCTGCCTTCCCTTCCTCCTGTCCCTGAAAATCACATTTCATTGAATTCAAAAGCATTCTGAAATTTTACTAGTTTAGGAAAGATTGAATAAGCATGTAATTAAATTAATTACAGAATCACTGCTCTGCATCCTACTGCAGGAATAGCAGTGAATCAACCAAATGGATTCGAAATCACTTCCTAAATGTTTTCCAGTCAAATAAAACTTGAAGAACGGTTTCAAACCACTTACAGCGCGGTCCAGAAAAATCCAACCTTTCAACCAGTTTCCTTCACCCGTACAGGGACACGCTCCTAAAGGGCACGACCCGAAGTGGAGCGTTTCCCTTCCTAAATAAACAGCAGCTGCTCGGAGCCAGACGCCTCCTCTCCCTGCCTGCATCCCCTGCCCCAACTGCCGCCTTTCAGCCGCTATCCAAGCCGGTTCCTACAGACAGCCACCACACATTTCTCATTAATTGCCCCTCTGGGCAAGGAGGAGATAAGAAAAATCCCTCTGTGAGCTCATGGCTAAAGGGCACATTGCAAAGCACATGCACAAATTGAGGATGGGCAGGTGGTTCCCACCAGGAAAGGTGCCTCCAGCCCCATGGATGCTGCCAGCACCAGCATCAACAGGACCAGAGTTGAGACTTAGATGTCTCAAATGAGGGTTATGCATGGTCCAACATGGTGAGCTGTGCCGGCACTGCTGGAGCAAGGTGTCCGGTCTTGGTCAACGGGTCAGAGAATCATCCCCTTAGCTAGGGGATGTCTAAGATCAGAGAAGCCTCTTTCTCCACTATGGGAGAGCAGATGAGTGCAACCAGAGGCGATTAGCTACAAACAGCACAAGCTGCATCCCAGCCCTGGCAAACACAAGACCACAAGCAGCAACACGACCACGGGCAGCGGGCACAGGCATCCGCTCTTCCAAGAAAACAGGAATAGCCTCGCGCTGCCTCGCCCACGCAGTTGGAGGCAAGGCTGCCTTTCTGTTAATGCTTAATGTGAAGGTAGTTTTGCATACCACCACGTCCGCCGAGCGCGTCTGGACGGCTGCCGGCAGCTCTGGATGCGGTAGGACCATCATGGTGCAAACAAGCCCCTTCTGCGTAAGGGATGCAGCGGGGCTCGCTCACTGCCTCCTCCCGCAGCTCCATGCCCAGCAGAAGGGCCCAGGGAAGAGGACCATGGGGTTTCTGCGGGAAGCAGTTTGATGACCTGGTGTGAGCTCTCTCCTTTGGACTCACCCCCATTTTGCACAGGAGAAGGCAGCAGCTCCTGCTCCCACTGTGCTGTGAGAACACCGATCCTGCCAGCTTGGCCCTACGAGGCTGCAACGTGACAGATGCAACGTGTCCCCCTCCAGCAGTGCCTTCCAAAGGCCCTCGAGGCACGCACGGGCAGAGGGGTGACAGTCACACACCTCTGCACTGGGGCTGAACCCCAAGCACGACCACAGCAGCACACACAACTGCTCTGGGGAAACGAAGTGTGATAGCTTAGACCAGAAATCAAACATAAGTGCTAACCCAGGTGACTTTGCTCAAATCAAGTGAAGTAAGCTCTTCCATCAGCATTGCTGCTTGCAGGAAGATGTCCATCCACAGCCTCAGTGGCTTCAGCTAGCAATGAAGGCAGCAGCCAAAGCCAGCTTTCATCCCCTACCCTATGCGAGATGCTGCCTTAAAACCCACTCAAGAGGTGCCAAAGGTGGGAAAAGTCAAACAGGTAACACCTGCAGGGCTGCATCCCTGCTGAACAGGTCCTCAGGCAGCAGAACACCAACTCCACCTCTTGCTTGCTCAAAGAGAAACACTTCACGAAAACATCCAAATAAGAAATCCAGGATGTGCACTGTTTTTGATAAGCTGATGGTCTATTTGTCCATAGTACATGTCACCGACTGCCCAACAGGCATGGGCACCACCTGATGTGATCAACCATGATCTAAGTCTTCAAACAGAGCAAAACCAGCAAGTTACTGGAGAGCAACCAGCTTTGAAGGCTGCAACTAGAGCTTGTTGACCCAAGCAGGGATGAGCAGAAACAAAGATATCAATGGGGGGTTTCTCTAGTCTCCTGGGACTGCAGGAAGAGCCTATCTGGTCCCCCAAAAAACTTACTAGCCGATGAAGTAGCTGCCAGCTACTCAATGATGGGACGAGCTGCAACACACCGCGCAGATCTTCCCATAGCCCAAACACAGCTGCAGTGAGCAGCAGGACCTCCAGCAGCGCCCAGGACACGTATGTAGTTGCTCTCCTCCCGACTGGCGGCAACGCTGGACACCCAGCGGGTACTGAGCATCTCCCGTGCCACCACCACTGCAGATGGAGACCACGCTCGCAATACAGACTTTAACCCCCCGAAGGCACTTCTAATTACCACATTAAAAGGTGTGAAATGCTTCCTTCCCACACAGGCATGGCCATCTTCAGGGTCTGAAAGCCAAAGCTCTCCTTGGCATAACTAAACCAGCCTCCCAACCGCCCCAGGAATTGATGGCCTGGGTCTCTTTGGGGCTTATGCTCCCCCTGGCTCGCTCCACGTCTGCCCCCTCACCCCCACATACAATTAACCACACTTGCCCCTGGAAATACCAGCAAAGGTCTTTGGGACATGGTCAAGAAGGTTTCAGAGTGAATTGGATAAACCGAGCAGTAAGAACTTGCCAAGACCAGATGGCACTGAACAAAACCTCGGGGAAAGCAAAGATGAAATGGCTGAAGCATCCCCTGTGCTGACCACGCTCCGACGGGGGGACGGGAGGTGCAAACCCCACCCAGGGACCTTCTCACAGCTCTGCAGGTGGAGATGCAGGGGACTGAAGACCAGAAACCACTAAAAATCAAGGAAATTGCTCCTATCAGAGTAGAATTACAAAAAAAGCAATAGATCCGTGCTTTGTGTTAGGAAAGCTGATCTCAGCTGCCCATTATGTCTTACGTGCACAGGGAAAACATCAGCTCAGTGCTCATTAGCTGTCAAAGAGGAAAAGAGAAGGTAAGGAATTGTTAAAAAAGGTAAAATAAACAGAAAACACAATTGTGCCATGTACACATCCCTACCATATGTGCATTTTGAACACAGCCTGCAAGTTTGGTCATCCTGTCCCAAAAAAAGTCTACTTCTGGGAAAGGCAGAAGGCAAGACGATCAGCAGCAGAACTAAAATGAACCAAAACCTTTCAGCTGAGAGAAGGCGATGGGGGGAAAAGGAGATGGGACCCCTCAAATGGGTGAGAGATGCTCAAATACATCCTCCAGTGCTGCAGGTGTGAGCACAGGATGGCAGGAGGAGGGACAGGGTCTGCACCGCTCTAATGCTCCAGCCCGGACACCACCAAGACGGCAAAGACCCGAGCTGGCGTGCGCGGTGACGCCCACGGCAGCCTCCTGCCGAGGCGGGGAAGAGCAGAGCCCATGGCAGCCCCAGCCCGGCGGCACCGGTGCAGACCCCGAAGCGCAGCTGTTCCTTCCCCGTGCAGCACGTGGATGTTTCACTTGGAGAGAGGTGCAGTATTTTGTACCACTCGGTCCCATTATGGCTCGCTGGGGAATGTCCTTTGCGTTAGACGGAAAGGAAACAGGGGATGAATTATGCGTTGTTTGACCTCAGGAACGGAAATCCATCGAGTTTCACTACTTCATCACTCCGGTGCTGCCGGCCACAGTGCCAAGATTTCTGCCGGGACCGGTGCAGAGGCAGGGAAAGACGCAGCGATGGCATTTCGGGCAGAAGTTTAAGTATTTGTTATTTGGGAAATGAGGTACAGAAGTACAAAATATGTTTCCTTAAATATTCAAGCAGATTATTTAACTTTTTTAAAAGACAATTTTTTACATAGTAGCGCTTTAAACTAATAATACCTATGTCCACATTTTTCAGTTTAGCTCAAAAGAATCCCAGTAACAGGGTGAAATCTTAATGTAAATTTAAGCAGCACAATGTGTCTCAATAAACCATCACACACGATACTTAAGGTACTGTACAATTAGGGTAGCCATGTGTAGCTTTGGCCACCAGCATTTTATGGGAAAAAAAACCCTAAAATATAAAAGTAGAGTGTGCCTTACTTCAAAATTCAGGAGGCAAAAGGCCCTTTATCTCCATCTCCAGCACTCGGGGATCAGCAGTCCCCATCCTCACGGCACAGCCAGAATTAGGGGGAAAGGGTAAGGCAGGTACTGACACTGCAAGCCGAGCTAAGTAAAACACCATAATAAATTCTCACCATAACAGAAAAACCCAGCTGGTTCATTCACATCCATCCCTGCGGTATCACTGGCAAACAGAGCAGAGTTTGCTCAGAAATGAGTTTGGTCCCCGGTGAAATTAGGTGCTGCCCTCCATTGACACTCTCCTGATAAAGAGGTTTCGCATAAAGAAGAACGGCGTCTCAGGAAAACTGCCGGATTTCCCCAATTCTGGGATTTTACCCTTTTTCCTGAGGTATGGTGTTGACTGAAAGCACACTCCACCACACCGGCCTCCTCCGAAGTCGGGAACAGAAGGTTGCTTTCATCTCATTTCTTGTTACCAACCTTTTATACGCTCTGGCGAGCTACAGCTTGGGAAGTCGTTGCAAATTTTGGAAGAAATAGAGAGAAATACTCTACCATCAGCACCAGAGCTGGAGCTGCCCAGAGCACACCTCATTTCCCAGTCCCTTGGGAGAGGACATGTCAGACCACAGGACGTGAAGGTCCCCCTCATCCCACTGGCTCTAAATTAGTGGGTGACAGCCCAGTAGCAATCGCCCTGCAGGAGGAGCACGCACCGCCGGAGGACAGAGGTGCTGGGCTCCTGCCCGCGGGGACGGGCTGCCCGGCACGAGCCACCGCTCTTACCCCCACACCCGACAGCTCTGCTCTGTGTGAACCAAACTGGCTGGTGCATCTGAAGGAACCTGCTCAAGAACCACTTCTGCGAGTGCAATTGCTCGAAGCCAACAGCCAAAGGGTGCAGCAGGGCTGCAAGATTTCTGGAGAGGGCAGAGGGCTGGAAAGGACGACGGGATCAAGCCTGAGGGTTTCCACGTGTCTTCTCAGAGTCTTCTAGGACTCCCCTGGGGCTGCAAAAGAGCACGGGGCAAGACCTGGCACATCAATGACTGCAGGGAGCAGGGAGATATTGAGACACAAATATTTTTATATAGCACATGCTAAAACAAAATTCTCCATTTGACTTCATCTTAAGAGTAAGATCCACCAGCTTCTGAGAAAACAAGGACTCCAATGGCCACTGCATGGTTACAGCTGACTGCAACACAGCAGCTTATCAAACTCTGCAGTGAAGCCTGCCAGCATAAAATACAGATAATGTGGTAAAAATCCAGTGGAGGCCTAGCAGCAGCTGGAAGGGTGACTGTGTTGCTTGGAGGTGTTTTTGTCCCAGGACTCTGTGGCGTGACGGGAACTTGCGCAGGGTCGGTCCAAGTCTGGTGGAGGTGGGGTACAGCAGGGTGGCACCGTGACCCAAGGGACGTGGCACTGCTCCAGGGCTCAGAAACCCAGGTTCTGCTCCTGTCCATGGCTCTGGCAACCCTGGGAACGGTTTATTCTTCAACCATTTGTAACCAGACTAGAAACTGTGTGACTCTGTGGTGCTCAGCTCCATTAGACCTGACCTTAGCCAGAAATGCTGAGGAGCTCATGTAGCACAAGCCAAAGAGCCACCGCTATCAAGTCGTGCCAGAAAATGGTGTTGGACCCCTGATGTTGTGACCACAGAGGGATAACAACTCTAGATTCAGTGCCAAGCCTGAACCGTGCCATGCCTTAAAACATGTGGTGGGAACAGAGCTCAGCCCTCTGCTCTGCACCATGGCCGTGGCAGCTGGGTTGGGCTGCAGGCAGGGCAGCCGTCCCCAAACGCTGGCAGACACTGGCAGTAGCACACCTAGGGAGACAGCAAGTCCAAGGACAGCAGAGCCTGCCTGAGAAGTGGGCAATTAAGACACAAGACATTGGCTTTCGCTGAATGATGCTGCGGCAACATCCCCACCCAGGTCACAGCAACCCCACGAGCTGCGTTACAGCAGGTTCAACCATGTCCACGTGAGCTGCTGACCATGCTGCAGAGAAAGCTGCTGAAGGAAACTTCTCCCTTCGCAGCCATACCATTGCTGAATTTTCAATCCCCTCTTTATTTTTAATGCCACAATCCTCAGCCCCTTACACCACACCTGACATGAGCCCTTGAGTGGCTGAAGTGGTGTAACGGTACAGAGCATGGTGCCTTCCTCCTCCCACCCACCCTCCTCCTCTCCCTGTGCCTGCTCCCCACTCACTGCTCCCCTCCATAAGCCAATTTACTCACCAACCTGGCAGAAAGCCCTGCCTTTCCCTCCCCTCCATAGCTTTTTTTTTTTAACGTGCTTTTCCTGGGTTAGGGAGATAAATCAGCTCACAGAAGGCTCCAGCAAACACAAGCCCACGAGACAGGCAGCAGAAGAGTGTGGACAGAGGGCAGAGGACCAGCACCTCCATCTTTTGGCAACAGCACGCTCTTGGCTGGGCTCCCTTCCCCATCTTGCAGGCTCTGCTTGCCACCCACTCCTCCCTTCCACGGGATGACTAGCAGTGTCATTAACATCCAACAAACGAGAGCTAAGGGAGTTCACACCTCGAGTTATTCAGTAACGCTGCCGGCAAACTTAAGGAGACTGTAACGTGCTGGTCTGCCTTAAGATTGCACTTGGAAAATACTCCTCATAAAAAGTGCATAGCTATTTTTAAAGGAAATCCTGGATACTTCTGAACGTGAATGCAGCAGGCAGCCACAAAGGTACGTCAAGCCAACGAGTCAACGGGTTGGATCTGGTAGTCTTGACACAGCGTCGTTACACCACTCCAGCAGCAGCGGCCAAGCACAGAACAAGGCTGAAGTGCTGGCCAAAGCCACGGTGCTGCCGATGGATGCCAAAAGACACAAGAGCATAGCCAGAAGCATGGCAGGAGGATCTCCAGAGGACACATCAGCTGTTCGCTGGAGGTCAGAAATCACTAACGCAACATAGCGCAGTGCTGATGGCTGCTACAACACAGCGCACGTCACGCCGAGCAGTGCACAAGATCGTGGGTAGTTAGTCTTGCGCTAGCTTTCCTAAGAGTTGATGCGAACAGGTCAATTCACTAATTGCTCACTGGAGTGAGAAGTTTACTGAAAATTACATTATCCAGCCTTTAAAGGCTCCCAACGATCCTTTCATGGAAGAACTGGTGAAGAAAAAGGATTAATCTCTCGAAATGGAAAGAACAGAATTTCTTATTTTTATGAATAACATTTCACTACAAATCCAGTAACTGGCACCGATCAAAACCAGCAAGACCTCAAACTAAATGTCTTTGAAGGACAGGACTTGGAAAATCTCTCACCAACGAAACAGAGAAGAAACAGAACAATTCCTGGAGGGCACCTTAGGCAACATCTTGGTCTCATCAACCATGACTACTCCTACAGGCAGAAGGTCTACGCAACTGCCTCTCCTCTGCCAGGACCTGAGCTCCAGGGATGCGTTTTCCCAGAGCAAGGTCTCCTGAGAGTGATGGGTCCCACCACAGTGTCCTGCATCCCAAGGTGATGTTGTTGCAGCCACTCACACCTGTGCTGTGATCCCAAAGGCACATTAAGAGACTCCTTTCAGTCACCTCCTTCCTTCCTCCTTCATTTACATTTGGGCTGATGGGAGGGACGCTACCCAACTGCAGCGTGTAGGGAGAGAGCAGAGCTATCAGCGCTGCAGAGAGATTTCATTTTTACATTCTGTTTGAACGTGAAGCAAATTGGCGAGTTCCATCTACAAGGCTGACCCCAAAAATATTAATTATATCACCACATTTTTAGCAACATTGCATATCCATCTCACCCTTAGTTTTCTCCCACCTCCTCCATGAGCGATCTCCCTTCTACTCACGCCCTCCCCGAGATCCCTCACACCACAGCAGCGCGGTGCTCTCCCTAACAGAGTCCCCGAGCATCGCTATCCTTCGACCCTTTGGAAAACACACAGACTGTCTCCTCCTGTTTCTTCCTTTGCGTCATATCACTTGCCCAATTACCAATGCTGAAACACCACTCAGACTTTATAGTAAGACTCAGCCCATCTTGTATTGTCACAGGCAGCAACTGCAGACATTTAAACAGCAGGAAGATCCTGCAAGTTCACGGAAATCCATCCTCCATCTGAACACACTGGTGGGATCTTACCCCAAAGAGCAAGGAGCTGTAGCTTTGGGGGTGATCTGGGCGTTAATGAAATGACCCCAGAGCTGAGCCTTTGCGTGCCTTGAGAAAGGTGCTTATGATTAATTTGCACCATGGAAATAGATATTCGTCCTCCACTGACCCTGCAAATGTGCCCTGCCCACCTGAGCCTCAAGCCAGCAGCCCAGCCTGCACCTGACACGGCACACGGCCACAGTGCCACATGGACAGGTTTGGGCTACTCTGAGACACGGGGTCTTCACGTCTCACTGAACCACGCAGACTTCCTTGGACACTTCGTACTGTCCATCTATGAGCAGGAATAAAACTTCCCAGCCTCGGCGCACCCCGGTAGAAACAGCCTCAAAGTTCCCTGCCTTCTTGCTATACCAAGAAAAGCATCTTGGTATAGTGGATGAGATCCTTCCGCATCCAGCTGATGGTGGACAGAAGGTGCCCCTTCCCAGCACACTTCTGGCTTCATAATCCCACAGCAAATACAAGGATGCACTTCCCAGGAGGCCACAGAAACAAGGAAAGAAGCTCTCACACAGTCTAGACAACAGACTTAATCTCATTTTGAAGCTTTCTACCTCAGTTATCTTCCACAAAGAGGAACAAAGGCAGGTCACAACACCTGAAACTTTCTCTAGGGTTTGTTCACATTTTTCCTTTTCCACGTACTGAACCAGAAGGATTGATGTGAAAGAGTCCAGCACTGCTGCGCATCCAAGCCAAGCTACACAACAAGCCCTGCCACTTCTTCCCCACAGCTTAACTTCTGCACTCCATAACCAAGTCACCTCTTCTGGTTTGCTCTTGTTCCAACCTAAGCCCCTGCATCAAGTGAAAACCATCACCTCCGGGTCACTCTTTCTGCTTTCAGAGGAAATCATCTGATGACTGGTACCATCAGTTTGATAGCTGCAGCAGTCAACCTTGGGGTGGAGACGGCAAGCTGGCTAGCTAACTCCAGGTTCACTGCTGGGCAAACAAGGAATTTGAGACCAGGTCTGCAAAAATGTCAAGTTTTCACTACTCACGGGACATATTTCTGATTTTCCTACAATGTAACCCAGGCCTAACAAGCTACATAAGACATTGGGACTTGAAGTTGGGTACCCCCATGTCCTCTCACATCTGAACACTAACGACAAGGTCTTCTCTTCCTCCATCCAAGCAAGTTACCGATACTGAGTTTGCACCACATAAACGCACTGAGAGAAGCTGGAACGAGAGCAGGTCCTCTGCTGCAGGCACGCTCACAAGCAATATGTTCACTTTCCTCTCCAAAGCAGGCTGTGATTTGAAAACAGCAGTGGTGCCAGCTCCAGCACAAGTGAGGCTTGGTGCGGTAACCACATCTCATTAGCAAACCCTTCCCTCCACCAGGATCTCTTGCTTTCATCTCTTCTTTGTCTGGGTTGAAGGCTCCAGGACTCCGTAGCCCTCCTTTTCTTTTCCAGTACAACACACAACTTCCCTTGCCACTGATTACATCTGCCGATTTACAAAAGCTTTTCCTCAAGATCTACATTACTTTTGCACAAATATCTCCTGCATATTGGTTTTTCACTTTAATTTAACTTTTCTCCCCTTGAATCAAATTACCATTTTCCTCTGATCATAATTTGGTCGAATGAAATATAAAGTTGAAGGATATCAGATTTGAGGAAAAGAGGAAAGCAGAGCACGACGACAGATGCGGTGCACTCTTGTCTTGCTTTATTTCCCATTCAGCCCAAAAGACACCCTGCTCTCATTAGCACTTAATGCAGGTGAAAATAAAGCAGTTTAATATTAAAACAGCGTGGGCACATGGAAAACATCCACTCTGGACCTGCTGGAACTTGCCCAATATCACTGCTAAGCTCTTTCTCTATATGAGGAGCTCTTCCACTCGTAAGACTGTAACTCCTTATCTGGGCTAATAATGTTCAATACGAAACCTCTCAAATCCCATTTGAAAACTTAAGTATTCGATATTTAGGACATTTCTCCACTCCATTAGAAACATAACAGGTTAAAGAATCCTGCTGCCATCATGACACAGGCTAACTGCTTATCTGCTGGTTACACCCGAGCCTCAAGGTGTGAATCCAGGGTGCCGCTGCTGCTCTCCCACCCCACCAGCTCATTTATGCCAAGGAAGGATTTTGCTATTTCACTGCCTGCAAAGAAGGGAAGGGTTGTGCATGGGAACAACGACCAGGAGGCCCAAGGGCCTCTCTGGGATGAGGACACGGAGCATGGGCTGTGCAGAGAGAAGCATCAACGCTGTTGCACAGCTGGACACCTCATTCAAGCAGATGGAGCTGGCAACCCCAAGCTAAACACACGCAGGCAAGGCTGTGAGTCTGAAACGCTCTGCGTAAATGTTGTAATGTTTTAAGAGACAAGCCATAATCTATGAACAATAGATCTGGTCACATTCCCGACAAGGCGAATTCCACCCTCCAGTCAAGATGTGACACCAGGCATCCGGCGCTCGCTGACATGGAAAACTCGGTCCATTGGCGAGGCACTGCCCGTGCAACCACAGCACCCCAGGAATATAACTGAAGAGCCGTGTGCTGCAGCTGCCTGAAACGTTGCTAATTTCCTCCCAAATTTGTTGAAATTCAAATTATGGTGGCAGCTGGGTGAAAAGGAGGAACTCCTTTACCCTGGTCTCCAGAAAAGTCTTTGACCAGCCAGCGATGGGGCATGTTGGTAGACCCAACAGGAGGTGTCCACCACTGGGACGGCCTCCCTGCTGCAGGCTGTGACAACTTATCTAGCGCAGTAACACATGGAATGCATCTTCATAAACACAAAAACCAGAACAAAACAAGATCTTCTGGCATTGCTAATCCTACTCTCCAAATCAGGGTAAGGAGGCGAAGAGGAGCCCACAGACCTGTCTGCCCCTGCATCAGCCACGAGAAGAATCACCAGCTTTCCCAGCCTGTTAAAGTCAACCCATTTTTCTAAATGAAACATTAACCAGAGTGTGATATCAAGATAGAAGACGGCTTTTAATTACATATACAAAGGAGTTCGTAGCACTCCAGCTCTACTGCAAGGGCAGCTTGCTGAGAAAAGCAACTCTGATCAAAGCTTCCAGGCTCCTTCTGTAGACCATAAAAAAGAAAACCCAGTGAGCTTACTGAGTAACTGCATAAATTGTCCCCAGGTTTTTATGCACAAGACTCACGAACTTCTAGCCAGAATGCATTTTGTTTGTGGCATTACCTTTTTTTCTGATTTACGTGCCTGTTGAAATTAGAGAGGGAGGATTTTGGAGGTGAAGCACGGAACAACCACCACACATACACAGAAACAGTCATTTTTACCAGGAATGTCCACTTCCAGATGACAAACTTTGTGTTTCTGTGCAAAATATTTCTATATACACACTCACACAATATATACAAGTGTATGTATATATACACACACATATGTATATGTATATATACATGCCCAAGAGTCACGAAGGTCATAAGGAAAAGCTAATCCTTCAGGACTGGCTGTGGCAGCAGGTCACCTCCACACTTAGCAGGTGAGTGCAGCAACAAGGCATTTTTGTTGTGCAACAAGAAGACTTCAGGCTTCTTGGCAAGCTGCACATGCCTCCTAGTTTAAAAACAATACCCACACAAAATGAACGTGCCCAAGTGTTTTGCAACTCCCTTTGCTGATCATGGAGCTCCCAGCACGTGACACAAACTGGGTCCTGGACGCAGGTACGCCTAGCACCTACCAGAGGCATGAAACACCTACCACAGGCATTAAAGAGCTCATGTACAAATATGCTATTCCCGTATCTCCTGCCTCCAACTGCTATCATCATCTTTAGTGGACAGTTTCCTCTGCTAGCTTCTGTCTGCTCTGAATATATCTAAAGAACCCTTTGAAGTCAAAATATTCTTAGCAATTAGATCTTCTCTATTTCTTTTTGCCTTCCTAATTATCCTTTTAACTGCCTTCTGCTTATTTTAATAGATCTTCCTATCCTCCTCCTTACCAGACTGTTTATACCTTTTAAAAGCCTACTGCTTACTGCTTCTAATACTGTTTACATCTTCACTTAGCCACCTCAGCTCAGTTGCTGCTTTTTGCCTAATTTCAGAGTTAACCAGGGGAAATTTCCTCTCTGATCTCTACAGCAGTTTGTAAATACCTGCCATTTCTTCTACAATATGTTTCCCTTGTATCTGGGAGAGGGAACGAAGTCTCCTCTAGACCACGAAGCACTCTGAGAAAAATCCATATTCTTATATATTGCTTTAGGCACACTTCTCTCCACTGCTCTGCCTATCGCTTTTGCATTAGGAATATTAAGCAGATTATTAATGACTGCGTCCCATGTGTTCCCTAAGTACCTTATTCATTATCATTTCCTGCCTGAAAAAGTAAACAAATAGCCTTTTGTGCTCAATGTTACAGGAGATTACCTATGAATTTCATTAGTTATATCTCTACTAGGGGGAAAAAACCAGTTGTGAGTACTTTGGTTTCATACAAGGGCTTCTGCCGGGGGGGTGTGTGCGCACGTGCAATGGTCCGACGTTGGCAGAGGAGGTTTTGGAGCATCCCTTACGGTTTGGAAGTGAGAGTAATTTAGGGTCTATTCGGCAGGAGCGAGAGAATATATTAAAGGGATGCTCACTCAATATTTTCTCTGTTCCTTATAATCCTTCCCCAACCATCTGCTACTGGACACTGGGAAACAGGATACCCAAAGAGAGAGACAGAAAGCGAGATCTTTTGTTTAAACCACAGAATAGCCATTCTTTATAACATAACAGCAATTCTCCCCTGTCTAACTGCTAAGCTCTGCCAGAAAACTCTGAAACACATATTCCATAGATGCACAGAATAAGCAACAGCATCGAGATATGCAGCGTCCACAGTTTCTCTTGGTAGTTTGTTCTAATAGCTAATCTCCCCTGCTGTTCAAAATTTCCACCTCCTACTCTTAAAAATATTTTTGCGTCTTCATTTTGTCATCTGAATGTTTGAATCCAGCTTCCAGGTATTGTTTCTTGCTATGCAGTTTGCTAAAATGACGGGCTTTGGTACCTGCTTTTTTTTTTTTCTTTTTTTAAACCCATGGAGAACTGGCTCCATGAAGATAAAAATCAACAAGTGAGATTTTTTTTTCCAGACTCTTATTGTCAGGGAGAGTTTCCCAAAATATGGTGCACATCCCCAAACGTTTAGTAACAAATACCAATGAGTATTTCTTTTGACTCCTCGAATCACTTCACACCACTCACACCGCCTGTGTCTTCTCCAACTTTTCAACATCTCTTAAAAAAAAAAAAGAGAGAACTGAAAATGAGGATACTGTATTAAAGCATAAGCGACAGGAGAAGACAGAACAGCTGTTCTTACCTAGCTCTCTTGTTCTGCACACCCGCGGTTTGCATTACGCCATTCCCACGGACTCAGTGTCATTGCTTATGCTGCAGCAGTTGCCCCTTTCCCACCCTGAAGCCTGGTTTGGCATCTCTGCTCTTTCTCTGGTCTCCCCATCCCAAAAGCACTCCCTCCAGCTCTCACCTCCAGATGCACGAATCCTGTGATTCACCATATCAAACAAAGGTTATCCGATGGAGACCAACCAGTAATCTAAATCCCTTTCAACAGCTACACTCCCTCCTTACCTGATTTTACATGGACCTGTTGGAGCGGGGCCAGAGGAGGCCACAAAAATGATCAGAGGCTGGAACATCTCTGCCGTGAGGAAAGGCTGGGAGAGCCGGGGGTGTTCAGCCTGGAGAAGAGAAGGCTGCGGGGAGACCTGATTGCGGCCTTTCAGTACTTAAAGGGGGCCTACAAGAAAGATGGAGGTCTTTTTAGCAAGGCCTGCTGCAACAGGACAAGGGGTGATGGTTTTAAACTAAAGGAGGGGAGATTTAGACTAAACACAAGGAAAAGATTTTTCACAATGAGGGTGGTGAAACAGTGGAAGGGGTTGCCCAGAGGTGGTAGATGCCCCGTCCCTGGAAACATTCAAGGCCAGGCTGGACGGGGCTCTGAGCAACCTGATCTGGTTGGAGATGCCCCTGCCCATTGCAGGGGGGACGGACTGGATGGCCTGGAAAGGTCCCTTCCATCCCAAAGCATTCTGCGATTCTGTGATTTCCACCAACCCTTCAGCCATCTGCAAGCACAACCATTAGCCCCCAGCACTGTGGAGCTGGACCCCATGGGGCCATTGGCAATGCACACGGTCATCCAAGACCCTGTTCATAACCTGTTTCACACCAGCTTAATGCTACCAGGGGGAGTTTTGGTGAATAACACCAAAACAGACATTTTACCAGCTCAGCAAACGACACATCTTCCATCATTTCTGCTAAAAAACAAATTCAATCTGATATTCCCATCACCTCCTCCCCTACGTTTTGTGCATTCCTTTGCTTTGTCAGTCCTCGTCCCCAGACTGATGTCAGGCAAAGACGGTACAGCAGCAGCATCTGCCAGTTTTTCTGGAATATTCTCACTATATCCAAGTCTTACAGGAGACAATAAAGATGGAAACCCAACGGCCAGACCCCGCAGGAGTTCCCAGTGAACATCACCCACACATCCCGGCTGGAAAACGCTCCCACCTCTCACCCGCCCTGGTTAACGCTGGACCTAGAAGCTCTTCTGCACATGGGCTGTAAGTGTATCATACCTCTTCCTTCAAATAGGGAACAGCAATATTTATTCAACATGTCTAGTTTTTCTGCTTTATTATGCATTTTACCTCTCCTCAGTCGTGATAAGTCTACACAAACCATTATTAGAATTTCTTTTGTTCCTAATACAAACACTTTCTTACTGTTCCTTGCACTGACAGTCACAGATTTTTTCCCTTGTGTTTTTAACTTCCTTTATCAATTTTCTGCACTTGATAACTTCTAACTCAAGGATAACTGTCATCTCTTCCTTTTATTATTCCCCTTTTTTTTTTTTCTTTTTTAATTCTCACCAGCGCAGCGTTGCCCGGCTCGCACATGAGCTCAGCCTGCTCGTGCGGGAGGGTGGCCAGCGGGAGAGGAGGCAGGAGAGGGGAGCTCAGGCTCCTGCACAACGCAGGCTGCATCCTAGTTTTAGAACAATTTTAAAGCCAGATTATGGTTCTCATTTCATGGCAAAGACCATCCTTTGCTAAAAGGCACCTGTGAATGACACAGAGGACAACAGATCCTGAACAAGTAAAACCCAGGACCCACATGGTGCCTTTTTGTGAAATCCCACCAGGACCCACCTGCCCGCCCAGGCAGGTTAACTGAGCCGCAAGGTGTGATCTGAAAGAGGGCTTACGCCAAAGGGGACGGAGCCCCTACAAGAAAGCCAGACGCCATCAAAACCAAAATGAAAACAGATGCCAGCATAGAAAGGCCTATTTAAACTAAAGCCTGAGAAAATCAAAGAAGGGCAGGAGAACATCCAGTTTAAGTGATGCATTTTCTAGCAATGAGGTCATAAATGTACTGTATCCCTGAAAACCTTTATAAAAATTCAGGTAGGAAACAAAAGACTCAAGGTATTACAGTCCATACCCAAACTATGCAGGAATGATGGAGTTGTGTTGACAGAGAAGCAAAGTGCAGCCCAATATGTTACACGTGATTATTGTGCCAGTAGGTAGCAGAGAACCTTTATGGACTGGAAGCCCACCCCAGAAAGGCAGAGCACAGCTACAGCACCGGTGAGCACAGAAGGATGCTCAAAATGTCACGGAACACCAGAGAGGCTGCAGGTCTCTGCCAAGACAGAAAATAATACCATTTCAGGAAGAGGAGAATTCAGTTAATCCCACAGAGACTTGCCAATGTGAAAGCAGCCGATGCAGAAATGATGCTCTAGGTCCCAGGTAGGACCTCTCCCCACACCCTGTCCTCAGCCAAGGCACAGCGGGGAAGGCAGCTGTCCGTGAGTCCTGCTCTGCTCTTCATGGACAATGAGCCTTGGCACAAGCAGGAGGAAACCAGGCACTGCCAGGGACGGAATTTAATTTGCTCTGTGGAGCCCCTCAACCCACGCTCAGCCCTGCTGCTCCTGTCCCCTCCGGGGCTGGTAGCAGAGATGTGACTCCAGAGAGAATCCCCAACACCCAGCCCTGCTGCAGACCCCACCACGCAGCCAAGCCCAGAAGTCTTCAGAACACAACCAAGTCGGTTACTCTAACACTGAACTGAAGAAAAGGATACTTAAATAGGAAAATGTGTTAAAAGAGTGTTAATGGAGCAGCTAAAAGGGCTTGCAGGTGAGGTGGAGAACTCCGAGATGGCTATCACCTGCCAAAGGGGGCTTGTTAAACAAATAGGCATAGTGTAACAGCAGAGTGAAAAAGGCCTTTAGAAACAAAAAGATGCCCTCAGAAAGAAATCAAAATTACAAGAACGCAAACTCAAGGAAGCCGTAAAAAGCCAATCCAGAAAAAGATTTTGAGAAACAGGTCGCTGAAGGAATAAAACCTAATTTAAAAAAAAAAAAAAATCAAACACAGAAGCACCAGAAGTCTGCCAGGTTCTGGTATAAATCAAGCACTGAAGAAAGATAAAACCACAGGATAAAAATTCAACTTCTTTGCACCAGTGCTCACTTGTGACAGGGCTCAGCAATTCCCCTCCTGGACTCTTCCTTCATCAGGAACGAGCTGAGTATCATCTGCCTCAAACTGCAGGGTCACCAGCAAAAGATGCAGACCTGCCCAGCAAAATTAACAGCAAAAAAAAAAATCTACAGGGCCAGACAGTATCCATCCAAAAGTCTGAAAGGCATTAAGCTATTAAAATTACCTAGCTACCACAAAACCACCGGTATCAACCTCAGTACCTAAGAACCAGAAAGTAATGAATGTGATCCCACTCTTTTAGAAGAGCTACAGAAGAGATCCAAGGAACTACAAACAGCAGAACTTCATTTTTGTAGCAGAAAAATTAGTATAAACAGTAATTAAAAAAAGAAAACTAAAAATTCATGTTCACACAGATAAAAAAGAAACACCAGGAATCAATATGGCTTCTGTATAGCTGTAACTCGCTAAGCTATGAGTAAGTTTATGTTGGCAAGAGTCAACGTGCAAGTAGAAAAGGGTGAGTGAGCGGTGCAGCATACCTGGGTTCCCAAAAAGCCTTAGACAAGTTTCTTCTACAAAGACTCTTAAGCAAATACACTCGCAAAACTTTCATATGCACAGGATAAAGCAAGAAGTCATCTCATTGATTAACAACTGATTAAAAGATGGAAAATAAAGGGCAGAAATAGTTCGTTATCACAGTGGGGTCCCGCCGACATCTGCTCCGTGCACCAAGTAAGATTTGGAGAAAGGAATACACCGGGGGAAAAACGACGACATACACAAAATCAAGGTAGCTAAATTAGACATTAGCATTCACAAAAGCAATGGAGGGCACGCTGAGGGCACCTCTCCAGCAGCGCGAGCGCGGCATTCGATGGTAGCCAGCAAGGCAACAACTAATTATGAGTAAAGAAACAGAAAATGTGCCGATGCATAAAGCTGCCTCCATAGCAGTGAGCATAGTTCTGGTGTGCCCACCTCGAAAGCGATTGCAGAAATAAAATGGGAAGAAAGGAAGCAAAGGAGGGCGACAGGGGCGATCCAGCGAGAGAAACTCCCGCGGCGTGTACAGGATGTCCGTGAACAGCCCCGAGGAGCAGCGCCCCAAGGACGGGCAGGGAGAAGGGGCACGCAGGACAGCTGGTCGTCGCTTCCCAGAGCACAAAGCTAAACCCCAAAAATAAACCTGACAAGCAAGGGAAAGCAAATATTTTTCGCGCTCCTATTTGCCTAAATAAATTGCAGACGCTGCAGTTATCCAAGTCGTTGCCTTGGCGGTCAGTAACGCCAGGTTACTGAAAATCCACGTAACGAGGGGCTGCAGCACGTCCTGGGGACAAGATACAAGGAGCCTCCAAAGGGTGGGCACAGCACTGTAAAGCAGACGTGAGAAAGAAACAGCTGGATGCTATACCTGCCAGAGCGGAAAATAAAGCTGCTCTTAGTACATCATCTGTCCCATACCTGGAGTTATAGAGGGGACGGGTCTAAGACATTCCCTGCCCTGCAGGGCTCGCTGACAAGGCTGCAGGCTCACAAGAAAACCCAGAAAAGAGTTTGCAATACTGTTTTCTTCTTCTAATTTATGTAGTCAGTCACCACTCAACATCTGGTGATAGAGGAATGGGAACCAAAGTTGCTGACTGCTTCAGCACCTCATATAAAAAGGCATCCCCCACAAGGGAAAGGACACAAAACCATCTAGGAAGGGTAGGAGAAAACAAGGACCTCAACCCGAGCCAGCACAGGAGCCGAGAGCTCGTGCAAAGGGACAGATTTGGAGCCAGGGCTTAAAGCAGAATTTCCTCTGCCTTGAAACAGAGAGACAGAGAAACACGGCAAGGCAGAAAGTTGAAGGAAAATACTGGAGGATGGGTTCGTAGAGGTGTCCAAGAGGGGAAAAATCGTTATGATCCAACATCGCACCTTCCCCACGCAGAATTATTAATAGTTCTCGCACAGAAATTCGTAACGGAGCCAGTGTGATTGCTGCGTCCTCGGCTTCGCTGGGGGATGCTCTTCCAGTCAGCCTTGGGTCACATTTGAAACCCCTAAACTACCTCCAGAAAGAAAGAACAGTCCCAAATTCTTTGAGTTTACAGCTCACTGTGATGTCTACTCGGAAAAATCTAACAAAAATAATTGGGCAAAAAGTTTAGAAGTTATAGTGTCCCCCAAAAAATGTTTCTGCAGTTTGCTTTTGAAAAATTTCCTACTGCTTTTTTGGGTTTGTGGGATCATTAAAATAGCTGAGCTGGGAATGTCATTTACTTTGTTGGTTTTGCTAAGAAAGAGTACCTTCTGGGATGGAACAGTGGGGATGTCTGTGGGGGAAAAAAGGCTTTTTGTAAACAAAATGGACTCAACTATTGACATGCAAAATAGACCAAATGATTATTTATATAACAAACTGTTATAACGTGATCAAACTTTAAATATTAAAAAAAAACCCTCAACACTTCGGCAGAAAAGAAACTAAAATGTGTTATTCCTGGTGCCAGAATATTTCTAAATGAAAGCATGTATTAATGGAATATATTCCTCGCATTTATTGCATAAGGGCTCTCTTGCCATTGAGAGAGTTAAGGTAGCGGGACGCTGTGTTTTGGAAACAACGTTGGCCGAACACTTTAAAATTACATAAATCCAGAGGAGACAGATAATTTTTTTTGCTATTTTTGGGTGGGAGGAAGGAAGAGGCTTGAAAAATGTAAATATTCTAATGCCATTTTTCCTCCAGAACGATATTTTGGTCATGATAATAGTCTCTTAACAGAATGAAATCCTTCTGTCCTGCAGAGTCAAAGGGGTAGGCTGAAGTACAGGACCTAGGTACCATTTTACTGACTTCAGTCAAAGCTACTTGTGGGGAAATTTAACCACAAGCCTAAATCCCTGCAGGACTGGTCCCTAAGTGAATTCCTAAGCAGAACAAAAATTAAAGCATTGAAGATTTAAAAAAAAAAAAAAAAAACCCAAAACAAAAACCAAACCACACATCCTATGAGGAAAAGTCAAGATACAAATGGAAAATTCCTTCCTGGCTCCATGGATGCTAATTGTGTACCTTATGCTAGCAGCTGAATATCATAAATTTCTACATATATATTTAATTAGGTTAATTTGTAAAACGTAGACATATGTCTGCTTAAAGTAGACAGGAACATTTCATTTTATACATTTTAAATATCACATAATGATCTACAATCACAAACACTGTTTATGCTGGAGTAGGAAGGCCAAAGAGCTCTCCGTAAAAGGAGGAAAGCACAAACATTTACGAGTCAGACAAACAAACACTCACAACGTGCGACCGCTATCTCCTCCACCTTATCAGAAACCAAAAGCAAATGGAGCATTCTCAGCGAATCTATTTTTTAGCAACTAAACCAATTAAGACTAAGGCGTAAAAAAGAAATAAAAAATTTAAATACATGCAAGTTTTCAGGAAAACGGTCTCTTATTTTTCTCAATTTTAGGGTGATTTTTCTCATTTACGAATGGCACCGCTATTTCCCCTGAGGATGCTCCAGTGGCCTCATGCCTACATCCCTCTAACGTCTGCAAGGCGCTTCCAGGAGCGGGAATTGCATCGCTGCGCTCAGACCACACGCGATACAACTCGGACCTTGCAAATTCGCTCTGGACGTACTTTGCCTCCACCAAATGCTATTTCTTTGGATACATTTGCATTTTTTTATTTCTTGCCGAGTGTCCTCCCCGGCTCGCGGCAGAGCAGGTCCCACTCCAAGGCTGTCTCTCTGGCAGTGTCCTAACAAACCCAATTAAGGAGAAACGCTAATTGTAACTGCTGTTATCACCAACCAGCCAAATTTATAGGCCTCTAAAATAAAGACAGATAAGAAGGTAAAAATATCCCTCCCTCAGAGTTAATATGTAGTATGCCTCAGTGGTATTAAGCATAACCAGATAGCTGAAGCCACATGCCCCACAGCAGTCTAAACATGACAGAGTCAAAACATGCCCGGGGACAGTCTTCCCACTGTTCAATTATTAATTACCTCACTGGCGAAGTTCATCTCCAGCCCTGCCAGCCCGCACCGGTCCCACCAGCTCGTGCCCACTGCCAAGCACTCACCCAGCAACCCCAGGGTCACCGACTGCCGGGTCCCACCCTGTCCCCTGGTGTCACTGCCACCGCTGTCGTCCCAAGGATGCACCTGAGCATCTCGAGAGCCTGACATGGCATCACCTGATCGCAAAGAGAAATCCTGCTGATTCTCAAGGGGATCTTCAGATCCCCTCTGCTACCAGCCCGACCCAAATCCAGCTGCGGCTCCCTGCACAGGTTTCAAAAACGCATACAGAAATTCAAAAAGGTATTTTGTTTCCAGCAAATTCCTGTGTCCTTACAACCCTCCCTTCCCACCCTCACAATTACAAATATCACAAATGCCGGTGAAAGCTCAGGATTTGGAGCCCACACGCTAAAGCGCATCAGACCTCAAGTGACAGACTGACACCCAGAAAGCAGTAGCTGTTCTTGGGTTTCAAGGTAGGGACCTACCGGGTCCGTCTGCACACTGTTCACCAGGATGCTCTCAGCTCAGCTTCCAAACCACATCCAACAGTCTGCAGACTTAATGTCAGAAATTGTACAAATCTGCTCCAGATTCAGGGTTTCATTCATTCTCCCCTCATGTAGCCAAGTCATTAGAATAAAATTAGAATTAAAAAAACTCACCAAAATACAGACAACTCAATTTCAAGCGTGCACCCCAAAGGCTCCGCAGCGCCCCAAGCCCTGGCCAAGGACCACAACCACGTTCTGCTCCCAGTGGGGTCAACCCATGTCACTTCGGGTTTTCCTGCAGGTTCCCCTCCCAGCTCTCCCGCACCGGCAAAGCTGTTGGCTTCAGTTGCAGAGTTTTGAAAACTGAGGTTTAATGCTTCTAAAAATAGGTCTAAAGCAATTAAATACTTGTACTAAAATTGTTCTCAGCATACTGGAAGCAGAACCTAAATGATGGGCCTTCAGCGTAAGCACACCCAACTTCTTCTGAAAACTCACTTCTGCTGCTATTTTCGAGCAGGAAAGGATACCTACACCCACACAGAGTAAAAAATTACCTTTCAAAAAATTACTTGGTGCCTGAGTGTATCTAGTAAAATGAAATCACAAGTATTAAAACCTGAAGACCCTGGAAACACGGTGGTGCCATCGGGGCACCAGCACCAGGACATGACCACGTTTGGCCCCTCGCAGCTGTTGAGCGAGAGCCTTGCTCAGCTCACTGCCGATGGAAAGGTCTGACAAACACGACTGTTCTCACATCTATCAGTTGCTGAGATATTGAACCTTGTGTGATAACATCCCTCTTTTCTAGAAGAGTACAGAGGATACCGATGGCTCACTGAGGTCCTCTGTTATCTGTCCCAAGCATGGCCGATCCTTGCCAAGATGGGCCCAACAGCCCACCAGCATCCCAGACCGACCACAGATCTGCACTCTCCATCTACGAGTCTCTCAGACACACCCATATGCATAAACACGTACACACTCACATTGATCCCTCACATATACGGTGACTCCTCGATGGCTTCGGCAGCCCCCAGCCTCTGCTCCACGCGCCGACATTCGCATTTCCCTGTGTCAGCCCCTTATCAGCACAGGCAAAATCTCCAGCGGCGGCTTTTCCACTTCCAGCCTTATTTTTCACATTACGCCAGCCAAATATAGATGTGAAACAAACAGGAGTACTGTAAATTACAAGCAAGGAAGGCCTTGCCTATATAATTAAATCTTTGCAGGTACAGTACACCAGCTAAACCTTTCTAAGCGCACACTGAAGAGTGCCTTGGCAATACAGGTGAGAGAAATAAAGACGGAGAAGAAAGACTGCGAAGAAGAGCTACCCTAGCAGACGAATTGGTACAGTGACACCAGTCCCACCACTAAAAAGCATCACGCACAGCCGCCCCAGGCCCTTCGCACGGGGACAGCCGTTGGGTCATGCCAGCCCTGCCAGGCTGACCCAGAGCTCTGCAATTTCACCCCAAATGGGCCATGTGGCCTCCAGCTTCTCCAGAGGCAGCACAGCTCCATCAACCACAAGCCTCATCACCTGGCAGGAGCCTGAAACTCTGCCCTGACCTCGTCCAAGAGTCACCCGGGCCCATCCGCACCCACGGAGGCACAAGCACGGGGGTTCCGCTGGTTTGACCTCCCCAGGGGAGGCACCACGCGCCCTGTGCCCCCCAGACACTGCCTCCGCTCTGCTAATATCGCTTCTACACAACTCGTACCCTCAATGCCGTATCCCTCCCCAAATACACCTCTCTGAATAAGAAACTTCCTTGCAGTTGCGCTTTCAAAGAGTAGAGGAGGATTTTCTCTACTTAACCTCTTTTTTCTGCCACGTCTTACACTGCTCTACTTTGGGAGCAACTAACAGAGAGACTCAAATAAGTAAAACCCAAGTAACTCAGAAAAGCCATCATGCAGCTTGCCCAGCACCTCCGCGTGCATTTACACACTCAATAGTGTTGGCGTACAAAACCCGCATTACAGGAGATCACCTATGTCCAGCATTTTGGTATCTGACCGGCACATGCATGTTTCAGAAGGCAGCAAAGCAACTGCTGTGTGGGAAGAGCCCAGACTGCTGACCCCAGCCCAAAAGGAAGACCAACGCTCATGCTCAACTTCACACACCACCGCAGTCCCACCAACGGCAAGGAAAGTGCTCAACAAGAGACAGCAAATAAGGCCCAGGACTATGGGAGGATGGATTCAAGGTCTAAATATCCAACGTCAACCAAGGGAAAGCAATCTTGCCTTTATAAACACCCTGTCCAAGGAGTGGGGCATGGCAGCTTTGACGTCTCCAGCACGCACGTGTCTTGGGAAGGGACCTGCTCCACAGAAAGGGCATCTCCTCCAGCCCTTCCCTTCTTCCGAAGAAGACACAAGCATGTAGCAACACCTCCTACATCCCACGACTCACCCGAACGTGCAACAGCTATGGGTGCATCCCAGCTTCCCCAAGACGAGGCGGAGACAGGAGGCACCAAACTCTGCTCCAGCCAGAGCCAACCGCGCCGCTGCGGCCACAGGCTTTGTGGAGAACCAACTGTCGCTAAAGTTACCCATCAACTCAGTCCGCTGCTTATTATTTATGATTATTAAATTTTGCATCCTCTTGATTATGCCCCCAAATGAAAAGCTTTCTCTCTATATATTATATGTTGTATGTAACATATATAATACATAACATTTATCATATATTATATATATTAATTTCTTTCCGCTCCCTTTCTGCTACAACTTTACCCACTCCCACTGTCACCAGAGCTAACCGAGGTAACCAGGAGCCACGTGCCGTGCCCCTCCCACGCAGGGCATGCAGTCAACCCCTTCACCGCACACCACGTGCCGCTGCCTTCCCGGGTCGCTCTGCCCACTCCTGGTGCCACGGCTTAAAAATCCAGCTCTCACACGACTGCCGCCAAGGCAGAGCCGCTGTGACAAGCCGCACCAGAGCCGCGTGCCGCTGATGAAAGACACATCGCAAATGGTTATTTTTCATATACTATCCACGGTAAACAGCATCATTCATTTCTATTCCCTTGCTCCAGACAAATCAATGATTGTTAATGCAAAGTCAACACGTCCAGATGTAGTTTGCATACTAGTTAACCACTAAATTGGCATCACATAGTACAAAATAATCAAGAGATATTCAAGGAATCAAACAAAAGCAGAAAGGAGGCAGATGACTAGCAATTAATCCATAAAAGACCTTTAAAAATTAGAAACTTCTTCCCCAGAAAACATGGTACGGCCAAACTCAATCCACAAATGCAAAATTCTAAATATATGTAACGACAGAGTTTTAACTGCTCAGAAATTTAGAAATTACAACAAATAAATATCTCACAGTGCCATTTACTCGTGTCCCTTACCAAAAAGCAACCGCAACCTCCAGCCGCGCCGGCAGTCCCTGCCCCAGCGCCTCTTCCCCTCGCCCTCCCCTGTGTCCCCGCTTGGCACATTATGCACAAACAGGGCCTAATCCTGCAAACGGCACCTCTGACAAAAGTCGTGTTGCCAGGCAGCTCCCCACGACTGGGGGACTACCCCTGTCCGGTTCAGGGCATTCTGCTCCTGAAAGCCCCCAGCACAATTAGCAGGCAAATAATTGTTTATGTGGATCTGAGCGTCAACTGGAGCAACCTGCAGCACCCTGTGCAGTACCAGCAGGTTACGGTGGGATCCAGCAAACCCTTCTGCACGTGCGATGCGCTTCATGCGTGCAAGGAGTCCCACAGAAGCTACACCTGGGTTGGGCGACCACGCGCTCCCCTACACGGGTAACGCCTGCACCGTGCTGTTTCCGAAATCCGAGCGATGCCCGCGATGCTTGAGCTGAGACCGCCGGCAGCTCAACTCGCGATGCCAGGGACGCTGAAAGGTACGATTCCCAGCACCACTCACCCAGCCAGAGCCAGCATGGCCCCGAGGGGAGCTGTGCCACGGGGAGCTGTGCCATGGGGACCAGCCGGGACCAGCCCAGCAGCCAGCACCGGGGACCGAGCCCCATCACACCACAGTGGGAAGGTCTAAATCCTTCAACAGGCACAGCAGTATCTGAAGAAGCGGACACAAATCCTGAATCTGTATCAGCATGAACCTTACAGCAGGTTTCAACCCCCCCCCCAAAAAAAATATTAAATTAATCTAACTTTTAGAACCCTAATTTCACTACCGCACTCGCATAATCGCAAACTTGACTGCGCATCACCAGGGCCACATCACTGCACCCATGAACTGAACTATTCACGGCGTTGCATTATGGCAGCCATATGTATTTAAATTATTCTGGAGTTATGCGAATAGTGTCCTAAGGTTTTCTATGGCGCCTGTGTAAATATTATCTACTACTACAATAATATTATATCTATTTTCATCCAAGGATGAAAATATGAAAATATGTCTATTTTCATCCTCACTGAGGATGAGGTGCCTGAAATTTTTCTTTTTTAAAAAAATACATTTCAGTTATGTCACAAAAAATCTGTTGGTATCACTGTGCCGGGCTCCCTTCCTTCCCCTCCCCCTTCCAAGCTGCCAAACAGCAATTTTTAAAATGATAAATATTGATCAACTTTCCAGAAAAAAAAGAAAAAAAAAAAAATCCCCCTGAAAGCAGACTGCGATGAAAAATTATGAAAAATTTTCCAAGCAGGAGGAGGTTTCTCCTGGAAGGACACTGGCACACAGAAAGGTTAGATTCAGAAACCCATTATAACCTCAAGCTTTTCATCATCAGCGGAACATATAATGGAAGCTGTTGTTTAAAAGAACCCGATATACACAGAGTTAAAGATTGTACAGGTTGCGGTACGCACACCTACGGTATGACAGCATCCCCACAAGTTGCAGCCGAGTACCATGGCATTGCATTTTCATCTCTGCAGAGGAGATGTGCAACACGCAGACCCAGTTCAAATCGCGACAGAAAATTCACTTATTCCCACAACAGCTGAAAACAGGCTAAAACAGATATAAAACTAGGGCCTTTCAAGTTTCAATTCCTCTATTTTAGGATAGCATGATAAACTTTAAAGATACAACTGTAAACTGTTGTCATTGTGACCCAAAATTGAATATATGTCATTATTTGTAATTAAAATGTAGCCCCCCTCAGTGCGTCCCCCCCATCCCAACGCACAGCCATGGGGGTGCTCCCCAGATCTCAGGGCGAGGGCGTGGGGCCGGGCAGAGAAAAAGCAGCATCAAAAGATCTCCACTTGGAAAAAATGTATGAAACCTTTAAAAAAAAAAAAAAATTACAGCTAAACGGTTTCTTTGGGTATAATCACAGAGTAAGTGGAAGTTACGGGGTGCAGCTCAAGGAAGGGAATTCTTGGAGTATAAGGATATGGAAAAGCCACCACGTTAAAGCTTCCTGGATGAAACCATGAACAAAATATTCTCCAGGATTGTTTAATCCAATTGAGAGCATGGTGTGGAATTTTTACCCATGTGTGCCACCCCGCTCTAACTGCACCACTGCTGGTCTGTCACCGTGGTATGCGCTTCATTATTTGCTAAAAAAGAGTCAGGAAGAGGGTGGGTCCCTTGCGGGGGGGTTCTTGGGGGGGGAAATAAATGCAAAAATAAAAATATGAAGTTGACATTTCAGAGTATTTTGTCCTCCACCCAAGAGTTATCCTGCTTTGCAATTTTTTTTCCATCGCCCCCCCCCCTTGAGCAACCCAAAACATGAAACGAATAAAGGGGAGGAGGGTAAAAACCAGCCTCAGAACCCTGAATTCACCAGCCACTCCTGCCTAATTTCAAGCAAATATCAAGTTACAGTGAAATAAAAATCAAAACAGAAAAAAAAACCACCACCAAAAAAAAAAAAAACTTTTCAGGGGTTTGAGATTCAGATTTAAAAATTCATTCCAGACTGAAATTTAATTTTTTTTTAAGTGCCTGGATTTCAGCATTTGCGGCTGGGTGCCCGGCAGCTCCAGAAACTCACTTCTGAGTTCGAAATTTAAAAATGCCTTTTCCAAAAAAAAAAAAAAAAAAAAACACAAAACCAACCAAACTGCTGCAGCTGTGGAGCCAGCCATCTTGCTATTTTGTCCCCATTTTAGAGAGGAGACTGTGTCAAGGTTGGTAAAACTCAATGTTGACCTAATCTTTCCCTTCCTCTCCCTCCCCCACTTTTGGGAGGAAAGGCCATGTATCTCTCCTATATTGCTTTTTTTCTCGAAACAATGCATGTTTCAGTGCTCTTTTGTTATTTATTTTTAAAAAGATCAATACCAAGACCCCAGTATTCAAGGGCAACCCTACAATAATAAACCAGTGTGTGCACAGTCCAGAACTCGCAGGCACCCCGTAACAGCAAAATAACAGGAACATAACAGCATTTAAAAAAAAAAAAAAAAAACCACAAAACCAAAAAAAATTATGAAAAAAAGATTTTCAATTCAAACTCCAGGAAGGCTTTCTAGTAAGAGTCAAGGAGAAAAAGGATTTTGAAATTGTGAAAAATATCATGGCTGAGCCCTTTAAAGGCACTTCAGTTTTACTGGTTAAAAAAAAAAAATCAAAATCACTAAATCTGCAATTATTTTTTCACAATATTGTTAATTATGCATATTCATAATATCATGGCGGACCTTATAATAAACCTGTGTAAATACTAGATTTATATGACCCACAGTATCTGGAGTTGTGACAGTGTGTGTGTGTTTAAAAAAAGAAGAAAGAAAAAAAAACCTAAAAACCCTACTATGGAAATTTTTTTCTTTACAAAAGAAGTAGGAAATTAAATGCTGGAAACTATGTTTTAATTATGCCAGGAGAAACCATCAGAAAAGCCAAGAAATTCAAAAATAAAACTGACATTCGACTCCTAATTTTGCTTGTCCTCGTGTTTTCCTGGACTGTGTTTAGAACCTCATTGTTTAAGAGCAGTTTTGCATGAAATCCAAAATCACAAAAAAAAAAAAAAAAAAAATTTGGGTGTGTCCACAGCAAATTTTCTATGCTCTAATTTTCCTGCAAAACTCCTCATTTGAAACAAATAACTTTAAGCACTGCAGCAAAAAAAATCAGTTTTGGCACAGCGTGCTGCACAAGTTCAAAATTACAATGAAGTACAATTCATAATTGCTCCGTAACAGCAATTCTCCCACTTTCCCAAACTAATCATTTTATTGCAGCTCATCCAGGGGTGCCCATCTCAAACTTGAATTACTTTCATTTCCGAGCACTCTGCTGCTCCCAGGCTCCCTTTTCCTCCAGAAAAAGGGGTGGGGGGGTGGGGGGGAAACCTGAATTCATTCAAATTCCACCTTAATTTTCATTTACATATTGGCTGGGCTTTGCCTCCAAAGGAACAAAAATGAAATTTTCGGGGCGAGCCGGGCGCAGCCCGGGGCTGCGGCGGGGGGACCCCGGCCCCGCACCGCCCCGCCGGCCCCAACTTTCTTGAAAAATAAGAAATAGCAGAATATTTCCTCTTTTTTTTTTTTTTCAATTTTAATTTCTTTTTTTTTTTTTTATTTACGAAATAGTCTCCTCTAGGTGGCGTCGTTTTAATGGAAAAAAAAAAAAAAAAAACTACCGTTCGGGAGGAAAATTAGAGAAGGGGGGGGAAAAAAAAAAGAAAAAAAAAAAAAAAGAAAAGAAGAAGCCCCGAGAAGGGGAGCGGGGGAGCGGCGAGAGGGAGCTCGGCGGGCCCGGAGCGCGGGGCCGGGCGGGCCGGCCCGGGCCGGGGGCGGGCGGGCCGGGGTGCTGGGCTCCGGGCCGGGCCGGGCCGCGGCCGGCGGCTCGTCCCCGCCGACATGGCTGCTGGGCGCCGCTTTGTTTTCCGCCCCGGTCCGAGGGGGGCGGCGGGGCCGGTGCGGGCCGCGGCGGTCCGGGGAGCCGTGCCCCGGCGGCGGCCCCCGCGCACTGCGCCAAAGCGCCGCCGGCGGGGCTCCGCGACGGGGCGGCTGCGGCGGCTGCCGCCCTCCCTTCCCTCCCTTCCTCCCCGCTCCCTCCGCCTCCCCCCGGGGGACACGCCGCCCGGCCGCCGCGTACCTGCGCTCCCGTCGCCGCCGCCGCCGCCGGAGCGGAGCCGTCCGGCTGGTTCATGGGGCTGGGGCGGGAGGCAGGCGAGCCCCGCGCCGCCGGGGCCTGCGATCCGCCGCGCACAATGCCGGCGCCGCCGCCGCCGCCGCTGCCTCCTTTCCGCCCTCCCAGGAGCGGCGAGTGGGGGCGATGCCCCCGCTGCGCGGGTGGGCGGCTCGCCGGGCTGCTGCAGCCCCCCTTCCCCCCGGGGGCATGGGCCGGGGCGGCCGCCGCGGGCACGGGCGCTGCCGCTAGCGGCGCGGCGCGCAGGGCTGGGCGGGCGCCTCCCGCTGCCGAGCCCGCGCCGCCGCCGCCGCCATCACGAGAGCCGCTCTGGGGGCAGCTCCAGCCGCAGCGCGCTCGCAGCCAGCGGCGGCGGGAGAAAGGGGCTGAGTCTGGCCCAGCGCGGGAGCCGCGCCGCGCCGCCGGCCGGCCCCGCGCTGCCCTCCGCCCCCGCGCGGCCCCGGCCCGGCCCGGCCCCGCGCCGGGCACCGCCGCGCCGCGGCCGCCCAGCCCGGCCGCCGCCGCCGCCGCCCGGCGGGCGCGGGGCCGCTCCGCGCCGTGGGGCCGCCGCCGCGGCGCCCCCCGTGGGGGGGCGGGGCGCGGGGGGGTGGGGGGGGGGGGGTGTGCGGACCCCGGACCCCGGGAAGCCCGGGCAGAGCGGCGGGGCCGGGCCCCCCGCCTCGCCTCCGCGTCCCCGGCCTGGCCCCGCGGGCGTCGAGGCGGCCTTCGGCCCGGGGCGGGGGGTGAGAGCCCGGCGGGGTGGGAGCGCGGGGGGCGGCAGGGCCCCCCCCCCCGAGCCTCCCCCGGCCCTTGGGGAGGGGACGGCCCCCGCCCTGGCGGCTGAGCACGGCCACCGGGCGCGGGGCCTGCGGGAGGGCCCGGGGCGAAGCGGGACCCCAGGGGAAACGGGGTGCGATGGGACGGGGGGGGGGGGGGGCGGCAGAAGGGGCCGGGGAGGCTGAAGGGTCCGGGACCGGCCGAAGGGTCTGCGCAGCATCGCCCCGACCGCTCTCCCCTTCCTCTGCCCCGCCGCATGTCCGCCGGTCCAAGCACCCTCTGTCCTTTCAGCCCCGAAGCCCCCAGGTATCGGTGTCCCCCCATGTTAAAGTGCTGTTTCGCCATGATGCAAAAGAGGAAAAGTCTTTCTCCATCCTCGTGTGAAACTCATCCCGACACCGTCTCCCTCCGCAGTGAGCTTTTCCTTGGCGTGTGCTCACGACGCTCAGTGCCGCCCGGCAAACTTTGCTATTTTCCTCCAAAAAGAAAAAAAAAAGCAGCACTTTTCTTCCTGTGGAAAACATACATCATTAACTATAAGCGTAATTACATCTCGTGCGTACCTGGTGTTGTTTTCCCTTGTGAAGCACTGCCAAAAATAGTTATTAATAGTATTAATAAAATAATCTGAACTCATGGATCTCCCTGCCCCGGCCCATGAAACCCGCTTTCCCAAGAGCTCCACAAAGCTAGAAATTTGTGCAGAGTCGAACGCTGATTTTGTTCTTGCTGCCCAGGCTAAAGATAGCTTCAAAGATATTGCAAAACACAAATTTATTTTTCTTAATATCTTTCATGCAGATTTCATTCCAAAACGCTGTACAGTCCGATAATGTAATTATAGAGCTAAATAAAAACAAAGGGGCAGGGGGATTGGTGGAGAGGTTGGGCAAGGGAAGATGTTTTCCGAATGAGCTTAGAAGGGATGTGGGAAGTCAAGAGGCAAAAACCACTCATGAGGCTCTTTCACCCCCGGTGTCGGCGTGAAGAGGAGCCAGGAGTCCCCCGTGGACCAGAATAAAGCAAAACAGGGTGTTTAACAAATAGTATAGTTTGAGGAAGGTTTGGGGAAAAAAATGCTGTTTTGACGTGGAGTCTGCAGGATGAGAAGGCGCATAGAGATGCCCTCAACAGCCTTCGGGAAAGCTGCTCGCTGCCCTCCTTCCTGAAGCCAAAGCCTGGAGAGAAGAGATCTCCACCCCTCTGAGCACCACAATGTCTAAGGGCCCGTTTCGAGCAGTCGCGGCATGCTTTTAAACGTCTTCGGCTATGGAGAATCCATCACAACTGATGGTGACTTGGCCAACTATTCGTCACCTCCACTGCTGAAAGACGAAACCGTGACTCGCTCCTAGCCTAACCCTGCTTGGCTCCCATTCAGTACCTCCGTAATGCGGAAGAGCCTCCTGCCGTCCCGTGTCCGTGAGCCGCGTAGGTAAATCATCCCCTTGCCGCCTTTGGGGGTCTTTCTTCCCTCCAGAAGGGCAGTATTTGAGCTCTCCAAGCTTCCTCAGCCCAAACCTTCTCCCATTTCTTCTGATCATGGACACAGAGCGGATGCAGGAGTTGAGCAGCAACCAGGAAACTGCCAGAGACACCAACCACGTCGTTTTCATATGTATTTTTCCAATGGCCTTGCAGTCTGCTTTGGCTGTCCCACTAACGCGGCCGTCGCACTGGGTGGTGGGGTTGGGGCCCCACGGGACAGAGTTGCCAGTTCTCGGTCAGATCTCGGAGTCTGAAGCCTTCCTCCCAAGGGACCTGGCTGCTGCTTGGTCTTGGCTTTGTGAAACCGTCCCTCCAAAACCAGCGTGTGCTCCTGCTGCTGAGCATGGATTTCATGCTGTTTGCACGTAACAAGTATCACCAAGTGGTGATCCCTTCTGCCTGAAGAACAGCCCCTTCTCCTCTGTCGGGGTGAGGTCTAATGCAGAATCTCTACAAGTTGAGACATTTTGAGTTAGGAAATGTCTATTGATCAGGCCTAAGGAATTCCAAGGATGTTTTAAACCCGGCAGGACGAGCTATCCCTCATGTTGCTCAGGCTGAAGTCTCTCATGATGAGGTGGCCTTTTCTCCTGTGTGTTAGGGACAGGCATTTCGGCCGTGCCAGCCTGCCAGTCTGGCAGCATTCGGTGGGCTCTTCTGTCCTGACTGGTACCAAGTTTTTGCTTTGTCTCTCAAAACTTCCCCATGATCAGTGACCAGAGCCTGAAAACCCATGTCCTTACTTTTTTAGTGCCCTCAGACCTTCATTGGATGACAACTACCGAGAGGCCCATTCCAGCCGGGAGGTCTCCCCGCCACATTTCAAAACTGATTTTCCAATGAAGATCAATCTCTTTTCTCTTCTTATTCCAGCTCCTGGTGGCTGTGGGTGGAGGGCAGAGCCATGCTCACACCTCTGCAGCATTCCCAGCCTGGAAGTCTTGAATTCCTCCTGGGACCTCGGCGTCTGCGTGGCACCGGGCTTGCCACAGGTAACTCGGTGGCCTCTCTCTGCTTCTTACCTGTAAAATGGGCCAGCAGCAATGCTTCTCCATTCCCAAGGAAGCTCTGTAGTCAGCGCAGACTGGGAATGCCACCCTGGTAGGAACCAGAAGTAGGTTCCTGGTAGGAACCCACCTCTCATGTGCTGGAGAAGGTAGGGTCATATGCATACGTACGAGGGCTGGTTCTACAAGCTTGATAATCTTTTGCATGTTATTACCCTAGCATGTTTTTAAGGCAGGCAGCACAAAGTTTCTATTCTGTACAAGTGTTGCAGCCCGCACAGCATCTATCATCAGGAGTGCCCTGGGAGTTTGCGTGCTGCGGCGTAGACTTCTGCTTGAGCTTCTGTGTTAAGGATGTTGGTCATAGGAGAAGGCTGTTGGGCGAGCGAGTCGGGGGGAGATGCCTCTTAGCCCCTGGAAACCGTTCTGCAGAGCACAGCTGACTCCATTTTGCCGAAGTGCAGCTGAGGATAACGCTGTGACGCACTGAAGGCGAAGCCCGGCGAGGTGATGAGGATTCTGCATACGGCACTTGTGCCGTTTCCAGCGAGGAGCCTTGTCGTGGGGTACGTGCTCAATAGTCGGGAGGAGGGAATTATTGATAGCACTCTGCTCAAGTAAATCTAGAGCTCAGGATCCCCTTAATCCCACCGCAGGGCTTGCTCATCTGCACCAGAGGTTATCCCGATGGGACGCGGGGGATCCCTCCATTTCAGTGCCCACTCTGGAGTCTGAACTCTGCATCCGAACCGCTGAAGTCAAGCCTCGTGCCAGGGCGAAATGCTGAACGCTTCTTATGCGCTACCATAAATAAGGCAGAGTCGGCAAACCACAATCAGGAAATGGCAAAAGAACTATTTATAATCACCGCTATCTGCAAAGATATTTGTGAGACCAGCAAAAAAAAAAAAAAAAAATCCCCACTTCACTCTTCCTGACCCCGGCGCCGTCTGTTTGCTTCACTCTGAGGCATTAAAGCTCGTCAGAAATGTTTGCCGACGGTTATGTAAAAGGAAGCGTTGGATTGTATTTGTCCTTGTCAGCGCTGAACTGCTCCTGCCTTTCCTAGCTGTGACCCTTTTCGTCCCCTCCTTCACCGGGACCGTGTGTGCTCCGAGCACTCACCGTCGGTGCCCACAGGTCCTGCTAAAGAGTCTGCAGTGGTCTTAAATCCAGCGCAAAGTGGTGCTTTCTGCAATGGGTTGATAACAATAATGCACCAAATAAGCAGCTCTGTGGAACAGGAGCCCCAGAACCACACAGGTTTCGGTCCAATACTTTTCCCTGCAGGATGATTAACACGTTCTTCATTTGCATCGAAGCCTCTTCAGAAACTGCAGTAGCTGAGTCGTTCGGCTCGGCTCTGCTGGGGTGATGACGATAAACCCCTGTCCTGGGGAAATTCCGGTGAAAGCCGTAGCCTCAGACTGCGGAGCTGATGGCGTGATTTCGGATGCACGCGGTGCCTTGCCTCCCCTGTTCGGAGTGGTTTTGTGATGAGGCCAGAGCTGTCCACGTCTCGGGACACAGCTGAATTTCAGGAGCAAACACAAGGGTGTGGGAGCATTTATAAGCACGTGAGTGCGTATTTTATCTATATAAAAAAAGAAACCTTTGGTTTTAAAAGCATTAAGATTGTATAAACATGAAACTCTCCAGAGCAAACTGCAAAGCAATAAAGTCCCAAGCTGTGGGGCACCTCTTACCCACTCTTTAATGACCGTACAACACATTTCTGCTGACGGTGAGAGGTTTATTGCTACGACAAAGAGCTTCCTTCTGCCTCCAACAAATAACGCCGCGGCCGCCTCCCAGCGTGGGAACGTACCCTGCCTTTATCTGGAGGTGCAAGGGCAGCAGATCCCCACTTGTGGGTCCACCAGATGGGGTGGCAGCCAAAAGTCCTTGGCCCCCCACCTTTATAGGAGCAGGATGCTTGGAGCCCACCTGCCCTCCCGGGGGCAATGTTGGGGTCCCAGGGCTGTGAGCAGAGCTGCAGCAGCTCTGCCTCGTCGGGGAAACACATGCTGGTGTGAAGGAGAAGGATCCCTTGCGGGGATGAAGCCCCCGGGCGCAGCCAGCCTGGCCCAGGCGATGTTCAGGGTGGGCACGAGCACGGCGGCTGCCCAGGCGGCAGGGCTGCGTGCTTGGGGCATGGCGCAGGGTGCGCGTTATGCCGAGGACTGTATTTGGCAGCAAAAAGGTGTCCAAGAAAATTCAGACACTGAAGCAAAGAACCTTAATAAATGGGATTTAAATAATAGATTTAGCTGAAAATCCCCAGAAGACAGATTTTTTATCCACACATCAGGTGCTGTAAGCTTAGAAAAAGATAACAAAACGTTCCTCAGACAGAAAAGGTTGAGTTTCTGCTTTAATTGAAAAATCGTATGTGGTATTGATATTCCTAGAGAGATGTTATGTTAAGGAGTTTATGCTGAGAGATGTATCATCACTATTTTGGGGTAAATTAGATTAAAGTGATTTGCAGTTATCCCCGTGCTAAGCAGTATAAATGGAAGAAATTGAAAGTTAAAGTTGTACTTAAAAGAAGTGCACGCAGTTCACAGAGGAAATCCTAACTCCGTTCTGCCATAACACGCAACCGTCGACTGAGTATCAGAGCAGAATTGTAGCTTTCTGGGCCCATAATCAGATTCATCTGTCTCTTCTTTACAGTGTCATGGCAGAGCAGAATTAAGAATATTTGCATGCCTTAAATTGAGTCTTTCTGCTTTAATTGTGTAATTATGGAAATCACTATTTAGGGATCCGTAGTTATGCCTATGTTGAATTTTGCACTTCAGGCAGGCACACAATCTCTTTGTTAAAGAGTATTCCCTGCAAAACCCCAGCATCTACTTTTTGCATATCGAATACATGTCCTGGGTATGTATTTGCAAATTCATTAATTAACTTATCAGTTAAAACTAATTAAAAATCGGTCCTTTAACAAATCTAATGCATTGTGTCAGACCTGTCTTTTTTTTCCTGAAGATCCTATTAACAGAATAATGCAGACCCTGCAACCTCGTGTGTAATTAATACTCGCTGAAATCGTATATATAAATTTCACTCGGAGAATTTATTTTACAACGAATGGTTTCTTACGAGATTATACTTCATAACTGAAAGTTTATTAAGCGAGGCTGGTTTGCAAGGTTTTCCTTCAGATTCCCACAGGGATTTGCCTCCCTTCCAGCTCCCGTGGTCCCCAAAAGCAGGGTCAGAAGCACGAGCCCAGCCCGCGTTTGCTGGGGCGCTGGCGCTGCTCTGCCGGAGCGAAGCTTCACGGAGCAGCGAGCTCTGGAGGTTCGTGGCTGCTCTGGAGCAACACGAAGCAGCCAGACGCATGGGAGAGGCGGGCTGTAAGCGTTAGTTTGGATAACGAACAGGAGTTGTCTTTTAAAGTCATTGTAACACCTTTAGGACATTGCATGTGGGCCGTGGGATGGGAGGTTGAAGAAGTGAAGTATTTCCTAACTATTTTTTGCCGTCACAAATAGAATATACTGAATACATGACTGAACTGGTGTAATTAATTTTATTAGCACTGATCTGGGGTGCTCCAAAGCATCCACTCACAGCTTCACCGCGCGTGAGTAATGCATCCATCCCCGGTGCACGCCAGTAAAACCCTTTGTGCCGCACCGCCAGCGACGGCACCGCCTCCGAGAACAGCCCGTAAACTTCCATGGGCTTATTCGAGACAAAGAACCTGACCAAAATGTAACATATTGTCATTTATAATCCTGCCGCAGCCACTGACCCACCTCAGGTAAGTCTGGGCTGTGCCCAATCCAGTTGTGCAACTGGCAGAAAACCGCGGCTCCTCACCGAACGGCACTCACTGAAACCTGGAATTCCTTTAATGATAATAACCACTAACATTACTCAGCTCTCGCTGAAGTTTGCTACCCCTCAGAGATGAACTGAGGAAAAAAGAAAAGGTAAAATCGAGTAAGTCAGAAAAGGGCACATTTAAAAATACATTTTAAAAATGAAGCAGTGGCATGGAGCTCACCTTGACCGAACTGTGCTGGGCACCCTGACGACATCGGCTCTGATAAAGAGTCCCGTTCCTTCCCCGAGCACCTGTGCTCTGGCGGTACCTAGCAATTGGGGATTTTTGCCGCTCCGGGTGAAGCAGGGCTGGCAGCCCCATCCTGCCGTCGGATGGAGCAGCCCCTCGGCCGCATGGGACCCTCCGGTTCCTCCGCCAAGCCCGGAGCCTTTCGCCGCCAGCCCCTCTGGGCTGAGGAAACAGCCTCAAGCTGCGCCAGGGCAGGTTTAGGTTGGATATTAGGAAAAACTTTTTCACCGAAAGGGTGGTCAAGCATTGGAACAGGCTGCCCAGGGAAGTGGTTGAGTCTCCATCTCTAGAGGTATTTAAAAGAAGGGTAGACGTGGTGCTCGAGGACATGGTTTAGTGGTGGGCTTGGCAGTGATAGGTTAACGGTTGGACTCGATGATCTTAAGGGTCTTTTCCAACCTTGACGATTCTATGAGTCTATGATTCTATGATTCTCCCACCTGGGCGCCTGTCCTCCTGCCGCGCCGCTGAGCCTCTGCTCCTAAATTAACAAATTGCAAATACAACGTTAAATAATGGCGAATGCATACTAACAAACAAACAAATAAATATTTCCAGTGCTTTATTAATAGAATTTTGACAGCTTCATTAGGTTGGTGAAATTTCAAGATACTTAATGAAATAATGCTTCATCCCTTGGCTTGTGATATAAATTCTAATGAAATGCGCAATTCCAATTCATCACCAACACACTGCGATGCTCTGCTCAGAAGGCGCTATCATACTGCCAAGGTTTTTATTTCCCTGACATTATGATCTTAACAATTTTATTTTAACAGTTAGAATGGTAGCGTCTAATAAGTTAAACAGCAGAATAAAAGATCCCTCTAGAAGGAAAAAAGTATATGTTTAGGTGGAAGAGACTTCAGAACAGATTACGGGTTGTTTTATATTCTAAATATGACACATTAATATCTACTCATTTAATACTATAATTTTTTAAAAGTTCCTTTCACTGAAAGATGATCTTTATTTCTCTGGAAATTGCCTCGTGGAATCCCCACTTGTGCAAATGATAAGTGACTGCCGCATACCAAGAGCTAAATGCTCTGGAGCTCAATGGAGCTGCCCTTAAATGAACAAAGTAAATGGAAAAAAATTAAGTAGAATTAATATTATTAAAGATAATAATATAAATTATTAGTAGTATGCTATTAAGGTCAGATTAATCCCACTACAATTCAATTGGAATAATACATGCAATTTATGCAATCACAAATGTTTTAACATTTAAATTACCTTTTTGGCATTCTGGAAACCTGTGTTTTACCTTGCGGCGCCAGGCAAGCGCTTCCCGCTGCCGAGGCCGGAGCCCCCCGCACCGCGCCGCTCCCGCCAGGGGCAGCGCCTGCACCCGCGCCCGGCCCCGAGCGGCTCCCGGCCCCCTCCAGGGGCTCCATGATGAATCGAGGGCTGAACACCGGCTCATCCAAAACCGCTCCTTTGCCTTTGGCTGCTGGGATTTGCAGCCCCGGGCTGCGGCTCTGGGGTCACCAAGGGACCTGGGCTCTCCTGCCCCTGCAGCACGATGAACGGTCAGCTGAGATATCATAACCAGGATTTATAAACTTGTACGCGTGGCTTAGCCCACAGAGGGTGACGTGCAGCATGTTTGCAGGGATCACATTGTCCCGTGGCTGGGAAGCGTCAGTCTCGGCATCTCTGCCCCCGTGTTTGTACAGGGGACCCCTGCCAGCGGTATTTTCAGTAGATGTGGCCCTTGGGGACATGGTTTAGTGGTGGGCTTGGCAGTGCTGGGTTTACAGTTGGACTCGATGATCTTAAGGGTCTTTCCCAACCTAAATGATTCTATGAAAAAGGCACGACTCCAAAACACGAGCATCTGATGGGTTTGCACAAGCAGGGACCAGTGTGTCTTGGTATTTGCTAAAAAGTCAGGCCCATGTTGCATAAGGCAGTTGATGTCTTTGGGGAGGCACCAAAAGCTCAAGGGTCCCAAAGCTGCCGATCTGGAAACCTCTGTCCAAGCCAGGAGGCCCATCAGGCCCAGGAGACCCGTCCCCAGCACTCTGTGGTGTGCCGGTCCTACCAGCTCCACCTGCGGCAAGGGGGACTGAAACCTGGTCTGAAATGCTTTGGATTCATTTGGATTATCCAGAGAGCTGAACAGCTTGGCAAAAATCAGCAATTTTAAATTTTACTAAATACAACTGGTTTCTGAAGCCTCCTTTTCCGCTTGCTGGAGAGACTGGAGGCTCTTTGAGACAGGGACCGTCTTATCTGATGTTTGTGCAAAGGCTGGCAAGGAAGCTCTGTTCCCAAGGGGGATCTCCTGGTGCTGTAGAAATTCAAACAATAAATAAGACAGTAGTAAAATTTTAACTCAAAAGCAGTTTTGTGGCTGGCTGTGGGTGCAGCTCCACCTTCATTCCACTCGTTTTGCAGCAGGACAATTGTACAACCACCATAGTGGGACGGTGACGCAGTTGTGGGTGTCGAGACTGAATCCAGTTCCAACCATTTTGCAAGCTCCTTGTGTGCGTAGGGGCTGTTGTTTCATGCTGGGTCTGTGTAGGAACACCATTACAAACGCCTGTAAGGACCCTGTACCCCATCGCCCACCCACCTTCTCCCCATACTACTGGGGCACCGGAGTTGGAGCTCCAGGACGAGGCCAGTGTCCATGGCTGTAGTAGCACGGAGGTCAGTACAGGGTGGAAAACCTGATTACAAGCTCAGGTAGACACTTGGGCACGGACACAGTGCCGGTGGTGACACGGCTGTGGCTTCACGCAGAGTGGGCCCCATCCTGCTACCTGTAGACAAACCCTCCATTTCGTCTGCGTGAGCTGCACTGGAGACCTACACCAGTCCTGTTCCCTGCTTCATTGCTTCTCGCAAGGATAAATATATCGGAGACTGCAAGGGGTTCAGCTATTTTAATAATGGTGGTTATACACATAATCTTGGTTTTAGATTAAAAATAATCATAATTTTGTCTGCTTTTTACAAAATGTTCTGCAACAGCAGGCCATAAGCCAGCGGCAGTCCCTAGATAAAATCTATACAAAGTAAGAGAGGGCAATTTGCCATCATTTTTAAAGCCATGGTTTTTAAATACTGTAAGTACAATGACAGAGGACAAGCTCGGGAGAAGCGGAGATCTGTGGCATGGTTCACAACCGTGACCGAAGGGTGGGAAATGCCGTATTTCAGAGAGTGCAGGCAGACTCTCTAAATTTAAGCTTCCTTCGATGCCCCGAGGAGCTTACGAGCTGCTTGACCAAGATAATGACACTCTGACATTTTTGGATCTTCTCTGTGTCACTGTTATTAATTTTGTGATCTAATTTTATCATCTTTATCATCTTTTTCAAGTAGTCAGTATGTACCACAATTAAGGTTCTTTTTCTTGTTGATAATAACAGCTCCCATTATCTATAACTCATCAGCTAGATCTTTCTTTAATGCATTTGGCTTCCCTTATCAATTTTCTGGCACTCAGAAATGTTAAATTATCTTGATTACAAGTTTTTCCCTTTTTTCCCATTCTTTATATTCTGGTTCTTTTTCTAATTGCTGCTTTCATTTTCACATAGAAAGACCTCAAAATCAAACACCATTCTTTTAAAATTACAGTGGAAATATAACTTTTTAGCCAGGTTGTGAACTCTTAGTGGGAACTTTTCATTTTTCACTCATTTACTTATGTGTTCATTTTTCTTCCCAGTGAGTTTCACTCATCTCTTTATTCAGCTTCACAGATCCAGGGAAAAGCATCAGGTATATATTACTGGTGGAGACTGTCTTTTATTATCCCATAATTAATGTAATCAGGTCATGATCACCAGTCTCTAGGCAACCACCGATTTCTAGTTCAGTGATCAATTCATCTTTATCCATCATAAGAAGATCTAAAATAGAATTACCTCACGTTAGGTGCCATCCCTTTTGTGTCAGAAAATTATCATATATAATTTTTAGACGTGCCACTGATGTTTTATTACTGCCTGCAGGAGGTCTCCAGCATTCACCTCCCACAGTAATGTCCCGCGGAAAAGGGCAAGTTTTCCTTTGATGCCCTGCAGACAGGTGCACCCAGCGTGGGCTACGATGGCGTTTACCTGCCTGCAAACAGCCTTTTCAATGTTAACAGCCTTTGCAATGTTAACACGTTGCACCGTGCACATGTTACTGCTTATCAAAACAGCGAGAATTGCTACTTCCCCTCATTTATGGCCAGATAAGATATCACAACTATTTCTTCTCTTTATATTCCTTCTTATCTTGCTTCAGTATGCTCGTGATCCCCTGAATTTCTTCATATGAAGAAGATCCTCCAACACTTCATAAGACCCTCCAACCTATCCATCCCCCTCATTGTGCAATGCCAGGCAAGCACAAATCGGTGGGCATGAATGGAAGAGCTTCAAAATCGTGTCTCCACCAGAATAATGCAGGGAATCCCACCCAGCCCCACCTCTAATGGGTTAAGTGATGAAGATGTTTTGAAATATTTTTGATCGCTTAGGGTAATTCAAAATTTTGAGAAGTGTAATGAAAACTGGTAATTTAAAAAATCAATCTTATTGAATACGACTGACTTTTAAATCAACATTGTCATTGGTTTTCTGCCCATTATTATTTCCTCTTGGTTGGTTTTAGACTGAAAAAAGACTGACTGTCTTTAGTCTTTGGAGCTGAGATTGCATCTTGTATCTGTGTAGGTCCTGGGAAAGAAGTCCTGTTCCTGTTTGGCGTATTTAAATTGCTTTGTCAGTGAAATGGTAAATAAATCTGTAATAGTAATACTCAGTTTCATGGGGAGTCCTTTGTTATCAGCAGAACCAGGGCTGGAATAGAGCTGGTATCTCCTGCAGTCTTGAAGGCTGGGGTAAATCTGTTGAAGCTTTCTGTCCTAATCTGGACAGGGACACATGTAATCCCCGGAGGTGAGGAGCAGCTGAGCTCATCAGGGCTCTCCAGCTTCGAGAAGGTGGGTCCTCCAAGGCCGGTGGAAACTGGTATGCAGAGCATCTGTCCTGGGCATCCAAAGAGTTGACATGAACACGTCACCCGCTTCCACTCATGACAGATACCGCACCGTGCCTTGGCAGGCCTGCGGCAGGGCACGGGGGGTCGTCCCTTGCTCCATTGCTGGTAGACATCATGGGGGGTCCTGTGTCCCTTCCAGGGGCAGTAAGAGGTGGGTCTCTGCCCTCGAGCATCGCTCTGTCTCAGTGTCCCACTGTCAAATGGAAATACTGAAAATCAGCCTCTTGTGTGGGACTCTGCAAGGGAATATTTTCAAGACTGTGTCAGACTGCCTGAGCAGAGGGACAGAAAGATAGCTAGATGAAAAATAATTAGAATAATTATTTGAAAATCAATAACTGTCTGAAAGAGCAATCAATTAACCTGGAGACATTTCAAAATGAGATCTATACTGACTGGGCAACTGTGGTCCAAATGATGACTTAAAGTTTGCCCTGGGTAACCTTAAACTGCCCTTCACCCCAGGTCCACCACAGTCAGCAGCCAACCCCGAATCACCAATGGCCCCAGTTTCAGAGGCGGCCAGCTCCAGGAAGAAGAGGGCTTCCTCTTGTTCAGGGCTGTCGCAGGTCTGTCACTGCAGTGGGGGTACTGGAGACACCCCTACAAAGAAACCAGGAGACATATGGGGAGAAGCACACTTTGCCTCCTTGTTCAACAGAAGAAATCCTGGAAGGAAATTTTAGGGCATTTGGATTTGTAGACCCCAAACGGGGTCAAGCTGGATCATGTCTACTGCAAAATAGAGTTGTTTTTAGGGGCTCCTGGAGGCAGATCACCTCTCACAGAGCCCTGGAAAACTGGCTAGTCTATTTTTGGACTCTAGCATGTTTCTAGGAAGGGCTGAAAAAAACCTGAGGGATGTTTTCTCAGATTAAATAAAAAAAAAAGATTTCACAAGCGTGACCTTCTGTGGACTGACTACATGCAAACTGCGAACCCAGCCTTTAAAATGTTCAGCCAACCCTTTTCTAGAGTCTCTGCTGCATACCCTACTGGGCATCAAAAGCGGTAAAAAATGGAAGAAGCCCAACAGTTGACCTAAGGCAGAGGCTATGCTGAGACGTCCCTTTTGCTGCTGCAAATTCTTAGCCCACTTTCCGCAGTCTCTCAGGTTTTTTTCATCTGGGTGAAGGGGAAGGTCATCTTCAGGTTCAGCAGTAGACACAACTCACAACACATCTATGTTCTGTGTGACCAACCCTCTGCTTCAGGTCCCACCTCGCGTAACACATCCCCATCTGCGCCCTCCATACCCTCCTTGGAGCTGTGCCGTGTTTCCCCGGCAGGTGAAGCGATCCGTGTTCATACTCGGTGCTAAGTTTGTAAAGTGCTTTAGGATCCAGTGACAGGTGTTGAATATTTAAAGCAGGGAAGAGGGAAAAATGAGCAGGTAGCTGCCAGCTGCTCTGGTCCTCTCTCCCATTTCACATTAAGCTGGGATTTTTGTTTCTTTTAATTTGCCTCCTCTGCAAAGAAAACATGGGGACGGACAGAAAGGAATGTTGCAAAGAGCATATTTTTTCCTTTTAATCCAGCAACCTAAATAAAATTAATAGATTTTACCCAATTTTTTTTCGTATTGATAGTCTCTGGCTAGTCCCTTATTGTTTCCTCAGGGCTTGAATTATGGTGCAATAATTCACACTGAGTTGCATGGACGGCACTCGGCTTTCAGCTTTGTGCCTGACAACGCTCCAGGCATGAATTATTGTACTATAATTCACACCTTGTCATATCTTATTGCCGGAACATCCCCTAAATGACAAAGCTGGATTCATTAAGTAGAAATTCAGTCAAAACTTGGGAAAGGCAGTTGATGGCAGGAAGGACCATGTACTTATGATGTTCATCTGTGTCATTGCAGTCTCGAAAGGAAGAGCCCCAAACAATTAACACAGAGGAACAGGTTTATACATCCGTGTTTCAGTGCCTATGTGTGTAACTGTCTTGGCTGGAATTTCTCCAGGTAAAAGAGATGACTTTTCCAAACTAGATGCCTGTTTGTGGTCCAGATGTATAGACCAGCTGGTCCACAAAAGGCTTTTCAGCTGTCTAGGTTCCCGTGCAGACCAAACAGTCTGCTTCACGGGGACATCAGCAGCCGTTTGCACGTAAAAGATGCTCACAAGGTGGTCAAAAGTCAGTAAACCCCTTCACAGACACAAGCACGCGCAGTCTCCCGCGTACTCTCTTCTGCACACTCCTCCTCCTCTATCACGCCTGCCGTAAGTCCCTTCTGCCCGAAGACCTTTGATGTCTGCCTGTCTCCCAGGGCTCACCCACAAGACAAGCCCCACCAGCCATCAGCACCGTGTGCCATGGCAGGAGGGAGACTTCAGCATCAGACCGTGCCGAAAGCAAAGGTGCAGCTTTGCCATTGCTGTGTGCTGAGCACCCCTCCCTCCTGCAGCCCAGCTCCATGCCACCCCTGGGGCTGGATGGGAACGGTCGGCTGGTGGCACACTCCCACCCCTTGGAGGGCATAAGTATGGCTCCTGCCTTCTTGGTGAGCAATGTGTCCTTGGGAAGGCACAAGCCTGCCTGGTCCAGGGAGCAGATCGCTTTTGTTGCAGCCTGAGCTCATAGAAAGGCACCTCTTAAGGTAAAAAACACATCTGGGGAGAAATGGCTATTTTGACAAATAGCGGTAGGTGGCTGGAAAATCAGCAGAGACTGGAAGACATCTCGAGGAGGTGAATCTCATAGCGAGGTGGGGGTCGGTCTCTTCTCCCCAGTAACAAGTGATAGGACAAGAGGAAACGGCCTCAAGCTGCGCCAGGGCAGGTTTAGGTTGGATATTAGGAAAAAATTCTTCACCGAAAGGGCTGTCAGGCCCTGGCCCAGGCTGCCCAGGGCAGGGGCTGAGTCTCCATCCCTGGAGGTATTTAAAAGCCAGGGAGATGTGGTGCTCGAGGACATGGTTTAGTGGTGGGCTGGGCAGTGCTGGGTTAATGGTTGGACTCGATGATCTTAAGGGTCTTTTCCAACCTTAACGATTCTATGATTCTATGATTCTAAGTCTCGCTCTGGGCTGTGCACGGTGAGCCAGCCCATGGCAGACGGCGTAGACATCTTTCTGCGCAGAGCATGCTAAATGCAGTCACTCACAGAAGCAACATCTTGCTGGTGTTTGGGGTAGTCGAGAGGAATCACTGCCAAACATCTAGGTGCTTAAAACAGCACCAGGCATCTGCTGTGAGTCAGATAATTCACACCCTTCATGCCCACTGCAGTTTAAAACATTTTAGTCGAAATATTGCTTTCTGCTGAGCCAACTCATGCAGGAAGCAGCTTGCGCTCAGATGGTTTGTGTAGTTGTCCCCCCCCAAATGCTCCTCCGGCTCTCCCCGGTCCTCCTTGCTAGGTATGAGCTCACTTTCAAACAGCTGAAGTGGTGAAAATGTGGCCGCTTCCCCAGCTATTTGTTCCTGCCCATTGACCAGCCCTGCTAGACACAGGGGCAGTGGGAGCACTCCCAAAGCCACTGCAGGCAGTGGCAGTGGAAGGGACAAATGGGGAGCGACAAGTGGCTGGAGGTGACAGGATCTTCACTTGGAGGAGCTCAGTTTCTTCTGTAGCAACAGGGCACACACTGCTCAAGAGGTCTCGTGACAACAGCCAGTGCTTGAAATTCAGCACCTGGACTTCAGAGTGGATTTTGCAATGCTGTGGTAGATGCCCGCACCGCAGAGCTCTGGGGCTGTGACCGGCAGGAGCGTACTGACGGAGCGCTGGGATGCCTCATTCAATGGGAATGTCAAAGAGCAACATACCTTGGCCTTAACTACCTTCCTCAGGACTGCAGACAGGCACTTTGGTGGGACGGGCTCCAGACTGTGCTGAGACCCAAATCTCACATGGTGTCATCTTAAAACCAGAGGAGCAGTGACAGAGCCCACCGGCTGGCCTCAAGCTTGAGAGGTAAAATACCGTACGTAACACAGGTCAAAATCCACCGGCTTCCCCAGGTTCCTCTGTCAGGACATTTATGCTGCCCTGAATTAAAAGAGCAGTTGGAGAAAGCGCAGGACAGCCTGTCCCAGCCGGCATCCTGGCGCCGTGCAGTAGTAGGGAGGTATTTGAAAAAGTGCATCACAAATAGACAATATTGTAAAACCAACAGCCATTTGGCTAACTCTGCCCGTGGAGGCCACTTTTGACTTGCACACGGTCATCAGTGCAGATATAAGCAAAATGCCTTATGCAGTGGGGAACGGCTCACCCCCGGGTGGTGATGACACCCCCAGTGAACCTCCGAGCCAGCTCTCCGTTGACTGTTAACGCAGCAGAAGGCAACAAGCTCAGATGGAGGCACATCTCAGAGAAGCTGGAGATCCCACCAGCTGGCACACATGCTGTATCCAGCTGGCGGAGGCAAGAGCACAGAGCCCTGAAGAGGTGAAGACAGCCAGGGAAACCCAGGCACCATGTCACCCTGGTAGGTCTGGCAGTGTTTGCACATGAATTCAGTTCAGTGCTTTCCTGGTGGATGTAAGCACCTCTAAAGCATCGGCTGCAGAAGTGTAAGTAGTGTTTACTGACAACTGGAAGTGAACATGTATTACCATTAGTTATCCATTAATTAGTTGACTAATAACCAGTTAAGCCAGCTTGCTATTTAGTGGTTGAGTCCTCCCTGTCATCCTGGATTATTATAACAATAACAATTCCTATGCATGCTCCTGCGTAGCGCCACCGGTCACAGTCTCATCCAGAAGGGAGCATGGTACAGCCTGCAACTATCTTGCTGCTTCTTTCACACCTTGCTGAAAACCTGGTCCTGCCAAGCATGGTGGCAAAATACCATAAACTGTCATGAAACCAAATGGTAGTTTATATGTCAAGTCCAGAAATCTTCTAGGACAGTAGCTGGCACAGTCAGACCTTCAAGGCAGACCTTCACACCACCTTGCACCGAGGGAGAACCCAGCTGCGGATGAGATGTGGCGGAGACAGGCAGCAAAGAGCTTCGGGCAGGTGAAACAAACCCAGCCAAACAACCCTCACTGTGGCACACAGCCAGCTAAGTTTTCTGACCACAAGGAGCACTTTAGCCTGTTAAAATCCCCTTTTGGATATTCTATGGGCCTGTCGCTGCAAGAAAACAGGCTCTTTCCTCCAATATCGTTGACGTAGCTGTCACGGATGGAGTGAGAGTGCACTTGTAAGTGAGAAGCAGCAATATGTTTATTGATAACAAAGTTTGATAGTAAATGTGACAGTGGTTTAAGAAGATTCGATGGCAAGGTATACTTGATTATTTTTTATACTATTTTTTTATATTACAGGGGACAGGGTCAGACAAGACTGTCAGGGAGACCCTCCCATTGAGTCATGAGGTTCAGAGAGGACCCCCTTGCTTTCTAAACTCCTTCTCAGAGAGGAATCTAGGTGCAGCTGGATCCAATCCTCGTCCCAGACTTGGTCAACCGTTTATGTCTAAAGGATTATATATGTGCAATCAGTCTTTTATATTACTTAGCTGAGATTGCAAAGTTTCGGTGCACTTGTTCCCAATTCACTTACCAAGTATCTGGGGGCAGGGGGAGCACACCGCCACAGTAGCTTATTATTGAATACTCATCTGTTTGCAGATGTTCTATATTTTCCTGACATGAAGTTTCTTAACATCCCTTTTAAATTGTCTTTATGCTCACAATGTTGATGCATAATCTCTTTTTTCCTTGAGAAGTTACTGTAAGTGCCTCGTGCAATGATGAGATGAAAGCCGCCTTTGTGTTCCTGCCAATCCAGTTTGTATGCCTCTGTTTGTCACCTGCAGATAAAAGCTCAGGGATGTTGTTTAGAGCTCGTCTATGAAGTAGAGACTCAACTGGAGGCAAGGACAGGAGGAAAATATTAGCAAAGCAACCACCTAATTCTTGACAATCCCAGCCCCAGCCATTGTGAAGCTTTGCCCAAACAAGAATCCCTGCCTAAAGCCTCTCAGGGTGGCTTACACGGGTACGTTACACTTCAAAGAGGGTACACGCAAGGCCAGTTCCTGTAGCTCAGCTGATGAGTGGCAACTCATTAAGCTGCAGTAATTTGGCAGGCCTGTGTTTGCTTATATCTCAGCTGGAGCATCACATTTTGTGAACCATTTTTTTCCAAACAGAGCACATACAAAAAGGTTTTGAACTGTGTCAAGCTGATGAAACCCCATCATATAGGCCATTGTGTGGCTTAAAACCGACATCTTTAAATGATGAAAGTCTGCCTATAGATCCTTTCTTTAAACATGGGACCAAGTTTCCTTGTTTATTTTTAGCCAATTAGAAACTGGTTTAAGCTAAAGCAAAATCATACCTTTTTGTGCCAGACACAAAGATGAGCTAATCAGACACCACCGTGTAGGCACACCGATGTTTGTTAGTTTACATCCCAAGTCACCCATGCCGTGATTGGGGACAGCTGAAGCTTTGTTCCTTTGGCAGTTCCTCTGAATTCCTCTCCACCGCCAGACACCACAGCACCCTTTCCATCACCAACTGCCTGCACTTGCTTGCCAGGAAACCCCATCATTGCTCACCCGTAGACCAGGACAGTCCCTCAGTACCTTCTGTAACAGCCTCTCCTGTGGCCACTGATGGGGTGGCCAATAAACCCCCCATAAAGAAGGTGATGTCCATAGAAACAAACCATCCGAAGAGGGAAGAGACCAGAGGAAGACTGCTTTTCCAAAAGTCTTACAATCTTATCATGGCCGCGCAGACAGGACCTTCAGCATCCCCAGAAAGTAAACCTTTAAAAAGCCACTTGAAGACACTGCTGTGTTCAGCCGTTTGCCCACCAGCCAGGAAGTCATATCTAGAGGCTTTCAATCTGCTCTCTCCCTGTGGCACACTATATGTTTGCCTGCCTTTTAAACTATTCTGTAAAAGACCCTGCCCAAACAAACTGGAGCTATTTTCTCTCTGTCTGGAGAGTGGTGAACTATTACACCAACAAGTTGTGCAGCTCAATATGAGCAGCTGTGTAGAATGAAACAGCTGGCACGGAGCAGTCAGCATCCCTACTGTGTGTGTTCTTGGGGGGAGGGTATTTTGGACCATCTCTAGCATGGTCCTGTGGCACATTAGTGGATGGAGAGCACCAAGCATCGCTGGGGCACATTTTCTGGTTTAATTTCATTTGACAGGACATAATTTTGTGTGCTCTAAGTCCACTCTGAGAGGTGAGCCAAGCATTTTACTTTGGTTGCAGCAATTTGGGATTTATCAAAAAGAAAATTGAGCTGACTCACTTACAGTGTGTCCAGGCTTTCTGTATTGGTGTGTGCATGTAGGGAATAGCGGGTACAAGAGAGATTTTTAGTTTGGTAGGGAAGTGCATGAAAAGAACCATCACAAACAGCTGAAGTCAGTTAAACTGGAATTGGAAACCAGCACAAATTTTAGCAATAAGGGCAATTAATCATTGGAATAAACTGTTTAAGAAAGAGGCTGAGCTCTCTCTTGCTTGGTCCTTTTTGCTCAGGACTGGCTCGTTTCTGGAGAGGGTCCCAGCCCAATGGAAACAGGGTGAAACTGGGATGTGCAGGAGGTAAGACAGAAGCTCCTTTCTGGTTTTGATTCCAGTGCACAGCCGCTTTTCCCAGTGGAAGATCTCATTCAGGCCAAGAGATTGTCAGCCAGATTGAACCCATCTGAGAGGGTGCTCCCACGGCTGCCATGTAGCCAGGGCATAACAGCATGGTGGGACAGTCCCCCGTGAGCACACCCACGTTGCCTCTGGTTGGCACACATTTGTGCCGTGGGTGAAACCTCCACTCAGATATCCCAGCTGTCTGAGTCACACCAAGAATCAAGTCTTAGTTTGGACTATCAAAGACAAACCTTGTGGCCAGAAACACAGTTGTGCCATTTTGCATCGCTTGTCAGGTTGCAGTTGTTTCGCTTGGTTTAAATGAAGTGCTTGCTGGGCATAAGAGAGGTGAGGGGTTTTGCGGGGCTTCGTACAAAACACCCTAAAGTTTTGCGTTGGCCTGATTAGAATGGGAAAATTTTTGAAGTCTTGAAGTCTTCCTTCATTTCCCACTCAGATCTAATTGTGTTAACGAAACACCATGAGCATTCTGGAGGCAGTGAGAGGAGAATAGCGTTATTTAATAACCACTGAAGATCAGAACAGAAAACATGGAGGGAGAGGGTCTTTATCTTAAACCACCAAGAAAAATGTTGCTCCCCATGACTTTCGCAGAGATTATTAACGTAAAATAAAACTTGTCTTCAGAGAAGCACATTCTTGAAGAAAGCTTGACGTTGGCTTGACAGTCCCTACTGCAGTAAGCCACAAGGAGAAGGCCTGGGTTTTGTGGGATACCTGGAATATGAGACTGCTGTTGCTGTGAAAACACATGGGAAAAGCACACAAAGAGCAAGAAAGTGAGAAAGATCCCCCTGGAGATCTCCCAGCTCCTCCCTGTCCTGGCCTGGTGGTTAAGCCAGATGATGTACAAGACTTTTACTGGTGTGTCTTCAAATGATCATTCACCCCTGGAGGCTTATCTGAATCTCTCCCTGCTTTCTTCCCTCTGACATTTGGGAAGTGACTGGGATTATTGTACCTTTATCTGGTTTGCTGGGAGAATGCTTACTTGCGTCTAGGTAGAACAAGCAGTCCTTTAAAATATATGAAATATATAGAGATAAGTACATATGTGTGTACATCCTGACAAAACTGTAGAAACTATGGAACTGGAAGGAAAGTGCTCCACCTGGGCCTGACGGGGTTTCTTTATCCGTTCAACAGTTTCTTCTCTTCTTTTCTTTTCCTGATTTATCCCGTTGGTGGCCAACAAACAACGTCAGAACGCTCAGCCCCACGTTTCTTCTTCTTCTTCCTCCTCTACGTCTCTGCCCCTTTGCTGTCCTCCTCCTGTTGGCACCCCCAGCTGCGGCAGGGCAGGCAGAATGCAGGCTTTCAGGATTTCAGAGCTGTTTGCATTGTATGAAAACTGTAGTTTTATTTTTTTTTTCCAAGGTAGGAAAATAGTATGCTTTTCCCCATCTCTCCTGATGCAAATGTAGCCAAACTGATTTCCCTCCAACTTTCCATAAAACAGATTCATTCCAAGCGGAGAATTTTCGGAAAAGGTACAAAAGTTTGTGAAGACAGAGTGTTCTCATGGAGGCTGAAATAGTTACTTTAGCTAGAACATTTGTGGCGCATGGCCTGTGAAAGGCAGCGATTAAAATCGGGGTAGGGAATATCTCTGAATGGGATCACAGAAAAAAGAGGATGGTGATCAAGTTAGAGGATTTACTCGGCAGATCAGCACCGTGTAATGCAGCATGAGGTAGAGATCTCAGCAGTGCAGCGAGAAGCAGAAAGATGGGTGTGGGCTGAAGCGTAAGAGCAAGCAAGTCTCCCAGCAGAGGTTCTAGCTGGGTGCTTTTCCAAGCCTGGTTTTGAGTCCATTGCAAGCCCAAATGGTGCATTTGCTGTGCATTACACTGCCCCGTCTGGGCTTCACCGTGGGGAGCGATGTGTGGTGTCTCTGCACCCATGCAGTATGTAGGATGATAATTCTGCAATAATGAACAGAAATGAAAGGATAATTTAAGTCAGATGCAACCACAGACTGAAGTTTGCTCCAGGTGGTAGGATGGATAACGCTCACAGTTTGGCTGATGCTTGTTCCGGATCTTCTAATGAGGGTCTAACATTTGTATTTTGTTTGAGCTGCTTTATGCAGCAAGGCCAATAAAGCACCATTGCAAATCAATTTAAACAAAGGTGCAGGAGCAGGTAAGTCTGAACTCCCAACTACTTAAAATAGCTGCCACATCCGTAGTGAAGAACAGAGACTGAGTTATTTAGCTCATCTTTGTCAACTAAGGAAACAGCCTCCATATGGAAATGTGCTTTTTGCATATATTTTTGCTGAGAACTAGTTGAGATTAATATAGGCCAACTCTCTCTCATTTCAGTTTTCTTTTGAATTACCCCAAAGATTTGTTTACTTACAACTGTCTAAGCATTTGAATATAGTCACTCAATTGATATCGCTGCAAACTAGCTGGAGTTGGACTCTGCATTGACAGACCTGTGAAGAGGAGCGAGGAGTGCAGCGGGCTGGGGCACTGTGAGGGGACTGCAGGGATGAGATCCTCAGGCTGTGAGGAAGACCCAGCTGGGCAAGCAGGAGATATCAGAGTTCCCGAACGTCTACCTAAGTGCAGCAGAACATCTTTGGGGGTGGCCTGAAGGTGCCTGATTGCTGCTAATTTAGCCCCAAAGTTCACGTGGCAGGAGAGGCTGTGGGATCGACCATGGCGTGGTATTGGCTGAGCACCATCCTCCCATCTCCTTTCCCACTCGGAACACAGAGCTAGCCAGGACTCCAGTCCTGCCGGGAGGAGCAGGCAGCGGCTCAGGACGCTGCTTGAGGCCCCCCTGCCTGCTCGGTCGGGCACTGGCAAAGGGCGAGTGTGGAGATGCCATGGATGCGTGCGGGCAGGAGGCTGCCCTGGGGTGGGTGGGGTGCCCGCTGGGCGAGGGAGCAGAGCAGACTCTCCACAGTGCCATTGCATGGGCAGGTCCACAAACTTTTTTGCAGATAACCTGTTATATGGGACTTCCCAATGTGTGTTGGGATTTTCCAGTGGGGTGAGGTTCGCTTCTGCTGCTAAATTGTTCCCCCAAGGCAGAAGGTGCATGTGAAACCCTGGAGATTTAAAGCTATCAAATGTTCAGCTTCTCTGCTGGAGGGAACAGTATGCTCAGACCAACCTGGCCAAAAGCAGGAGTGCTGTACCAGTGCACAGAGTGCACTCTGGAGACCTGGCGTCTACCTCCAGACCAGCCACAAGCCCTCAGTGCCTTGAATCTAGGCAAGCTGAGGTCGTGCCCACATTGTTTTTGGGAGCCCTCCTTGAGCCTGAGGTCAAGTGTCCTGTGCCATACTGTCCACGGGCAAGGAGCTTACCGGAGGGTCATTCTCCTCCATGCTTGCAGGGTCGGCTGGGACCAGAGCAGCAGGCGGCATTCAGCCAAGATGGGGTTTAGCCCCGGTCTTGGGCTGTGAACTCATGTAGACACAGGTTGAGCATTTGGCTCCTCTTCCAGGCTGAGCTCAGGAGGTGTACACAGCCGCAGCCCGCGAGCATGGCCCTTCCCTGGGAGTCTGTACTTTGCACTGGGCTGGGAGGTGCAAACCCTCCTGCCAGACAAAAAGTCTTTATTCGGCCTTGCTGGGGATACCAAGGTGGGGATGTTTCCTATGGGTGGCTTAGCTGTTTCTATTTTGTGTTTTGTGCTAACGCTCTCCCTGACCATTTAATGAGCAATAAAAAAGTCTTTGCTAAAATACAGTGAGCACCACCAGCTCTGATTCTGTTCAGCACTGCAATAGTGGTGTTGAAATCCGGGGCGGTACGCTGGCACGGGGCTGGGGTGCTGTGGCACAGTCCCGGTGTCTGCCCCAGCCCCGCTGGAGCACCCGGGGGTGTCACGTTGCCCCTCACAGTACCCAAAACCAGAGACCAGGGGATGAACCGGGCCTGGTGGAGAGCTCAGACTGCAATTCCTAGCCATGCCAGTCACGCTGGAGCGGCAAGAACCAGCTGCTGTCAGCGGAAGAATTGATGCTGAGATTTTGACCCTTACAGCAGAAATGTGGTCCCAGATCAATACGGTGCAGTATTTAACAGACCTGACAGCAGGCTCCTCTGCGCAGAAACCCCGATGGCTCGCGCGTGGCCCAGGGAGGGACGCGGCCGCTCTGGCTCGCGAGCATCGGGTGAGAGCTCCGAGCAGCGCTCGGGTGCAGAGCAAATCCGCTCTGAATCCATCAAAACACCTTCAACATTGTTTTTTTTTTTTAGACTTCTCATTTCTTGAGTGTTGTTACTTTAGCTTTTTATTTAGTCTATGCTCTGTTTCATAAGGTGTATTTTATGAATGAATACTACATTGCAACTTGTATAAAATAAACCTGTAAATGAATAGTCCTTCTAAAAAGAAAATGAAAAAAACCTTGCCAATAAGATGAAAAATGTTGTTGTGTGGTAATTATAACTAGTAAATTTGAACAGAAAAATTAGTTATGACTTTCATCAAGTATTTCAACAAATTAAACCCCAAATATCTATTGAAAATTATACAGCTCTATGGCGCTTTTGGATCTTGATAAATCTGCTTTTTAGGACACAGATTTCAATCAGTTCTAACATTTACAAGAAAAACCATCACTCTGGGTAAGGGTACTTTTCAGGGAAGCGCCTTCGCTAGGCTAAGCACGGGGAATTCCAGACTCTGCACATGCAGGGAGCTGTGGTTTCGCTTTTGGTACTTGCAAAGATCCTCATAGCGTTGCTCGGATGCTCAGAAGAGCCAGGAAGAGAGGAACATTCAAATATTTGAGCCCTCTATCAGCTGGTCTGTCAGACACTGCAGAGAAGCCAGTGCACCTCCTGTGATTGCCGCTGTTGCAAAATATGCAATCTCTATAGCAAAGCAGTCGAAGAGACCAGAAAAGCTTCTCTGCTGGGCTGCGAGACCAGTGTGCTGACCATGTCCACGTGTTGCTGCTTGGCTCGGATCCCCGCTTGATTCACATGAAAGCTGTCACCGAGATGCCATCAGAAGAGGAAAAAGTTCAACCTAAAGGAGGTGATGCATAAGTGGCAGGCAGAGAACCCGGCACGCAGGAGCTGACAGCGCCTGTGCAGAGATCGTGATGTTAAAGACTGTCAGGGAGACCCTGCTATGGGGCAGAAGCGTCCTCTGCTGCTGTGCGTGCTCAGGGCATGTGGGACTGGCAACCCAGTGCAGACCCTTACGGAGTAAAGTCCAATTCAGCCGCTCCTGGAAACCAGACCCACTGACCCACTGGTGGAGCCTGCTGGCAGCCAGGGCTCCTCGCTGCCTTGTTGGGGCAGGCAGCATGCTCGTGGGTAGGCAAAGAGCCGCGTTTCCACCATGCGCTCCCACGAGGCTCTGCAGATCAGCACTGCAGACACGTCCCATACTGGCCAGGACTTTCTGCTTGGTTTAACATGACAGACAACCACGACACCAAGCAAAAGTTGTAAAGTGCAGCTAGCCCAGCTCCAGGTACTCAGGTCTGATCAGCTGGGATCCTTTACGGGGCCCTTCTGGTCCCCTGGTCCCCATCCACAGCTCGGCATGCCCTAGCCCATCAGTGAACTGAAGTCACAGCAGAATGACCAGTTTCTACGCTTTCTCTTCCCAAACTTGTCTCATCTGTGTGGGGTGCGGAGCTCGCTGAGATGTGCCGTGTCCCCTTCCTCTCTTTGCCACATAAACAGGCTGCTGAGTACAGCATGTGATGGCGAAGAGAGGAGACATTCACCGGGCGAGAAGGGATATTGCCTGAAGTGTCCCCGTCTCTGAAAAGGCTCTGGGGTGGAAAGCAGAAGCAGTCAGCTCCATTGCATGGCATGGTACCCAGGTGGCTCTGGCTCAGCTGTGCTGCCGGTGGAGTGACAGACTGGAGCACAAGAGCTGCCTTTTCATCTTGGTGGGGACAAAACCAGGTTTCCCTGCAGACCTAGAGGGTATCCTCACGGTCACAAAACCATAAGGCGTGAACCTTGATAAGGTGGCTTCCGCACACTGTGAGCCTGCTCTGAAGGGGTGAACTTGCTTGCAATTTTCTCTGCATTTTACTGTGCCGGGCAGTTCCCACCCTGTGTGAAGGGGCACAAGCCAAAGCATTTTTCTGTGCTGCAAGCAGGGAAATAAAGGCAGAAGCACGAAATGTGAAAGATTTTGATGGGAAAGTTCTGCCAGTCTAAATAAAACTGTTTTTCAAGCTTCATGCCTTATCATCTGGATTTGCGGCTGGCAATAACAGAAGCTACTGCCAACCAGCCGGCGCTCCGCAGATCTACCCAGGTGGGCCTTCTGCATCTCCTGTTTGTATTTCATCGAGGGAGGCTCCGCGCACTATATCAATCCTTTGCCCATCAGATAAGAGTGTAAAGTACTCAGCTAATGCAAATGTATAGTAAATCAATAACATGCCACTACTAATACACTTTAATTAAAGCACAACAGACTGCAGCTCCTCTGCAATTACAGGGAAGGAGAACTGTCTGATGTGGCAGCAGGAAAAGGCGGCTCATAGATTTGAGGATAAAAGAAAACCTGTCCTAGAAGTGGACTGGGGACTGGGAGGGATCTGCGCAAGGAATGGTGGAGTTCAAAGGGAGAAGGCAGGGGCTGGAAAACAACAGCACGAGCTGTGCTGCCATCGCACATGTGGAGAATAGAAATATCCCGTGGGCCGACGGGGAGGGAGAAGGACATTGGGGAAAGCAGTGCCCGTGGAACAAAGATGAAAGGGATGGTGACTCACAGCTGCTGGAGCTGAGACCATGAACGACTTACTAAAATCTCTGTTCACAAAGGGAATTTCAGTAAAACAAACACAAATGATGAGTGAGGCACTCACAAGACAAAACCGAAGGGAAGACAGGAGCTAAAGGGATGTATTGGAAAATGCGGACCAAGGTTCACTGCCCGTGCAGGGCTCTGCATCCTCCTGGGGGTGAGGGCAGGACCGTGCCGTGGTGCAACAGCCGTACCGTGCCACGTGGGCAGCACCACCCGACGTGCTGGCCCAGGACTTCTGCAGGCCAGGAGGTCCCTGGGGGGATGGTGACTCCTTTCAGTTCCCACCAGCTTTGCCCTCGCAAGCCTGCCGCCACTGGGAACAGCCATGTTTTTTAGAGCAAAGTGAGGTTTTCATATGGTTGCACAGTCCCAGAAGTGAATGCCTCAGGGGCGAGCGGCTCGTGTTTGTACTTTAATCCAGCCCTCCTGGTGACTTCGTAGCATATAACATTTTGCTCAGATATGTTAATTGAAATTTAATTGAAACTGGTTGGCTGGGAGCTCTCAGAGGGCTTAAGGGTTAGAGAAATGACAGTCAACCAAGGAGAGCGTTGCACTGCAAGGCAACAATCTGTGCTCATTAGGGCCTGGACTTGGTCTTAAAATAGTTATCAATTCTCTGAAAGCAAGCACAGCAAGAGTATTTGTGGATTTTGCTTCATTTGGAAGAGAAACAAGCATGAATGGACAGTGACGTGATTTGAAAGGGCCTAGAGAGAGGTAAAGAGAAAGGGTTTGTCTTGATTTTTGCTCAGTGCTTTGGAGGGGATGGTGTGAGAGCAGTGTGCTAGCTGGGTGAGAAACCAGGAGTCAGAGTTGTGGAAAGGTCTGAAAGCATGGAGCGAGCTGATGGGAAGGCGAAGATGAGTTTGCAGGGGGATGTAGTTGCAGGAAAGGCTGAAACAATTTGGGAATGCATCCCAAAGAGCCGGAAGAGAGCAGTGACCGTCCATCTCGGGAATCAGCTCCACCAGAAATATCCCACCAGCTGGGAATTTTTAGGAACTTATACTGATCCAGACTAGCAGTGTCGAAACCATCAGACCTGAAGCCTGTGAGAAGCTTTCTGTGGTTCTCCTTGGGCTGTCAGTTCAGACCTGGAGGTGAAGTCTCTCACCGCCCAGCCCTGGCTGCATCCCTCCCTACCAGCATCTTCCCTTCCCTTGTGTGGGACTCGCCTCTCAGCACAGATCAGACCTCTGGAAATCCCAGGAGGTAACAGCTGGCTCAGTGCACAGGGAAGGTTACCTGTTGTTGATACGCTATCCCCGACATGTTTGAATGAAGAACCCTTGTCCCTGGCTGCTTGCATAAATGGTACACGGTATTACCCCCACTGCGTGAAATTTAAAGTAAATAACTAAAGCAGTTATGGAGCAGGATTACCCTGAAATTTGTTTCCATCCTATCATTGTGATTTGGTTGTCTATGAGCATTAGCTCCACAATATAATAAGCAAAGCCTCTGAAATACCTTCGTGAGAATTAGGGTTCTATAAATTAACTGATTACTGATAAAGCCTAATTATAAATTAGGTCTTATTATCAGAAGCTTCTGAACTACACCGAATGAATTAAAGCTGTAGGAGCAGAAATATTTCAGTTAACCATGTGAACTCTGATAAACGTCTGAAGAGAGACTGTGCTCTGCACTGCTCCCTGTCCGAGCCCAGGGCATCGGTGTGAACTTTTACAAGAGCAGGCAGGACTATGCCCTGAGACAGCCCCCCTGCACCCGCGAGCCCGGTGCATTCAGCTACAAACTCTTCTTTACTCCTTTCTCTGCTGATTGCCCAGGGAACAAGGTGATCCCTTCCCTTGAGATCATTTCTCATCTGGTTGCAGTAACACCCAGCTGGCCCATTGCTGAGAGCAAAGACGCCCAAGGGAGAAAGCGAGGGGCTGCGGGAGGCAATGAATCAGAGGGCTCAGAAATAGCTTTCCTCTCACTTTCCTTGGATAAAATCCTAATTCTCACAAGCCACTTGCTAACCCTTGTCCTGCAAATCCTCGCTGTGACCTTGGTGGCACTGTGCACACAAACACAGGGGCTGTAGAATTGGGGATGAAAAGAAGATTTGGTCAGTGATTTCATCCCAGCCTAACAGTTTTTTTCTTACTCACTGGAAAACCAGCATTTCTCTGCCTGCTTCCAGCTGATCTCTGTCAATAAAGCACTTCATTTTTTAGAAAGTGCTCTATCTTGAAGACATGTCAAAATATTTTAAGCTTTTCTTGGTAAAACTAGTAAAACTGGCTACTCTAAAGATGTTGGAATGCATGTCCTGTCATAATCTCCTTTACAATGTTTCCCATGTGCCTATGTAGGTGTGTATGGGAAACAGAGAGAGAACTGGGATGGTGACATCAAACGGACGAGTAGCATCCCTGGGTCGAGGGTGCAAGAGGAGCATTGCTGCAGGGTGACCATCCTGGAAGGGCGGGTTGGTGACAGCCCTGCCAGCAGCAGGCACCTTCTTGACCTGGCTCTGACGGTGCACACTGGGTGGGTTTTTTGGCAGAAGCATTGAAATACCTGGCTTCAGGACGAGTTTCTTCTTTCTTCTTGTTTTTTTACCAACTCTGACACCCTTGGGTTTGAAGTCAGAGCTGTGTCTCTTTTGATTCTCCTTTGCTGGTGGACCTGTTCTGCTATTGTGCTGTATTAAAGTAGGAAATCCTTGCTTCATGGGAGATTTCTCTTTGTTGATGGGGACTGGAAAATTTAGGAATGAAGAACATAAAATTGAAGGATCTTAAGCATGTGTCCCTCAGCACAAGGGCTGTACCATGTTCATGACAGTCCTGCTCATAAATGTTTTCCCTCCCATCTGGGAATTGGTTTGGTTTCTTGCCTGTCCCACTCGAACCCCAGTTCTCTGGGGGCTTGGATCCTTCTAGGTTACAGCCTCCATTTACCTATGGCCAATGCATCTGTTTTTGTGCCACCACGGACTCGTAGTTCAAAGAGCTCCTCTCCCTCCCTGATGTCCCCCAGGTAGATTTACAAACAGGAAACTTTTATTTGCTAGCCTGCTCAGATGCAGGTTTTTCGCTCATTCCTGTAAGAAAGGCTCCCCATTCCCTGGCAGCTGTGAGTGCAGGTTATTGAACACGCGCAAGGAGAACTCATAGTCCAGTTCAACAAACTACAGCCCAACAGCTGGAGCTGACACGATTCAAGCCCTTTTTTCTGTCACTTTATCTCCTGTTCCTCATTCCCTATTCATGACTTCTAAGCACTCTCCACTACCCTGAGCGTTGGCCCCACTGTAGCAGGAGGATGAAGGCGGCTCGTGCCCCATCCCGTCCCACCCCAACCCCAAGCAGCACCCAGGGTGTGTGTTTTCTCTTTTGCGGATGGAGACTGGAGCTCACTGCAGCACATTCAGGGACATGTTTCTGAAGAAACCCATGCTGCACTGCTCTCCTGAACTGGCTCTGTGTCTGCAAGTCCTTCAGTTCAGCTACTTCCAACCCTAATTACTAGCAGAGCAATTCAGGACAGTGCTTAAGAAGTTTAGCTTCTCTTAGATGTATGATTCAAAAGGTGTGGGTATTCTCGTCATTGCACTGAAAAATCTGCTGAAAGGCAGGGATCCATGGACTTCAGGCCATAAAGGACCATCGCAACTGCTGGTCAGACCTTCTGCTTAACAGAGGCCAAAGACCCTTGCCAGTAATTTATAGTTCAAACCTATAACTTCTCTTTAACGCCTCTGAAAAGATGGCAAGACTTGATTTAAGGGCTCCAAGTGATGAAAAATCCACTGTGTCCCCAGGCATGCTATTTCCATGATCAGTTACCTCACTATTCAAAATTGCACTTTATTTCTGGCCTGAACATATCTACCTTTAGTTTCTAACTGTTGGCTGTCAGTCTGCCTTTTCCTACTCTGTCCAAGAATCATCCACCATTTGAGCTCCTTTCCCCATGGAAGAACTTGAAATCTGTGAGTTACATCTTTGGGATTGATAAAAAAGATTGAGTGGTTATTTTTAATTATAATATTGTTTTCCAGCCTATGAATCATTTTCAGTCTCTCCCACCTGTCCAACATGTCAACATCTTTTTGATAGAGGAGCACCCCAATGGGATATGATTTCCAGTTGTGGGCTCACCAGTTGCAGGTGGGTGACTGTGTTGCAAGACCTGTATCTCTGGGAACAGTCTACTTTTCTGACTCTGGAGTGGTGGTTTCCTAAAGGAAGAGAAATTCTGACTACGAGTGAAGGTAGAATCACACATCTGAGAGACACAAAGGTTGTTAAGCACTGTGCTGAATTGCTCTGCGGTCATGCGCCTGAGCAATGATCCCAATGGGAATCCTATAAAACGTGATGGTCTCCTCCTAGGAAAAAGGTAATGAGCGTGAACCAGGCTCTTCCCAATGTATTTTGTGGTCACCTGGGCAGCTTTGTTGCCTAGAGAAGGCAGTTACCTGCCTGTGGGAAGGGTGGTATGTGTGGTGGTTCATAGCTTTCAGCCGCGGGAAGCAGAAGACTTTGTGTGTCCTGGTCCCCCTGTGCAGCTGTAAAGAGCAGGGCATTGCTTGATCCCCATGACCACCACTCTGCTTCTCACTCACCACCTCCTTACAGCTCTGGTTTAACTTCAGGGTGACAGTTCCCTGGGGGCGTTTGGCCACTCTTGGTGCTGTAGCAGACCTCTATCCAGCAGTGCAGGAGAACACGCGATTACCTTGGAAAGTGCACGTTCTCAAGCAGGTGATTGCCGGATACCAGCTGGGGAGCAGCATCCAATGCCTGTGAATACGCTGAGAAAATAACACCCATCTGCTCCTCCAGTATGGAAAAATCATCATTTGGCTTTTTAAGGAGAAGTTCCATGTAAAGCTATTTTCACTCCCCAGCAGAGCACGCAGATGGGATAGGATTGTTTTCATGATGACAAGGATTTGCTTCCTCTGTTTGCCAGTGCAACCAAACATTTAATTATAAAATCTCCTGAAATTAAGTAGATGCAAAAATTAAGATGAATATGCTCATTTTTGCCAATACTGTGAAATGCTTTTACTCTGAAAGACTCATTTCATTACAACGTACTGTAACGGAACGTTAACAGTCACATAATGACCTTAAAACCTGCTTAGAATGCAGAAACAGGTCATTGCTGTTCCCTCTCTTAAGAAAAGTTATAAACCCCTAAAAATTGAGTTTACAATGGAAACACTTTAATTATAGGAGCACAACATGTGACACCATAATTCTATGGCTCAGCATACAGTCTCTTCTAGATTACAGACTACTTATGGGATATGCATCTGTCTGAGGGTCACGGAGATGTGTGGCTTTCCTTATTTTTCTCTGCTCTGGAGCATGTGGAGAAACAAAAATTCTCACTTAGGAGGATTTAGGTTGCTGCTACCATGTAGAGTTAAACCAGTCCAGTTAAATCAATTCAACCAATGCAAAGGCATTTTTAGCGTGGTTGCAGTGACCTATTTCAAATGAGCTTAAGCTTCTTTTTCATTATCTTAGGCAAGCTGAAAGAGGCCTGGCTGATATGGAAAAGAGAGTACATGCTGCACCTTTCCGCAGGTTGAACTAAATCATGTCGATGTGACACCCTATGCTAAATGGGCACAAGTCCAAGCACAGACAAGCCCCAAAGGGGTCATTTGCCTGGTGTCCCATGGAGAGGAGGATAGAGCAGCCAAGAGCGTCTCCTGTGCTGAAGCCCAGGCCTGTGGCGGGAGGCAGTGTACTCCCCAGATTTGAGTGTTCTGACAGCCCAGATCCCACAGGAAAACCTGAGGGTAAGGGCTTGACCTCAAAAGGCTGTGCACCTCCATTGACGGCCCCCTCCACAAAGACACCAAGCAGTTAGACATAATACGGGCCAATTAATCCCCAGACCAGCAGTCTAGGACTAAGGAAAACTGCCTGCAACGGCTTAGCTGCAAGTGCCTCATCTTTCTGGAGGGAAAAGTTACAAGGAAACATGGTAGGAAGCATCAAAGAGCTGTCATTTTGATCCAGATGTTAATTTGAGATGGGGTCTCCTTGGCCTCCCAGAACCGTGATGCCGTGGCTTGGTAGGGAGAAATGAGAGGCTGTGCTGGTGGTGATTGATTCATGTAAGGGAAAAGGTGTGGGAGTCATGAAACAAGTGGGAGTCAGCAAGCTTGCAAGACCCACTGGGACCCATCCGGACTGTTGGTGAAGATGCCCCAGGGGCGCTTGGCCACCTCCATAGCTCATACACCCACGTGCCCTGGGGATGTGCTGGTTTCACCTGCACTGCACGCTGGCATGACACACATGGAGACCTGATCTCCCCCCAGCCTGGAAGAATGAGTCAGTGGGTGCACCCTGAAATAGAGACCTGAGTTTGCAACAGCAAGGGGTGACATTGGTGGGTGAGGTCTCTGGGACATCCCTCAAATGTAACAGCCTATGCACACACCCGTTGTCTGATGGCAATAGAAATAGCGTTCGTTGTGTCATGTCCCCTCCTCCTGCTCTGGTACCTACAGCAATGTCAAGCAGCTCTAGAGCACTCAGTAGGTACATTTGAGCCTTCTTTGCTTAACATTTGTCTTTAACATATGCAGAGGTCACCAGGCTCCAGCTGAGAGAAGTAGCAAAGGGACTGCGGTGCTCACCTGCATCACTGTGAAGGATGGATGCCTGCAAGGCCAGCATGGAGCATCTTCATTTCTTCAGTCCTCCCTGAATCTGGAAACCTGGAGCAGGTTGTGGCAGTTCAGACGGCCCACGCCGGGAAAGCTGCCTGGTGTTTTTCCCTTTGCAGCTCTCCTCAGCCAAGCTGCAGGAGCTGCAGGAGGAAAATGTCACCAGCTGCCTGGGAAACCCATCAGAGGCCACAGCACAGGGAACCCCGGACCTTGCTTTGAAACTCCCTTGTTAAATAATGAATTTCCTGGCAGCAGTGTCTCAGGATGAAGGCTTAACATGAGGGTGCCAAAGGACTGACCCTGTGCTACAAAGGAGCTGGAAAATGCCAGAAGAATTTGATCAATCAATCTTAATTTGCCACTGAAAAATGCAACCTTTACAACGGGATGGTGAGGATGTCGAGCCACCTCGTTTTACCTAGATGTTACAAAGACATCCTCACATGCTCCTCGAGGAAGGAAAACTCATGTGAAGAAGCAATTCAGAGGAGCTTATGGTGAGGTGCAGAGAGATGACTGTGGCTCAGAGGTCACAGGAGGGCAGAGCTCACCTAATATCAAAGAGCCAAATAATTTAAAAATGTCTTATGCTCCCTTCCTTTGCTGTAGCCAGTGGCCCATGGAGTTGTCAGGCCCCTGGAGCGTGCCAGGCAGGGCTGAAGGGAAACGTACAGCCAACAGAGCGAAGACCCAAGAGCCATCAGTGATGCTTACATGAGGATTTTCTTAGAGGCATCAACGACTGAGTACAAAGCTGGTCAGAGCAGCTGTCTGACATTTCTTCACCTCTTTCTGCGATTTTTAGACACGTTGTGGTTTTTGTGCCACCCTAAATCAGCAAAATATTGATATTGGAGTCCGTAGCATACAGAGAAAGTAGGACCATCTGTGAATGCAATCAGGCTATAGATACCTTGCTTTTCCAACCTCCTGTTTCCAAGCCTTCTAGCTGGACACAGCTGAAAACCTTTTGGACTGATATTTTCTGGGCTCTGTCTCTGCTCCCAGGTGGGTTTCCTCTGAGAATATTACAAAAATAGTGCAGCTGGCATCAAGTGTCAGGAGAAAATAGTGACTCCCTGCCCATCAGACAAGTCCTGATGACCTTGCCTGCAGCTGAAAGTGTAGGAATAGGCTGAAAGAGGCAGAAAGTTGAATGCCAGGCTGGAGATCCAGGGTCTGTGTGCTGTAGAAGATTTGTGTCAGATACAGTTGAACTCCCAGTAAGTCTCTACACACTGTTGTAAAAACATATGGTTGATGTTTCTCAGTTATTTGGCAGAACAGCTGGATGGGGTACAGCAGGCACGGCCTCGCTATGGTCTGGATGGAGGTAGGTGTGAGGAGTTTCCCCAGGACTGTCGGGATTTTACCTTGTTGATAACAGAAGCAAGGAAATTCTGGGAAAATGCAAACTGATATTCCCTTGCAGGCTGTTCATATTGGGTTTCTGCCTCCTGAGCTGCTCCAGGCTCTCACTCATTACAAATGCTCCCCGCAGGTGCTTGCCCAGCTTGGGACTAGGGACCAGTGAACGGTGCTGAGCCACGCTGGGGCTTGCTCCTTCCAGCAGCTCCTGCTTGTCAGCAGCCACATCCCCACTTCGCAAAGGGTCAATCTTTTAATTTTCTGCTTCAGGCCGTAATTGCTGTCAGTCCTGAGGATGCCTGGTGCTAAGACGGTAAGATAAATACCAGCACAGGTTGCAGGATAAATCACCGTCTGTGGGCTCTCCTGTTGTCTGGTGGGCACAGTAGGGATCTAGTTAGAGCCGTATGATTGCAGCTTTATACAGTTTTCATGTGGAGCTACTTTTCCTTCAGTATAGGCCATTTCAGTAAAAGCGGGAGCTAAGGCAGATACTTTGCACAGATGGTGCTGTCATCATCCTATAAAGATCTCACAGCCTGTTTAAAAGTAAGATTTCTAGCACTGGGATGGGATCTCAGTCTCCCAAACTGGCTGCTGTGGAAGATCCCTAAAGACTCCTTTCTGAGCCAGTCGCGAGGGAAGCGCCCGAGTTGGCAGCGGGGTCCTCTCCACTTTCTGACCGGTCACCCAACAGCAATGGCCGAGCGACAGTCAAAGAGAGAGAAGAAGTGGAGAGAGGGCCCAGCGAAGGGCAGAGCAAAAGGAAAATGAAAATTGGGGTGTCTCCACACGCTCCCAACCCAAGAGGAGCTTGGAGCTGGCGGGGTCTGCTTGGCACCCGGGGCTGCGATTTTGTCAGTCTGGGTTTATTCTCCTCCTCCATAGGGACAGCCCTCTCTCCTGTTCAGCCACCCCCGTGGGTCCTTCATGTCAGCCTTGCACGGTGAGCTGGATAAAACGCATTTATTTTGTAATTTGAGTGCGTGGTCAATACAGACCTCGCTCCACTGTGTTATTCTGCAGTAACTGGGATCTATAATATATGGAATATTCACCATTTCTTCCCACAGCCTTACTCACGGCATAAGGAGGAAGGACTGTGTTGTACTCTAATCCAACAGTGTACATTGTATGCGCCATAAATCTGTTGTGTTTACCCCTATATTTGTAGTAAAATAATGCTGTATCTTTGCATCTGGGCTGTCAAGCATTAGCGTTCCTTTAGTGCTGTCACTGTAGGAGAAACAACACCAACGATATACTATTATCACTACAAAGTGACAGGACTGTAGCTGTATCTGTGCTAATGTGCTGCACTGTATGATAATTACAAATGCTTTTCATACATATGCTTTTTTTTAAAGAGAGAGAGAGAGAGGAGTCTGAAGAGACTGAGCTGGTAGCACTGCACGAAAACCCTGTTCTCCAGGAGCTGCTCAGCTGAGAACCGGCAAGTCATTTCGTAGTTTCAGCCCCACCACCAGCACCTTCACATGACCCTGTCTGACATACACTCTGTCATGCGCTCCGTCATGTCAGCCTTGTTTTATAAATAAAGAATTAAAAAATTACTCACAGGAAGACTCCAGTTGGCTGTTTTCCTTTCCAGACACCCCAACCGAATATGCATTTGAACGGCAAAATGGCACTTAGACGGCATGAGTGAACACTGAATCCCTCAGTGCAAATGTATGTCAAGGCATGCAGCTGTATTTTTTCTGTCCCGTAGTATGTCAGGGTAATACTAAGCAACATCTAGCAGATCTGAACAATTTAACATTGGCATATCTCTCGCTTTATACTTCAGCATCCTAAAATAGCAGGTTGAGGAGTTTTCTTATACTCTGATGCTGATTTTTAATACATGTTGCAATAGCGATGTGTTGATATTCAAGCTGGGGTAGCAGGCTAACATGAGTTATTTCTAAGCAAGTGAGCCTGGCATAGGTCCTAGGCAAAATAATGGTACCACCACAGATGGAACACCTAGAAAATCAACAAGTGTTGGCCCACATGGTTTTATAGCAATTAGATCCTCTCAAACAAGTCCGATTTCCTTTTTCCCTGGAACTGGAAGTTGATTTGAGAAGCATATTGCCTGGACGCAGCAGATGTCTGCTATGCATCTGACAAGGCAGCTAATTCAATGAGTGGGATCACATGGGCCCATTCACATGGATTAATGTGAAGCCAAGTACAAGCTTATCCATCTAAAGGCAAAAAGGACATCCTGGAAAACAGTGGCTCAAAAAAATGGGTTGAAGACCACTGTGGGTAAGTGAGCAAACGTAAGCTGCTTGTGTGTGAAGAGTTAATGTAGTCTGGTGTATGTTAACACGGGAATGAGTAAGAGTAAGGAAAGATTTCTTCTCTCCACAGGCAAGTGCTCACATCAAGGCTGGATTATGAGATGCCAATCTGATGTTCGCACTTGTAAAAGGGCGCAGGAACTGGAGAAGGTTCAGAAAAGAGCCACAAAAATAATTTGAGGACGGGAGAAAATGCCCTACAGTGAATGGTTTTAAAAAGCACAATCTGTTTAGATTGTAGAAAGGAAGAGTGAGAGGTGACTTGATTAGCGCGTAAGTACCTTCGTGGGGAGAAAATACCAGGTACTAAAGGGCTCTTTAATTTAATGGAGAAAGACATAATAAGAACTAATGGCTGGGAGCTGAAGCTGGAGAAATTCAGACTAAATAAGCCACGAGGTTTTAACAATGGAGGTGATTAAACACTGGCACAAAGTCCTGAGGGAAGGTGAGTGTCCTCTGTCTCTTGATAGTTTCTGTTCAGGCCCCGGCTTCTTTTTTGGAAGAGATGCTCTACCACCAAGGATTTGCCTTTTTGCAGGGGTAAAACCATTTCTTATAGTGAAGGATGGGTCTCAACAAGGCAATGGGACCTCCTGGCTGAAAACTGCTGTAGAAAATTGCTTTCCCACCTGGATGTGCCAAGGGTAAAGGGACCTCTTCTAATGAAATATGACATTTGGGTCCACAGGGCTTACAGAGGTGGCTGAAGAGCTGCCAGCCCAGGGTCTCAGTTGGAGAGATGCAGTTCAGCATCTGAGGCCACTCATTTAGCACGAATGCTCTCCCATACCATTGGTACCTCATTTCCCATTCCATCTCCAGCTCAGACCTTCCCTCTGCATTGACAGATGTTGCTGTCAGGGCCTACAGAGAGGTTCATCTTCTTCCACCCAGAAGCATTTGGTGGTCCTCTGAAGTTGAATCTCTCCCTGAACTCTGCAAGAAGAAGAACATGTCCCCTCCCAAGGCCAAGTCCCAGGTATGTAAACCAGTGCCAGTCCAGTGGTGCAGCCATGGACTGAACTGTGCTTATTCACACAAACTGGAGATCCAACTTCAATCCCGTTCATGTTTTTCTTTGGTGACCCCTTTTAATTCCACACTGGTTAATGTTAAAATCGTCTGCTAGTTAAAAAAACAGAAGCTTTTATTGCCTAAGTTGTATGTGGGATGTTATCTTTGTTGTTGTGCTGTGAGATTTTCAGTGTATTTCCAGTTTCTTTAGCAACAAACAGCGATGTTATCATGACTCCCTTTGCAGTACACATGCACTGGCATTTATTCTGCATGTGGTTGCTTGGCCAGCTTGAAAATACTCTGCTATCCCTCCACCTATCTATAAACATTTCAGTCGCCCAGACGTGGAGCCAAAGCAATACCAAGTGACTTATGTGATGGCTTATTCACCATAAATAATGAGTAGTGGAAGAAAAATACCACTGTGAATAGTTCAAAAGCCATCAGTGGATAGAAATATGTTCCCATGATAAGTACATTTGTAATAACAGAGCACATTTATACAAAACAAACTGTTCAGAGTTAATTTCTGAGAGAAGAAGAAATCCAGCATTAATGGAATAAATGGCTAATCATGTGTCACTCCAGCTGCTTTAGGGAACTGCCACAAGCCTTGCCCATTTCCACAGAAAGCCAGTAATGTATCTCAGTGTTTAACCACTAGACCGAGCTATTGCAATGAACTGCTGGTGGCAGCAGAAAGGTCAGGCCAGCACATGGATTTTAAGAGATTGTTTTAACCAAGACAGACATTCTGAGATGCAACCTCCCACCAGCTCAAGTCTTTGACCATTTCTGTTCCTGACAGCATGCTCAGGCATGCATTTTGTGTGCATATATCTTCACTTGTAAAAATTTTCTATTTAAATCTTAGCGTTTTATCACTTGAGGGCATCATTTCCTACTTCTCCACCTCCCTGGGAGTCTAATTCCTCCATCACCTCCGTTGCATCTGTTTCTCCTGTGGTCCTAGTATCAGGAGTAAGTCATCTGTATACAGACTAGTTTCTGGTACTTGGTCTCCGGACTTAATTTCTTCTACTCCTTGGTGATTTGGTACAGGTAAGCCAATAGTTCATTTCCTAATATTAAAAATATAAAAATAGAGGTACAAGAAGAGAGTGTTTTCCCTGGGGAAACTGGTTAGGGTCCTGATCTTCACAAAACTGTTAGAAATAGCACAGAGTTTTCTATAGTGGTTTGGCTCAATTTCTAAATTATCTTTTGCTGGAAAAAAATATTGGCAGGACTTCAAAATTCTCAAGCAATCTTATCAAGTGCTTTTGAGAAAGCTGCAGCTAGTCGTTTGGGGGGATTAACTCTGATTTGTCACATTCATTCCTAATAATTGTTAACAAATCCAACCCAAGCAGAACACACATAATTTTCATTTTTCCAGTAAGATTTGGATTTCTGTTCCGTTATCACTATCTGAGGGACGTATGTGGAAATCCAAGAAATAAGGGACACCTGCGCAATGGACGCAGCAAAATGTCGGCTGTGGGTTGTAATGTCCTGGACGGAGGATGCAGTGGGGAGGATCCCGTTGTTGGATGTTTCGATAGCTGCTCTGGGAGGACCATGGGGCAAGGCACAAAGGTGCAGACCTCATAAGGTGTCTAGGTAGGCTCCTGATGCCAAGTAAGGTTAACGGCAGTGGTCTGTGTGAGTACCATTGGCCCAAGGAGGAATGGGAGAGAAGTTTTAGACACAAAGTTTAATTTGCTAATGAGGATATTATGTAGCAAGATCTCAACAGTATAATTTCCAAATGCTCTCAGAACCGAGTACACAGCAGGCCAATTAGAAGTCTCAAGGCATATGGGAAAAATGTGCACGGGATCAGGATCTGGACCTGCTAGAAACTGAATAAATGTTTTGAATTGGTGGAATGTGCCCATGAGATGCAGGTTCCCACATGGCCAAAACAGACCTTGGCTGGAGGTGGCGTTTAAGAATATGGTAAAAAAACCAACAGCTGAAACAATGATAAATATTTGCAAGTGTCTATTTGAATGCTAGAATTTTTACAATTAAGATAGGTGAACGGGAGACTCAGTTCTAAAGGAAGGTATTGGTTTAAGAGGCCTTCTAGATACCTGACAGCAAGGTAGTAATCGGTGGGACATTCATACTAGGGTGTCATTCATACAGTAACAACAGAGTAATTGGCATCAGTTGGGGAAGAGACACTAGGGAGATTTTATAGATCAATAAAGTAAAGAAGTTCACTGTATCAATAAGTAGCATGCAGTTCCTATGGACTGAAATTTTGTGCATACGTGGGAAGAAGTGGCATGGTGGCTGTAAGCTGCACTCTGCGGGTAGGCGACAACTCCGTGATGGTGCACAGGGTCATCAAGTACTGAGTAATGTTAGTTGGTCTCTCAGGGCTGAAAACACAAAAATAAAAGTAGACTTCAATTACCCCCATGGTGATTAGTGACTATTACAAAGGGGTGAGGTGCTGAGACTACATTTTCAGGCAGCATAAGTGACTGTTTCTTTGGTGAATAGGAAAGAGGAGAAGCAACCTTTGATTTAGTATGGAGCAGTCCAGGAGACCTGGTTCAAGGTGTAACCATCAAAAAGCGGCTCCATAAGAGTGACCGTAATAGACTGAAGTTCAATACTCTATAGGAGAGGGGGGAAAAAAGCAGAAATCACTCTGATAAAGTTTAAAGGGAAACTACAAAAAAAATGAGGAGACTAGTTAAAAGGGAATTTAAAGGGAATGGCTAGAAGGGTAAAGTGATTGAAAGTGGTGGGGATACTTTTGAAAGACATTGTATTAGAATCTCGGACACATTATTAGAAAACTTTAAATGGACAAAAATAATTCTGGCCATGGTTATAGAGAAGCATAAAAGAAGCGACTAGAACTAAAAAGACATCTTTCAAATGAGGAAAATAAACTCCGGCAAGTTAATGTAAAACCATATTAACATGGGCCAAAAATGTGTTTGAGAAAGAACTTGCTAAAGACATAAAAACTAATGATAACTTTATTTCTTTCAAGCATTAGAAGGCGAGTGTATGCCATAGGGCTAGTACAGCTCATGGAAGATCAGAATTCAGTGAAAGAAAGGGCACAGCAGGAAAGTTAAATAAACAGAGGAATTTAGTAATGTTCCCACATGGGAAATTTTCATTACAAGGGATGAGTATAAGGAACTGGTTTATATTTTAGGCTTGAAATTAAAAATTGAATAATAAAAATTCATCAAGACCAGATGGTATTTTCCAAAGAGCTATGAAGGAATCAAAAAATGAAATTCCAGTCTATTAACTGTTCTGGGAAATCTGTCACTTCAATCTACCTAGGCAGCAGAAATTAGAAGGAGGAGAATTTCTTGCCAATTTATTAAAAAGAGTTGAAGGGGAAATATAGAAAGCTGTGAAATGGGAAGCCTGATTTTTTACAAGGGAAGCTGGAAGACACTATAATAAAGAGCAAAATAAGCAGGCACATAAGGCAGAACAAGATGTCTCATCCAAAACTGACCAACAACAGAGCACTTCTACATCCTGGAGGCGAGAACAGATGTAGCCCTGAGTACTTGGATTTCCAAAAGCTTTCAATAAAGTTTGCCCCAAAAGCAGTTATGGGATAAAAGGAAAGGTCCTTATACGGTATAATGGCCACTTAAATGACATGAAAAAATGCAGGAATAAAAACCTTCATGTCTCAAGGGAGTAGTGCTGGAGTCAGGGGAATCTGGCTGCAACAGTAAACGGTGCCAGGGAACCTTCCTGGGCAGTGGAATTCACTAATTACAACATGATACTGTTAAATTTTTAGCCTGGCCTCTGGCTTGGTTTTTCCCAGCCAACTCGCGCCGTACTGCACAATTCACAGGCACCACAGGGCCGTCGGTGCAGCCCAGGGTGATTTCCAATGGTCAGCGTGGGTACGACCAGCCTTTTCTGGAGGGTGGGAGAGGACTGGACATGGTATGGACATTGGACAAGGTATGGACATGTGTCATGCCATGCCAAGTGTGATATAAGGATGCATAAAGATATAATATGAAGGTGCATAAAAATTTAATCTTTACAGGGAGTTCTTGGGAACATCAGTGCAATCCTTGGTAGTGCTTATAAAGGAAATGTTAGAAAACAAAGAGAACATTAGGAGCAAGCAGAAAACAATTTACTGCATGTATAAATCCATGGAATGACCACATTTCGAATATGATGATGACCAATTACCGTCATGGGCAAGAGAGCCTCGACTTGGGGAAATTAGTTTAATTTATTACCAATCAAATCAGAGCAGAGTAATAGAAATAAAACCAAATCTTAAAACACCTTCCCCCACCCCTCCCTTCTTCCCAGACTCAACTTCACTCCCAATTTCTCTACCTCCTCCCCCTGAGCAGGGCGGGGGGACGGGGAATGGGGTTGGGGTCAGTTCATCACACGCTGTCTCTGCCGCTCCTTCCTCCTCAGGGGAGGACTCCTCACACTCCTCCCCTGCTCCAGCGTGGGCTCCCTCCCACAGCAGACAGTCCTCCATGAACTGCTCCAACCTGAGTCCTTCCCAGGGCTGCAGTTCCTCACAAACTGCTCCAGTGTGGGTCCCTCCCATGGGTGCAGTCCTTCAGGAACGACTGCTCCAGCATGGGTGCCCTGCGGGGTCACCAGTCCTGCCAGCAAACCTGCTCCAGCCTGGGCTCCTCTCTCCACAGGGCCACAGGTCTTGCCAGGAGCCTGCTCCAGTGTGGGCTTCCCACAGGGTCACAGCCTCCTTTGGGCGTCCCCCTGCTCCGGCGTGGGGTCCTCCACAGGCTGCAGGTGAATCTCTGCTCCACCGTGGTCCTCCATGAGCTGCAGGGGGACAGCCTGCCTCACCATGGTCTGCACCACGGGCTGCAGGGGAATCTCTGCTCCGGCGCCTGGAGCACCTCCTGCCCTCCTTCTGCACTGACCTGGGTGTCTGCAGGGCTGTTCCTCTCACATCTTCTCACTCCTCTCTCCAGCTGCAATTGCACAGGATTTTTCCCCCCCTGTCTTAACTATGTTATCCCAGAACTGCTACCGTCGTCGCTGATGGGCTCAGCCTTGGCCAGCGGCAGGTCCGTCTTGGAGCCGGCTGGCATTGGCTCCATTGGACATAGGAGAAGCTTCTAGCAGCTTCTCACAGCAGCCACCCCTGTAGCCCCCTCCCCCCCCCCAACCTTGCCACGCAAACCCAATACACAAATTATCAGGCAAGAAGTTTAAAAACAACAAAGAAAAGATCCCCTGAGAATGCACAATTACACTTCATAAGATGATGTCTGAGCATGTTGTGGAGCCCAAAGGTACAAATAGGTTCAGGAGGCAGGGAAACTGATTTATGGATGAGAAGGATGTTGTCTGAAACATGGTGATGCAGAACAACATTCAACAAAAAATCCTTCAGCCACACTCTGCTGAAAGGAGGGAGACTCATTGGGAAATGCCACTCCATGTTTGTCCTATTTCTTCTGAGCATCCCATGATGACCATTGGCAGGGACTGGTAATGGGGAGGATGGATCTGACCCAGGACATCCCTTCTTCCATTCTTGTTACATCCCAATGCACGTTTGGCGACTTCCACAACATGGGGATTCTCAGTTGGGCGTTTTAACAGAAGCACTAATTACAGGAGTGGACAGCGGTGAATTAGAATTTCTGACAACAAAGGAAAAAGCTTATCTTTATTCTGTTTAGAGAACTAAAAGTATGATCAGTCTTTTAAAAAACTGGGACACGTATTTGTCAACAGTTTTTTAGAATTAAAAAATGCACTTTTTAAAATGTATGCTGGTGTCACATCTGATTCAACAGTGACATGAGCATATTTCTTGGTGTGGAGGGTTTTTTTTTCCCAGTAACTCCATGTTCTAATGAGCTTATAATGAATCACTGAACAAGCGTCATTGACACATGATTTGAGGATAGGACCAGCTCTTGACAGTGTCTGCACAGTCGCTTGGCTTTCCTCTTCATTCTTCACACCGTTTGTGGCATTGAAAGCTCCTTCTATCAGGCTGCTTGATCCTGGTGAGCACATGGTCAGGAAAATAGTATGTCTTGCAAAAGCATATTGTATCTTTTATTTTAAGAGCTCGTCACAATGAATTGAAAGAATTTGATGCGGTAGGACACCAGAACCCCACCAAACTCAAACCCACTTGAACTAACAAATAAAGGGTCAGATTCCTGCATGGGGAGTTAGTCATCTGTGGCTCTTGGAGGCATCTAAATCTCACCCAGTGAATTGTCTCTGACGTTCCCAGCAGTCTATTAGATTTAGATGGATGAAGGTCCTTAGTTGGGTAGCTGGTCCAGCTTCCACCTGTGCTGAGCCATGCCCTTCACCGCCTCTAACCATGACCAGACCATCTCGCAACTCACTTTCCTCCCACTGAGTGTCTAAAAGTTGTGCATCCACCAGCTGCAAAGCCCTCAACAGTTTTTATGCTTAGAGGTGAGAAATGAGGTCTGTGGAGATCTGAGCTCAGTTATGACCAGGCCTGGGCCAGGAGGCTGGGGAGGCAACAGCGCGATGAGCCAGAATGAAGTGAAGAGTGAAGAAAGAGGGGAGATCAGGTGAGATGACCAGCACTCCCGGTACCAGGAGATGCACAGGGAGATGCTGCTGCATCCAGGGACTTGATACCCAAAGTCCAGGCTGGACTGCCTTATGAAGCTGGCTTTCAACATCCTTCTGGGGATGGTGTGAATTTTTCAACACCCTCTGCCTAAAAATACTGCACTACTGGGCCACATATATATATATATATATAAATATATATATAAAAATATAATTTTTCTTTGCCTCGGAACAGAGAAATCATCAGTCAGTGGCCAGCCTCTAAAAGGCATAAGCCACCAGGAGGAATATGAAACATGCCTGGTGGAGTGCTGCTCTCAGCAGCTTGCAGGAGAAAGCCACCTTCAGGTTCCTCAGGGAATGAGGGTCTTGAATTCTGGCAGAAAAAGGGAAAAAGGCAAGGGCTGGCAATCTCCTTCTCCTTGCAGGGTCGGTGGCCTTCCTGCTAGAATTTTACTCCATCCTCATCTCTCCCTCCTGTCTCTGATGGAGCTGGGTCAGCCACCTCTGGACCCGGGAAAATCTCTGTTCCTTGAGGCGAAGGGAGCAGCGTTTGTGCCGAGAGCCCTCACGATGCCTTCCCCTCTGCAGCCTGGCTCTGCACGTCTGCTTGGCAGCACCAGTGCTAAATTAAACCGGATTGCACTTTTCCCACTTTAGTAATTTAGATAAAAGTAACATTTTGTTTGAGAGCAGCAGCAATTATACCCTGGGGTTTGGGATTAACATAATTAATACTTTCTCAATCTCCAAATGTCCCCCTCCCACCCCTGCTTCTGCTGCAATCTGAGTCTTGTCTTTCAGTGACGCTACAGTGGTTAGCATTCCCCCAAAAAGGGGCTTTGTACATAATTAGGGAGTGTTGCATGTGTTTAGGAAGGAGCATCTCGGAAAAAAAAAAAAGAGAACTGTATCGCAGTGCATTAGTGTCTGTATCACATGAAAAGCCTGTCACTTCACCACCCAGGGAACTAATGAAGATCCCAATTATACAGCAATAAAATATACATATGCAGTACAGAGGGGCTTATACATTTTTAATTTTTTTTCCAAAGCCAAATGCACAAAGAAAATTCTAATTAGCGGTTTTGTCATTTTTAAATAAAAAGGTATGCCGTTGCAGGAAACACCCAGGAGTTGCATTTCATCCCCCAGCAAACCGGTGCGCGGGCAGCCTGCATGCCCTGCCGCAGTCCCAGCATCATCCCCCTCCCTGCCCTGCCGGCAGCTCCTTGCTCGCCTGGAGGATCCTGGGAGGAGGAAACCACATTTTTTGGCAGTGACCCCAGCAATTCCCATGCCCTCCACAGCACATCACTATCTAGCCAACCCGTCCCCTCTCGTGTGCCCCTCTCCTCACTCTAAGGAAGCCCCTTCGCTGCTTCAATCGGCTTTGCATTGCTAATGAAGATTTTCCCTTTCGCAGGGAGATCAGAGCAGCGAAGACCCAGCAGGTGGGCTCTGGGGGTTTCCATGCCCACCCTGCGAGGTGCCAGCAGGACAGCAGCGGGCATCCGCGCCACCGGCTGCACTCTCCAGCTTGGGTCTGCTTCTCCCTGGTGGTTGTCAAAGCTGGAGGGATGGCTGTGGCTGCCCAGCCCGACTCTGGCCTCGACAGGGAAGACCCATCATGAGCTGCATGACAATAAGAAAAACATAGGATGGAGCTTTAGCAGCAAAACCAGCAGCTTCCAGCAAAAATCCCCTCATTTCTCTCTAGACCAGAGGCCTGGAGATAGTGGGGACTGGTGAATAGTGCCCCTATTAAAAAGAGCCTAGCAAAGGGCATTTGGGGGCGAAATACGTGAAAACTTGCCCCTTTTCCCCACCCATTTGTAGAAGACCTCCATTGTGTGATCATTCACTGTTACTTTCCATGGCGCTCCTGACCTGTGTGCCCTGGGAACGCAGCGAGCCTGAGCCTGCACGGAGGAACCGCACACGTTTCTCCTCGCCGTGGGCTCACGTCCCAGCTGTGTTCCCGCTGCCTCAGCCCCCTGCTGCGCTCCGGTCCCACCCCCGATGGGAACCACAGGGGTGCAGGGGGAAGGATGCCCATCCTCACCTCCGCACCATTCCCTGCACCTGGAGACAAGGTTTGCAATCGCAGACCTCCGCCCAACGCTGCAGACAGCACGCGCGGTGCAGATGGACTTTTAGACAGTTTAGCTGCACCTTCATGAACTTGTAAAAGATAACATTTTTTCTTTCCTGTGGTCCATAATACATACAAATCTGGCTGTTGTCCACAGGAACAATAAAACACATACCTAGCCAGGCTGCCACCCCTCCCAACCTTCAAATGTTGCTCCAAACCAGGAAGGTATCAGAGCTGTTCAACAAAACAACTTTAAGAGCTTTTAAACATTAGCATAGCAATCTATTTCCCTTAATTGCACCCAAAGAAATGATTGACCTATTTGAGATTCCGTTTCCAAAAAAGTATATGTAAAAGCATCAATCTGAGACAGGAGCTCAACTTGGAAAGTTTCAGACAAAATACTCAAGATCTGGCAAGGTTTTAAGCAATTCAGAGCAATGTTTTAAAACGGAGCTGTCAGGCAACCTGAAGCATAAAGCAGTTCTGCCAGCTCCTCTTGTAATAAAAATAAATGATCATTTGTTGCTTTCTGAATTGTAATATGCAGATGAGGGAATATATTATACAATGTCCTATGTCCTAAACTCCATCTTCATTTAAATTTTAAAGTCACTATAATATGTTGCATAAATATAAGGGTAAAAAAATCATTACTGATGATAGCATAATTCTGAAAAGTTTTCAAGCATGCAAAAAGCACAGGAATTGTTATTTTGACATTAATCAGTGAGTAGGCTCTGAGCATATCAGAGTTGTGACAGACATAGGATCATTATCACCAGACATGGCAGGAACTTTCACCTACCGTGGAACTATGGAGGGTGGGGAAAAATCCTTCATTTTTCCAGCTACAGAGATATCGAAAATGTTTAAAATGCATATGGTAACAATAGTTGTTGAAATTTGTTTATGGAACCAATTAGAAGGTGTTGAACAAAAATTTTCAGGGTGAAATTCGCCCTCACGTAGCCCAGCTGAGACTAACGGGCCACTCAGTTCTGGCTAAGAGGGTGCAGGTGGTGCAGAGATCTCCTGCTGGGATGCACTCAGCTGGGGTGCCCAGCCTTTTGCTGAGGAGCACACCTGATGTCTATCAGCTGTTACACTGAGTTTTCCGGCTCCTACGTGCTCTGCTGAGTCTCTCTGCAGAAAGGTAGATATGGTCCCCTCTCTATTGAGCCTCCTGTAGCGACACGGGTACTTTAGTGCTGCTTGAGCCCTAAGAATAAGAGTGAAATGGCTCAGATAAAGTAGATGAGCGCCTCTGTTTTAATTTTTTCTCTCTCTAAGTCACAAAGTTCATCTTGAAATCCTGGTATATACCTGACTGCCTTCCTAATTACTGTTATCTTAGCTACTATGCCAGTTTTAAATTGCAAGTTGAACAGGAATAAAAAGCAAAGAAAGTTTAATTAATTGGTTAATTAATTATTTCTCCCTCTTTTAATAAGAAGATAATATTCACAGAGACAAAACAGGGGCAAAGATAAATGCTGCAGCTGGTTCACTGTGGTGGTGCTGGTCCCCATTGCCAGCGGCTGCCCTGCAGTCATGTGCCCTTGAAATCAGAGGCTTTTCTCCAGGTTCCCTCTGCTCCATCCTCCCACTACGTGAAGGAGCTGTGAACCGAGCAGTAAGAGCTGCTCCTGAATTGGGTAAAGGTTTTCAGAAGGCCAGCACTAACAGAAAGTTTGGGAGAAAACAATCTAAGGTAAAAAAAGAAATTTTTTTTTTTTTTTCTGATTGCTTCTCAAAAGCCTGCAAGCAGCCAGGACTCCTGTTGAAAATGTTGAAGTAAAGAAATCAATGATGCCCAAGGAGAGATGTACCCCTGGCAGGCAGTGCCCTGGGTGACAGCCTCCTCCAGGTGCTGCAACAACAGCTACCAAAGGCAGTTCTAAAATCTGCCCTGTGTTGGGCACAAGGATGTCCAGGGATTTGATTAACTCACCCCTTTGCAGAAGTTAATGCTCTAGCAGCAACATTTTGGGTGAACAGCAGAGGTGTTCGTAAGCAATTCCACCAGCAGGACACTGCCATAACTTCAGGGCCATGAAACCGAGCAATGATCAATGAATGCTGGATAGATTCTGCCCAGGTTAAAAAAACCCCAACACCCTAGATCTATCAAGGGAGGAGGATGTATAACTGCATTGCAGCTAGCTGAGCTACCTGGGGAGATATTTAGAAGCCAAAATATTTGCCACACGGATATCCAGAGGCTGAACATGACAGATTTGGAAATAGAACTGGCTAATTTTTTTTTAGGTGACTTTTCAGTGCGGAGGCAACTTTTGCAGTAATGTGATTTTTCACAGGGAGACATACAATAAAAAATGTGGTCAACTTTTTCTTGTGGTACTATTAATAAATACTGCATTTGGTTTGCTAAACAAATGCATCTGCGTCACATAAGGAGATTCACAAAACTCAGCTGCTGTAATGAATGTATCAAGGTAGTCTCCAAACAAGTGTGTGGAAGGCTGCTCAGGAAGAATATGTAAGGAAAGGCTTTGGAGCTTTTTGGAGAGGTCCTACCATGACCCTTCAGGGGAGAGCTGAAGATAACACAGAGATGCAAGGTCTGGGCCGAGGACATGCTGAATGGGCTGGTAAGCATGTACAAAGCATTTTTTATGAGAAAGAACAGAAAAGCGGAGTTAGTGCAAGCAGAAAAATTATTCTACAGTGAACAAATGAGATGACCTGGCTGAGAAAATCCGAGGTGAGGATTTGGGACAAGGTGTGTGGCAGCAGTAGGGTGTATGGGTTGGAGTGGACCAGACATAGGAAATAGTTCAGGGGGAACACATGGGTCATGGCTTAGGGTGAGAAAGGGTAGAGAAACCATAGGGAATTTCTGGCAGAACCTCCAAAAGGGTGGCATTTGCTGAATTAACAAACGTCAGTTCAAATTTAGATGGAGGGCTGCGCCGTTTCCAGCTAAAGCACGATGAGACTGTGATGTGAATGATTTGTGAGGGTTCTGGAAGCACGGGGCAGGGACTAGCCTCCTGTGCTGTGGCACATCTCCCCTCAGACCCCGCTGTGTCCCCCATTCCCCCAGGACTGGGCTCAGAGCTCCCTCCTTGCAGGACAACCCTTTTTCCAGTACACAGATGACAAGTATTTCCCTGATTGACACCCATCTGCTCCCATGCTGCTGGTCCTCTGTTCCCAAACTCACTCTTCTCCTACTTGATTATTTTTCCCCATTGTCTTTAAGGGAAAAAAAGCTCCATCCTTTATCAGCTTTCTTCATGGCGACACAAGTTTGTGTCATGTCTTCTTTTCAGGTGGCTGGTTGCCCCTGTGGCTCTGGGAGAGCCCGAACCCAGCTCTGCAGGTGATGACCGGTGTGTCTGGTCACACCACACCTCTAATTCCTGACTTCTCGTGAAACCATCCCAGCCTCACATTTGCCTTTTCCACAGCCATATCACATACCAGTTCTTGTGCTATTCGTTAACAAAGGTATTAAAGACATTTGAATTTGGAACAATTTCCCCAGTGGCTTCCCTCCAGCCAGCCCTTGCAGCTTTGCCCTAACTTTTCTCCTAAGTACCCTTTCAGACTGGTCCTGATTGTCCCTTACTGTAGTTTAGATAATCTTTTCCTATACGATGCAGAGTCAAAAGCTTTTCTCCAGCGTGAGTGGTTAGAGGTACTACCTTTCTTTCCTGAGAAAACCATTTTTTTTAATTTAAAGTTATCAGGTTAGTCTTGCACCATCTAGCTTAATAAACTCATGTTGAGCTCTAATGTCTTTTCATTTATCCTACATCTTTAATTCTTCTCTGTCCAAATTGGCTCTAACAGCTCACATACCGCAGGGATCAAACTAGCCGGCTGATAGGTGCCGCTTCGCTCTTTCCCTTTGCCCTGGGAACTCCCCTGCCTACTCTTTGTTCCTCCAGTGCCACCCTCAACTTAGTAGATTTATTTGAAATAATCATTACTGGACCTGCAATTTGATGTTCTGGTTATTTTTAGAAGTCTGAGGTTGAGATTATCAGGCCCCCTGGCTCCAGTGCATTGAGTTGTTCAAAAGTTGCTCCTCCGCGGATCTGATCGGCTCCATTTTCATACCCTCATTCACAGCAGCATCCTGCTGTTGCGCCTGCATTCAACGTTTTCTTCATTAGTGAAGACTGACACAAAATATATATGTAGCTTTGGGGCTATATCCAGAAGATCTTTCATCTTCACTGTTAGTGATCAGCAACCCCCCGTCTGTCTTCTCTTTTTATTCGTAACACGAGTGAGTCCTTTACAATTTGCTTCAATTCAATTTTAACTCAGCTTGACTTTTACCAATTCTCACTTTTTCCCTACACATTTTGAGATTCAAGATGTAGGTTTATTTGCTGCTCCATTCTTTCTTCCTGTCCTTGCAGTCTCTCTGTTTGGTCCTAACAGACTTTTGGACAAAGTCATTCATTGTGCTAAACCTGGAGCCCAGTCCTCCAGGAATTTTCCACTTGCTTTGGAAGCCCATGACAGATACTTTTGCGTATTTGATTTCAACACATTCCCACTGCTTCCTCACTTACATCCCTGAGCTGCTCAGGACAGTTATCTTAGTTCGTTTGGCTTATTATCCTCTGCCCTTTGAAATCAAGAGTCTTATTTGCAGATAATAAAGTGAGTCCTCCATTTGTCTGAACTAAAATAATTCAAAATGAAGTGATTTATTAGTGACTGGCTCTGCTAGTCAAGTCCAAATGTAATGCTGTATCACACCCTGTTGGTAAAAGAGTTGTGGAGAAGGTGTGTTGCCTGTCACAGGCAGGAACGTCTCGGGGGGGTCCAGCCCAAAGTGTGTCGTGAACTGCATCTCACCTTCCAGAGCATGATGCTGACTCCAATGGAAGGTGCCCAACCTCTCTGCTCGTACTGAAACAGCTCCAGGAGCAAGAAACATCATTTCCCTCTGGTGCTTTCCAAGAAGAACCTGATTTAAGAGGCAGAGAGAAAGGACAGTCACGTGGAAAGACCGCAGATGTGTACCTAACTTTTCTCAGAATTGCATTTTATGCCATTTCAAGGGGCTCACTGTTTTTCTGCAAATAACGAGTAGGAATAGGACCTAAATTAGGAGATGCTCATGATTGGGAGCTGTTTGCTGGGAGTATGATCTAGGAGAGGGGTGGATACCAGTGGACTATTTTAGCAATGACAACAGAGTAGAAAAGCTCCTCTATTTCTCAACTAGCTTAAAAATCACAGCAAAGTGTCACAGCCAAACCCTATCTTGTAAGAGTTTGTTTCTCCCGTGTGCTATCCCTGCACCTCCACAGCTGGTACCCATTGGTGCCATCACACTATTTGCCTCAGAGCCAGCCTGAACTATTCCACCTCAATCAATTCATCTCAGCTACTTAGGCCAGCAACTCAGGAATACGAAACGCCATTAGCCTTTTATCTCAAAATGCACTTGTCTCAGGAATCTACCTGTCCTTTTTCTCTGTTTCTCCAGTGAGAAATTAATGTGTCTGTCAACAAGTGCCCTTCCATTAAACCTGCACTTGTTTATTTTAAAATAAAAGTAAGCTGCCACACTGAGCATAAAAACATGCAGCGTTTTATGTGGGAATCTGAAAGAATATTATATTAAAATGCACATTTCTTTGCTTCTCTTCTGAATCTCATGAGACTCACTTCCAGGGAATTTCAGCTGGCAACTGCTTTCCTCTGCATTAATGTGAATCAAGCGTTTTCAACTATTAAAGTTTCTTCATGTAATACACAACCCTTTAGTGAAGTTTGCTTTAAAATAAGCAATGAAACAGTTCTTTGGCCCACCATCTCCTGTGGTCCTGCGGTAAAACCTGCAATTGCACACCCTGGTTCACCAAGGCAGGTCTGGAGAAATGTGGCCGAGCACAGCACCTCGATCCTGAGCGGCTGAGGATCCCCGATCCCAGGAGCAGCCTGATGGCAGGAGAGCATTCCTGGGGGAGGGCACAGAGGAGGATCCCACTGACCCCAGTACCTCTTTGCATCCCCACTGTAGGGTGAACTGGCCATGGGACAAGTCCCAGACTCTCAGCAAAATACACGTGCCTGGGGTGGTGTAATGAAATTTGAAAGGCGTCATCCACCGCTATCGTGCCCCACGCAGGGGTCTCCAGAGCTCCGGTTTCAGCCCCGCTGCACATGGAGCCGGACTGGGGACATCCTGCACTGGAGGTGTAAATCTCACCCACAAGATGACCCTATGCACGGTTTGCTGGGGGTCTGCAGGTAAAAGACCTGTGGCTCCCCAGGGGCTCTTGCACACAGGAGGATAGCTGGAAAGACTGCCTGGGCCTCTGTTTTTTGCATTTTTATTTTCTCTGCACAGTAAAGTATCAACTTTATACTGATACATACTCTGCCCTGTCACCCTATCCAGGTCACTATCTCCAAATCCTGTGCAAATCAAACTCAAGTTGAAGAAGAGGATGGTGGGAGCTTGGATGCGCAGTGAGTCTCCTTGGAGCATGAAACACGGGCGCTGGCTTGTCAGAAAATAGCTGTGATATGGATGTGTGTGTTCAGCCCGTGAGGCTGCTGTAATTAAAAGTCCTCGCTGGGATTCTGGCTAACCCTTAGCTTTATACACACAAGGATGTCAAATGTCAAACTGTCTCCCCAGCTCCAGCAAAGCTGGCCTGATGAGACAGCCGCTAGTGAAGGCAGAGCGGTCTATTGGGACATCTGGCATTCAGCGTAATTGTTTATGAGACAAAACTTGCCAGAAGCAGCATCAGGCCAAATTGGAAAGAACTAATGGCTAAATATTGGGGAATTATCTGGCTCAAGCAGTACGGCCCAGCCTGGTTAATTAGGAGTTTGCAATGAATATAGAATCGCTGTTAATTTTAACCCACCATGCCTTTCCTGAGGCAAAATAGTGAGAGTATCAGTATTATGTGATTTGGTAAACGGTGGAAGGGAATGTTTAATAGTGGTGGATTTTCTTCTTTATCTTAAGTGCTTCACCCTTCATCTAGCAGACACACACCCACTCCAGCGAGGCAGCTAAGCTGATGGCAGCAAACACACCAGGATTCAGCCCCAAGTGCCTTTTCAGTGCCTTCTGCAGAAATTTTTCCATGGTATCAGTACTCTGATGCCTGCCCATTGCAGACGGAGCATCCCTGCCTGGTGCTGCAGGCTCCCAGCCCCATCACAGTTTCCCTCAGTCCCCGCAGGGCAGCCCACCACTGGGTTCCCCCTCTGCTGAGCAGGAGCCAGGGCGTTGCTGCTGTGGGGAGAGCTGGGGATGTGAGGTAGGACGAGGGCAATGCATATCCCAGGTGCTGCTGCAAGGGGTGTCTGGGTGGGCAGGACAGGCAGGGGACATCTCCATGGGGGCCCGGGGCAAGGGGGCTGCACTGGAAACGAGGGGAGAGGGGGAGGCCAGGAGCACTGAAGGGGCTGGGATCCATAGGTGGAGGGGGTCTGGGGCAGGAAAGAGGTGTAATGAAGTGGGAAAAGCTAAGGTGTAGGATGGGGCTCTGCAGTGGGGCCGGAGGGATCGGTTGCTGGGGTTGAGGGTACAAAGGGCTGTGTCAAAGGGGGCTGATGTTACTGGGGGACACTCCTTGCCACTGGAGCAATCCAGTTCAGGGATGGGAACATGGACGTTGGGATCCTGCCTCCACCTTGCACAGGGGGAATGGTAATTTTGTGCGTTGTCACACCTGAGCTAAGCGTCTTTGTTGGTGCCAAGGGAGTTCAGGTCATATGCTGTTCCTCTGCTTACAAAGCAGCCACTAAAATGATGTAGTAAGGCTTTGTTTGTGGTGTGTGCTGAGACTACGTCCTCAAATAGCACAGCTGGGTGCTCCTCCGGGGCAGTGCTGCCCAAGGATGCTCTCTCCTGACCAGTTTAACAGCTTTGGGTTTTGCCTTCCTCAGTTTAGACATTAATGAAACAGCTGTGAAGGCCATGATGGCTGGCAAAGGAATCTACCTTATGCCAAATCCATAGTTTCCTCCAAAGATGAGTGCTGCAGTGCAGAGGAACTCAAGGGGCATGATGACAAATACACTAATAAGCATCCTGTTTGTGTCAGCGCTTAGACAGATGAGGGTTGTGACACTGCAGATATCATCCTATGAGCAGATGAACTTGGCTCGCTCCAACAGTCAGATAAATACTGGCCTGATGAGCGATGGAGAGCCCACCAAGCCTCAGCAATCCCTTCTGAGGCATCTTTGACTTTTCTGTGATCTGTTCAGCCTCACCATCATGTCGGGGGGCTGTTTGTATGGCACCTTGATGACAATTCAAGTCAGGTTGCTTTGAGTGAAATCTTCCGACTGATTAAAGGTGGTGACATTTCCACCCTCAGATATTGTTTTATGCATTAACCCACAAATGGTACCAACTCCCAAAGAGCAGAGGTGATTGTGGCAGATGACTGTAATAAGACTAAAACCATCTCCGGCTATTGTAAGTAAGAAACCACCACAGCCTGGAAGTCCATTCCCTCAACAAGCCAAATGAAATCAGTCTGGATTTTGGACCATTGCCTCTGGATACTTTCCATGGAAATATTCAAGCTTTCAGCAGGGTCTGGGGCATAGCTTGGCAAAAGAAACCTGCACTTATAATTCTCTCTATATATTAGTGCTGATTTGGGCGATCAGGCTTACATCTTGGCTAATGCTCCCATTTCATAGTTTCATATCTTGAATTTCAATGTTCTCAAACTGCACCCAGTGTTCCTGAACTGTAAATCTGATCTCCTCTGGAAATGCCTGGATGACAGTGACTTCAATATTAGAGAGTGATGTGCCTCAGTGCAGTATCACAGGAGGGTGACACTGATTGCTTTCTGTCTTAACTCAGGTATATGACTTTCCAAATGTTCATGAAAATTCCCTAAGTCACTCAGCAAATTCATACTCCATTGAACTCATGATCAAGATGTTGTCCAAGTACAGCATGAAGCATGAAATTATGGAAAGCAGAGCCACTAGGAAGGGTTGAAAATTTCCCCTTAATGGAAAGTTCAAATAAGAGCTTGGAAGCAATAGAGAGGCCTGAGACAGGAGGGGGTCTACATGCAGGACCAGGTCTGCTGCCCCATCATCTGACATTTTCCATGTGCTAACATGCATCCTCCAAGCAAAGGCATCTTTTACCTTCCTCTGGTGTGTCTCGTCCTGGCCAGTCTCAAAAACAAGCACTTATTTTGAACCACCTGAGTAATTCTTACTATTCATCTAAGAAAATATAAAATAATGATGTCTATTACTGCACTAGAAAACAAGCCCTACCTCTGTGCAACTTCCAGCCTGATCCCTCAGCCTACCCCTGCTCTTCTTCCCTCGCGTGCTCCACTTCTCTCAGGACCTTCTTCCCACAATCCAGGGAAGCTGACCTGAATTTTTTAGGAAGGAAGGCTTTTTCTGCAACAGGTTCCAAGTAAGGTTTCTTACTTAATTTAAACTAAGTAGGAGAAAAAACTTTTCTCTCTTTTTTTCCTCCCAAGGAAATAAATGATTAAGTCAGAATTTAAAGGAATTTAGGAACTAAAAATGCAGAAAGATACTGGGTGGGATTTATGAAAACACCTAGGCAAGAAATAAACCTTTGCTCCCCTTGAAATGCATTCCTTGCTGGTGCAGTGGTACAGCTGCATACATTTTATACAATTTGTACAAAGTCATTTTTCTTCTCAAATATTTAAGAACCTGTTATGCTGTTCGGAAAGCTCACTCAGGGGTATGTCATTTTAGCTTTTCATCAAGCTCCAATGCGTATATTTGTTAGTATACATTTTAAAACAAGCAAGCATTCCTCATTTACCTGGCATCAGTTAGAGATGCAGAATTTTTCGCTCTCCTTCCTGAGCAGAGCAATCTCAGAGAGCCACCACTGTTGAGTTACTGGATGAGTTGGTCAAGGTGAGATGTACAGGCAGCATTTTCTGCTCCAAACTGTCCTGTCTTGGAGGCAGCAAAGAGAGGAGGTGAGAAGAGGAGCAATACCCGTGTGCAAGGCTGGATGAAGGGTTTAGAGCTGAAACACAAACACTTTCACAAAAACTTGTCTGTTTGCACCCTCAAAAGCCAGAGGTGCCAGCACTCTGCAAGATGACTGACCAGCCTGCTTTTGGCAATGGGAGACGCAAGTTCCTTTAGCAATTCAGGCTGAGGAAGACTTAATATGCCTGAGCAATGGTAGGTCGATACTCCATGTGTGCGTGCTTACTGTTACTGATACATCCTCACCCCGGTGTTACATGGACCAGGAACACTGATGTTGGTAAATCATCAGCAATCACTAACTTAGTGAGAAAAGTTGGTGAAGGAAACTGCCTGTGATCTGCAGGAGACATGGGGTCAGAGCCGCTAAGAAACGTGCTGCCTGCCTGTCCTGCCAGGCTCTGCCCGCCCCGGTCGCCAGGACCCCCGTGCTGTTTTCTCACAATGACAGACAAGGTGGATCTTGCTCAGACAGGGGAGGGAGGGTTTGGGTGCTCCTGGTGAGGGCAGGCCAAGGGGACAGCTTGCCTGGATAATGGAAAACCCCTCAAAAAATAATTGCATGCATAACGTACACAGAAAATGGGAAGATGCCACAAAATGAAAGCAAAGGGTACTGGGGTAGGTGGAGCTGAGCGCTGGAGGATCTGAACATGCCCAGTGTGTTGTATGAAGATCACCAGCGTCTTTGAAGTCCTAATGTTAAAACCAGGTATTTCTGTCTATAAAGGTGTGCCCAGGTTAAGCAGAAGCTGGGGTGCAGCAGCCCTGGCTGTGAATCCCACACTGGGTTTGCAGAGAGGCAGTCCAGATGGCCGTCCAGAGCCCTCCTCACCCACCCGTGCCCAGCTGAATCTGCTTCCTCCAAAAAATATTGCCTTTTCCAACAAGCCCCCCAGCTATAAACCCTCCTCTGCAGAGCCGATATGGGCCTTGCTGGAGGTTGTGGCGATCCTTCGCGCTTGGGAATGCTCATAGGGTCTTGCTACATGTCCAAGGCATGGGGTAGCACTGAGGGTAGAGCAGGAGGCAGAGGTTCAGAAGGGACCATCAGCCTGAGCCAGTGTGCATCCCCCAAACACAGGCCCTCGCCCCGAGCACTGAGGGCTGCCGCATGCAGATTTCATAATTACTGTTTTTTCAGACAATTTTTAAATGGCCTTCAGCTCTGTGAAGATGAGCTGCAGGTAATATTCCACCAGCAGTTATCTGCATCACCGGCGTGCACCTGTGCAAATGGGGACGGCTGTCCCTGCATGGCTGCGGCGAGTGTGATTCCTGTTCATTTCCCACAGCATTGGTGTCGCAGAGCCTGGCGCGTTCGAATAACTGTGATTACAGCCTTACATTTTCAGTGATTCAATTAACAGCCTGATTAGTAGGATACTATTCCATTTTATAATTAGATTAATGAGAGCATTCATTCAGAAGTTGTTATCTCACTTAATAATGACCTCACTGATTATTCTATCTCCTTTAACTGAGTGACTGATTTTGATTAAAATAAATATAGCTCACAGCACCTGGAAATTCATTCTTCTATTTAGAAGGAATCTGATAGAAAGAGATTCCCTTTTAAGAATTTCTTGAGAGTGATTAAATATTTTGGTCCTCCCGAGGCTGAATTTTCATGTTTTTAAAGATGACATTTTTGAAATATTTGATGATAAAATATTTATTAAGCCCTGTATTTATATTTTCAATACATCTGTTTCTACTTCAACTGTTTGAACATAATTTCAGCAGAAATATATATTTGCATGCTGAGCTGATTTAAAAAAACACCCGCAAGTGCTTATACACACACAGACACACACACACACAGGCACACACATTTGCACACACATATAGACAACATACCATTGAACCTCACTATTCATTTAATCCTGTACCTTACATAATGATTTCCAATTTAGGAACAAACACTGCCATCAGTCATTTAGCCAATTGAGTTTATCAGATCCCTGCTGCTTATGATGTTATTTTGTATATTAATCTATTTTCTAAAAGCGGTAAGAATTAGAAGGCACAACTGCTAAACACTTTAATATGAAAAAGGCAAACAGGCAGGCAAATAGAGTTAGCAGGTTTGTAGGAAAGGCAAAACACGTCTGATTACCCCAGCACAATTAGTGGTGCTAGTTTGGACAACTTGAGTTGTGTCAGCAGCAGAGTGAAGGTGAACGTGGCCACTGACAGCACCTGCTTTGGGAGGCGCTGCTGGTCCTTCACAAGACAGAAACCTCATTTTATGAAAAAATATCTGGTATGAGGACAAGCAGCCCCCGAAGGAAGAGTACTTGGGGTGATCTGCTCCTCTTGCTCCCATGGGAAGGGACCGGCAGCAACCAGATTTTGCCCATGACCCGAGGGGACTCAGTGCCCCCATTCACAGTCATGGTGATGGGATGCTCATGGCCATGGAGGGACGGCACCCTGCTTGCTTCGTGCTTCACCCCTAAATGCCAAAGCCTCGCTGTGCCTCAGCATCTGCCCTTTTGTTTTCAGTTCACACATACAATATTGCAGGGTGAGTCTCTAATTTTGCTCTCTCTCTGAAATAAGTCGTCTTTTGAGAACAGCATGGTTTTGCTCTGGTTAAGAAATCACATCAGAGCTCAGCAGTGTGGACTGGCTCTGCTCACAGAGGGGATGGCGGGGAAACCAGACCTTTGCTGGAGTGGGGCACATTCTTGCAAAGATACAGGAATAACTAACAGCCAAATTCAGGTTGGGTTAGTGTTTAATGAATTGATGCAGCCAGTTTTCTCCAAAGGTCATGGTCATGGTCTCTCTCATGGTCAGCCTGATGCTGACACGACAGCAGCATCAAAACTCACTGCTGATAATGGTCACCTCCCATCACGGGGGTTTCCAGCCAGTCCGTGTTTGCAGACCCTCTACAGTGCAGCCTGGAAACCGCAATGCTGCCACCTCCCCCACCACTTCTGAGAGGTCCCTTATTTTGCTTCCCACCCTTCTGTCTCTTTCCAGAGCAAACATTGCGTCGCACCCTCTCGCCTCAAACTGCATCATCAAATATCCAGAGTATTAAATGCCATTCTGTCTGACATCGCACATACTTCACATTCCTGGCTTCTCATTTCTTGAATTTCCCTTTGTATCTGAGGTCTCAAAAAGCTTTGGTACCCATATGAAACAGACACATGCTTTAACTAGAATTGATTGTGTTTCTAATTCACTCATCGATGGGTCACTCGACCCATCCTATCCATCTGCATCCCTGATTCCTACTTACACTGTTTGCCCTGGCCTGCCAAAATGCCCTTCTGCAGCTCAGAGGCAGAAGTGAAAAGATGCTGGCAGAGCTGCAGGGGGGCACTGGGGTTTGGAGCTGCTGGGGTCAATTCCCTGCTAGTTCTAGCAAGGCAGAAAATCCGGAGGAGCAGAGCAGCCACCAAAGACAAAAGCCTTTGATTTGATCTGAAATACCCATGCCAATGAAGAGTGAAGCAGGGTAGAAACTTCAAGGCAAGAGTCAGGATCAGCAGGATCTGAATTTTCTTAAAGACCCTTTGTTTTGCCATATTAAAGCTTCTCCCTCTTGATTTCTTCCCTCCTGGGCTCCTCTGCACTTCTCTCCTCTGCTTCTCCCCTCCACTAGCCCATGCTGCAGCCCCACCACATCATGGGACACCCCCACCTTCCTCAGCCCACGCTTTGGGACACAGGGTCCAGCAAGCAACGCCTCGGGTGGCTTTGTTGTGATCTGTGTGATGATCTTAGGGCAAAGTTTCACTTTCTGAAGAGCCTGGTGGCAAAATCTGCTTAAAACACTCCCCTTCCCACTCTGTGCCCTTCAGTTGTGCTTCAAAAGTAATTTCCATCCCTAGCTTTTTTTCCTTATATATATAAATGTTTACTTAAAGTTTTAAAAACCCATTACCTGTGAGTCAGGGGAGGAATCTGATGAGCATGGTACTAAGGTGCTGTCTGGACAAAGGCACTGTAATGAGGACCTAATTAAGTGAAAGCTGCCTAAGGAAATCAGGGTGGACAGAAATGTTCTGCCAGCTGTCAAACTCCAGGACCTCTGAATGAATAGGGCAGACAGGCAGAGCTCGAGGAGAAGGTGTCACTCCAGGAACATGAAAATTTGTGATCGCCCATAAATAGAAATTCTGAGAAATCTGCAGAGTAGAGGGACACTGGAGAGGCCTCTTCTCCTGATATGAAGCAAACACCTTGCCACAACCAAGAAGTCCTAAACCTGAAGTCATACAACCCACACCAAACCTGGCCCAGGCTTTTACAGCTTTTCCCAGGCTTTGTTATTCCTTTGCATGACACTACGTGCTCAGACTCCACACCTACTCCTTCCCTGGGGAACATCGCCCTGGCTGATCCTTGGAGAGCAGGAGATCAGTCTAACAAAATGAGGTTGCAGCCTCCAGTACCAGAGGAGACCTGTCTGGTCCAGCCCAGGTTTCTGCAGTATTGATCCACCTGTGAAGATGGCTCCACTGGAGCTCGTGCACAGCTTAGAGACATTATCTTGTCCAGTTCCTCACCTTTAGTTTTCAAAAGCTGCTCAGGCACCAGTCGCTGCCATTGTGGAAGCAATGGGCTGGTGCTTGGTGGGCAGAGGGGCACTGGACGCTCTCAGGTCCCATAGCACAAAGCAAATGATCCAGGGGGAGGAGATGTGCCAGTGCAGCTACAGGCTGACAGCATCCTGTAGGCACGTGGTACTCAACACCCGACCTACACCAGCACAGGACGGTGTGTGCCCCACCACAGCACACCAAGGTGCACAACTAGAGAGCTCAAGCATATATAAACTGAGAAAGAGCTGAGTGCAACATTTTGCTTATTGTTTAAAGGGATTTTAGCATTCAGCTCCTCACACCAAATGTGAAGCCTGTCTTCTGTTTTTCATTTTATTTTTGGTGTATTTCTTCAGGAGAAATCATTATGGATTTTTTTTTTCCCTAGCATTTCAGGCTGGAGGTCCTGAAATGGATCTGACTGAAATAACTTCAGCCATGTTTGACTCAGATTAGAAATACAGCCTTCGAGACCTTCACCCCAGGGGTGTAGTCGCAGGTTCTCAGGTCCATAGGGTTGTTGGGAAAATTAAGCAAAACAAAAAAGTGACAGCAGCAGGCTATGTCTCATTCTGAACTATGCTTCTGAAGTCTTCAGTTTTTTTTAAAGATAGTGGTTTCTCAGAAAATCTATTATCAGGGAGGTACTGCGGTCCTTGGTCTTGTGATTTGGGGAGCACACAGGGAAGCAACCTGTTCATGCTGTTGAATGCCACCGTAGCTATGTACTGCTCGCAGCCTGATCTTCTCTCCTCCCAGCCATGGTCCTCCCCAGCCCAAATTGTCAAAGGGGATATCTCCCTTTTGCATGCATGGACAGATGTTTCTCCACCTTTTAATCTTGAAGGACCACTTAGCCTAAGAAAAAAGAAAATAAAATACCCACAGAATATTTTCTGCAGTGCCTCCACATGATTTTCATTTGCAACCAAACAAAAACAACATTAAATTCTTCAAGTTCACTTACGGTTTTTATTTTCTTCCACTTACTGACTCTGGAATTTACAAGTGTTTTTCCTACACCCTCTTCACAATGATTTTGCAGAATATTGTCAAATTTGATATCCACAGAAATATGAAATTGTAAGCGTTTTCAAAGCCAGAAATTGTATTGGCCACTTGACCCACACAAAGAAGCAATATTTAGTCACAGAGAGGCAAGTTGGGGGGGAGTGCCTTTTTGTTTTTGCTTTTACCAAAATGTAATGTTTCCTCTTCTTTGATCTCAAGGTTTAGTGCACAGTTCAGTTCATTTGTACACATAGAAAAGCATCTTCGGTATTGCTTTCTTTTCATGACCGCTCAACTTCCATTCTCTAGGCTGTTACACCTATTAAGCTACCTCCAAATGCATGTTGTGTGAATGCTACCCTACAGTAGATACCCCCAGTTTCCATTGTGGTTTTTAAGAATATGACCATAAAAATACCCCTGGAGCTACCTTGTGCCTCAGAAACAGGAAGATTTTTTTTAATTTTCTCCTGACTGGATAACAGCAATTCTGAACATTTTGAATTGAAGTGACACAGTGACTTGGCAGAGCCTGTCAGCTTCCCAAAAAGAACATGAGTATTTCTAAAGGAGCACAAGAGCTTCTAAAGGAGGTTGCAGAATGTTAATTGCCTATGGATACTGTAAAATGAGAACTAAAATACCAAAGGTTGCTAGGTCCCCATCAGTCATTTTTTTTTTCCAGAATTCAGGCTGCAGCTCAGACTTGTTATAAAGGTAAAAGGCTTTTTCTTACGTACCTGCAGATGCAGGATGAGACTTGTCCCTGTCTTTCCCTCCCAGACTCAGGTCAGAAAACATTATCTCCATCTACAGAATCTGTGCAAGACTGACATTCTCCTACGTGCATTTCTGACGTGCAACCTTTAGAGGCTTTACCAGAGCAAGAAATTAGAATGAACACATTAAAACCTGTAAAATAAGAAACGTGGGCTAAACCAACTGGCTCTACATGGAAACCTCAGGGTCCCCCTCTATCTGCCCCCCTCGAGACAGCATGTGAGAGATCAAATTCTGCCCCATTTGAACCATTATAACTCTCTGAAACCCAGAGGTGCAGCCAGTGGCAAGATTCATCCCTGCCTGTTGAGCTTTTGCTGCAGAAAATTTGGAGACTGGTGGGTGAATATTTGCTTTCAGCGTGTGTGATGATTACGGTAACCATGACACAATAACGTCTCCAGCTGAGCTCGGTCCCTCCTGAGCAGGCAGTATTTAATATATCTGTCACTGCAGTATGAACCATCTCAAAGTCTCCGGCGTCGTCAGACCCTCTGTTTGATGGTGCCATGCTGTGCAGACATACCCAGCCTTGCAAGAGCGAAGGACATAGCCAGCCCTGCAAAGAGCAAACTGAGGTAGCAAAAGCAAGTTAGCCAGTGTGTTGGATTAATGAACTGAGCTGGTTAATTCAAAGTACAGCATGTTATGCTTCCACCGTGTTCCTCTGCCTGTTCCTGATTTAGCTCCTCCAGAGCTAGGCTGGCTCTTTGCAGGGTCTGGCATGACCTTTTCCAGGAGGTAGGGCCGTGTGTTACTCTCGGGGTGCTCACTCATGTCGTTATTTAGAGCTAGTCTTGCTTTATCAAAAATAGCTGAGTGTTAGATGAGGTCCGAGGGTGACACAGGGGAAGAGTGGGGTGGACTGAGGAGCTATAAGGTGCTCATGATACAAAGAGATAAGCCTGATACAGATGCCCAGTGAGATAAAGACATAACTTGTATTACACCAATTTATCAATGATAGGAAAGGCTTTAGCCTCTGTGCCCTTCAGGACAGAATGAGGTCTCTGGATTTGTCTTCCTGTATTTCAGTGTTCATGTTAGGAGGAGAGACAGAGGTCAACTCAATGTAAATACAAGATGAAAAACTTCCAGCTCAGCATCAGTATCTGTCTTTAAGAATAAGGAGAAATAGTCAGGTTTCTGAAACAGTCAGACCTAAATAATGAATGTGAGTAAAGAATGGGTCATTAAAAATGCTTTAAATTCTGCATCTGAAATACTTCAGTGTCCTTGTTCTGTGAAGGACATTCAGCTTGGCCTATTTGCGCACTGCAGGAAATGCAACTCTCTGGAAATGTGTAGGGTTCTTCAAAAAGTCTCCGTGCTTCTGCTGAATTGTGGCTCAATATCTCCTGGAGCCACAAGGATGCATTTTCACAGTGGGGCAACAGCTCTACTCTTGCTCCCTGCACCATCCCCACCCTTCCTCATAGTGCCATTGCTGCTGAACAGATCTTTGATAGCTGATCTCCCAGGCTTTTCTGCTGGTGGAGACCGTACAGAGCCAAACACTTAAGCCATACATGCAAGTGTGTCTATCTATGATTACAACTATGCACAGAGACAGGAGCACAAAACTCATGCTAGAGTGCTGTGGCAAACAACTGAGTGCTTCACAATGACAGTCAGAAGGTCACTGGTGTCCTCATGGACCTGCCTAGTCCATCCTCTGCCCTAGGGCCATATGAGCTCAGTCTATGTGGAACTCTAGAGAAGTTTGTCTTTCTGTAAGACTAACGAAGACACACGCTTAACAGTCTTCAACACGAGCAGCTTGTGTGCTTAGTTATCCTTAGGAGGGCTTTCCCATCAGCTAATTCAAATCATCCCTGGAGCAACTCCAGCCCCCATTTCTCATCCTGCCTGCCCCAGAGACTGGACAAGACCTCTTTGACAATGCTCTCAGCACTACTGGTTCTGTCCCTACCTCTCCTTCTCTACTGTAGCTTAAACAACCCACAGCTTTCAGACTTCTAGTCACCTTCATCACTCTCCTCTATGCCAACTGGCCCACATTTTTCTTGAAGTGCAGAGCCCGAGGCTGGATCCCAGCTCTGGCTGAGGCATCCCTGGCACAGGGTTGTGGTCCATACCTAGCAGGTGAAACACCCATTAATAGACTCCTGTATGTAGCTCGGTCTTTTCGTAGCAGCAGAATATCACTGCTCATGTATTCCTCCGTCTCTTCCTAAATCTTGCTCTCCAGCCAGCTGTTCCACCCAGGACTACTGGTGCCAAAGCACTGCTGAGTAGTACCCTTTTGTTTTGTTTTGTTTTGTTTTGTTTTGTTTTGTTTTGTTTTGGTTTGGTTTGGTTTGGTTTCCTAGACTGTTTCTCAAGTTTATCAAGAAATTTTGAAATTTAACCCTGTCTTTTGACATGTTAACAGACCCGTTGGACTTGGTGTCTTCCATGACTTTAAAATGCACGTTCTTACTTCATCATCGAGTTCCCAGGGCAGATGTCCATCGAGCCCTTCTGAGTGCATCCCTCTGTGTAGCCACTGATGACAACTTCCTCGGTACTCAGCTGTGTGCCCACGTGTGGTGGATTCACGAAGACCTTGGTTTTCCTCACTTGTTTACTAGAATGGGGACACTGGAAAGTCGTGTCCTGAAAGTACAGGTATACAATTCCTTTTTTGTCCACACAACTCCTTTCCCAGTTTTAGAATGAAATTAAATAAACAGCAGATAATTTGCTCTTGTTGAATACAAATACATATCTTCTTCTCTCACAAGTCCTGGCAAATATTCAAGGCTAAGGACTTTCCATTTAACACCAATTTTAAGTGTGATCTCTGTCTGATTGCATTTGACTTTTTTAGTGAATGCCAAAGAGGCATTAAATGTTTTGGTCACCTTAGTGTCACCTATTGATATCTATTACTCTACTCAAATAGTGGATCAAACCTTTCCTTGATTTTTCTCGTGGCTAATGTACAAAGAAAATGTCTTTCTGTTACATACCACTGACTGTCTCATCTGTCTTCCACCAGCCTACCCGTCTTCTCTAATGGAGTTATTCCTAGTAGCCCAGCCTTCAGAGCAACTATCTAACAGCTGCTATCAAAAGCAAACTGAAATTTTGCCACTGAATGTTTCTTTCTTTAATATATGCTCTGACTTCTCTCTGTGGTGTGGCTGGTATCTCGGGAAAACATCAGAAATTCCTGACTTAGTATAAGATTTAGAGTCCAACCCCTCACTTTCTGTCAAAGCTGTTAATAAATGGTGTCTCCAATAGGAAATAAACCCCAACATCAACAGTCTAAGTCTCCATTTACCAATATTTCAGACTTTGGTCCACCAGGTCTGATACCAGTTGAAACGAAACACAGTTGTAAGAGGAGATGAGCCATGTGAAGAGGATGTCTGCACCCATAAGGACGTAAGGGAAGTTCTACCAGCCTCTAAACATGATTTTATGTGCCCAGAAACATAAATGCTTATGGCAATCATATTTACTCCCCTAAGAGTCACTGATGGTCTTTATAATGTTTGGGGTAGTTTCTAATTCTTTTTCCGTCTTTGGTTCCCATGGCCTCAGTGATACTTTGGGGCAGTGGGCTGCACAGGAGAATTTGTCCTTCATTGTCACCATGCGCATCCTAATTTTCAGATTGTTTTGAGATGTGGCAAACAGAAGTGCTCTCCTGGCTTTCCTTGGGATGTTCATCCCTAAATATTGTTTGGAAGTCCCCCAGCCGCCTCACTATGCTATGTGGCAAACACTGGGGCAGGCTTCCTAGAGAGGTGGTGGTTGATGCCCCAAGCCTGTCAGTGTTTAAGAGACATTTGGACAATGCCCTTAACAACATGCTTTAACTTTTGGTCAGCCCTGAATTGGTCAGGCAGTTGGACTAGATGATCATTGCAGGTCCCCTCCAACTGAAATATTTTATTCCATTTTCTCTTCTCTTCTCTTCTCTTCTCTTCTCTTCTCTTCTCTTCTCTTCTCTTCTCTTCTCTTCTCTTCTCTTCTCTTCTCTTCCTCTCCTCTCCTCTCCTCTCCTCTCCTCTGGCAGTAGCTCAGCTGCAGAGCTGCAGTCACCTTTCTGATATGGCACAAGACCACCATGCCAGCAGTTACACGTAGTCAGGTTCATGGGAAAGCCATAATTCATCATTCATTTAAAATTACATGTCTCCTTTAGGCTTTCCATACATCTGCTTTAGTTGGCCAAAACTCTTGCCTCAAAAGTTAGGGAGTTTGCCTCGGGAAACACAAGCCCTACTTTGCATGATGTTTGACTAGAACAGTGTAGCCTGGAGCCTTGTCAATAAGAATAAACATGCAAGAAAAGAGCAGTGAAGGTGGCCCAATAATCAATCTGGTCCTAATGATACCACCTAAGCATGAGTCTGAGGAATGCCAGCAGCCCTGGGGAGGGATGCAGCCAGCAGCTATGGACCAAATTCAGATCCCAAACTCCTCCCTTTTCTCAAGTGGCACCTTCCCCTACAAATTAGTGCTGCTCCCAAGTGCGGGTGTAAAAATAGATCCCTGCAGGCAGGGTGATGAAGCTGTGGGGTTATGCTGCTGCTAAGGCAGGACTCCCTACCTCTCTGACACTGCTCCTTGCACTCTTTCTCCTCTTGACACTTTTCTGGAACAAAATGCTGGTAACAGAATTGAAATCAGATCCTTTGTAGGAGTAAGGCCAGTCCTTTAATGCTAAAACCGCTAAATACAGGGAGGTTTTTGAGCAAATCACTTTCACTCAAATCAGCCATAAACACTTCGGGTTTTAGAAAGAGTCTCACCCCCTGAGGGCAGCATTAGCCAACACAGTTGTGAGCAAAGGACTTGACATCCATTCGCTTTCTGCTGCTGAACAATCAAGTACCAGAATCTTTTATACATTTAAATGGTATTCACCTAGCAAATGGCAAATGTACCACAGCTACTATTATATCCTACTGCTAATGAGGAGGCAGTGCTGGTTCCCAGTTTCTGGGGGGCTAAATCCTGCAGGTTTTATGCAGTTTTCTGGGAAGAAATTTGCTTGGATGAAAACTGGGGACTGTAAGCCTGGCCATTATGGTAGGGCACTGAATGGCACCTCACTATGCAGAACTCACGTCATAGGAAACTGCCATTTTTTTCTTAGCATAAGTGCTTGCGGTTGTGCCGAGGCTGCTATTTAATTCAATCACTGGTTACATTGTCCAAATTAACTTCTAGGATCAAATTGTAAATATTGAAAATAACCATAATTCTGCTTCCCAGAGCAGTCCCTGGCTTACAAAGGACCCAACCTTCAGCTGGTAAGTATAAGAGAATCTCAGCTGAAGTCAGTGGAGATGTGCTGATTTATACTGAGGGGCCTTAGCAGCTCATTAATTTTGCAAATCAAGCATTTGGACATTGGGAAATGCCTTTAGGAACTGTAACCAGGTTTCTGGTGCACCTTAATTGCCTATGTTCATTATGTTGATTGGTGAACAGAGGCGCCACTAGAGTAAAGGCTGAGGCTTACATACTTTAACAAATGAGTTCTTCTGAAGACTGTTTTATATGGAAAATTGATCAGGATAATTATACCACTGTTATAATTTTACCAGTACAACTCCCACTCACGTCCCTTCCTACAGATGCTTTTTACAGTTTAGTGTCTTTGCTTTGTTTTGCTTTGAATGCAAGGCAAGATAAAACAGAAAACTGCACTGCATACAAGTGCTCACGTGAGGAGTTGTACTTGTAGGAGTATAATTACCCTGGTAGAGTTAAGTTGCTGAATTTTCCTTTGCAACCAGACTGAATTCATGTGTCTATATCCATATGCATCCTTGGATTCCTTTGAAATTTGCAGCAGCAGCACTGATATTTCTTCTGAATTCATGGTGGTAAGAAAAGGTGTTCCTAGGATTGAGCACCCTCTAATAACTCTTTTAGCCACTATTGTTAGTTACTGGGGGGCTATTCTGGAGCACACCTTAAACTCCAAGTACTAGTTTGTGCTTTTTTAATGGACATGACCTCTTGGGAAGTGCCTCAGCTACATTTGGAGGTCAGTAGCCTTCCGAAGAACAAATTAGAACATGTTTATTTGAGGAAAAGTGGAATCTGCACTGAAACTTCACTAAGAATACATGCCAGGTAAAGGTAATATCCACATAAGCAGCAGGACTGGAGCTCTTCTGCAGATGAGAGCACTGGCAGGCAGCTTAATGTGATTATAAAGGGCCACATCCTGCCACCATTGACCCAAACAATGCCTAAATACAGAACAAACTGATGGAAATAAAAATGTGTCACATGATCTCCACTCACATCTGCACTATTGGACTGCGTGCAAAAAGAAGCAAGAAGATGAAAATCTCAGCAAGGTCAGTCTATGATTTAATAGCTTTTTGAGCAGCACAAAGTTCTGTTCCAAAGACTAACCTAAAATCAAATTTGTCTCATATTATCCCAGAATACTGTCATCTAACAGTAGCATATGCTTTTCATAACAACATCAAATTTTTAGAATTCATCCAGTTCTGTGTAAAATAAAGGATCTCATCGTTTCACTCCTCAATGGGATGTAGGTCTTCAGAAGACAAGAGTCTGAGATAACTGCGAAGTATCACAATCACTGAGGTTGAGGGGAGCTCTGGAGATCACCTAGTCCTGCTAGAACAGGTCACTCGGGACCAAGTCCTGTTGGGTTTTGAATGTCTCCAGGAATGGAGACTCCATGTCCTGCCTGGGCAACCTGCTCCAGTGTTGGACCACTCTCACCGTAACAGAGGAGGGTGCCAACCTGGCTATCCTCAATGCCTGGCAAAAGGCAAAGCCACTGAGCTGTAGCAGAAGCATCTCAAGCTTTGTTCTTCCTGACCAGTGAGTATCTTGTCCAATGTGGGAGACCAGAAAAAGCCTGTTCACATTGGCCTGTCCACACTATGGCACCCTTCTAGATAGAGAAGACATTTGTTTAGCTCTCTCTGCTGGGTCCAGGGTCTCCCTCTGGTCATCTCTTGGCAGAGTTGGGAAAGTTCTGAACATGCGTCTCGATCGGACACAGAGAGTTTAACCCGGGTTTCGGCCAGAAGCAGATTCCAATCAGGGCTGGAAACAGAGAGGTAGTGCCAGGACTTGGGGTGGGTTAGCCCATAAAGCACAGAAGGTCTGAGTCTCTCCAAGAGATGACTGCTACGTAGAGCAGTAGTGAGTGTCAGGGGAGCCTGCATGCTGGATTTAAACAGCTGAAGAGATATTTAGGCACCAAAACCCATTTGTGGATGTAACTGATGACCCCCACTGAAACAGTCATAACAAACCTGAAATGGGAGATTCTCTCCACTGCTGAAGCTATGCACAAACAGCAATAAATATTTCAAATGAAATTGTAATGTGAAAGTCATATTTTTACAGATCTTTTCTCTCCCAGGCTAAAATGGAAAATCTGGTATTATATGGCATTATAATCTCTTGACTTCTTGCAATGATATTACACAACCATTCTGCCTGGCAGGCAAGCTGGGGCTCTTTGGCCATATGGCCAACAGATCAGGGCAACCTCCTCACTGTCATTTTCAAGTTCTTTGGTGTTTCCCTTTAGAGCCTCACTTTCCTTTTAATGTAATGTTTGGATGAGTTTCCTGATTTTTAAAACATTTTGGAGGAAAAGAACGTGGAGTCATTCTTGTATGCATTGCTGTCAGAGTCAGGGCTTATAAATTCCTAAAGACCTTACCCCTAGCCCCGATCCATAGCAGCAATTTTTCAAACCCAGTCTGAAGAAGACCCTGGCTGGGAGAGTTGCAGCCCAAGAGAATTAAAGTAGCAAAGTTATCAAAAAGTGAAAACTGAGTCTCATAATGGGAAATGTCGGCACATTTAGGCATTGCTGCCTGCAGTTATTGTTGGTTTCTACCTTAAACCTGTTCACCTGGATTACATTTATTGCTAGACCACTCTCTGTTCTTTGTTTAGTGAATTTTCTTTAGCTGTCTGCCAAGAGGGAAACACTTAACTGCACTATATGATTTTTTTTTTCAGTGAAATATATTTCTAAAGCACTCTGCTGCAACTTACTGTCTGATACACCAAGCATTTAAAAGTAGATTGAATTATTTTTAAGGCAATTTCCTTGTTGCATGGAATCCCATTTTCCACCACACCTTTAATATTTCTTTCTTTCTAGTTTGTTCTAAAGCCTAAACTCTTCTGAGCTAGGCCTGGCAACCTCCAGCTGCCTCCACCGTTTCCCCCCACCTTGTACATGAATTTAAGGTTCACCTGTCCATGTGCACTGTCCCTCACTTCACGGACTCATTAAACATCCTTAGTGGGCTTCTGATTTCTTACAATAGTTTTTCTGGAGTTGTGTGGTAGACACTGCCATAACTTCTCAAGTCTTTTGAACGGGTGGTTGGGCCAAGTCCATCAAGCCTATCTCAGTTCCCCAAATAGTTCAATGGGACTTTACAAGCTTGAGCAGGCGTCTGGAGCCCCAGTGCATTTGCAGCCCTGGTCTTTCACGCTTAGATTGGCTGTAGGGGCACAATACTGAGGTGCGAGAGCAATGAGTTCACCTCCCTTTCAGGCTGAGAGAAGGACTGACCCTCCTGCTCCCAGCTGCGCAAACACGCTTGTCCCTGGGGCATCACTCCAGAGGTGGCCATGGCTCTTCTCTAGCCATTACATGTGTCTACCAACTCTCTTCTTTGGGCTAAGTGCACACCATCCATGCGTCCCCAATGGTCCCACAAGGGGAACTGGGATAGTATTTGGCTCAGTCAAGACAACTCCTCCTTTTGCTTCGAGCAACTGTGAGTTACGTACATTAGGCAACCTATATCCCAGCATGCATTGCCCAAGCATACTTGAGGTAACTTCTAAAGGCTCTTAATTCAGCCTGTAAGGGTGTCAGGAAACGGTACAGGAATAGAAACTACAACAGAGCTCACAATAAGGCAGAAGTCTGATTTTCCTAGCATAATGATTACGGACTGGAAAAAAGCCTTGCCATCACTTCATTGAAGAAATCTGATCAAGCAATATATTTGAAGACATCCTGAACTACTCACAGATGTTGCAAGAGGAAAAAAGAGACCAAAACTGTGGAATAAATCATTTGCCCAATTTTGCTGGCAATGTGACACCAGATTACTTGGAAATCCTGGGATGTTTCCAGACAGGAAAAACTCGTTCATTTTATTTGAGATTCCAACCTCAGTTTGAACTGACAGCACTTCACAGCAGAAGCAAAGCATTCAACCATCCTTCCAGCCACAACTGCTGTGGCTGGGTTTGCAACTTGCATTTTATTTCGTACACTTGAGGTCTTTTCTGGATGTTAGCACATTTGCCTGCGTGCTAATGGGGCACTTTGAGAAGGTGTGCGTTTATCTGGTTTGCAGAGATCATGGTGATGGATCTGCTCACACGTGACTTGGTGACAGGAAGGTTTCCGTAACAGCTAATAGGGATGAACCACGGATGCCCCATGGAGTGATCGGACTTTCTGCCAACAGTGTTTGCATAGGACCTTGTCCTAAGACGATGGAGATTTGAAGGTAATACGATGTGCCTGCATGGTGTTTGTTGTTTATTCTCTACCAAGCCAGCTGAGGGTTAATGTAATGTCAGGGTTTTCCTAATGTTCATATCTTAGTAAAATGAAGGTTTACTCTAACTGAATTTCAAGGCAAGTAACATTTCCTAGGCTAGGTCTAGTAGTGCAAACTGTGCAGTCTCAGCTCACCATTCAGTACAAGTTTGGTCCAGACCAAGCATGAGCACTGATCACATTCCGGTTGGATTAGCCAGACCATGTGACGTTGTATTAATGCTGACTTTCTCCTAGCTGCGGGATGGGCAATACAGGATCAGGCAGAAAGCCTGCTAAAGCAAAGTTCCCCTGTAAACAATCCCCAAGAAATTTGAACTAGCAGAGTGTATTGTGCCAACTCAGTGCTTTGCATGAGCTATTACTACACATTTTGATATAGAGGCAGATGATTTACCATGTCTTGGACGCTGTTGTAATGAACTAACCTTCTCCTGCCATGTAGAAGACTGTTACTATGCTCATTTTACAAACACTGCATTTGAGCAAGTTCCTAATCTTCCTTTGGTGCTGATCACTGGCATTAATCACTGTACATTTTCTGTGTATTTTAAAGGAACAACAGGTGAATATGCTCCCAAGAGCACTAGTTTCCTTGTTGCTCCTTCCCATTGCACTCAATCAGAGGGCAGCTGGGGAAGGGGAAAGGAAGGTTGGACTCAGCTCTTTGGATGCGATAAGTTTGGGAGTGGCAGTTTCAGTTGCTCCTCGCAGCAGGATAGGGACTGAAGTATAAAACTGGCTTGAATTAAAAGGTGAGGTACACAGCGGTGCATGGGTCACGGCAGGAATTTCCCTTTTCTGACTTGCTAAGCCTTGGAGACAGACACTGCCATTCCAGCTGTGTTATTTTATGGCAGACGTCCTCACCATCCCGCATGTATCCTCAGTCTCACCAAAAGATGAAATACTACTCGCTAATTGTGTCTTATTCTTGGCACCACGTCTGTGGTTCTGCTTGCAGGCTGGACTGAACCAGCAGGAGCTCCCCCTCACAGCTGGCCAAAATTTCCAGTTCGTTTGATGTTTCAACGTTTTGTTCATGTTTTGAACTGGAACGAAACCAAATGCTCAGATTTCTTCTGTGAACTGGTAGCGTCACATATTTTTTTGTTTATAACACTAGCAGGATGACTCCGAGACAAAACCAAACAGGTCTTGTCCTCACCTCCGTCACATCAGGACGGCTGTACCAGAGGACACTTGTTACTTGTTCAAGGTGAATGAAGCTCCCAAATACCATCTCTGAGGTAACACACCTTATCCTTGCCCCAGCAGGGTTCAACCTCTGTTGTCAGTGGGTTTTGCTGCATGTGGTGTGACCCTGCCAATAAAAGGCACCATTTTATACAGTTTTGGTTAAATTGATGCAATTTTTACAAACTCTCAAATGGGTTTCATGACAATTTGAGCATCTGTTACTCATGCTAAAGTGATAAAGCGAGGTTAAAACTGATGATGATGTCCACACAAGTGTGCAAACCTCTTTAGTTTCACCTGGTGGAGCTTCTGACTGCACATACTGTAGGACCTTAGACCAAGGCACTGGCAGATATGCGTGTGACTCCAGAGGGTGCCTGCTTGTCTGGAGGTGTTGCTGCCTAAAGGAGGACAGTTTAAATCCCTTTTTAGACAGGACCAGACTCAATTCAGTAGACCAGGGCTGGAAAATCTGCAGGTTAGGTGAAAGTTTGTGGGTTTGTTCATCTGCAGAGTGGACATCTTCAGTCAGCACAGTTCAACATGGCACTTGAACGCACTTCTGCTAGAGCTGTTGTGGCACAATCACCATTAACAGTAGGTGTAGCATCTTGACTATGCAATGGGAAGAAAGGACTCAGAAATTAAACATCTAGAGCATCTCATATCAATATTGTCTGGTATTTCTTGTGCATCGTCACTCTTGCACCAATTAGACAAAAGACTGTCACATCTAACTGGCTTTTCAAGCTGGGAAAACCCATTGTATCATGCTGTCACTGATGTCAAATCCAAGTTCTGGTCTGCTGCCAAAATCTGAGCAGAGAATTTTGCAGCAGATCATTCAAACAATATTTTAGGAGAGCGGTACTCAATCCCATTCTCTCATATCTGTGGGAGGCTGATGATGCAGATCTACAAAATTGATCCTGTAAATTATTTCACTACTTGTGTTTGGAGTCACATACTGAGGACAGAATCTACACTGTGATACTACTGTATTCATTTAAGTATTTTAATGCAGCTAGTGCTTTCACTCTTTCTCCAAATCCCTCCAAAGTTTTTTCTTTCCCCAATTTTTTGTTTCTCTTCCCTGAGTTTATCAGATCATTCCAGCATGGAGAAGCCTTGTCCTGAACATTCTGTGTTTTGACCTTCACTGTAAAAAGCTTGAAAAAGATTCATTTTCCCAGCAAAAAAAGCCACAGAACTGGAACAATTCAGCCATACAGCAAAATAAAAGCCATCATGTTTGCCTGGCATGATTTGTTTTCTCGCAGCCCTGCTGTTTATTCCTTATTGATGTTAGATGCTGCATTCTGGTATCCTCCTCTGTCTCCAGCAATCAGTGCTGCAGACAATAACCTCAGGCAGGGTGATATGTGGTGATACCACGCTGGAGAGTATTTCTATCATTGCATGAGGCTGTGGGATAGACTTAGGATACAGCTTTGTATCCTGTGCAAAGGATGCCTCAGCAATCTGAGCATCTCAGAAAGAAGAGGGGCTAATTGCATCCACACTGCCTGGAGACAACCACACACATGCTTATTTTCCAGCAGATTGCCCAGCAGTCGTACTTTAAAAATACTTTTTACTTTGGTAGTTATTTACTGTCAAGAGGATATTTAAAAATGGGAATGGCTATATGCGATAAATATTTGGAAAGAAGGAGGTTGATGTATTTTTCCCACGTAAAGTCAATGAAGTATTTACAAGATCATCAGTAACCAAAGATAAAACATTATGCTACATCTGCTGTGCACGAACATTTTAGGATCAGCCGTCTTGAGTAGCATGTACCAAAAGCCCTAAGAGAGCTGACTGAGATCTCTGTCTTGCAGATGTTAATTTTTGACTCATCTGGGAGTTCAAGGCAAAAATCTAGAAAGCAAGAGTGCTAATTGTATGCCAAGAGGGCAGGGAGGATACCTGAGGAAACTGCAAACCAGCATCAGTCCTGGCAAAATAATGGAAAAGGCAGAATCAGCTCCCGCTGCTAATGAAAGCAGAGCTAGCAATATGGCAAATGTCAATCAACAGGATTTTATGGAAAAATGGACCATTTTGAACAAACCTGATTTCCTCCTTTTCTCACGTTGCAGATGTGATTGCAGCTGACATAATGGATGGAGCGTAGTGTGCCAGAGCGTCTACACTGCAACCCGGGGGAGCAATGGAGGTAGTGTAGTCAAAGCTAAGCTAATTTGCATTAAGCAGATGAAGAATTGGTAGTGAAGCTTAGCTTGGAAGACTTATGAGAATTTCCCCAAGTTTCCAAGCGTATTTCGCAGCTTGGTTTCTGTTTTGTATGCGTCTGTGTATGGGGTTTCAGCATTTGGTTCTGGTTTTGGTTACACTGCTCTCCCATCAGGTGAGATTACAGCTGCTCGGAGCGCAGCTACTCAAATTGTACTCACTGCTTCCAGTGCTGCATGGCTTTTGGAAAAAAAGCACTGCACTCAGGGATCTCAGCATGTATTAAAAGAATCGCTAACGCCAAGCAATCATGGAAGATAACAGTAATATAGTGCCCATGATAGCCTGGAGAAGGCAGAAGGGGAAGGTTCATGGTGGGTGGTTACAGGTAGTGACAGCCAAAGGTCCAAACAACAGGTTTCTGTTCTGAACATTTACAGTCTCATAGCTTTGATGCCTCATAATTTTGTTTCAACTTTGGGTTTTCTTTTTCGATGTTATCAGTTCCTTTAATAAAAGATGAGATGCAGTAGGTGCCAGTGAGGAACAACAACTTGGTATTTTATTCTATGATTCTATGAACATCTAAGACAAATATTTCCAGTAGGATTTGTGGTCTCAGTTTATAAAAGATGGTGAAGTGACTTAACTGTGCTGTTCATGGGGAGATATACTGTGCAACAAGAGCAAGGGGCTACTGACCTGGAAGACTAAGACATAGCTCGAACTGGTTGCTGGAAGATGAAACCAGACTTAACTGAAATGAGAAATAAAGCTTAGGTTTCTGCCTGTGAGGCACATAAACTACTGGAGCTAGCCACGGGGTAAAGTGGTGGTTCTGTCATCTCCTAATGTCTACAAGCCAGGGCTGCCTTCTTGGAAAATCACCTTTGGCCAATGACGAGCTACTGGTGTACTTGTTCCCCATTTCCTGAGCAGAGTGCAAGTCAGGGCACCCTGCCTTCCACTCCTGAGAGCTGGGAACCTGCAAATGCGACCTCAGCCGACACGTTCTGACCAAACATGTGCTGCGCTGCCCTGAGAAGCGCTGCGTACTGCTCCCCCATGCCCCCATAGCCCAGCAAAAGAGGTTCTACAACTCTTCTAGATATTCTAGTCCAATGCAAAACCATCCCAATATCATATCCTAAACATAGCGTAACTTTTTCTTCCTACAAATTATTCCAAAGCAGCCATGAAAAACAACTGACTGTTCCACTTTTCTAGACTAGATAAACCCTGTTCTTTTAACCTGTCTTCAGAGGTTGTGATTTCCAATCTCTCATTATTTTTACTGTTCTTTTCTGGTTTTTCTCCAATATTTTTTACACGGTGCCCCAAACTGGACACAGATTCCACCCAAGGCTCAAGTGTACTGCCTGTCAGGATAACCGGGGGATTTAGGTTGGCAATGAGTCAATGAGTGGAAATGCGGTGGGTGGGTGTGCACTCGCACACGTGTGCTTGTGCGATAGGTGTGTTGGGAATATATTTGACTATTCTGTGTCTGAAAGACCCAGCAGTGGTGACTGGGAGAGTGCATGCTGGGCGTGTATGTGCATTCATGGCATATGCATGAGCCACATGCATGCCGCTCACCTCTTACATGCAGTGGAGGGGATGCTGGGTGCAGGCAGACCTGGAGAAGACCTGTGGGAGAACTGGGCAAGGTCTGTGTGGGAGGAACTGCTCAGGGTGATGCACTGGAGGAGATGTGTTGCTTTTCACAGTCCTGCTCAAACCCTCCTGGCAATAAGAAAAAGCCCCTTCTCCCCTCCTCTGGAGCAGAGCTATGAAGCCAGCCCTAGGCACACCAGTAAGGCACTGAAGAAAGCCTCAAGCTCCCTTGAAATACAAAAATTCTTGTGTGATCATGGCATCTGAAGCACAGGGACAACCCTTACCCAGGTAATCTAACAGGGACACCAGTGGGGATTTGTGCAGGGACCTTTTGGCTTAACATTAACACTGTCAACATTTTTGCTGGCCAAAAATATCTCCCTCTGCATCTCAGCAGGGCAATGCCGAGTTTGCGTTGTCTGTCAGCCCTGCTGACAGATCTTCTATGAGCTGCTGGTACATATTGTGTAAGGGATGGAAGAGATCCCACACAGTGTGTGACAAGATCCACGGCTTTCTAATGCTCAGTGTTTTCATTAGCGATGCCAGGAACTACCCTCGGACTGCACGTGGCCTGGAGTCACAGTGCCAGACACAACCCGCCCATCCTTGCTCTTGCTGAAGCTGGCGAGCTCCCATAGCATGAGTTATCCGCACTATTATTTTACAAACAGGGTTTGTAGGGTTTTTACAACCTCTTGCACTGAACACCGATTCCTGCCACCCCCCACTGAAGACAACTCTCACTTTGCTCGCTGACCTGATGTGCTGCCATCCAAAAAGTGCCTCCTGGGCACGGGAGCAGCAGAGAGCCTGCGGTCACACACAGCCCACATCAGCCTGGGCATCAGCACCTGGCAGGTTGGTACCTGCTCCTCGCCAAACAAAAAAATATTTCTGGTCCTTGTGGCTCTGAGATTGTACGGCCTTCAAGAACTCTTCAAAGAATTTGAATCAGACTGGATGAAGACAAAATTTCTGAAGGGGTTAAAGTAAATCTTTATCAATAGAAATTAAATGGATAGATTAAATCTTAAGGAACTTGGTTATTTGGTGGGTCTGGTACTTTGTATTCCTTCTTGCTTGCACTATTGCAAATAAGAACAATTCAGATCCTTGAATACATGGAAATATGCCAACAAACGACATAAGAATATCAGAGTACATTAAAATCAAAATAAGTAAACATCAGAATGAGTTAAAATCCAAGTGAGTTATTGCTAATGGCTTTCAACCTTCAGTTTAGTTTTTCTTTAAAAATAACTATAAATGCAGAAGCTTTACAGGAAACTAAGTGAATATGAAACTAATCCCCTGAGACTGGCTTCAAATTTCAGCTCTATCAATCTCTTTTCTCTTTTTGTGTGAAACAAAGGAAAAGGAGTAAGAAACAGTGGATATACTATGTATGACTTTTTTCCCCATGAACATAGAAATATTAAGAGTAGATGCAACTTGATGGAGTTTTGTTTAATATCAAAGCATCCAGTAAATAGACTGAGATATTTCAAAATTTCGGGTTTTCCAATTTTTGTTTCGTTTTAGCAGTAAAATACTTCGCTATTGAATCAATAACATGATTTTTCCTTTGAATGACTCATGACTTGTTGTGTAAAATCCTTATGGCCTTATCACCGAGTCTTTCAACCACACTGTGTGAAAGCATTTGTTGTCTAACACACCGATGTGGAGAATAAGGACCGCCGAACAACAGGAACGGGGATCTGGCTGAATTTTCAGGGAAGCAGCTGCTGCCATGAGTTTTTGGCCCAAAACAGCACTTACCAACATAATTGACTGATCTCATGACTTTTTCACAGTTCAGAATAATGATGACTTCGTGACAGCTGGTGATCCTGATTGGCTCACTGGTCAGAAAGACCAGAAAGTATGGCCGATGAGATTTAGACTCTTAGATAGTAGCTTTTAATAGGTATTTATGAGTAAATGTCTACAACTTGAATGCATAAGCATCTCTCAAATGAAGGTGCAAAGTAGTTTATAAATGTAGGTATTTTTGAAATTTTTTTCTTTATACCTACTAGAAATGGAATTATTCAAACTCATACCATACTACTCTTACAGAGTACACATTTTTTTAGCTGTGACAAAATGTGGAACTAAACCAGACCAAAAGTAACTAAGAACAAATTGGGCTAAACCATGCCGACAGTCACATTTTAAAAATGACTCTGCTGAACACAGATCTGACCCTGTCATTCATCCTCCTGTGCACACCCTTAAAATACAGTGGATGTAGGAAAATAAGATGATGCTACTCCTTGTGAAAGAATTAGGACTTTGCAAATAACTGAGTTTTCATTTCAGGACCAAGTTGAAGGAATTTATATTTTTATTGCACTCTATCTAAAACTAACTCTATTTAAAATATATTTTCTGTGTCCTAAAACAACAAAGCTCCCCAAATGCAAAACCACCAAGATGTTTCACCCAAAGCAAGGTGTTTTGCCTTGATTGATGAGATTTTCTTCCCTTCAGTAAAAATTCCCATACAACTAAATTTCTAACTGACTGAACCACATGACAATGAAAAGTCAGAAATGCTCTGACTTTTCCATACTTTTTCACCCATTCTTCTTTTGACAGGAATTCACCACTAGCCTGGAGCATCCTGAAACTGGATAGTTGGATTAATAAAATCCCAGATATAATTGTCACTCTAAATTTCAAGAGGGAATTCCAAGTCCTAGTTTTCTTGTTGTTCCTCCACTACCTGCTTAATGCAAGGAAGTGCTGTTTCTGTAGAACCAGTAGCTGAAGTTTATTTTAAAAATAATTATAGGACACATATCCTCAAAACTGTCTAGAAAAATATGCCTGCTCACAGCCATCCAATTTCTCCAAGGGTTTTAGACTTCAGAATAAATCTAAGAATCACCATCAAAAGCAGCTCAGATATTTTTAAGATCTTGGCTTATCAAAACTTCACTTTTCTTTGAATTCTCCAGCTCTAGGTTTATATTTGGCTTGTCATGTTGGGTAACATCAGTTGCAGTAGTTTATTATTGGATGTAACGCAATTTGACTGATGCAATGTGATGTGATAGGTCACAGTCTGATGTTTCATCTCAGTTATTAAAAACGGTTTGTAAAGCTGCAGCAAAGGAAAGCCCGGTTTGAAAATGAGGAATGATGTCTGGAATTAGCCTGTTCTGTTTTTATTTTTAAAACCCATAGCATAATACAGATTCAAGTCAGGTTTTGCCTTCCGTTAAACACTGCGAGCCCAACGGAAGGACATGACATGTTTCAACCCACTCAGTGGCTGAAGTCACTAAATCGGGGTAATAACACATCCAAAATGCAGAACGTTTCTAGCTCCTTTCTGAACATGGCTGCTTAGTTATATCTCTTGGTACCAGTACTGGGCATTTCACAAAATAACCTTTCCCTGCATTATTCCATTCCTCCACATGCCCTTATCTAGGGACATGGGTGGGGAGTGTGTAAGACACAGAAGGTCCACAAGCACTTCTCCTCCTCTCTTTCTTGGAAGGGGCCATTCATCAGCCCTGCTTTGGGCAGGCAGAGGTTGATGAGTGGCCCGGGTGAGTAATTTTCTCCACTCACTACACTCAGCTCAGGCTTCTTGCAGCAGCGCTTGTCCCTTCCCCTGGAGGCATTCTCAGCCCCCAACTCATCACACATGCACAGAGCTCCTGGCCAGGAGGGTGTCCTTGGCGGGGAGAGATTTTGCCACTTGCCAGCAAAGCAAAAGCCACAGAAAAAAAATACAAAAAGAGGAAGAGGGCAGGTTTTATTCAAGAAAGTATTCCCTTATTCGACTGCACCTCCTCACCCTCTTTTTTTTTTTTTTTTTCTTTTTTCAAATGTAATTTCCAGCTTTAAGCCAATGTCTCTAGAAGCAGGGATTTACCATAGCATTCAGAAGGCTGTACCTTTTGCATAGGTTTCCTAGGACCAAGCCACAAGGGAACCAGGATTCCTACATAATTAAGAAAAGTGGTGCTTTCCTGCTCAGATAAAGAAACTCCAGGTTTCCTTTCTTATGCAGGTGATGTTCATTTCTCAACCCTGCACCTCAGGCTTTGTTTAAACATATTCTTACAGCAGCACTGCAGGTGTGCTGCTTTTTTTTGCTATCTTTTTGACTGCCTGTGTTGGTTCAATTGGGGGTTGGTTACCACTGGTTGGGACACACAGTAAGTCAGGTTCTCCTTGGGCTGGGAAATAAAAAAAATAGATAGATAGATACACACATATGTACTCAGCCAAATCCAGTTCTCGCTGGCACTGTACTACCACTGACCTTAATAAAGTCCAAGTTTTAAAAGTAAGTTAAACTTCTCTTTCTCAGACATATTAAAAGTCCAATCAGATGAGTGGAATGGTCTAAACAAGAAGGGGGAGATTTGGGAGATGGAAAACATATTCAAGGAGAATGGGAAATTTCAGCATGGATAACTGGGTCCATAGGTCAGTGCTGTAGTAAGGCAAGCGGCGGCAGTGCTCACGATTGCTCACAAGTGCTTACTTGCTCAACAGCAAATGCCTTGTTTGCCTGGTGAGTACCACCTATTGTTTTGTGTGCAATTTTTCTGGTTTGGGTCAACTTTTCTGATTTTTAAGTGAGGGAATATTTCAAAGTATTGTTCACACACAGTTGTTAGAATGAAATTACAGATTCACTTTGAGAGCATGTCCAAATGGACTCAACAATTTTCTATAAATGTCTTTTGACTGATTTTTTGAAACAAGTGGGAAAAATCCAAAGGACATCCTAAAACCGTTGCCCAGATTGTCTGCATGTCATCCCTGCAGCTGCATTCAGTTCTGCTCTGAGCTGGGCTTTCAAATGCACCTAATGTAGAAGTACAAGCCCCAGCTTTTCAAAAGCATTTAGAAAGCTCATTCCCTTCAGTTTCTGTGGAATTTAGATATTTAAACATCTTTAAGGATCACCCTTAGGCATCTCTGAATAGCAGAACTCCATCTCAAAACAGGTATTACAGAAACAGAAGGGCTCTCTTGTGAAGACAGACTTCAAAGATGGGGATTATTAAGTTTTGAAGGAGACAAAAAAAGTGGGGACTAGGTAAGGTAATGGGAAATAATGAATGGTCTAGAGGAAAGAAGTAATTTTCTGATTCGTTATTTTCATATTTGGAACACCAAAGAATATTCTATGAAGTTGAATGACATGAAATTTAAAAATACTGAAAGAGAATGCAATAAATGATCACTCTGAGGGACTCAATGTCACAATTTAGCCTTGAGGCCAGAATTTTAGCAGTCTACAGTGCAAGAAGTAGAAAAAACCTTTTTTTTTCTTTTTGTCTTTTTCCACAAGGAAGAAGAAAAGCCCCAAGAGATTATCCAAAATGAGGAAGTGGGGAAAAAAAATTCTTTGTTTTACCTGGAAAATATTTAAAATTTTCTTTTGAAATGTAGTGAACATTGCCAGTGCAGGAGCAGAAACACTGACAGAACATCCAGATTGCTACTGACATTTCTAAGTGCAAACTGAGACATCGGTGCAGGAACCCGTCCTCCCTCCATCACCCCTGCACACCCCAAAGAACATGAGGAAAATCCCAGTGAAGGCTTGTGGGGCTGACCTGAGCTTCCCATAGGCATTTCCAGGAGCTCTGTGCATATTCTGTGCCCCAAAGTGACTCTGTTCTTGCTGGAATATTCCATGTATCAGCTACAGTTGGCAGTGCTGGAAGCAAATGCAGTCAGAGAGAGAGAGGGAGTTCTCTATCAGGATATTCCTAACCCAAGAGACACCCACATATTTATCATCCATTGTATTTTAAAAGGAAAAAAAAAAAAAAAGGAGCAAAAATTTTCTTTCCTGAGTGTGAACATAGAGATGCAGTTTCCCCTTCAAGGCAGGGATGTTGGAAGATGACCTACCTTTTGGAGAGAAGCAGGAACAAAGAGCATGAGTCGGCATATTCAGCTACTTTCCAAAAAGAGTCGATTTATCCTGAAATCTGTCTAGCTGCCATTTTAATTTTTCCCTACCCAGGCACCCAGCTCAACACGCCATGCCACCTGGCCCAGAATTTCATTTTTCCCCTTTAACCTTCCACACACCTTAGGGACAGCCCTGCAAACTAATCTGTCTCCGTCTGCTCTTCAGAAGTTCAGGAAGCAGCACCTCGTTTCCCTACTGCCGTTGTCCTTCGGTGCAAGGCAGGTGAGCCCTGGGTTGCACCTCGTCTATGCAAAATGCCCAGCTATGCTACCAGCTTAGGGCTCTTCCAAGAGCTGCCCCCAGCCTCTGCCTCCCAACCCAGCTCTACTTTAAAGGTATGTGTACATTTTCTAGCTGTACCTGAGCCTGTGCAGTGGGTGGACATTCAGGAATTACTCCTGGACATTGCTACTTCAGCTTCTTCATGCTGTAACCGGAGCATCTGGCTACAACAGGGTTTTTGTGAAGAGTGAACACCAAGGACATCCATCAGCTGGTGGAAATATCCCTGCTGATGCTGATAGACTCTAGATTCATCTCCCCTAACATTAACATCTAAGATACCCATCTCCAGCTCAAGTCCATAGAGAAATAAAAGCTTCATGCAGAAGGTTCAGCCCCCACCTCCAGACAAGGTGGATTCCCCTTGTCTCTATAGTCTCTCTGCTGACTATAGAGGCAGCCAGCGTTGACTTCTGAAGCAAGAGGAGATGTATTCTACCATGACACTGTGCATGCCCTGCCAGGGGTTGTTGAGTACTGCGTGCTTTCTATGGCTGAACACATTTCTGTAAATAACAGCAAAAGAAATAATCCTGTAGATCAGGTGAGACTCAAGCTCATCAAGCTTCAGCAAGGTGCAGCTAGCTCCTTTGAGAACCACAGTGCAGCAAATTGACACAGGTATTTTCAGAGGCAGTTTCATGATAGCAGAGTGGGGTTTCATATGGCATGTCCCAATATGCTGGACTTTGGAAAAAATTGGCCTTTACATTGCAATCTGGAAATCGTGCCATTTAGACATATCCTAAAAACGTGTAAAAGAAATGCTAGCGTCCCAAATTCGGCTGCTACAGTATGTCAGTACGTTTGCTACACACATTTTTCACAAGTAATAATGAGTGACAAAAATAACTGACCTACTTATAACTCCACAAATACCTGTACCTCACATTTGGAGGCAATGAAATCAGCATGGATACATTTAGAACAAGTCTATTCTTGAATACCCTTTTTTAACTCTCTTTAAATTATTCCAATTTGGACAGTTTTTAATGTAATTTTTTTTTTACACCTTGCAGCTCCCTGGAGCTGTTTCTGTAGTTCCAGGCACATCTGTAGCGAGTACAAAACCCTGATGATCATTAATATTAAAAGATTTGGGCTCCCCCAGTCCACTCTCACCATCATACCCTGCTCAATGGAGCCCATGGACCTTGCCATGCCTCTAACCAAGCCTACCCATTTTGTTAAAGGCAAATTTTTCTCTTCAGGCTTCTCCCAATGATGGGACAGTGGCCTTTGAATCCCTCCAGTGCTGAGCTGCTGCTCCATTTTGAGGACTTTCAGGGTCTGAGTTGTTGCTGACCTTCTCCATCACATTGGCTTTTGCTCTGCAGATGGGGGGAAGTAGGTGCAAGACCTCCTGCATGAAATTAAAGATCAGGTAATGTCCTTTTACATGGGTACAACCCCAACAGGTCAGGAACCACTTCCAGTTTGGTCAGTGCAGGGCCCATCAAGCAGAGCAAAGACCAAACCTGTGATGCCCACCAAGTTGTACAATACACAGAGAACTCCTCATCAGGTGCCTCACTTCCTCTGCCCTCCATCACAGGATCCTTTTAAACTTCCCCACATTTCTTCTTGGTCTCATTACTGTTTTCCATCAGAAAAGCAGATGTAGATATTTATTAGGTTTTGTTTTGTTTCGTTTAGGACAGCTTTTCCTCCTCCTTGGTTCTTGTGTGGATACAAAAACACAGAGCGTCTATTGCTGAAGATTTTTTAGGCCTTTTAACAGAATTATCCCAAGCCTGCAGATTGCTACAGACAGATTATTGTTTTCTCACACAGATGAGTCCCAGCCCCCACATTAATTATCATTGCCAGGTCCTTCCAGTCTCCATCCTACTTAAAATTCCTACACAGCTGCAAAGGAGCTGTAATAAAATGCATCTGGACAAGTGGTAGATATAAAACTGATCTCCCTCAAAAACCTCTGATGTTTGCTGCTCCCAAACCTGCCTGGTAGCACCAGCCAGTCAATCTGCTGACAGCTGTAGAAATGGTTCCCCACAGGTCTGAATCTCTGTGGAATGGCAAATATCCCGGTCTCGCATCTCAGCCCATCCCATATGGCATGATTTGATCCACTTTGAAATACTTATTCCTTCAGGACAGATCTGACCAAAGCAAAGTCCCTGTGGATGTTTCTATAATCAGTGTGTAGGGACCAACGTTGCACTTCTCCATACCTATCTCTAGGGATCAATTCTTCCTACGGGAGGTTTTGGGGACAGAACAACAGAGTCCACCAGACCTGAACACATTAACCAAAACCTTAGTAAGAATGAACAAACCCACTCCTCTGATATGATAAAATACTGATACCACTGAAAGCATAAATAGGTATATCGGCACTTCCAATACTGTTCAAGGAATGTTGGAAGAGGAAAAAAGTAGCACCCATATTATTATTGAAGGAAAATACTTGAGTGAGGGTGTTCTTTTTCTGTTTTGATCAAATTAAACATTGTATGGAAAGGTCATTTGCAGCAATTTGGTTTGGTTCTTCTGAAAAATCAGACAAGTTATCCAGCTCCGGCTTCCCGTTCTTTGTCTAAAATTTGCTGAAATTTGGGGTTTCATTCTTCTGACAAAAGCAAGAATTGCCCATATGTACATATGTTCCTTCCTCAAAATTTTTTGACAAAATCTTCTGTTCTCTGACAATTTCCGTTTGAAACAACAGGACGTTGATGCTTGGGCCACAATCAGACTTTAAAAGAATATTGAATATGTCTAGCACTGAAGGCAGACCCTTCAAAACTCACATAGTATGGTTCAAAAATTTAAAAGCAAGATTTTTTAATATGATTGTGGACAGCTCTGCTCTTGAGTCCCTATTTTCACAACAGCTCAGTACTTGCAACTCCAGGTGAAATAAATGCCAGGTCCTGTGTTCAAACAACGTTATTGATGTGTGAACTGAATTTAAAATTGTTGTTCAAATGCTGAAAGGCAGACATCTTTTTAGATGCTGCATTTTTAAATCACTGCCTGGCAGTTTCCAAATAAAAGTTATATTGGAGTCTGTGCCATTAATATTCCTTCCGATATCATCTTAGCTTTGGCTTTTAAGTCTGGAAATGCGTGTCTCAGCCATTCTGGCTGGACACGCTGCCTGTCCAGTCAAGCTTCTCCAGGAAATACTTCACCCCAGCACCTCACAGAGGCTCATTTCGGATGCTGACAAAAACGCATATTCACACGGATGTTTTGGGAAATGCTAACTCGCTAAAATAATTTTTTTAAAAAAATTATTTATCCATTTTTGCCAATATATCCTTCAGAAATAGAAAAAAGAATTTTGCAGAAGTGAGAGGCACCTACTTAGAAACAATTAACAAATTCAATGGCACAGGACACAGAGCTCAGTCTTTTGTATTTTGAGTGAACAAAGCTTGGGTATTTGGCATTACAAGAGGCCTTTTAGGACAGATACCTTTCAGAAAGTGTACAAAAAAAATCTTCATCATCTAAAAGCATTCAAGCTCACTCTTTCTCAGCATCTCTGAGGTAGACCTGGCCTGGGATGGGTAGGAGATTGGCACAGAGAGGGTTAGGAGCACCCTCCAGGACTGTTTTTCAGTGGGTACCAGGAGCGCCCATGGCAGCGATGCAGTTTGGTTTACGAATCCCATCTCTCGTCCTGGCTCATCAATTCCACTTTCATACACAAAATTGCTCAAGCAAACACTAGCATAAAAAATCCAAGATGTCACCACCATCAAGCATTTCAAGCCCAAAGCTCTCTTCACAGCTCAAAGCAGGAAGACTTGCAAACATCTAATACAAGTAGGAAAAATGAATAATATATGAAAGAAAAAGCAAAAACCAGGAAACAGTCAGAAGTCTGAGCTGCTAATTGCCGTACATTCTCCATAACAAAGTGACAGACAAGGAAAGGCTGGGCTGCTTGGATGGATGTGGCAGGCAGCACGTGACAGCAGCACCGTGTTTCCCTCCCTGCACCTTGCACACGCGGGACATGCACGGTGACAGTGACACTGTCCCATGCCGGAGGGGGTTCACATGATTATGTACAGTTTGATGAAACTGGGGGGCAGATGCCACAACAGGAAAATTCATTCCCCACAGCAGTTTTGAAATGTGAGACTTGTTCTCCATACGAAAAAGTTCTTCTTGGCCCATCTCACTGCAGCCCTCTTTTCTCTTCTTCTTTCTCAGCTTTGCTGCACTCGAGGCCGGGAGAAATGCAATTGCCCAAATAATTTTCCTGCACATGATGCTGGGTGAGGTTCCCGCTCTGTCCCAAACTGAGAATAAACCAGAACCAGGCCAACAGCCCATTTGCTCCCACAAGTTGACACAGCCCCGTAGCCATCTCGTAGTTCCCCTGCCACCCCACATGCCCACCCCGCAGCCTTGGGGGACAGCTTGGCTTGGGGGATGCAGGTAGGAAAAAGCCTGGTGTTTGGAGGACTCTCGATGCTCGAGACCAGACACCTGACAGAGAGTGGAATTTGCAGAGCAGTTTCTGGAGATTTGGCACCTTTTCTGCTTAAAATCCATCTCCTTTTCCTGTTCACTTCTGTGGCACGGTCACCCCCAGCTCCTTCCCCACCGTCACCCAGCAGCAAAGCTGCTCCCACAGCCTTCCCCTCCCGTCTGATTCCTTCGATAGCTCTCCATACCCTCAGAAGCACATTTGTTAGTTGACAGCTTTTATTTTATATTTCATTTGCCATTTGTCAGCCCGGTAACATGGATTCAAGTTCCTTTTTGATGTTTTCATGTTATCTACAAACGCTTTAAAGTCGCAGCGCTTGCTGGGCTCCGGAGCTCGCATCAGCACAGGCACCTCCCTCTAGTGGTCCAAAGGCAATCAGAGATTTTCAAAAAATGAAGCATTTTCCAGCAGTTGGTCTGTCCAGCTTCCACAGGCGCCCGTGTGCAGGGACGATGGGTGGGCAGCATCACCTGTGAAAATGCCCACAATTCCATCCTTTGGGTACAACCCCAACCCATCCGGCTGCTGAGCCCTTTGCGGGGAGACTGTCACACCATCTGCCTCTAATATTGTTTCTTTCCTTGGAAAATATGGAAAAAGGCAGATGATGTCCCGTGACGAAGCTGAATTCAGTCCCTGGTTTGTGGTTCTGAGACCTCAAGGCTCAGTAAATATGGAATAATAATCTAATTCTGTTTTGTACTCTGTGGTTGTAGAAATCACTAGACTGTAAAGTTAAAGTGTGATTTAAAATACTGCTAAGCTGGGAAAACTGAAATTAAGAGTCTATTAAAATTACACAGTCATGGTCACTGTACCTGAACTTTATCTTCCCCTGGCACTGCTGCTAATAAGTGTCATATTTAGAGACACAATACCAGCAGAGGCCAGTGGCTAATTCCTGCCCAGCTGTGTGCGCTGCCCTTCCTGCACTAACATGCTGTGTACTCTCCCGGAGATTATGTCCAACACAAGACAATACGGGCGAGTGATTTAAGCACAACATGTTTAGTTTAAGCACTGTACTGGAAATGCACTGCACATTTCAGAGTCTAAAATTATGATTTATAATTTTTCAAAGCTATCAAAGAATGAATTTTCTTCACAGATAAGCTCATCTGTAATCATCTATCTCATTGCAAAGCTGCAATAGGGAGACAGGTTATTTGAGTGAATTTGAACATGCTTTTTAGTAGTTTCCTAGTATGAACATTGGCTAGCAATTGTAGATCTTCTTGTAGATCTCCTTAAACCTGTCTTCCTGCATAGCTAGAATCAATATAAAATCTATTCAAGATTCTCTGTAAAGAGAATTACAGAGCTCAGAGAGCTAAAGATCCTGGTAGCAAGAACATAGCAGTAAGCATCATCTTACAGGCTATAGATTAAAGGATAAACGGTCCTATTAATAGAACGAGCCAGGTATTCCTGGATGGAACAGTGACCACTTTCTTCATCAGTTAGTCATGGAAACAATAAGAGGTGGATGCTATTTTAGATGTGGTTTTGGCAAGGGATGAAGACTCTGTAGAGGAACTGGTTATAGAAAATTATCTTGGATGACATGATCAGGAGTTGATTCAGTTTGAATTAAAGGGAAGGAAAAAAAAAAACAACTAAGCCTGCAAGTGGGGTTTTGGTTTCAAAAAGGGCAAGTTAGGAGAAACTAAGAAAACTATTTAGGGAAGCAAACTGGACACTGAGGCTCAGGGAGTTAAATGTGGAGGAGGTGTGGGATTTAAGTCAAAGGTCCAAAACCATGGAATTTGCAACTCCATGGAGCAGGGAGGAAACAGTAGGGAAGCCTCCCAGGTGACTCCACAAATAACCTCGTGAAGGATATGAGCAGTGAGTGGTGAGGTCTGAGGATGGGAGCAAAGGACCGAGCAGCAAAGGTGGCTCCATGGGAGAGGAGAGCAGAGAGCCGAGGACTACGTCATGCTGTGGTGTTATGGTATCCTAATAGAACCGGTGGTGTTAGGTTTATGAATAACAGATGGATGAGGAAAGATGTGGGGCTACCAGACAGTAAGGTTGGATCAAGGCTTAAAATAATGAAGTGTAACAGCTCCACGCTAATAGAGCAACTTCTGATTAGAAAAGGCTGATGAATGAGAGTTTTGAACTGTACATCCCCATGCCTGAGGCAAAAGCCTGAATCAGAGCACTTAATATGCTGAATTTCTGTGCTGAGCTGAACAAGGTAGTATGGAAACTGCAGGAATAATGCCATTTGACCCCATGGTACATGGGAGTTTAAAACAAATTTCAAAAGAAGATAAGAGATGTCAAGGTAGAAACTAGGAGGAAAAGGGACAGCTATTTATCCAAGACAGCTCAAGACAAACTAACCCAGTACCCTCTTTCAATTAGATACCAGATACTCTAGGCAAAGGAAATGCAGATCTCATCTGCACGGACTTCAGTAAAGTATTTGATACAATGCCTCCTGGGAAATTATTATTTAAGCTGGAAAAGATGAGGATTAGTGCAAGAATTGTAAGGAGGTAAAGACTTAGCTAGAAAAAACACACACGCACTGTGCTGAAAGGGGAGCTGTCGGGCTTGGGGGGGGAGCGGTGAGGTTTCAGGACTCAACCTTGGAGCAGATCAAACTGATCTTCTACTCAGTGACCTTGGCAGAGGAAGTAGGAATGAGGTCATGAAATTACTGCTGATGCAGAACTGGAAGGTGAGGGTGGTTCAGTGGAGGATCCAAAGAATTTGGTGACTTTGAGGACTAGAGTAATAGAAATGTAATGAAATTCCCAAGTAAGGCTTTAGGTCATGCATTTGTGGGCTCAGTACCAGAATTTTGCTATATTATAGGGCTTCCAGCTGGAAGCAAGAGAGGTAGAGAAATACTCAAATACAGTCATTGTATTGCCACTATCGTGATGTGACTGAAAACTGTGAAAGGTATGAGGCAATAACAGATAAAGTGTTTCCACAGGAGGTTTCACATGTTAATATTGCTGCACAAGCTGTTGATCAAACCTCATCTGAAATATCGTGTACAGCTGCGGTTCAAAAAGGTGAGTAGAAATTGGAGCAAGTGCAACAAAGGGGCACGAAGAGTCTGTTCTCCAGGAGGAGATTAAAAGCTTGGCTTGTGAAGACAGGCTGCAAGAGAAGTGATTGATCTTTATAAATTAAACAGCAGAGTAAACTTTAGGGAAGGAAGGAATCTCTAAAGAGCAATGATAGCACAAGAACAGAGCTGTATAGACAACCGTGAACAGATTTGGCTAGGAGTTAGAAGAAGGTCCTGAACAGCAGGAGTCAAGTCACATAAATCTGTCAACAGGAGCCATGGACACACCATTGTTTTCAAACACGTCTATTCCAGGGACAAAGGTGGTGGCTAGAGACAGCGCAGGTGGGGCAAAGCGAGCTGTACCTTCCTATTCTAAAAAGCACTGTGAAAAGTATACGGATGTACTCCAAAAAAGCAAATCAAAGCTTTGTCGTAACTCAAATGTCTGACTTTTGCACAAGAGATAACCAATTTTAAATGGATGTTTTTTGATGAATATCAAGAAATATGTTTTTTTGTCTCCTTGAGGAGACCACAATCCAAATGGTCTCTGTACACTGGGACTTAGAGGAGAGCTGTAGCTGACTCCAAATGAAAGATTGTTTTATTGGTTCTTGCAGACTTTTATCTGATCTTCTGCTTTGATTGTTACATTAACATTATTACCATATCACAAAAGATGCAAAATGGCCCGTACAGGCATGGCCCCATGGGTACAGTGTGGTGCTTGACCCCTGGAGCCCAGCAATTTGCCTTAGGTCTGCTGGGCAGCTGTGGGCCAGGTACCGCCTGCCGCAGCAGCCCTCTGTGCCTGTCCCATGCCCACCTGGCCCAGCATCACCTGTCATTATCACCCCAGGTCTGGGAGGCACCAGACTACCCAAAACGACAGTCTGGAAAGGATTTTCTCTTGTGCCGTTGGTGAGAGCTGGGCAGGAATGTCTGAACCCAAGCTTGCTGCTTTTGATGGATTTACCCCATGGCATCCTCTTGCTGTGCAACAAATCACCGCACAGACTGGGGCCAGCCCCAGCACCGGGAGCCTTGCCCCAAATCAAGACAACCACGCAGAAGTACAGGTGCTTGGTGGCAGCTTCTCTAAAGGACGTCTTTAATAAGAAGGGAGGTTTCTCCATCCTCTGCAGGGATGTATGGTCAGTGCCAGCACCTGACTTTCTCCTGCAGGTCACCTCCTTTTCCCCTTAATTTCTCTAAAACATTCTCTGGGATTGGTGTTTGCACAGGGGTGTTCATGTGGTTCTACCACATGAACGTATACTCTGTCCATGAACACACACTCAATCAGCCACTTCTCTTCCTTGCCCAAGAAAATCAGCTGCCCTTTGTGTAAGGAACTTGCTATTTCTGTACCCAGATCCATGTCTCTCAGGAGAATCAGCCATTAACTGCTATCACATATCCTGCAAATGCTCCTTGCTCTAATTAAGCAATAATTAACGGCTTCAAAGTACTAGGTGGATTCCCAAGTTCTCTGCACTATACAATAAGCATCAAGTCTGTTTTCTGCTTTTTGATTTCAATTAAAAAAGCTAGTATTTCCTTTTAGTGTCCTTGTGTCTACGGTCATAGTACTCATCAGACTTTACTATTACAGCAGTGTCTCATGTTCTGCACATGAAAAAATACTTAAAAAAAACCCCCAAACATCTTTCCTTCATTTATTTTCTTGGGTTTTTTCCCCTGTTATGAGCTCCATGGCTAGACTTGGGTAACAAAACTACTTTCAGAGGTATTGCTACCACAGGTGACATCTCCATCTGAAGCCCACTGCAAACACCTTGGTCCATCATGCTGCGCTCCTTGCTCAGTCCACTGGATCCTCTGCTCAGTTCTTGCAGCAAGGTCAGAATTAAGGTGGTTTCTGTGTTGTGTGGAAAATACTATTTTTAATTTACACTTTGTGTTTTCTTAATGATTCCTAAAAATACAAGGCTTCATACTGAGGGAACTTAGCTCATTATTTCTGGGTGCCTGTAGTGTATGGGCTGTATTCTGTTGCAATCCTAACACTTTGTTTTTGGCGGGGACAATGTGTGAAGCCTTTAAATAAGCATTCTTTCCTTGATGATTGATTTTTTACATGTGTTTTGGGCAAAGCAGGAGGAAGGGGAAGTCCAGCCACCTGACAACACCTTTAACGCGGCCCTGACAAGTCTTCCACAGGAATGAAAAACCAAGATGTTGTCCTGTCTTGGGGCATGTGAAACACTTCTTGTTGATCTCCCTGCCCATCTTCTCCCTCCAGCCCAGGATCTCCAGTGCTGTAAACACCGATGGAGCAACACTCGCTGTCTATAGCAAAGACTATTCCCCCCCCCAAGCAAACCTTTATGAATGAGTTTCTCCAGGTCTCCCCTGCAGAGCTTAGGGCCACCCCGGACCTGCTGAGACACCCATCAGGACCAACCCGGAGGCACCAGCTATGGCTCAGCCAGATACCCCTGGGCAGAAACTAGTGTTCCCTGGAGAGATACAGGCTCCAGGCTGGTTTCTGTTGGCCCCTCCAAATGGCCATTACAAACTGCAAACCACCAAGGGACAATGCAGCTGCATTCACCAAAGTCTCTGGGTGACATTCCCCTCCCTGGAGAGCAGGGTCTGAAGCTGTTCTTGCCTCACACTCTGCAGGGCTTGGCATGGATATTTCCAGCTGGTCACTCGGCTCGCTGGGTTGCCGGAGCACTTGGGTTTCACTGTAGCCCCTTTATTCTGTCTTGAGTGCGTCTACCTCTAGGCGATTCGAGACAGGTCTATTTCTGGAGACTTTTGTCCAAGTGGATCGGAAAATCTCTGTTCATGTCCGTTGGTGGGAACCCTGCAATGGGTTGATACAGTCCATATGTTTCTGCTGAGCTGGTAAGCACTAATATGTTATTTTAGAAAATAGTAGTTATTAGCTTTTACCATGGAAAACTTGCATTTGTGGGACTCTATTTTTACCACTTCATGTTACCACTATTTCTACCACTAATTTATTGACTAGGCTAGGAAAAATGTTGTTCTCTGAATTGTAACTGTTATGATGCCAACACTGAGTTCATCGTGGCTCCGTCAGTCTCTTAATATGGAGTTACTGTGTCCTGTTTTAACTGGATATTGTCTATAAACCAGCACATGCAGCTGAGCTGAGTAAACAGTGAAGGTGACTGGCTGGTCAATGGTTTTCAATGAAAACAAAAGGGCTCAGTTTGCTTGTGGTTTTTATTTGGGAAATTGTGAGAGTTCGCCATATTTGCTAAAAACAACCCAGCAATGGCTGATGCTCTCATGGAAATGACAGTGAATTCCAAAAGTTCCCCAAAATTTTGGCTCGAAAGATTATTCTGCCTTAAAAGTTCCTTATTTGCTATTTTCTACTCTGTCATTTGAAAACATTTCATTCACTGATGTCAGGAATCAGCCCATGTGCTGCCGGTCTCCCACCCTCTCCAGCTCAGTCCCTGCTCTCGGGTGCTCCACAGACTGGAAGTCCTCCCAGCAAACTGGTAAGGGCTAGTAGACGTCAGGCAGAGTAAGGGTCTTTTTGAAAAGTGCACAACAGAAAACTGGAAACAAATCTTATCTGAAGCTAAAACTTGGCCTGCTTGTTTGCAAAGAAGTTGTTGATGTAATTCATGATGGGGTAGGGTTTCGGTCACCTAACTTCTGCCTTCTTGAAGTTTGGTCTCTTGTCATCTGTATAGGCTCCCTGTGTAGGAAAGACAGACGTACAGGCAGAGAGGGCTGTTAGTCCAGCCTAACACAGAGTCAAATGGTCTGAATGACCAGCAGAAGGAGCTGCTCTCTCATGGCTGATTGTAAGGGTCTCTGGGCAGCCACCAGGCTGTCAGGCAGCCAAGTACTAATCCCGCCCTTAACATCATCACTACCTAGGTCTCGTACTTTCTGCTTTCCACAGGAAAGGACTTAGGTACGATGGGGACACAGCCCACCCTCGCTGGACCTGAGTCTGCATGTGCAGGAGGTGAGTCGTAGCCCATCACACGCTGAGCTGATCCTGCACATCTGTATTACCCTTTGTAGGACGCCTGGGGCTCAGGCTGTGGGTGCCTATGCTGTAAGAGAGCCCAGGCTGCAGATTCTGGCAGCTCCACAACCACAGGACTGCGTCACTGATGCCAGGGGACAGATGAAGATGGTTGGGCTGGGCACAGCATGTTCAACCCACATGCACTGCAAGAGGGGAACCCCAGCATGACCAAAGACCAACGTGGGAGTTCAGTTATATGAGGTGAGTTTGGACTCCTACATGGGCTGGGGGCTGCAGTCAATGTGCAAAGTGCATCCCCAGGGAAGCCTGGCAAGCCAACCTGCCTCCTCTTCCCAAGGTTTCCAGAGGAGATCAGCACAGATCGGATGCACAGGGTGGGAAAGAAGTTGTTTCTGTCTCATTCTGATGTCCCCCACGAGCTGTAAGCTCTTTGCACAGGGTCAGAGAGGACGATATTGGGAGAAGGGAGTCATGCACGTCACCACTTTCCCATTCTGCTGTTCTCAAGGCTTTGTACTACCTTCCCAAATGGAGTGACACTGCTTCATGTGCAGTGTGAGCTACTGCTGGCTCCCGTGCCAGGTACAGCCTGTTGCCTCCTTCTGCTGGCTTCACAGCACACATTTGGTGCATTGAGAGCCTAATTGGGGAGCAACCACCAACAGTCGCGCTCAGCACAGCACTGTGTTGGGCCTTTTGTCTTCAGGTTGCTCTTCTGTAGAGCATTAGATCAAATTCTCATGGACAATTAGAACTGGGAGAATATTAACAAAGGAGAAAATTATGCATTGAACATTTTGCTTGCAAAATTCACTGAATAAATTATTCAGATTTAATGTGGAAGAATAATGGAGGAAATAATTGAATAATGAAATATCATAAAATTAATGGACTATTCTATTAATAATTTTACATCTTGGTCTAATACAATAGATGAAGAACAAGAAAAAAAGAAAGAAATAATTTGGGCATGTTTTGATGAAAACAGAGCAATGGGTCTGTTTATAAAACTGCATGCAGCATTGTTAGCACTCATGAATTTATCATGACTCCTGTGATGCACAGTGCCTGCACAAGCATTGAGAGTCCACATGCAAATCTTAAACTTCCACCTCTGTGATGACGCCAAAAAAATCGAAACGATCACCTGAATTTGGCCTGAAACCCTCCCATCCCTATGTATTACCCAGTGATTTTCAGGACAATCCTGTAACCTTTCAAAGTCAACTTGCCATGAGATTTGGGATCACACTGGTAAACCCTCAGGAAGGTGTGAAACTGCCAGAGCAGCTGCTGCCTGCCCCTGGGTGGCAGGGGAATGGAAAATGCCCAGGGGTTTGCTGGGTGTTGGTGAAGCTAATGGATTACTTCCAAAGATCTAAAGTTAGGTGGGATGAACCCCACCTCAGGAAGACTCAATGTCTTAGGAAGACCCTTCAGGGTAGCTGCAGCAAATCAAGGGTGGGAGTCTGACCGCTGAACTGCTCATCCCTTCAATGGGTCCTGGGCATCCTCCTCCTTTTCCCAGTGAGGCAGTGCAGATGCCTCATTTCACATCATTTACCCCAGAGCCCACAGGGCTGAGGTGGACCTGTCTCTGCATGCAGTGGGAGGGCAGTCTTGCTGCAGACCCACGTAGCCAGGCTTACGTTTCTTTTCATTAGTTACCATAACTGATGAACCCGCAGAGGGTCAGTATGTTCTTTAGCAATTAACTGAGCTCCAGAGACTGTAATTTGTCTTGTTCATGTTACAGCACCAAATGAATTTTGCTGTGTTTAATAATCATTCTAAAAGCAGATCACAGAGCCGGGAGGGAGGGAGAGATTGTATCAATCATTTGTTTTCTAACTCTTTCAAGGAATTTCCTACTGTGTTTAATTTCTTGCTGGTAAGTCCTACATGAGCCTCGGGAAGGCGGGCACTGCTATTATTATTCATTTTTTAATCATCAGAGGAAACTATTTAGCTGCTCTAGAAAATTAACATGCTCCCAAATTCAGGAGGAGCCAACAATTGGGAAAATGCAATTTTCACGGACACTGTCATATTAGTCTAAATGGTATAATTTAGGGCAGCTTCATTTAGGGATTTTTGAAGGAAATTTACCTAAAGCCCTTGGATCCCTGCTGCACAGAATCACTTTTGGGCTATGGGACTGGGCCATTATCCCATTTTGCAAATGAGGCAAAGAGAGAGAAATTGGCTTGCCCAGACTACCCAAGGGATACTCCAGCCTCCCTAATCCCGGGCTGGGACCCAAGGCAACATCCACCAGGGTGAGACCACAACCTTTGCTGGTCCAGTACTGCATCTCTGTCCTGTCTCAGCTGGATAAGGAGGGGTATTCAAAATAGCCACAGAGAAACAGCTCACAAAATGGAAAGCAGACTAGAATTTGCACTGTTTGGGGGGGGGGGGGGGGGAAGAAAATTTGCCCTGAAACCCGACTCAGCTTGAAGGAATTGTCAAAAATCAGTGTAGACAAATCATCCACGTTCTGTGGGAAAAGGCTGCTTTTACCTTATTCCACCTGAACCCATCCGCTGGCACTGCTCCAAGGTCAGCCTCCTGGGCTCAGAGGAAAATGGCTTCAGACAGGTCCTCTGGAGGAAAAGCACCTCCCTTCAGCCTGCCTGCCTTGGCCATGTTTATTAAAGTCTTCCCTTTCCAGTAACTAGGCAATGCCCACTCGCAGCACCACACCGTGGAATGAGCATGGCAAAGAAAATCAAAAACCCCCAAAGCCTCTTGATGATGCCCATTGGTACTTGCCCTCCAAACACCCTGGAGGACACTGCCCGGCGTGATGTTAACAGCCCATATGGAGAGTTTATACCATTCTGCAAGTATCAGTACCAGCAGAAAATAAAAAGGGTCATGAATGACTCAAATCATTGCTCCTGAGGACTTCATCCCTGAGCCAGGTGGCTTCAGAGCTGGCAATATGCCCATCTCAATAAAATTCTGACCTGATCCTCGGGCAACGTGCTCTGGTTGAGTGACTGGCACTTCAGAGCGTGACGCCTGCTCACAGCCATGCACTCCCCTGTGCCTGAATGCTTTATCTGAGGGTATGTCCCAGGATCTCAGCCCTGTGCACTGAGTTGCTGTCACTGCAGCACGATGCCTCCGATACCCGCAGGGAAGGCAGTGGGATGATGGTGGCCTGGCACCCAGCTCTGCTCTATGGTGATTGCCGTGGGTGCACCAGCCATTTCCCTTTAGGGAAGCCTTCCCACGTGAGCTGGGCTCTTCTCGGTGGGAGTTTCTCCTTCAGGAGATGATCTGGGTATCTGCTGTGACATCCTGCAGATGTGACATGTTTTGGTATTATGTAACTATTCGGTGACACCCGATGGGAGACATTGCTTACCTGGTTTTCTTCCCAGACATCAAGTGTGCAAAATTTGAAACAAATAATCAGAAACGAAATTTCCATGACAATGCTGAAATCTCAGACCTATTTGAAAAGTAGTAAAATAACCTGAATTTTTTTAAAACATTGGACTACTTTTAAAACAACTATTCCCTGTCCCTCTTCCTTCTTGCCATTCCCATGGCAAAAGCATCACCAGCTCAGTCAGTGCAGATGGCCCATGGGGACTGCAGTTTCTTTAAGGCCTGGGGGTCAGGTTTGGGGTCCCTTTTTCAGAGGTGCACCAAGGTTGGGGTGAAGGAGAGCAAGCTCTGGGTCTGCACTAGAGGGCACTCTTGCCATGCAAAAATTGTGCTGATGCTTTCCAGAAAGATTTAGGCTATTTCCAAGGCTGCAGTCGGACCAGAGCGCGCAGGGGAGATGAACAGCTGGTCCATGAAGAGGGAGAGGGGCTACAATGGAGAAAACCCCATACACCTTCCTTCCTTCCACTCCCTGCCAAAATCTGGAGTCTGCAGGGAGATGCCTGAAGTGCAGGTCTCATCATCCTTGAAGGGACAGCCCTGTCTTCGGGAGGGGCTTCAAACAGGGGTAGGAGCTTGCTAGTTCTTGGGCTGTTTCGAGCTCCCAGATCTGTTAGAGGAGTGCGCAGGGGCCAAGCAGGGGGATTCAACCCGCTGTGTTAGGCCCGTTCAGGTAGAAATGAGTGGGCACCTGGGTAAATGTGATCTGCTCAAGAAGAGTTAACGCAGCTGCCCTGAGTGGAAATGCTGCTTCATCAGCCTTCTGGAGACCTTGGAAAGGGCCAACAAGCACATGGACTGCGGGTGATCCAGTTGATAAAGTCTACTTGGATTTCTAGAGGCTTTTTACAAAATCGTTACCAAAAGTTTTAACGAAATTGAGAGAACAGAGAACAAAAGAAGGTCCTGGCATTGACTGGTAGTTGATAGGAGGTGGAAAAGAGGAGGCAGAGGTGAATGGTCAGCTCTCACTGCGGGGAGGTCTCCAGCAAACCCTGTGGGCTCTGTGCTGGGACCTGGGCTGTTCTACACATTCATGATCTGGGGAAGGCAGTGAGCAGCAAAGTGCCAATATTTGCTGGTGATAAAAAGTCACTCAAAGTAGTAAGGAGAAGAGCAAAATATGACTAGCTTTAGGAGGACATTACCAGATTGTGTGAACAGGCAAAGAAATGAGAGAGGCAATCTGGTGTAGATAAGTGTAAAGTGGTACAACTCATGACAAACCCAAGGGGTTCCACGCTCACCACCACCACTTGGGAATAAGGCAATTGCATGAAAGTCTGTCTTCCACTGGAGCAGAAGTTCTCCCACCGTCTCCAGCAGGAGCCAACACCACATCAACCCTCTGTGGCAGGAGCCACCATGTTGCCTCCACAACATGCAGTTCTTGCCACGCACATGGTGCCTGATCTCGCATTTGCTGTCAAAATCCAGTCCCACAGGGCTCAGATTCCCCAGTGTTATTTTAACTTGCTGTCAGGGTTTATTTCAGATGACGTGAAATATGTGTGGCAAATACACTCCCCATATCCCATCTACTGTACAGCACTGCTGAGCGTTAGACACCTTTTCTGTCTGCAGCCAGTTTGTTTATTGAGGTGACCGATCAGTCTGGGCTGCCACTTGGAGTCTGGTGCTACTGCCTGAAAATTCTGCTTTAATCACCTCTGCCCTGCCCTTTCTTTAGGGATGGAATAAAAAATCCATAATAAATGTGCTGCCTTAATAATGAAGAAAAAAGGATCACATTTTAGTTTCCCAAGAAGCTGGAAACTGTGTTGACTGAATGGCTTCATTATTAACACTTCTTGCATTAACTGAGAAAACGAGCTTCCCCAAATGGGCTGTGCTTGTGCTGGGGAGAGGAGCAGGATTTGGTTCCTGCTTGAATAAGCAATGGGGGGTTGTGTGTACAACAGGCAGCCAGGTTATTTTGGTAGATCAATACATGCAAATTTCTATATCTAAAGTCAAATCAGGCCTTGGCTGGTAGGTAAATATTGAGTTCATGGGCCCAAGTGTTTCTCACTGCAGGGATTTTTAGGGATGTGCTTGAGCCTGAGTCTGACAGAGTCCAGGCATCAGCAACCTCTGATGGGGCTGCAAACCCACTTTCTGGGCTTCTGTAAAAGCTCCTTTCATTAAACCCACCTGCAGACCTCATTTCCCATGGCTGATTTCTACCCTTGGATGGCTGGAAATACTTGTGTCCTGAGGAGCTCTGCCCACTCAGGCTGCGCAGACACGCATTGTGCTGTGCTGGCACAAACCAACTGATAAAGGATTTAATATGAAAGCCTGCTCAGAGAGGAGAGAAATAAGATTGTCTCAGCTGATAGTCCCAAGAACAGGAGCCCATAGCTGTGCACAGGCACTGTTTCTCTCCAATATGATGGTTCTTCTCTTCTGATCATTATTTTTGCTTGCTGAAAGCTTAGCCTCCTTACTGAGAGGTCAGTGTCTTCTGCTCGTCCCCCAAGTCCTGTTCCCTACTTGTTAGTAGCTACTTTCACAAACCAGTGATTTCAGGGCTTTCTTGTCCTTTCAGGCCATTGGAAAAGAGCTCCAAGGACCTTCTTGCAGCCAGTCAGATGCCTGGTTCTGGTCTCTCTATAAAGGGATGCGCATGCATGGGCTGGAGTCGAACACTTAAGGCATTTCAGAGTCTGTTTTAAGGAAGCAGAAGTTGGGATGGGAAAGACTGAAGATGAGGCAGGGATCGGAGACACAGAGACACCACCACCACCATCAGGACTTCCTTTCCTCCCCAGCCATCTTGCAGGCTGCCCACCTATGTTGGCTTCAGCCTGTTCTTGTGACCTATATGTTTTCCACCATGTACAAAGGGGGATGTGTGGAGGAGAGGGGTTAGTCCAATCGTGCCCAAAACGATGCAGGCAGCTTTCAGCAGACTGATGGTACAACACAGCCAACCCAACATTTAGTCCCAAGGCTTCCTTGTTAAGAGGGTACAGTGTGTCTACCACTCAGCCTTGGCTGGCACCGCCAGAGCCTTGGGCACCTTTGACCTGATGGGAAGGGAGAAATATTCAGGATTTTAGCACTTTAGCAGAGTAGCCAAGAGTCGCTCCAGCTCCATCAGGCCAGCTCTCAGGCCAGGAGCAATGTACAGAGGTGAAGGACTGGCCATTACAGAGGACATGTGAGACAATCCCAAGGGAAGCAGCAGGACCTCTCAGCTCAGATGGTGCCTGGTGGGTCAGGACATGACCTAGACATTCAGGTTCCCTTGGTCTGGCCAACCCCTCACTACTCGTAGCTGGGTGCCTCTGTCCCTTGCAGCGAGAGCTTCTTTCACACGGAAAAGCAAGACACAGCTCCTTCACAAGAAGGACCGGTTTTCATTGAGTCATCTTGGTAGGAGGAAGGCAGTCCTTGGAGAGAAGAAAGGCCCAGGACTCAGCCAAGGGAGGGTTACAGGTCTTCCAGTCCCTGGGGCCAGGCTGGCAGAGGCCTGCTGATGGCACTGCTGCTATCTCAGTCAGCACGGAGAGCTCTGACGTCTCTCAGTGGGACTGGACAAGTGCAAAATGCTATTTCCTTCACAAAGCGGATCAGCACACAGGGACGGGTCTGAGATCCAGCTGTATTTTAATGAACTTGCAAAGCCAAGGACTGCTGTGTCTGGGGGGGAGTTCACTCTGCCTCAGCAGCACCAGGCGCTCGTAGCTGGCAGGATCTAGCCCACCTAACACGAAAAGGGGGAGCTTCGAACCCATTTGCATTGAATGAGCAAAGCACATGTATAGCTGCCATCGGTGTAAGCCAGGCTCCAGCTGCTGGAGCTCAGAGGACTGGAAGAGCAAAGCATGCTCCATTGGCTTTTCTAGACCCATAAGAAGGCAAACTGGATTCAGAGTGTCTTTCTTCCTTTGAAGACTTATTTCACAAAACAGAGACAAAATAAGATCTAGAATAAAATAAAGGATTGGGACACATGAAACTCAAATGGAAATATTTTAATTACTGCTCAAATGAGTGACTCTAATAGAGCAATATTGCACTGGATGCAGTTAGAAAGCAACTGTGCCCTTCTGTCTTGTTACAGCTCAGGGACAAACTGCTTTGGCCAAGATGCACCAAGCCTGCAGATCTGCCCCCAAAGCATATTCGTCTGAGTACTTAAACCAACATGCTGTGATGAGGCTGTGTCAACCAGACGGGGCTGCCCCAGAGAGGCAGAGCACCCCGATAGCAGCACAAGGGCAGGGAGATGGGGGCCTGCGCAGCGCCACATTCCTGGGCGTCGAGCCATGTCCCCTCTTTGTCTGGCCACAGCCTGACTCACTTGGATGGAGGTGCCTTCACCTGCTGCTCTTCTGGGACCTGGCTGTGTCCTCTGAGCTCACCACAGCTTGGTGCATCCTGCTGCACTGTCCAAAAGCTCCTTTGCAGAGCAAGGCTGGACACAAACTTTGGACGAGAGGCTGGTGCACAGATAGACTCTCACACTGTAACATTTGGGAGCTCGGTATTAACAGCCCTCATCCCAGATTCTGCAGTCATGCCACCGCTTTTCCTTAGTCATGCCATGATAGCATGCTGCAGAAGGAAGCATATATGTCCCAAAATACAGCCAACATATAGAGCCATCCTAGCAGGCAACCCAACAGAAAAGTGTCTCTAAGGAAGCTTTGATGGGAACCTGATGATATATTCCCTAAAGCTCCATCACTTGCCAGCTACCCAGCTAAGTGCACGCTACCAGCCTTTCCAAAGCATGAGGAGCAAAATGAAAAGCCAAGTCCATGGCTTGTGATACTCCCTCCACCCTTCTCTGTCCCTGCAGAGAGGCCTTTGTCTCATGCAGTCACCTGGGAGACCTTCTGGAAGGGCTCATGCCCATGTGTAGGTCATGGCTGACCTAAGCTTATCTTGCATAAGCCAACATATTGAATCTCAGCTATTAGCACGGCCAACATTTCAGAGGTCTGTCTAAACAGAGATATTAAGATCCCTGCAATCCTGTCACCTTGCCCTTCAAATGATAGGCAAACACCTCTAAGTACATTGTAATTGATTTAGACACCATCTGTTTCTTTGCCTATGTGGAGAGTTATTGATTTCAGGTTAGTCCCTGGAGTGTTTATTTTGTAGATGGTTTGTTGTGAGCTTGATCATTCATTCTAAAATTACCCCGTCCATTTGCTGATAGCTGCACCCACAAAAAGAGAGATCACAGATCCCCAAGCTGTACCTGCTTTAGAGGAAAACCCTTGCTCTTAGCTTGCGCTGGATAACCCCACTCAGATCAGAAGGACTGCAAGGGCACGTCCCAGAGAGCAATGTCTGGTCCTTGCCTTTTCACGTGAAAAGTGCACTGTCGCTTCCCTGTAATTTCAGCCTGATGACTTTGAGCAAGACACATTTAATTTGCTGTCATGCTTTGCTCATTAAATCCCCTGAATTACTTTATTTACTAACATCCTTCTTCTAAATTACTTTATTACTTAACTAAATTTATTTATTTACAATGGATGGCAGAAGAGAGAGACAGCTGCAGCGGTTCCTTGCTGACAGTCACCCAAACCACAATGTGATAGTGACAATGAAAAAGCACTGGATTTCGGGTGCTGCCAGAATGTTGCATATGCTCTGGACAAAGCAGCTAATGTGTCTCTCAGAAGGACATTTCCCCAAACTCGGAGGCAGATTTTCAGATTACTTAATTGTCCCCAGATGTTGCTTGTCCAAATGAATACAAGCCAGACCCCCTTAAGCACAGATTTAATGATGTGAAAAGCACAGAGTAAGCTATGGAAAGTCTGGGGTGATTCTTGCAGTATTTTATCTTCTAATTGATGGGATTAACAATGGATTCTGTTGGAAACCACTGAACTCAGCAACCAACTAAACAAATGGAGACAAAACAAATGTTCTTTTAGCTTCTTCATTCCTATCAGTCATTCAGGTGTGCTGATGTTTTTTGTTTAGTGTTTTTTTAATAGGTTCATTAGAATGGCACAAGCCAAGAAGAAGAGAAAACATGCTGGTGGTTCTTTGTAATGCCCTGAAAGATAATGAACAACAGCGTTTCCAAGAGACCCAGAGGGAGTTTTGCTTAGTATAAGATCAGAAATGAGGAGGTATGATATTAGAGGGTCTGATGGGAAACAGATTTCAGGGACACCTTCCTGAGGGCACCCAGAAGACAGTCCTCCACCTAACCCTGGTCATTCTGGATGAACAACAGCTTGCTTAATCCTACAAAAGTGCCTGCTGCTGCTATGAGAGTAGCTAGGAAAGATGGTATCTCCAGCAATTGCAATAAGCTAGAGTGGAAATATTTGTTCAGGAATCAGTGGTTCTACATCTGCTTGGTGTCCAGTAAGAACCCAAGGGTCCATAATGGGGCCCAGTGAATTATACCCTCAGCCACGGTATATGAGTCATGGGCCCTCTCTTTTCTGCTCAGCCCTGGCAGACCCAATATTGAGTCAAGCCCAGCCTGCTCAGCTCAAACGTCTTTTCTGCTGCAGATAAGAAGTTTGTCTCCTACCCTCCTGATCAGCATTGGCGCTGCTCAGGCAGGAATCAACATGCAACAGTGAATTAATCCTCATCAGGGCACAACAAAGAATGGTGCTTTGCCTGGTGGTCTCATGATGCAGTTAGGGTCAAACAAACTCCTGTTGTCACATCCCACCTATTTTGTCCCTAAAGTGTGTGCTCCTGCTGCCCACCATGAGCTAGGTCTGAGCCCTTGCACTCAAGACAATAACATGGGCATTCCAATGAGATTTTTACAGCACGCAGTTTTAAATCTCCTCTCGAAATTGCATTAATTCTGCAAACTTACCATGTGGTGCTGTTACAGCTACAGCAGTTACAATCTGGCGTGAGTCTCCTGGAAATTAAATGGCATGAGAGATCCTTGTCGTCAGGCAGCTGGATGTGTGCGGCGTCACTCCTAACACGTCTAGTGTAACTTTCATGGCACTTCTTTACAATATGTAGCTCTGTATAGACCATCTGTGCTGGTTTCCTCCTTTACCTTGGGTATTGTAGAGCAGCAGTGTGAAGGTCATCAGTGGAAGTGGAAGACTTTGCCACTGCCTTCAGCTTCACCTCTGTGAGTTTTACAGGGGAGATTTCCAATCACAGGGCCAAGAATGTTCTGCAGTACCCAAGGACTGCTGAGCTCTTCACCCCCTTCTTGCTCTCGTTTCTTACTAGCTTATATTTGCAGGAATGCAGACAGTTTGCCAGATCCAGCCAGAGGAGGTTCTACCATAAATCATGCCTTCCTGCCATTTAATTATTTGCATCATCTGTTGCATTTCTAGTGTTTACATCTTTTTTTCTACTGAGTGGTGATGAGTATTTGAACTGTCAGTGGTGCTGTGCTTTCCCAAACCTTTCATCTGAGCCTTGACAAGCTGAGTTTTTGGAGAAGAGTTAAATGAGGAGCAAGCACCGATGCTGCCAGGGACCAGCATGGAAGTTCCACCACGCTTCAGTTTGTATGATTTACACTGTTGGGTCTGATTTGTGACACAGAAAAGTGGCGGTGGCAATATTTGCTTATTTGCATACTGAAATACTGTGCTTTACATTGCAGAAGCAGTACAGCTTATACCTCTGCTTCTGCTGAAGTAGTTGCTTACATCAGAACAAAAGTGTAAATCCCTACTTTTATGCACTTACATTATTAACCTATCCTAGCAATTACTGCATGAGAACCTGTGGAATACTGCATCCCTTATCCCGAGGATGGGAAATTACTTTTATTTCTTCTGTTATGATTAACATGTAAATCAGCATTGAGACTTACTCAATAAACTGAAGTAATTTTTCTTCTGCAGCTAACATGAGCGCTGGGGGTTTTGACGTGGCTCAGAAATGGTTAAGCTCCTGTAGCTTAGCAACTCATCTGTAATTAAGGGCATCTGTCTATAAAACATCCTCCTCTATTATGGGCTGTTGTGCTGACAGGTGCTAATGGCTGCCATTAGCTGAGGTTTTGTTCCCAGACAATGACAGAGCTCGTTAGAGGCAGCGACTCTGCCAACACCTCCTGGGACCTGGGGACCATCGGGCCCTTTGTGTGATGGGCACCAGCTCTCCAGAGTGGTGGCCCTGGGCTCATGGCAGGGCTTGGGAGCCCATGGCAGAGCAGGCTGGTGGCCTGCACCTATTAAATGCAGATTGCCAGCTGGCGCACACAACCCCGTGCTTCTGGGGGACTGGAAGTGGCCGATACGATACTAAGAAATACCAATTTCTTTATGTTTCACAAGTGTTCTTGAAAATTCTTGGAAAGGCAATTTGAGTTGTGCCTGCAAATCTCCTTAGGCCTGCACAGCACTAACAGCTACACTTTGTTCTCCAAACAAGTTGGTTTTTGCTCTTTGCTAATCTGAAGGCGGTCAAGGGTAAGATTTTGACCAACTTTGTATTCCAAGGGGGACTCCAGGGAGAAGTTACAGCAGCCTAAAGAGGGACAGCTGCGTTCCAGAAATAACTCTTGTTCTCTCAGCACAGGGAACAAAACGGGCACCCCTGGAGAGAGGTGTTTATTCCAAACATCAGACAATATTTTTTCCAGAGCATGAAGAAACTCTTACTGGCTTCCAAGAAAACTTTACAAGGGTATTTTAAAGGAAGGCAGCAACTTTAAGGTAATGGTTGCCACTGGGCTTCTCGCAAGCACCAGCAGGCAAGGAGAGCCTGGGAGAGTCAGTCCAAACTTCAAGGTTCATTTTAAGGCCAGAAGGAACCCTGTGCCATGTAATACTGTACTAACTTTTTCAGCTTTCACTTATCTAGCTTCATCTTCCCACTGTTAGAATGATTAAAAAAAAAAAGAAATCTTTCAAGTATGGCTACAAGAGCAATAGCAAAATATGTTTTTCCTTCTCCATGCATCAGATCAAATATACTGCTGAAATTTGCCAGGTTTCTTATAATGGATAGTATGTAGCTTATTAGCTTTTGGTAGAATCATTACCAGGGTCTATTCATGCCATTTATGGAGTCCACCACATTGTTAAGCATTTGTTTGTGTAATGAGGTGGTCTCTCATCAACAGTATCACACAATTTGAATTGAAGGCTGGGCTCCAGTGGGCCATTAATGTTGACTTGCTAGAAATCCAACGTGACGTAACCATTTCTTTTGCTGTAGATAAATAGCCCTGTAAATAATGGCACCAAAGCTCGCTCTTGCTTCAGAGTGGATGTTTCCAGCTATGGAAAACAAACATCTCGGCTTTGGTTTGTTGCTTTATTGCAAGAGATGCGGCCCATTGCTGAGCTTTGGCCTTTCCATAGCAGTGGGAGGTCACTGTCCTGTGACTCCCTTTATATGACTTTGTTCAGAAAATAGTTTTGAAGATTACTAAGATTATCCGTGATTCATGCCAATAAGGCCTAATTTGTCGTACACAAACATTTCCACTTTGTAGCAATTTCCCTGATCTCTGGGTAAAAGCAAAGAACATAGTGGAAGCTTTTGTTTTCCATGAAAAGCAGAAGCATTTTAACTGCCAAGTTTTGCTTTTCGTACTCAGCATCTCACAGGTAAAACTGGGACAACTCAACGGCATTGTCAAGCAGTCTGGATCAGAAAAACCAGGGATGCAGACAGGAATCATCTGACAGGAGAAATAATCTAAAAGATTTTTTTCTGGTGCTTGGGATCTGCAATAAGCATTGGGGATCTGTTCCTAGACTGGTATTGCCAAAGTGGTCAGACAACATTTAAGTTTGTTGCAGCTAAACACGTAAAGTTTAACTGACAGTAACCAATATGGGTAAGTGCAATGCATACTGCTCCACGAGCAAATAGCAGCCAGCATGATGGGATTGACCAGGGGAAAAGTCAATCATGAGAAATGGAAAAGCCAACTGCATTAGATAAACATCCCAGCAAGACTGGGCTTGCTGGGATAGAGACATTAAGAAATACACATTTTATCCTCAATTTCGTGCAATTGCACTAAGTGTCCATACCCCACCCCGCTGAATTCCTCAACCCTCACAGTCGTCACTGTCTCCCACCAAATTCTCTATCCTAATTTAATCACTAACAGCTGGACAAGGTGGGCCAAGCAGCCAGCTTCGCCAGGACTGCTCCTAGAAGAGCACTGAATCATGCCTGACAGCAGGATGACTTCTACATCTTGCCATATGAACAAGATGAAGGATCTATTCCAGTAAAAAAGTAGAATTATGTCAACAGCCCACTGAAACATCATGCTCACATATAATGTATTGGTGCTGATTTTGAACCGAAGAAGTATCTCATATAGAAATGTTGGAGGAGAGCTGTATATCTTTTTGATAATCAAGTGTTTCTTAGAGTAGAAGCCAAATCATAGCACCTGGCTATAAACGCAGCTTAGATCCAGACAATAGACTGTGAAAAACAAATCAAGAGATGGTTTCTCATTAGCTTAGCTCCCACTGACCAAGAAAATCCAGCCCTAATGCCTTCATTAACAGTTGTTTCATAATGACCCTGGACAAACCTTTCATCAGGACTTGGCCAAGGCACTGTATAGAAGGACTTAAGGGCAAGATGTTTCACGTCCTTCAGAGACTCCACCAGCAGAAAGTTCCTTTATTATCAAGCACGTTGGTAGCAGTGGGCGGTCTGCACTGCGTGGACCTAGCAAATAAATTACCATTTATGTCTCATTTAGCAATTATTATTCCTTCTAGTCTTCCTCACTTTTCACAGTAGTGTTCCCATCAGAGGCCCTCAGAAGTACCCTCCCAGCACAGCAGGAGACAGTTTTGCTTTAGTTCACATGGTCTGTGTGGCAAGGCAGGCGTTCATCTGTGCTTTACTTCTGATCCTAGCTGCACTGCCACAATACAGCTGGTGATCTCTCACCAGCTGGCAGAGGATTATCGCAGTTTTCCAACATGGAGAAATCCTGGGATGGACTAACATCACTTGTCTAACTGGGCCAGATTCCACTGCATCCATGAAGGAGGCAGATTTGCCTCTAGGCTGTGGGAAGTAAGCTATTTGCAGGAATGTTAGTGGTAAAAATGGAACAATTGCCAGTCTTGCACCCTCCAGGCACTTCATCTGAGGATGTAGGATGTCCTACTTGGAGCACTGGTCACACGGCAAGATGCAAACCTCCTGCCTGGCCTGGGTCAGACCTCAGCAGCCACTTGTTACCCGTGAGGAGCTAGTGCAAAACAGGAGTTGTGCCAGGAGAGGCTCCTGGGATGGGCAGGGATGGTGGCAGAGATCAAACAAGAACTGAAATCGGGGGTTCACTGGTGTCAGAGGTGAAAGCACAGGGGTGGCAGTGGCAGCTCCCGGTGCATTAGCTGACCTGCTTGTAAAGTCAGCAGTAACAACTCGTTTCCAGGACAGCTCTCAGCATTGCAAGGGTCTACCACTGAAGTGAAAATATCAAAGTATCTCAGGAAACACTGGCTTTGAGAAATGCAGTTGCAGCAGAGTTTCACTCAGGAAAGCCATGAGACAGCCTTTCCAGCACGAGCAAGCCTTTCAGATTCACACCACTCTATCAATTTCCATTAACAGAAGCATTTATTTCTCATCAAAGTGCTTCCACCATCAGTACATATTTAAACCATATTATTTTTCGAATCATTGTCTGCAAACAGCCTGTACCACATCGTTTCCCCAATTTCCTTCTGCTACCCAGTGTCTCTCATGGCTCAGCCATGTGTTCCCAGGCTACGAGACCAGCTGCTCTTGTAAACCACGCTCCAAGCACGTGTTCTTGCATGGGATGTTCATTATTATTTTCAGAATTATTTTATTGATATATGTCCTCACTGCATGCCCCCAAAGGGCTGCTTTCAGCAGGATTTGTACAAAGTTGCTTGATTGGCTTCAAGCTTCTTTGTGAGTTTACCCAATGCCAAGCTCAGGCACTGAACCCATGCCAGGTAATTCATCATTTCTCCTTAAATGCTATGGACAGAATCATGCTCTTAGGTTGTCAGATAAAGGCCTGAGAATTGCTTTTCAGCCCACCTAATGAGGGTTTGTGTTTTTCTACACTTGGGAGGATGGATGGTCTTAATTTCCGATTTCTTTCAAAGAGAGCAATTTTCTTCCACAAAAAAGACCAGGAATAATAGATACAATGTGGCTTATTCTGAGTCACCCTTTAACCATTTGTACTGATGTTTTCTCTTTGTACATCTTCTGACTAAGACCCTGAATCTCAGAGTCCTCTTTAGCTGCTGCTGTATATTTTCCCCTGCCGTGAGACATTTCTGTGCCTAAGGGTTTCGTGCACAACCAGCATCCTCTCCCAGACTTTCTGCAGGCTAACAGAGTCTCCATAAATATTGCCTTCAAATTTGAGGTACTCCAGACTGGGCTTTTCTACCCCAGATCTGCAGGACTTGCCTACTCGATGTGAAGAAGCCGAGACATGGTGCACGAGGGACTCTGTAGGGAAAGAGCTTGCTTTCTTCTGTGCCTGGAAATCATCCGAGTGACCGCCCAGTGCACAACACTAAGGTGGAGGCTCTATGTGAGGTCTCCCAATCAGCCTGGCACTGCCCATATTTACCACTTCTACATGAATATTCATGGGGCTGACAGGGTTTCTCATTGTCCAACGCTTTGTCAAATGCTAAATATGAAGTTCTGTTCCACCATCTGCTTCTTGCTCTCTCCACATTCACCCCGCATTTGCCACTGTTTCATCCCCAGCTGGAAACACAGACTTTGAGGAGTGGTCAGTCACACAGACCATTGGATTCAGTCTGTTTCCTTGAATTGTCATCCTGAGGGCTTACCAAGGGAGGATCTTTTCATTGATAAAGCAGCAGAGAAGGAAGAAAACAAAAGCTGATCCATCTGCTGGATGTTCCCCTCCAGCCTCTTCTGCAATGAGAAGGAGAACGGTCTGAAGTATCCCTGCCTTGCTCACTGCCAGTGGAAAACCTGCCTCATTTTCCCACAGCTGAGTAAAACATAACACCTAAAAGCAACGTCATGGTTCTCAGTTGAAAGACCTGCAGAGAGAAAAGGTGGATGCTGGAGCTACAGCTTACAATTGACTGTACCGTGTGGCACAGTTTGAATACTGAAACAGGGAATCCAGCAGTGTCTCACTGATCATAGAGTCATAGAATCTCTCAAGTTGGAAGGGACCCATAAGGATCATCGAGTCCAATGCTCTGCTCCTCACAGCACTAGCTACAACTAAACCTTATGACTAAGAGCATCATCCAGGTGCTCCATGAACTCCAGCAGGCTTGGTGCCGTGACCACTTCCCTAGGGACCCTGTTCCAGTGACCGACCACCCTCTCAGTGAAGAGCCTTTTCCTAATGTCCAATCTGAACTTCCCCTGCTGCAGCTGTAAGTGATTGGTAAAATGCTGCCTTACGGCAGGAAAGTTTCCACTAAGCTACTTGGCTGGGGAAAGGGGAGCCATGTATCACTCTTGACGTCCTTGCAGGGATGAGCTGAAGGAGAGTAAAATCCAGGTTTGGGTTGACCTGGTGTGTTGCTAGTTTTGTGACTCTGATGTTTGTATTAGTGCCATTTGGAAAGAGAACAGAAAATCCTTGGAGCAGCACAGTGTAGCAGAGCAGGTTTTGTTTCACTCTGGAATTAAGAGAGAAAATTATTATATGAAATGTTTACAAAGGGAAAATCACCTATAGTTCAGAGGCTCCATAGCTCAGGGGTTAGAGCACTGGTCTAGTAAACCAGGGGTCGTGAGTTCAAATCTCACTGGAGCCTTGGGGGGTTTCTGTTCCCCCAACAAAGACCAAAAGCTTTATCATTCTGTTTTTTCCAAAATGTTGCTTGTTCATTTTTTGGAGCATCCACCCTAGCCTAGGTGAAATACAAACATCGATAGCAGCTATACCAAATAACAGGCAATGAGAAGCAGAGAAAAATAGCAATGCTCAGAGTTAAACCCTCAAAAGAGTACCTCAAAATGTTTTTAAAGTATAGCAATCAGAGCTAGGAAATACCTAATAATGGGATTTAAAGCCTGCTGAACCCCACAGACATTGTGAAGCTCATTGATGAACGAATCTGAAATGGCTGCTAGATATTTACAGTCAGATCTGGTTCATCTCTTCATACTTCGGCAGGACAATCAAATTATGTCTCCAGAGCTCAGTAATTACTGAGCTGGCCGAAAAAATTATAAATACGGTTTGTGGAGCAATAGTAACATTGGTCTTCAGAGTTCTGCTGGAGGGGGCTGGAAAGTTATCATTTTTAAGAAAAAAGAAAAAGCTAGGAATTAACCTATTTTGCATCTTGACTTCAATGAATTGCAGTCCAGATTTATGCGATTTCATACTCTGCCTTTGCACATTTCCCAATTCTTTGCTCATTTTCAAATAGACAAATCATTTTGTTCCATCAAAATGATCCAAACCAGTGATGTAAAAGGACATTTCTAAATTTGAAAAGGGCCTTTTCCATTTGAGGGAAAGAAGGCTCAAAAGCCTGAAATATCTTTGTCTTGTGGAGGTGGACACTGGGTGCCAGGAGGGACATGGCACTTTGGTCACCACTCTTCAGCCTGTTTCCTTACAGCTCTGTTTTCCTAAAACAGCAAGCACACTACAGCTTTGGTAGGTTGATGTGTTTTCTCCACATGAGAAGTGACCTGCAGGAATTTCCTAGCTTTACTCTGTATATATCACAGTAAGGCTAAAGAAACAGAAGTCTACAGGGTTCCCATTAATCTGCAACCTAATAAACTAGCACAAGTTATTGTTATTGTAACCCAAGATACTGGAAAATGGACAGATGTGTTTTACTAAAAGTGAATTTGTTTCTAGACTGTTGTGGCTATACATCTATTTACCCTGTCCCTCATTCCAGCTTATCACTTTATTTTGCTTTCATAGGACACTGCGAGCAACATCCAAAAAGATCTTTGTGGTTCAAGTTCACTTTTGCGATCAGGCTCGTGGTTTCAGCTTAGCTGAGCCTGGTAGTGATGGAAATGATCCTTTGAAAAATTAATGTCTTTCATCTCTATGCAAAAATGACAAATGTTCAGGATATGTTTTGCTGAATTCTTAATCTACACGGTACTTAATATTAATGTAAAAACTCTTCTCCCCAGTAACCCTGCTGCAATGCATAACACCAAACATACTGACTCTACCTGTTAAACACGGGCCTGATGCAAAGATCACTTTTAACAGTGGACCTTGGACCCTGTCCTAGCTCAATCCCTTTGTATCGTCATCCATCATCTTTTTCTCTGCCGAAAACAGGGCTTTTCAAAGATAGAGCTTGACAGCAGAGGCAAAGAGGGCAAAGTCCTTTATATCCATATCCTGAAGCCCATGTAAATGTGGGAGGGAGGAAGGGAGCCTCTTCATCTTTGTCAGCCTGTGAAATGGAAATGCTACACATGCGTTCAGAGATGCAGGAAAGGTTGTGTAGCTCTGCCACAAGGACCGTAACAAGGCTGGTCCACTTGTGGGTTTACTCAGGAAGAACTCTTGCTCTTTGGAGTTGTGACCTGCGCTAAGCCAGATCTAGGCAGTCTTTTATTGCTTTGTTTAGGGAGATTTAAAAGCATCTTCCTGTATATTCTAGAAAACTTGTTTTTCATATTTTCCTGAAAACTTCAGAATAACATTTCTATCTTTAAAAAACATCCTAGATGCTGTGCATTTCTCTGGCATGCTTTTCATTCCTGGGTCTCCGTCCAAGGGTTGCATCAAGCTGGACAGAGAAATCATTTATTCTAATATAAACAACATTGAACTTTCTGGCCCGGCAGCCTGGATCATCAAGGTACCCACGGTCATTCCCTGAATCCAAGGACCATGTTAGCAGAGCTGCATTTCTGCCCCTAGTTCAGTTCTAGTGAAGGCCACATATGCCTCAACTAATCCATTTCTTAAGTCATGTGGGAAACAACCAATAAATAATTTAATTCAGGGAGGGAAACTTTGAGCAAGAGCCAGTGAAAATGTTCCCATGTTTAAAGAGTTTTTAGATTTAGAAATACAATTTAGGCTAATGGTAAAATCTAACATACAAAAGGATCAAATGGCAGCCTTGTAGCCTCAACCCAGAGAAAAAGTATCTAATGAAATCAGCCGGACTGCAGAATTCAGAGTGGGGAAAAATGACCCAAATTTATCTATTTTCCAGTTCTCCCATAATGAGTATGCTCAATCCCTTATTCCAAAAAAGATACCATGCTTTTAACAAAAACGTTTTAAAAACAAATATGAAATGTTTTGCTTGCATCCTAGAGAAAGGGTGACTGCAGCTATCGAAGGCTTCTGCTTGGCAGAACCAGTCTACACCATTACCCTACCACTGCAGGATCCTCTTGCACCATGTCCCTGAGCTGCCTCCTCGCTCAGCCCCAGCTTTCCTACAGACCCTGAGCTACACACCTACGTACAGTCAGACAAATCACACACTAAAATTCATAAACTGTGCAAATAGGGGCTGGGCACCTTGCTCAGCTGGAGACAGCTACACTATGGATGTTTCGGTGGGAGGAAACCCACCTGCTGGTCTCCCAGACCTTCTGCTGACATATCTGTGAAAGACAAACTGGCATTTTGGGGGAAATCAAATGCAAACCCTACGAAAAAATGGTTCACACCAAATAGCTAGTAAAAAATAAAAAAGAGAGAGAATGAGAAATGCTGATACATTCATCCACACTTTGCAGTGGCCACTGACCAAGGTATCTCAAATGCAGAGAAGTCAAGTTTCCTTCCTGACTGGAGGACAGAGACATTCTTCAATAATAGCTATATGGACCTGTCTGCCAGGCACAGGGAGCTCCACGGTATCCACGTGGAGATCTATGCACATCCTACATATCATCCACCCACATCCAACCACTGGAGATTTCTCCACTACCTTGGTGCAAAATTTTTCCCAGGGAGATTGTCATCTCTTGGAGCCCGCAATCACTACCTGCTTCTCCTGAACTCCAAGGCCTGAAAAGAACATTACCATAAAACCCAGTAATGAAACAGCTTTGGTGAGGCCTTCTGGCTGCCCAGAAAGGCTGAATACAAAGACATCATGCACTAAAACTGATGTGAATGTGGCCTTGGTGCTCCCCAAGTCTGCCAGCTGCCAGCACCACAAACTTAGATGGCATCTCCCCAGAAGCCTTGAAAATCTTGATGACCTATCACCGATTGCCCATTTCTTTCAAATCCATGAGCCTCTTACAAACACAGCAGCCCTGGCAGCTGACAAAGGTCGTCTCCATGCTGAAGACAGGCATAGCAGCTCATAATCAAAAGCTTCTGGCCAATATCTCTGCATGAATATGTGGAAAGGATTACACCCTGATTCAAGAAGAAGACGTCAAAACAGCAGGCCACATGGGGATGAGAGCACCCACACCCATGTAACAGCACTGGCAACTTGTGTCAAAGCCACAGGCTGATGGGGCAGGTTTTCAGGACTCTTCTTTAGCATCCAGTGTGATTTGCACAACACCCTGTTTCTGGAAACGCTGCAGCATCCCAGTCTCTTACTGATTGTGGTGCTCACCCTTACAATTTCCATATCTATTGAACAGACTAGGAAACCTTGTCTTCTAAATGGCAGGTCCCTCAGGTTTTAATACTGGCATTATGGTTCTTCTGGACTCAATCAATGAGATACCATTGACCCGGTTAGGGCAGTTTGAATATGAAGTTACCTTCCCAGAAACATGTTCATTCCTGTAGGCCATACCTCCATGAAAGAAGTGAAAAAAAAATCTGAGATTGTTGTAGTTACTGCAAATTTAACCAAACTATGAAAAGCTAACCACATCCGCTTTCACCTAGGCACCTTGCCATGCAAATAAGAACTTAAAGGCAGATCCAGGATGGGGGTAGGAGTCTGCTGTGAGGATACAGCAGAGGAACGGAGGGTCCGCCTTAGATGAGGTGATGTAAGGAGTTTGTCATGTTTACTTTTGCAACAGGAAGGCTGAAAGCAGACATGACCAGCTCATATAAATACCACAGGGGTAAACAACTAGAAGGAGAAAGAAGTATTTAAACTAAATCACATCATTAGCATGAATGAATATATTAGGCTGGAATTTAAAAAAAAAATCTCTAAAAGTCAGAGGAGTAATTTTTTCAAGCAGCCTAAGCAACAGAAGGAGGAAACCCCACAAGAGGTCAGAAAGTGCACCAGCAGATTATAGAGGAGCTGGGTAACACAGCCAGACTCCAAGAGCCAAGACCTCCCATCCTGTACCCTGTTCATCAGTGATATGACCTTGTCTAAGTTCAGCAGCGTCCTGTGTTGTGTGGATACTCATGTGTATCCATGTGTATTTTTATCAGTCTTTTAAGTAACTTGTTTCTCCAAATGTTTCTTCCATTTCCAGAAACAGGAGGTAATGACTTTAGGCCTGCTTTCTCCTCCACCCCAGAGAGCTTGTGATGTACCTGTTGATTGCCTCGCCTCCCCCCTGCCTGTTAGGGAAACAGTTCATTCCCTGTGCAGCGAGCCTAGTTAGAGAGCTGACTTGCTCTAATAATGGTCATCTATTTATAGCCCTTTATAATTTGTTTCGTGACAAAGAGTTTCTGCAAGATGCTCCTTGATTCTTGCAAGTTTGTAATGATTTTTCCCTTCCTGTGTTATTGAAAGTAGCTTTTGTGCTCAGAAGAATGACTGTAATAAAGGCCGTTTCATGTGTTCAGAGTAAATGATAGGGACTTTAATAGGTTTTTGATGAAAGCTTAGAATTTCTCTTTGTTTTCCTTCAGTCCTTTTCAATCTTCTCGGTCAATGAGCCTGGCTTACCCTAAAGCTTGTAAGAGCAGAACAGGGACAGAGTAAAATTATCTCGATGCCGTACAGCCTTGCCCATTGCTAGCACAGCAGCTCAGGCCTCTGCCTGGAGTCTCTGGTGATGGCACGTCGCAAACAGCAGAAGGGCAAAGTCTGGAGATGGCACTGGCTATGCTTAATTTGCTCATTCCACAACTGTCTCTCCCCAGATATGACAATCTAATTGTTTCTGTTAGGCCACCTATTAAATTTTGTTGGCATTGATACAACTGGCCTGATGAAATACTCTCCAACCCTTTCCTCCCACAGACCTCTGTACCATCATAGCTATCACTACGTTCCTATTGCCACTGTGGACTGTAGTGCACAACTGCATCATTTTTACTTCAGAAGAGGATCTCCAGGTTTTCTCAATTTTCTACAACATTTTTAAACTGAAGAAGAGTTTTTCTCTCCATGTATGTCCAGGTGAAAATGCTGGTGGCCTGTCCTACCCGCAGTGCTGCTGGGGGAATGTCAAAGCAGAGGGAGAAGTCTTTCTCTTTGCTGTCTGTGTGTCAAGGCTCAGACTTACCGCAGCCCCCTGCTTTGTGGGGGAGTCGAGTCCTGAAGCCACAGCCATACACTTGCTCTCTGCCAAACTGAGTGAGGCCTCATGAAGCAGTGGGCTGTGGGATTTCATTAGTCAAGCTTCAGGTTCACACTTCTGTGGTTGTCTTCTTCTTACCTGGTCACAGCTGTGTCTGCAGTTTCTTCACAGCTGAAGCTTTCAGCAATTCTCTGACAAGCTCCAGCTTTGTTGCTCCTTCATCGTCAGTCCATCGCCCTACACCACCTCTCTGCCTTTCCCCTTTCCTTATTTCCCAGCCTTTGCTTTTTGCCTTCCTGCTTTGACTCCCCCTTTTCTGAGCATTCCCAGCTGGTGACCCATGCATCTCCATGTGCACTTCTAGGTGCCAGCTGGGACTTCCCCAGGCATCCCAGCAGCCAGAAGACCTTGCTAGCAATGGAAGGTGCACAGAACCATTTCTGCACTGTCAGTGAGATGTGTCTGGGACCACCAGGAGGCATTAGTCCTCCACCAAGGGCAAGCAGGTGGTGGGAAAGCCTTGCACGACTGCTCAGCTCCAGAAGTCTTGTCCCTGCTTGGTTACAGTGCCCAGCAATGCCTTTCAAGTTAACCACAGTTGCAGAAGAGATGGAGCATTAGTGTCAGTATCAAACCTAGTGTCTTGAAAGCCTAACACAGTTTGACCTGGCCTCTCTTGCATTAAATCAGCGCTGGGGCTCTCTCCATTACCATGAGAGGGCAGCACCTGGGCTTTCTGGAAGAGTTCCTGGGTATTGAGCTTCCAGCAAAGATGCATCAGGCTCCTTGGAAAACATTCAGCAAACCTACAGAGAATTCTTCTTTTTCTTCAAGTTTAAGACTCAGTTATGCAGATGATGGGTCCAGACTAAACCCTTCACACAGCTTTCCTTCACAGTTGGGCTGTTTGCTTCTTTGTATAATCAGTTTCACAACAGGATCTCAAATTGCCAAGAAATTCTCCTACTTCCTCTCCTTCTTCAAGACGGAGGTGAATTGCATGTTGTTTTGTTTTCTCAGCTGTTGTAACCAAAGCATTTCAAGAATTTGTGGGGACCGGAGAGGGATTATGAGTCTAAGTCTCCAGTCTGGTCTTTGGGTTTCCTATACACTCACGGCTGTAATTCCCCAGCTCGTCACCAGCAACAACTCTGAACCATGAAGCACAATTAGGGAGCCTGGTATTTGCTTCCTTTCTCAAGTGAGCCTTATGTTTCCTTTCTCAGGAAGGCAGAGCTGCTTGAGGTGTATGTTTGCTTTTATTTTACCTTGTTTCTCTCCTTCCCCCTCTGCAGCAGTGGGAGCAGCAGGATCCAATTTGCAGAGAAACAGCACAGTACTGAATAGCTCAGCGTATGTTGTAGTGCAGGGAACGCTTTCATAGAGCTGAACACAAACAAGCTGCTCTCTATATTTGGGTGTTTCTGGCTGGAAAGCAAAAGAGCAATTTTGGTAGACACTGTACATCACATGGATGACCATCTGAATGCTTCCAGGGGGTGGCACATTCGCTTTTGAAGAAAACCATGTTCTAGGAGTTACTCTGTTTTTGTTTGTAGAGGTAATTTTCCTGGGAACCATACAGGAACTTCCTGATTCAAATACAATTGACTGTGACTATGCAGCTGCATCGGTGCTGGTGGAAAGCAGCATAATTATATTGCCATTGATGCTTTGCTGGGCACATCAGCTAAGAATCCATCCCATGTCCTTTTCAAGGCTGAGACCAGGAGAAGTTCATCCTATACCAAGAACATGTGAATGTGAGGGGTTGAGAAGTTAAAGGATTAGTTTCAAGGAGTTCATTTTCTGCCATGAAATTCATAGACTGAGCATAAACGAAAGAGGATGAATATCCCCAAAGAGAACAGAAATGAAGCTTTTCAGATGGTTTCACTGGCAATGAACTTTTTTCAAAATAACTAGTCGACTCAGTTGATTTTGGAATGAGCAGTCAGAACTGAAGCAAAGCTGTTGGGTTTTTCTGAGTGGGAACTGAAACGTTAGATTCTCTGCTGACTTGTGCTGGCCCCATAGTCAAATGTGATATTCCCCCTGGCATTTCAAAGTGTTAATGAAGTCCAGAGACGACCTCGACTCTTGTTTTATATTTCATGGAACACTAATGGCAAATTCAGCCCCCTGGCCCCAGCCAAGCAGATGGCCAAAACGCAGCCTTGGCTCCATTTCAACCCCTTTTATAGCCTCAGGGCAGAGCCTCAGCTGGCACACACCATCACAACTTGAGACACTACAGCCATTTCCCTCAGCTGGAGATCTGCTTTTCTAAGTGTAAATATTGTATATTCTGAGCCTTTACTCCAAGGTAAATTTTATCCTCTTTACGGTCCTGAGTCCAGTCCTGGACCTAGTCCAGACCCTGAACGTTGTCCAGAATCTCTTCTGCACCGGAACCATCCCTGATTCAAGTTACACCTTTTTCCATGCTGGTTACTGCCGTGCCCCATAGGTCCATCTGTGCCATTCACCATTAGGTTTGATGCTGCTGTTGTACCTCTAAGCTTGCAGTTGGGTGGGGAGAGGTTCCCATGGAAGCATTGCTGGTGGGACTCAGGCAGAATTCCTCCTGTCTTGCTGGACACTCTCTATTGCCTTTCCACAGGCACTGGGACAAGGTCATGCCCTTTCTGCAAGGTGAGAGGAGTGAGCGCTGAATTATATATTCTGATAACAACCAATGGTTTATGTCCTTTCCTTCTGGCCCCAGTAATTTAAGCTACACTCTGTTCTACAGCTTCTATTTTCTCCTGTACCGTAGCTCTCCTCTGGGGCTTCCAGCCATTTAGTTTCATCAGAGTTTCAGAAGTAGAGAATTAATCAAACACTGAGGTAGTGACTCATACTAGAAATTGCTACTTTTACACGCTCCCCACCTAGAATATAAACAAGATCTCCTTGGGATCTCACGGGGGAAGACGTTGGTGTCAAATGCAAAGATCATGAGCCGTCTACTATATTAAGCTTCAAGCAGAATTATTCATCTAATTGTGTGGACTTCAAAGGCAAGGACATAGTTTTGGGTGCACAAGGCAAAGCAGGGGCAAATGGTACTCAGCTGGCATCCACCACTGTTGCCACGTGCTGGAGGTTTAGGTCAAGAAAACCCTGGTTATTGCTCACCTGGACAGATGCTGGTCACCCCATATGCAGACAGGCAGTTTGGCAGTAAAGCAGCCTGAGACTTGGGGAATACAAGGCACTAAGTGACCCAGGTGAGGACCCAAGGACAGATGTTAGCAGGGTGCAATTTGTAAGCGGTCTAGCTGCAGAGCATTGCCAGAGAGGAACACCATGCCCGCACTTCTCCTGACCCGCTGGAAGCAAGATGCTGATAGCCGTGCTTGGAGTGAGAATTGAGGCGACACAAAGATCTGGGTTCACACAAGCATTTAGGAATTGAGGCGCTGATTCAGAGGCTTGTATCAAATGCCCGAGGCTGTAAAATCATGTAGGGGTGAATGGGAACAGGTTGTCTCCTAGACCCCCCATAGCACATGGGCATCTTGGAGGTGAACCTGCACCAAACAGCAAGCCCAACTTTGGGGCTGATTCAGTTTGAGCATCAAATGGAGAAGGGAAAAGATTTGTGAGCGATACATAGGAAAACAGCTGTCCAGTAACTCTATAGTGCCCATAGGGTTTGTCTCTCCATTTTCTTGGTATGTGACTGCTTGAGCACAGTGTCCTCGCAGAACCAGGTCAGCTGGAAAGGTCTCATGTTTCTCTGCAGACCACAGAGCATTCAGGCATTTGGGATTTCATTCACTCACCTTCAGTTCACCTCTTACACCGTGTTCCCAGCTCACAGCTAATGCTGAGCTAAAAATGTCCAGGGCTTCCAGAATGGAAGGAGTGGGGGCTATGCACATGCTGCTCCCCACAAGTTCCCCATGCAACATTGGGGTACTGGGGGCCAAGAGCATCACAGAGGGAAACCAAATACAGCAGGACTGCATGTTTCACAGCACAGGATGAGCTGAGCATAACTTAACTGCATGGAGCAAGAAAAGCTAAAGCAGAAGTGTTTCACTGAGCAAATCCAAAGTTGTCCTGGTTGTGAGCATCTGCATGTGGCAGGAGGTCTGTGGGAGCAGCAGCAGGTATCTTAAGCAGCCACCAAAACACCAAACATGCAGCACAAATGACCACACTGAGATCAACACTCAAAGAATACTCAATTTCGCCTTTCCCAGCCATTGTTCAGAAAAGTATTTAAACTGCTTAAATCCTGTCACAGCAGTAAAGGGATGCCCCAAGAAGCTCAGCTGTCTTCAGAGAAAGATCCAGCTACCTAATGTGTATGTGGTTACGTGAGAGGCACCCATGTGAAAATCCTGCCCAAGGCTATGCGGGGGACAGAGGGAGCAGGGAAGAGCAGCCCCAGATCTTTTCAAAACAAGCGTGGGCATTGCTGGCCCCTTCCCCTGAGCACAGGGGAATGGAAACAATGAGAAATCCTAAAAGTTTCTGGCCACACACAGCAGCTTGCAGGAACCTCAGCAGAGAAGTGAGAGGTGAGTGAAGAAGGGCTGCAATGGAGCCAGGAAGGGGATGCAGAAGCCCAGAGGCAGGGAGAGAGCCAGCATGGGCTTTGGGCAACACGATGGTGGAAGTCATGAGTCAGGTACGTGGAAGCCCAGTTTCCTGACATTACAGCCTGAAAATCCCCTTGTGTGTGTTTCCTGCTGCTCGGCTATTCAGGACGATGCAGCCACCTGCCGCCCTTCCCCATATTGTGCTGGGCAGCGGATGGAGGATGTCACTGGCCAAGAATTCCTTAGCCGGCAAGAAAATGCCATTAGGCTTTCAGTTCTTTTAGAAGCTGCCGTGCAGTTACAAAGGCAGAATAATGGGTGGAAAAGAATTTGCCAGGTGCATCCTGCAGGCCAAGAGATGTGCCAGAGCCAGGCATGGGTGGCAAGACGTGGTCATATGAAGTGCTGAAACACCTCTGTGGAGGGAACTCAGCAGGACCAGGACTCAGATGTCAGCAGAGAGGTGGCTGCTCTTGAGGCTTGGCCAGGGGAAGGTCTGTGGGAGATTGCCATATTGAGATCCTTGAAGTTGGACTAGAGCCCTCCAGAGGTCCTTCCCAACCTTGGTCATTCAGTGGTGCTGTGATTCACTGGAGCAGATCCACTGGCAGCAAGGATCTGCCCAGTGCTGTGTTTGCAAGACAGGAACTGTGTTGTTGTGACAGTGCACCATCACCCAGATCTCGTGGATCTACGCCAGGATTTCAGTGTATGTTCAAACAGCACTGAGCTATTTACTAAACAGCCTACAAACCACCCACATATTCCATTTCATTTTCTCTTTGATTTGCAAACCTGTTCCTAAATACATGTTTCCTCTCACCCAGAGTGATGGGAGTCTGAGCAGGTCACTTGACAACCCATCCTCCTCTGAACTCAAAAGCCTTCACTTAGCCTCTGGCCATGCCCATGGGGTCCAGCAACATCTTCAGCAGCTCCTGCCTACTCTTCTTGGAGTTTGGCCGTAACCACTCCTGTCCCCTCCTCCTCTGCATTTTTGGTCCCTTTTCCTCCCCTGCAGAGTGAGCAGCTGCCGTGGAGAGCCACAGAAGGCCAGCAGCTTTCCATCAGCAACACACCGACCGACGGGCCCAGCGGGCACCCTACTCCGATTGCACCAGCAGATCCTGCCTCGCCAGCGCTGTCAACAGCATCGGCACGTTGCACGGCAGGTGCTGGGGATGGCCCGAACTATCCCCATTGAGGCACAATGAAATGTGCCCAACAGCTGCAGGCAAGTCAGAGAGAGGATACCTCGAGGCTCTAGGAGATCCCAACTACACATATCCATGCAAAACAAGATTAGTGTCAGTTGACATTTCAGCTGGCTTTTTGGGTACCCACAAAAGTTGCTCTGTTCCCTGCACTTGGGGCCCAGCCCTGCCCCTCACTGCGGTGCTGGGCTCCCTGCCCTGTCAATCCCAGCACATTGAACAGTCTCCATCCAGGCAGGAGGGAAAACGGAGGCGGAAGATGCTCTCCTTCCCTCCATCCCTTCCCAGCAATGCGCCTTCTCTTCCCCAAAATACTAGGATGAGGGAGGTTGTGCTGTCCATGGGGAGAAGGAAGGAAGCGGTGGGAGGAGGGAGATGCTCAGGGTGATCTTTCTTCTCTGAAACAGAGCTGACTAGTAAAGAGGAATAACAGGGAGAGAGACTTTGGCTACATGACCTCAGTATAGTAGCAGATGGGGTTTTGATGCCTCTTTGGATAGCAGAGTCAAGAAAGAGCTGAGTGTTTTTTTCCAGTGCTGCCGCAAGTACAGTTTGAGGAGGGGAAGGGCTTTGTCTGAGCAATTCTACAAGAGGCAAGGAAGCACAAAAAGCACAGATAGACTTGGACCAGCTTTTCCTATTTAGACTCATTTGTTACAGAAGTATCAGTAATGCTGGAAGCTGGAAAGCTTCAAAAAGTAAAGGCTGTTGCCAAGGCTTATGTTTTCCTGCAATGTTTGAACTTTTGCTCCAGGAGACACAGAATTACATAAGGTTCCCCTTTTTTGCTAAATAAAAATATTCTCATAATGGAGAAAGACCTTTTCAGAGAAAATATGATGTAAGCAGGAACCTGAAAACACAAAAACTGGAAGGTAAAAAAAAACCCAAGGATCTATTCTGGGAAGAGATGACACCATATTAAAGCCAAATTTATGATCTGGGGGAATGTGTCATGATTGTCAATCATGTCATGGTTGGCACAGTGGGTACCGGCACCCCTTGCAGCTCTACACTACAATCTTGAAGTTCAGTCTTCAGAACAAAAAGATTTCTGCTCCGTTTCTTTTTTTCTTCATAGCAGATATTTTGTATCTTTAAAAACACCAGTTTGAGGACTGTGGCCCTCCATCATACTCACAGTTGTGCAGGTGTTGTGGGGTCTCTAGCTATGCAGATTCTCCCTCCTCTTGACTTGTAGGGCAGAAGTCCTTCATGCCCCCAGGGAGACAATATCATCCCTTTGAACCTACGCACTGAGCAAGAAAGGAGCCTCTGCATTGCACCTCTCTATTCCCAGCCCTCTCTCAGGGCTCACTCCAGCTCTTCCGAGCTCTCCCTCAGGCTCTGAAAGCCCCGACTTATAATGACCCCAAGCTGGAGATGACCCAAGGTGGGCCATGACGTGCCAGTCAGGGACCCACTGTCACAGACACAGGGTCTGCCATTTGTAGTTCACCAACTCCAGCGGGCTCTGCAAGGGAGCTGTGACACCCCAGCGTGTGGCCCAGCCTGGCTCCGCAGAGCCCGTGCTGCTCGATTCGCAGCCCCGCATCGTAAACTGGGGGACCACGTGTTTCCCTTTAGCACTGAAACTACGAGGCAGCGGCACTGAGAGCCCTTCAAACCCCCACAATGCTGCTACATGACTTCAAAAAAATTCCCTGCAGGCACTTCACAAAAAAACTGAAAAGCAAATAGAGGGCAGCTGCAGCTAGGACAAGGCGTCCTGTGCTGAAAACAGGAGGCTTAGGAGGAATTGAGGGGATATCAGGAGCAATATCTCTTCATCTGGGATTCCTAAGCTCAAATGAAGCGAGCAGGGAAATAAGTGAAATTCCACAGCAAGGAACCACCTTTTCATCCCGCTTGTCACATCTGTTTTCTCCTGTGTCCAGCCAAGCCTTTCCTCGCCTTCAGCGGTGTGTGGCAGTGCTGCCTTCCCAGCTCGGCTCTGCAGAGAGCTTTGGGAGAGGAGACAGGGCAGCAGGGAGCTGCAGAGGCTGTGCAGGGTGACAGGGAGACCCCCGTCCCCCCTTGGCCCCTCCTGCCCAGGCTGCCACAAGCTCCAGCCCTGCTTGAGAGACCTGGCAAACACATGTGCATCTCTGCACAGAAACAGATCGACGTGCTCCCACGCCCAAGCATAGAAAAATGAGAATGAAGAGCTGAAGAGCAGACTTCAGCAAAAGCGGGAGAACGAAGCCAGTCAGTTAATGCACAGAAACCACAACGCATTAGAAAGCAGTCCCCCACCGTGACTGTGAACATCGACATAACTGCATTAAATACAACCCCATGGCATCTGTGGGTGGTATTCTATGTGCTCCCATCTTAGGAGAAACAAGAGCAAGCCAAACAAATTATACCTGCAGCTAAAAAAATTATTTCAGCTAGTTGCAGAATGTCACCTTTTTCTTCCCTTAAGAAAATCAGGTCACCAGCAAACGACAGTTCCATTTTTTCTTTTTGTTGTCTATCATATACCCCCCAGTGGAAAGCAAGCGGCTCCGATGTGGGTGAAGAGCAGCAGCACCACAAGCAGCCACTAACCCGTCGCAGCTGCTGGGGGCTTCACTGCAAACATAGGCAAACCAAGGCTGTCGGGGGCTGGCAGGAGTGAGTGAAAAGAGAGTTTTACCTTTCAAACCGTGGCACGGTGCAAATTAATGCAGTGGAAAGGCCATGGATAAGTCCCCAATGAGGTGCTGACCCTGGTGATCTCCGTGATATTTGTACCTTATGGTTAGATTGTAGTTCAGTGAAGTGGGAGCCAGGGAGGCTTTGAAGGAGGGCCATAATTTACATCCTAGCAAAACTGGCAGAAAATCAGCGTAAAAAATGTCATTTCACTTCTCGCACGTGTTCCTGCCTGCACTGGTACCTCCACTCTGCGGTCCCTGCCTGGGGTGGGTTCCCATCCCACTGAGAGCCCCCCTCGACAGCTGCCTGCGGGGGACGGGACCCCTGGGTGAGCCAGGGAAGGGAGGGAGGGAGGTGCGAGGGACCCTTCCTGGCAAAGGCAGAAGTTTTGCTGGTGGATTTGGGCATGTCTCTGTGCAGAGGCTGGCCAAGAAGCACCGTTAACCATCACAGGGGCTGACGTGAACCCTCAAACAGCCACAGCTGCAGCAGCTATAAAAAGCTCTGAAAACAGATTCATTTTGTGTACTAAAGATATTTCTGCTTGCAGCTCCAGCACTGGCCTCCGTCTCACGTACCTGCGGGAGACCTCACCTCCGTGTCCCTTCCCTGGCACGGATGCAAGGACATCCATTTTAGACCTCAAAGCCAAGCTGAAGCTCTCCACATATTTCCCTTGTCTGTGTGCAATATCCACTTGGAAAATAAGCTTTCTCCTTTGCTATTTTCCTTTTATTTAGTGAATTTAGGTTAGGGTAAGGTTATAGTTGACATAATGACTGAAATTGTAGATCAGTATTAGGGATTACAGTTGGAGTTAATCTGGGTTAGGATAAAGATATGAGTTTAGTAGTGAGCTATAATTAGCAATGAGTTACTTTTAAGGTTAAAATACACAATTAGGTTTTTGTTTGTGTCTGTAGGTTCAGACAAGTTTTAGGGTTAAATCTATGGTGATGATTAAACTCAAAGACTTAGATTTTAAGTTTCAGGAGATAATTGCCTTTGGGTTGGAATTAAATTTGAAATAATTTGAAGGATTAGGCTGGTATTAACGTTAGATATGATTAACCGTTACACTATGGTAGATTACGGTTAAATATAATCTAGGGCTGATTTAGGAGTTCAGTTTGAATCTAATTATAATTAGGACTATTATTTGGCATAAACACTGTGATTCCTGATTAGGGGAGATCTGAGAATTTGCATCAGCGCCTCATACTCTCTGCAGCTGCATTTCCAGCTGATGCCATTGTTTCAGCGCTTACCATGAGGCTGGGAGAGCCCAGCCCCTCCGCCAGCTCTTGCCGTTCAGTCTGTGGCACGGGACCACCCAAATCCATATGCTCGTGCAGAGGGATGCTGCTCCCTTACCCCTTTAGAAGCAGTATCCCCAGCTGGAGTGCTCCTTGCCTATTCAATGCCAGTCCCAATGGTGGGAGACGATCAGACATGAGAAGGACCAGATGATCTCCTTGGTCTCCAGCCCAACTCCCTGCCAAGGGTATGGGCTCCTGGGAGGGAGCCTCCTCCCCACCCCATCTCTTGTGGGCAACGTCCTCAGAGGGTCCCCAAACAGATGACATGCTCCTACTGCGTGTGTGGACCTTCCTATGGAAACCAACAGATATCCCCAAGCTGAACAAGCAAGTTCATGCACACCTAAAATTCATGGCTTAAAACCAGGAGCTGCTGGCTGTTACTGTAGAGATAGCCTCAGAAATATGAAATCCCTGATGCCACCAGGCCAAAAGCAGTTTGGAGTTATGCTAGATGTAAGATCACAAATGCAGATGCTGTTTTGGTTGCAATCCATTTTTTTTTTTTTTTTATGAGGCACACAAAGTATAAATGAAGCGTGGTTTTGTTTATAACGTGTTGACACTTTCCCAGGTTTCCAGCCATTCAAAGCAAGTCAGGGGAAATATCTGATCATTTAAACCTATTTTCCATTCTATGCCTAAGCCTTTATGAATAAAACCAATGATAGTTATTTAGAAATAACTCTCTTCCATATATAACTATAACTTCTCTGTGCAAAAAAACCCTCTTGATGTATAGTCAGTGTTATTTTATTCAGTTGCAGTAAAAGCATGGAAAAGAAGAGTCAGTAGGCTGTTTATTACCATGGATGTTATTTTTTGTACTTTACAGGATGCATTTTCTGTCAGAATTTGTAAAATATTAATCAAACAAACAGAATACCGTGCAGAAACTACAACTTGAAATGAAGGTGATTTCACAGCAACACTAAATCCATAATGGTGCATTCACCATCTTTTTTCTGTCAACTGTGCCACCTAAATGCTTCATTTACAGAAGGTTTGCTTTTGTTTTGGTATTTCTTGACATTTTACTGTCTCAGTTTCATTGAAATGAGAACAAAGGAGAGAAACTCTCTGTGAATAACAATGTTAAGAAGCAATTAACCAGTAGAAATCAAAATACATGATCATGCGATTAAAGTATGTGACAATTCACGTGCACAAGAGGGAAGAGCTACACTTCAGTAGACAATATTTAAACCAGTGTATTTCATATACTACTTGTCATGCTCACTGCACAGACTGTGATTCTTATAGCATGACAGAAATATGAGGTGGGAAGTTGCCTGTATTATGCATCTTTGCCATCTCCCCCCATATCTCACCACCTAGACTATTTGCCTCAGGACTGTGTCCATCTGTCCAAAGGAAGGCCACCCATGTTAGATTGGTTTCCACCAGAAATGAGTGCTAAATGAACACACAGTCCATGTTTTGTGCTTGCCTGTTGTCAGACCTCCCTAAGTACTTACATTGGATCCACTGGGCAATTTCAACTGGATCTGATGGGAGAAAATGAATTCAGAGTTTCTGGGTTTGTTCAGTCTTACGAGAATTAGCAGCTGATGGAGGAAGTAAATCCGAACTGATTCCCACTCTGAAGGAACGGCAGGGATGCTCAGCATTGCAGGAGCGATGGATGCACGTGCCTGGTTCCCACCTCTGGCTCCTGATGAAGATCACGTAAAGGTAGGCAGGATCCAGGGGAGAACCTACCAACACTCTGCTGGGAGAGCAGTGCGTGGAGGGAGAGCTGCAGCTGTAGCTGTTTTGACAAGTGCTTTTTAAAGATATGTGTGGTCTAAAGATGTATTTACATGGTCTTATCTTCAGGAAATTTTGGTAAATTGTTGTACCAATACAATGGCTACATGTTTCTTTCTAATTCAGAGCAATTTTACTCAGCTGGAGCTGCTGTCCTGGCCGCTTCTCGTTTGTGGGTTTTGGTCTTGCACAGAATAGTTGCACTTCATTCAGATACTGCACTTCATATTTCAGGACCAGCTGTTTAGTCCAAAAGCCTCCAAATTTCCCTTACTTTAGGTGCACGAGTGCAGAGCTTAGGTCCTCGTATTGGGATTTTCAGGAGCCTGTGCAGGTGGACCTCCTCAGCCCCAGTCTGAAAAATCCATTAGGAAACTAATTTCTCTCTGGGCCTTGCCCTAACATCTGCCTTGCCATCTCCTAATGGTTCACTGCAATGGGACAAAGGAGACAGGATGGTGAGGAGATGCTTAGAAATCACCCGAAGTGTTTATTCTTTCTCTTGCTGGATCAGCAGGGCCTATCTCAAATCACTTGTATCAAAGCCTGCTTGAAGTCCTTTTGACATTAGAAATTGTCCAACATAAGTAAAATTTACAAATACCTGCATTTTTCTTTATCCTTTTTGACCAGCAGCATTGAGGGGCTATCCCAAATAGCACACGCACTCTGCTACAGCGGTAATCAAACACACAGATACGATGCACAAGAAAAGCAGCCTTTACAGTTCATCAAGCAATTGCCACTGTCATCACAGTTGCTCTGCTCATTATTTAATTTTCGATTCCATTTTTTCCAGATACTGAACTATAAAGAAAAAATAAATAAATAAAAGAAGATAAGGCAGTAGCTGAGCAGTGAGATCAGCCCCACCATGGCATAAAACCACAGCCTGAGATCCGGCAGGGCAGGGAGGGCAGGCAGGGCAATGCTGCCTGCAGACACAGCACAGATGCCCAGGGAGTGGGATGGGATGGGCCAGAAGCTCCTGGTCATAAAGGGGATGAAAAGAAGACAAACCCCAGAAACAGTGGGATAGGAAGGAAACGGGTTGGGTAGAGGCAAGCAGAAGTAGAAACTAAAGGTGGATGGACCAGAGCCTGTCCCAAAAGCCTGTGGTAGCTGTAGTTGTGGGCAAGAGGTTCACCCTGGCAGATGATGGCTCGAATGATCTAACGGGTCTTTTCCAGCTGAGCCTTTGAGACTCCACAAAGCCGCTGGAGTCGCTTTACGTAATCCATTGGAACAAGAGACATTCCAGAAATAGTTTTCCAAAAGAAAAGTACTGAGTTAGTGCAACTTTTTCTTAAACTAGTAATGAAGGCGGGGGGGGGCGGGGGGGGGGGGAGGGGGGGGCGGAATTTTCACAGCAGCCCCTGAGGGAGCATAGTTAATATCAGATTGTTTTATTGCCACATGAAGTTTTTTCTGGCTCTATTTATACTCTTAACTCAAAGTGGAATCCATTCCTGAGGGGGAAAAGGCAAGAAAATGTTTATTTTATGCAAAAAGCAATCTCCTTTTACGTTGCAAAAACTGTACACTGGAACAGGATGGGATGGTTTCTCTAACTTTTTCTTGGTAGTCTTTAACATTTGATCCAGTCCCTTCACTGGTAAGAGATGTACAGGACAGTGTGTCTGAGGGAGGGTGACAGAAAGAGATCAGTGGCTTATACCCTGTGGTCCCTGGTGCTGATATTGTTTCCTGCCAGAGAGTTCAGATCCAGAGTGAAAAGCCATCCTATTTCTGTCACAGAGGAACGATCTCCCCAGGCCCACACAGAGCACTACGGTATGCCCATGACCATTTTCTTTCCCGAAGCCCCTCTGCTGTTTGAGAACCTACTTGCACATCACTAGCCAATAGCTCTTTGGGGAGGAAACCTGCTTTTCGTGCAATCAGTTGAAGATTTTTTACATGAGTTTGAGAATTTGTTGAGCATCAGCTCACCACTTGGCGCAGTACAGGGCATGGAGGGATCTCTAAAAAGTCACCAAAGTCTACACAAAGAAAGGAAGGGTGAGAAAGACGGGATGTGGTAGGACAGTGTGGGCTGGGAGGACCTCATACCCTCCAGAACAGCATGTCCAAGGCCACCTCGGCCAGGCCAGCAAAAGTCTATCATTAGCCTGCATGGTCTTTGTGAGCGATTGAGGATATGAAGTCGTGTGCTGGGGACGCATCCAGGTCTCTTCTCCAGTCTCCTCCCATGGCACCTTCACACTGTGCTACATCCAGTCTGGAGTATGTGTCGGGCTTGGCTGGCTGCTGTGAGAGACCAACCAGTTGGGCTGCACTGGCCAAATCACAAGCCAGAAAGCCAAGTTCTCCTGCCCTTGTCTGGATGGAGACACCATCCAAAGAGGTTTCTTTTTGGGTTGTTTCCTCTTTTTCTGTCTTAGAGATTGGACAGAAACTGCTTCTTTGCCCTTATGGTCCAACAAGGACATGTATAGAGTTAAGTGTGGAAGGAAGACAGTAGCTGGGAGCTGAGGGAATGGGCTCTTTGGCTCTGTTTCAACGGGCCAGGGCTTCTTATCCCAGGAGGGGTGTCCCCAAACTGTGTGTCCTCTATTCTCCCCCACTCTCCTCTGCCAGACTTCCTTGTGAGTCAGTCTCAGAGGGCTCCTGGAAATTTTTAGAGGAGACTTTTCCCTGAGCTTCTCTGAAGGGGAAGCAGGTCACTTCTGAAATAGTGGTGACCTGGGTGGGAAATTAGTGTGGGGCTCCTGGTAGTCCCAGAGTAGAAGACAAGACCTGGCATTTGCCAGCGAGATGTCCAGCATTGGTCCCCGAGTCATCCTGCCAGGATCAAAAATGCACTGACCAGTTGTGATGAGTCATGAATAAGAAACTGTAAGAGCAGACAAATACAGAGTGACCCTTTACTGCAACAACCTTGTAGTGTCTCAGAATCAGTGCTGCTGCCACAGGTCTTGCTGCTCATTTCTCATACGGGCACCTGGCCCAGGAAGGCAAGTCCAAGCAGATAAACCAAGGGTCTCACCTCCCTAGCACAAAGCCAGGTGCAGCTCTGTCCTGAAGACCTGAGCAGCATGGAGATGTTTCCTATCACTTCTGGAGGACTGATAGAAGCATGGATGCAGGTAGGAATGCTACCAAGGTGGGAGAAGCCTAGTAATGAAGTGGGAGGAAGCGAGAAGGCAACAGTGTGTGGCCCCCAGGGTCAGGACAAGCTGAATAAGGTGAAGGTTTTTGGTTTCAGCTTCCAACTCGGGATGTCCCTAAATCACTTTGGCCAGAAACAGGGTGAACCAGGAAAGGATCACTCTGTTCTTGAAATTTTTCTTTCTCTTGTTCCCTAAGCCTGGGCTGTTGGCCATTATGAGACAGGGTATCAGCCCGGAAAAGAAACTGGCTGCATTTGCTTTGACTCAAGCCTGTCATGCAATTTTCCATCATGTAGCAGCTCTGCAAAAGGAGCAGCCTTGCAAAAGGAGAAGCTCTGCTTTGGGAGCAGAGAACAGGAAGGAGCATTGGAAGAGATCTCAATAGTTGCACGTGGTACCTGAAAACTTCCCATCTGTGTTATAAAGTCCCAGACCTGAACAAAGTAGCTGAGGCTGCCCTGGCCTCCCAGCCAGCCCCAGTATGCTCATCAGTCCCAGGCTTTGCCGTTAATGATGGTGTAGACACAATGGCTGCTCCTCACTTTGCTCAGAAAAGCATCAGACTGGTGACCTTTGGGACTTTAGTGTCCATCATCCCACCCTGCTTTCCCCCAGACACCAGCCAAAAGGGATCAGCTGCAGCTTGCAAGCAGAATATAACGAATCCCCAGTGGCCTCAGAACACTGGACGGAGGTCAGGAGTCATATTTGCTCTGCCAGGTCCTGCAAAAGCTCTTCCTACAATTAAGTACCGTTAGCTGTTGATAGGCCAGCTGGAAGGAGTCAATTTTAAATGCTGCTGGAAGATCCCCAGAGCCGAGATGCTGAGATCACTTCCCGATGCGGTGTGCAGCCTTTGGCAGGGCTGGTACGGCAGCTCCTTCTGGGTCAGCCGATGCTCCTGTTGCTCTCCTAAGGGCTTTCAGGAACCAGACAACAACACACTGAGCATCTGATGAGCCTTGCACCTCTGCTGTGGGCATCTACCCAAAGTAATTCAAAATCTAGAGCTTTGCTGCTGGGCCCTCAGGTGGCAAAAAAAATGGTTGTATTGCTACCTGGAAACTCAGACCTAAGAGTGCGAGTCCTGGGCAGGCTAAAGAGGCTCAGTGAAGCAGCAATGAGCCTGCAGCTGCCTCGTGGTTGATCCAGGAGCAGTCACAGCTTCCAAGCTAATCTCTACCTCAGAAAATAAAGGCGTGGGTTAAAATGCCCTCTGTGACTCATCCTTCAACCACCTCTGATAAACAGGGCTCTGGACCCACCTGAACAGGGCTGGAGCCTGACTCTGATCTCAGTGAGGGGTGTAAGGTTTTAGTTACTCCCTAACAGCTGGATCTAGATCTCCAAGCACCTTCTTTTTCCCTGTCCTAGAAATAGCTAGTAAATAAAGTATCAAGGAGCAGTAGTATTTTCTCCCATCAGAGCACTATTCTTACCCCAAAATATTTTGCCAATGTTTTGCTATTTTAATACTCCCAAAAACTGAGTGAGGGCCCTAGAGATGAGTGCTAAACACGAGGGCATATCAGGCCCTTGTCCTGATAATAAATCACTGACCTCAGCGCTGAACAGGATGCCTTTCCTGCATTAAAAACATTTATTCCTCTGCAAGTTTGGTTGTGCATTTCATGCCTGGATGCAGGAGTGATAACGTGGCTCTCTTTCTGTCCCATGAGCACAGCTGGATCCCCATTCCTTTCACCTGTAAATATCCGTTAAAAAGAAAATCTGCGGCATGGAAATCAAAACATCGTGGCCATAAATAGCAGCAGGAGGGAAGGCTTGTTAGACTACCATGATTGTGCGGAAAATATTGGGAGCCAAAAAGAAACAAGGAATTTAATGGAAAGGTGAAGGATGAAGAAGGGTGAAGGCTGGGCACTTTCAAAGGGTGAAGGTGCCACCTCTAAAAGGGCAGGTAGAATAAGAGCACTTAAAATGCAATAGGATGGTTCTAATAGGAAACTGTCTGTGATCACAAACCCAGTCACTCATCTCCCAGATGCTGAACTGGGTGGTGCTTGCCTAGCTATCACTCAAATCACTGGCATCCCCTTGGGAAACCTGTTAATCTATGAAACAAGCTGCTAAATAACAAAGAGACTTTCAGGCCACAGGGGAGACCACCAGCGCAGGGCTAACAACACAAAAGGGCCTAAGGAAGTGCAAACAGTTTAAAATTCTTACCAAACCTCCTAACAACATCCCTATTGGCCACAGATCCTGCTGAGAAGAAGCCAACTGCTCCTAGAGCACACCACAGCTTACAGGGAAATTTCTTCAGGAGCTTGTGAATAGCAGCACCCCTCACCTATAGCCACCCTGAACGTGCAGCTGGATTGCATGTTTCTCCATAAGCTGCTGGAATGTTTTCATGGAGTGACTTTCACTGGCAATATGACAAATATTGGTGGTGAGCAGAGATAGACCAAATACAGAATTGGGCAGCTCCCTGAAGGTCTGACCGGCTGTGCCTTTCCTGCTGCTCTAGCCATGCTCAGCCACTAAGAAAATGCTGATGCACACAGAGCAAACCATAGCAAGAATGTATAGATGCAATCAATGTTTGCTACACAGAGTCAGTATTTATATTTTATTTTGAGAACATATAGAAATATGGGTTTCAACACTAGCATCTCAACTTTTGCAGAGTGTAATAGATGAAAAGTGTGAATCAGGTCCCAAAAGTTTTGCTCTTTGCAGAATGCAGTCTCCTCGTCCCCCGTCCAGTGTTTCAGGAAAGCTGATGCAGTATGTCAAGATACTGCATTCTGAGAAACAGATGAAGATTTCCATGTTCATCTGCATTTCAGACTAAAATCAGCCCATGAGTCTCTGCAAAAGGATCACTCTTGTTTTCCTTCTGCAGAACTGATTATCGCAGTGTTAGAGACAGGACTGGTACCTGAAAGCGGATGCCTGCTCAGTAGACATGCAGGTCTTGCTAGAAACAGAGACCTGTGGTTTTGGGTGCCCAGTGAGATGTCTGGACCTTTCTTTAGAGATGCTTGGCTCCACTGCCTCCTCTGTCTCCGCCATATCCAGATGGAGGACTGAGGAAAGGCGGTTCTATACAAACAGAATGTGCACAAAGGTAAGACCCCATTGTCTGAGAAGAAGCAGCAGAAGAGTGCACACAGCTCCTGCAGGGCAGAGCTGGACAGTCAAGTGGGAAGAAAACACATCTGAGTCCCTAGAGCAGAATAAATTTCTGACACTTGTCACCTTGGGCAAACTGGCCCATGCTCCACCTTCAGACAGATTTGGACCTAGATATTGTTGAGGATTTGGGCCCTGGCCTCCAGCTGTAGCACGGCCATTCTGATGTTTAAGTCTGCAGGTGGGACAAGCCACCAACTGGTGTGTCACACATGCAGAGGGTGGCTGGAGAGGCAACAACGTGGTGGCTGGCAGCCGAGCACTCCAAGCACCCATGCCCACCTTCCACTTGGACAGTGATGCCGACAGCTGAGACACTGAGATGCCTACATTTACTTTCCAACTGTAGAGGGGGAATGCATTTCTATTTGTTCTCCTTCGGGACTTTATGTGCAAAGAATTTATCTCATATATTCATCAAATTCCTGACTCTGACACTGGAGATTATAAAATCTCCAGTTTTCTGCATCTCTCATTCCATCTCTCTGTTGTTTGTTTAATACATAGGTCAGCACCATGCTCAAGGCCACAGCTACAGAAAGCGCCTTCTTTGGAAATATCTGGCAATCAAGGTAGAAATAGTTTGGAGAATCACTGGCCTGGATGGCAGCCCTGCCGCCCTGGGGCCAGGCAGTATCACAAATGGGAATTTGTGGATCAGCGCTTCACATTTCACTTACTGTAAACATTTGGATTTAGGAAAACTCAGAGTAAATATTGGCTTTAACTTTCCACTGGTCAATATTTACTTATTCTGTCAATAAAACCTGATGTTCATTTTAGCAGAAGCCTGTACTTGTTTGAACAACATGGATTCTCCTCTCAAACAGGCATCCACATGAACAGGAGGCAGAACAGTCAGTCCAGTAACATCTGCGCTGCCCTCAACAACCAGGCTGGCAAAGCAAAGATGGTCATGTGCAGAGAAAACTCCAAAAACCACACTGAACTTGAGCTTCGATCACAGGTGAGCAAAACTCCAGTACCTTCTAGCCCTTCTCACTGCTGAAAACCAAACTGTGCCGTGGGGAAGGCTCCTCTGGACCCTTCCCAGCCTTTACCAGCTGCTGCAGACCCAGGCTGCAGGTGAGAAAGGTAAAGGTGTCCTTTGGTACTCTTGCAAGGGGAACCACCCTTCCCAGGGTCACTTGATGACCACACTCCTGCTTCAGGGGATGGCGTCTCCTTTGGCTTGTGTTGCCCATGGTTGCGGTCTGGTGCCAGCTTCAGCTGCCAGTGTACTCTTGATGCCCAGGTGCTATCACAGAAAAGCTGGCTAGGAGGAGCTTCTGGAGGGCCCTAGCCCCACGTCCTGCTCAGAGCAGATGTCGGTTTCTAGCTCTCTAGAAAAGGTCAACCATGATTTTGTCTTGCCCCATCCTGAAGACCTGATCCAGTGGTGCACTGCCCCTTCCCTGGTGCCATGTGAGTGGCCACTCAGTACAGCCACGTTGATCCGAGGAGCCAAGCCAACCAGGGAGGTGTTCCTACCCCTGCCATCCTGGCTGTCCCCTTGCTGAGCTCCCTGAGCAGCTCACCCAGGGCCAGAGGCACGTCTCTGCCAGGGCAAGGGAGGAACAGGTCCTTGGGTATGTCAGAGGCCCGTAGCAGCCCCAGTGCAGACCAGTTTACACTTCTGCAGTAGTGCATCCTTAGTTTGGGGTTTTATTAACAGATTCACAGCTTTCAGACATTAGGTGCTTAAAAAGACAGTAGCAGAGGGATGTCTGCAAAATGCTGCATTGATACCCAGATTTGTAACAACAAGTTTAGAGGAATAGTGCCCTAAATCCTGAAGGTCTGAACTCACAAATCCCTTCAATAAAGCAGAAAAGCTGCTGAGAGACAGCACTGCAAATCTAAAGAAGATGCTTGCAGAACGGCACGTGTCTTAATCCACTCTTCTGGCAGGTGCAGCAACAACTGGGTGCACGGTGGGGATGAGGCAATGGGTTCAGGTGCCAGCGCACATGTGCTGTGCAGATACAAATGCCGTTTCTGATAGCTATCCTCATGTCCTGCACTGCCTCTCCAATACATTGCCGCTATAAAAGGCCAAAATGTAGGATCAAATATGTGTCTCTAAGACATCACCATGGGCAATAAGATTGCTTACATAAACAAAGGGTAGTTGGTTTTCCAATACATCAGTCTTTCATAAAAAGCCAGGAAGAATTTGACTCACGACCTCATTTATAAAGCCTGTGCTGAAGCCTTGTAAAACAAACCAGTCCTCTCTACGTCTACTGATAATTTTTCTTAAAGAGACTTGTAACAGACTCAAGCAAGGGCTGCAGCCTCCAACTGTGTTATTGGGTTATTTAAACAGTTCTCCTAAGGAGCAGAGCACAGAAAGCAGCAGTGCAGAGACAGGAGGCTGGCCTCGTGCCAGTGCCAGAGGACTGGTGAGCTTCACTAACGACTTTATTTGCTCCCTTAGGAGAAGGGAGGGCTCTCTGGAAGGCCGCCGCTGCCTGTTCAAAGAACAAAGAGCGCAGCTCTCTGCACTCCAGCACATGATTGGCAGCAACTAGGGTTGCAGTCAAATTTGGGGGATCACCAGCTCCAACTGCACCAAGAAACCTGTGAAAATGAAATGACTTTGCTGCTCAGTGAGATAACTGGACGCTCCTTTAGTGAAGGGAGGAAGATAGGATGACAAATTGTTTCTGTCTCAGTATGAAGCTATAACTGTTTCTGGTCCTACCCTGTGGTTTCTGGCTGGAGACTTCTCAGGCTCTGCACTTCTTTACTCTCGGTCCAGTGACCTGCTTGGCCGAAGGCTACATGCCTTGATCACCGCTCAACCCACCACACAAGTCATCTGGTCCCAGTTTTTATGCCTTTATATGATTATTTTCTCTCTACCACTCAGCCTTGCACATCCCTGGAACCGCAGTGCTTTCAGATTTTACTACAAAATGGCATTGGTTAGAAACATGATGGTGCATTTTGGGCCAGACCTTCAGTCCCTCCCTCCGGAGAACCCTGACAGGGATTTGCTGCCCTCCTGCTCTTTGGAGTCTCCAATTTGGCTGCAGCCAGGGCAGCCAGAGGGTCTCCCGAGGAGAAAGCCCCATGCATGTTGCACTTCTGCACTACCCTGATGCTATCCCATGGAGGTGATGTTGAGGAAGGACACATGTGATAGCTCTTCTGCAGACACAAAGTGTGCCATGGGGGAGTCATAAAGGGTTTCTCGTGGCCCCCAGGTGTTATTCCCATAAAGCAGGAAGCCTCCAGCCTCCATCTCTTCCCAGGCTTGTGCAAGGGTGGCCATGGACATCCCTTCTCACTCCCAGGGTTCATAGCTTGGCTCTTGGCTCCGCAGCTCCACAGCCACACTGCCTCTGAGGCCATGCAACGATGAGCACAGGGGAACTTGGAGCCTGGGCACCACGGAGGGCTCCTGCAGTGCTGCACGAGGAGGTTTGCCTGGGTGTACAGTGACCATAACCCCGCTAGCTCAACACGCTGAGGAGCCCTGGCTTTGCCTGGCAGGGGAGGTTTGCTTTGACACTTTGGGGAAGCATGTGCCCAATCTTGTTGACCATTTCTGCTTCATACAGCCATTCCCAGGAGCTGCTTCCCTCCCATCAGCACCACAGCACATATTAATCCCCCCATGGACCTAACAAGGCAGCCATCCCCGTGTTGTTTGAAAACAAAGGACAAAATTGGTCGCATGAAAGATAAACCCAGCTGGGACTGAAATAAAAGTAGTCACACAGCAAGGGGGGAAAAGTGAGTGGGGAAAAAGTCACAAAGAAAGTTGATGAATTGCAGCTGGGAAACACATGCACAGCTGAGAAAATTAAGACAAAGAGAGATCAAAGCAAACCTGGGGGGGTGGCAGCTGCAGAAATGCAGGCACTGAAAATCAAGGAGCCATGTCCCAGCCCAGACACATCGGTGGGTGGGATGAGGGGTGTGCTAGCTGCCTCCCAATATGCCCCTGGAGTTATTCAGCTGCCCAAAATGCAGCTGCTGTCTATCATTGGTTTGGCTGTAGCATTACAACTAGACGCTCATGTACTGGAGGCGGTAGCATCACTGCTTGCCTAATACCCAGCTCTGCAGAAAAGCAGGCTGTATAAAAGCAGAAACTGGACCGTGGAGCATTAAGTTGCATCCATTTGAAATTTAAATTAAAGCTCAGGCAACTTCACTGAAAATCTTTCTTCTGCTCTGACAAGTATGGGCCACATGACTTTGAGAGGGAGGGCCAGAAATGTTGGTAGGTTGTTTGTTTTTTTTTTTTTTTATTTTGGAATTGCATTCCTTTGATCTCAAGCTGAGCGTGCCAAACCTATGAACCATGGCAACCCCTTGGAGTCAGCAGCAAAGAAACTGAGTATCCTGCTCTCTTCTCACTGTATTTAGTACCCATCACACAGGACAAGAGTGGAGCAGACCCCATCCTCCCTGCGATGCATCCATCTGCTCGGGTGGCAGTTCTCCTTTACAGATTTTTCCTGCTGTAAATGAACATGCTGATATCTAGATTCGTTTTTCTTTTTAAAGTGCTAGTCTATTTAACTAACACAATAAGAAAGCCTACACCAGGTGTGGCTGATAAAAAGCATAATAAGTTGCCAATTACAGCTACGAAAGCCCCAGAACATTGTCCCATGTTGTGGCCATCAGTCACATGCGGATCAGCTTGGCTGAGCCTGTTGACAGCAGCCAACGCTGCCATCCTCCACCCCATCGACTTCACGCTTTTAGTGTGGTGCAACAACACAGCACCCAGGGTCTCGCTGCATCCTACAAGATGAAGTGAGCAGGGATCAGGCAACCAGGGGAAGCAACAGCATGGCCATGGCATGGGCAAGCTGGTGACACATTGCCGGGGGGGCTCCTCTGCTGTCTGCAGGCAGAGAATGGGGTAGACCTTGTGAAGCTAGAAAAAGGAGCAGTTTTCGTGAGAGCAGTGGCATTAATTGGGCTGCCTGCTTGCAGACCTGCTGAATTGTCCACTGCGTGGACCCTTGCACTGGTACATGTCACCCTGTCTGCACGTACGTGGTGATGGGAAGGGATCCAGCAGGCACAGCGGCTGCAGCACCGAGCCAGCCTGTCCAGAGACTTTGTCTCCTAAACGGCCACATCTATTGTGAGATGTTTGGGCAGATTCCCAAAGGCTGAGGCTGCTAATTGTGCCTGGGTTTTAGTAAGCTTTGGGCTTTTTCTAGGGTTTTGGACATCTGTCTGATTGTGATGACTCGGAGAATGGTTCCCATTGCAGGGAGAGCTTTGAAGCTGTGGGATTGCAGGAAGCTGCAGGAAGCAGATGGATTTAACTGACAAATTGAAGCTCACTGAGTTTTCGTTTAATTAACTTTTAATTGGCAAATTTGGGGCTCATGCATTTTTAGTATAATTAGCTGCTTAAATTAGCTTTTAACAGAGGTTTAAATTTAGAAACATGCTTTTTATATCCCATGTCTGGTTTTATACTGTATCCATGCTGTGATTCCTTTAAGCCAACTGCTTTAACTCTATCACGCCCAAGTTTAAGGAGATTTGGAAGCTGCTGCAGGGACCTGGGGCAGGAAGAATTAGATGCACAATCCCACAAAGATTATCCCTAGTCTTCCTTGCTGTGTGGGGTTTCCAGTCACTTTGCACCATCAGATATGTAGGATCAAAGGAACACCAGAAAATAAAGGACCCTGGGAAGTCATGTGCACATTCCCTGCCCCAGTGAACACCAGATTTGGGCAGACTGTCAAGATGCCAGGCTGCACAAGGGACACACAACCTGCGGAAGTCGCTGCCACGGGTTTGCAATGCTGTCACCACAAAACAGGACACTGAAGCTGGAACCGATATAGGTGAGATGTAGCCGAGTGCAGATTTTTCTTGTTATTGTGGTAGAAGTCAAGGTGTTGAGAGACTTTGATGTTGAGGAAAGTTCAGCTGGTGCATCCTCAGATATCTGCCTGGAAAAGTGTAGCAGGATTTCATAAATAAATCCTCCACCTTTCTAGGCTTGTTGCTCAGTGTTTAATACCCCTAGCAGCACACCTCTGCCTCTCCTCCTGACCAGATCCCTGCTAAGGGACTTTTTTGCCCCGTCTGTCCATTCAAACCTGTAGAGGGGGCAATCCTGAAGGGCCCTTTGCCACAGGCAGGAGGAAGGCAGAGCTCTCCAGCGTTGCTATCATCACCATGGATCTTCGCACCATTTTTAGTGAACCCAGCTTCTTGTGTCAGTCCTACAAGCCTTCTTGTCTCACTCAGACCTGAACACCTCAATGAAGTTCTTGAAGTTGGCAAGTGGGTCCCTGCCACCCCATTCAGTGGCTGGAAAGAGAGGGGCATGGAGAGAGATTCAGGCCACCTGGAAAGGTTGCCCTTGGATGTGTTCTTCAAGGAGCCATGGGCTCCTGAACTCCTAAGAAAAAATGCCTCCATAAATCAGGATGGATTGTGGTCAAAGGATGAGTTCCCAGCAGCAGGGTATACAAAGGGGTTTAAACAAGCCCCAGACAAAGAGAGAAACCTTTGAGTGTCCCAGCTGAAATCAGCAGAAAAGAAAACCCGGCACAAGGTATCAAGAAGGTGACCATACAGCCATGACTTGCCCCTCTTTCTAAGGCTGCATCTGCCTACTATTTTAGGAGGTAAATTCCCAAGCAGGGTAGGCAAATCCATATTGGTCTTAATCCACCAGAATAAGGACAGCAGAGAGGACAGGACAGCAGAGAGGACAGAACAGCACAGCTGACAGTGAGGGCTAATGCCTGTTTGAGCAAGGGCTGTAATATGTAAATCTGCTTTTTCCTCAGAATGAATAAACTCCATATTTTTCATCTCTTTGCTAAGTTCTGTATAAACAGAACAAGAAATATGTTGTGGAGGAATGACCTTTTCCCAAACCAAACAAGAGAGGCATTGTTGGATCTCCACTCTTTCCTGGTAAAAAGGTCGAAAAATATTTTAAGAACTGCTGAAAGAATGGAAATGTGGGTAAGTGGAAATTCAAGTGGAGTAGGAAACAATAGTGCGGATTAGGTCATTCCCAGCAAGAAAGGGGAGAAAATGTCAGGGATTCAAGTGGTCTGCACCCTGGTTTCCTCTCCTGTTATGGGCAAAGGGTGGACTGAGCTCTCAACACCCACACAGTCCCGGAGTAAATGAATGGGTGGGGGAAGCGAGAGCACCCGTGACACTATCCCTGTGGTGACAGAGAGGCTTTTCGGCCGGATGGTTCCTCCAGGCTAAAGCACATCCGCGGGAGGTGGCACGAGCCAGCAGAGCCCTGATGTTTGGGAGATGCAGCCCTGCCTCTTCCCACTGGGCTGGGACCCTTGGGGGCCTTCATCCCCCACTCTATTAACGATTGCATGTTTAATGATTGTGCATTAAATGATTGCACATTTTCAGTAGCCTCTGGTTATCATCTGCCGCCAGCACTCACTCAAGGATTTAGGTTCATATGCGCCCGACAGATAGAATGCAACTGTCCGGAAGCCTCCCACGCAAACCTTTTGCCAGGGGGAAAGCTGCATTTACACAAATGAAAAAAAACTAATTCCTGGAAGAGGTCTGATTTCTGCAGAAGTGTTGGAAAATTGGGAGGGGGAAGAAGAGGAGACATTTTTCTACTGACAATATGACCACAGCAAAAAAAAATAATGTGATTTTCATCAGAAATTTCTACCAGCATTTCTGGCATCTTTCAAAAAGCATTTTTCCAGGCCCTGAGGGTTACAGGGTCACAGTTTTCCAGAAGAATGTCCCTGGAGGAGCCAAAATTGCAGAGTAGAGCAATGATCTGCACCCCCATCCAGACAGGGGTTCCCCACATGCCAGACCTCTCTTCCCCATACATAGCAATTGGGGTTTATTCCCTCACTGGCTCATCCCCATGCAGATCTTGGTCAGAGAGCCCACCAGCCCAATGTGGCTCCAGTCTGCACTTGTTTCAGTGCAGTCCAAGCTCTCATGCTCTTGCTTCATCCTCTTCATTGACTTGCCGGGGAGCTTTGCCCTCTCTCAGCTGTCTATCCATTCTCAGACCCCCATAGTCAAGAGTTCAGCTGTCCTTTCATTCTGCAGGAAGGCAAATTTAGGACTCAGTGAGCCAGAGAACAAACAGATGGGCAGATTGCAGTATGAATGGAAGCCTTTGCCTGTGCGGAGCCGAGAAATACCACATCCACAGCCCTGCAGGCTGCAGCGAGGGCAGCGATTTACCCAGCAGCAGGGAAGCAAGCGGGGGGCTGGAGCAAGGCTGGTATATATGAAAAATCCTCCTTGTCAATAAGGGATGAGGAGAGCTCCGGCTGTTTGCAGGGAACCTCTGCACCTGGCCAACCTAATAAATCTGTCATGAATTCAGCAGCCGTCAACTGCCATCACAGCAGGGTAGCTCCTATCATGCTATTTGCACATCCTGCCCTAGAGGAAATGTGCCCAAAAGTATTAAAGCAAGGCCATGTTTCATAAATTGATCACATCCTGAGCCTTTCAGCCCTGCAGTGAGTCAGCATCAAATACCCAAAGGGATATTTCCTAAGACCTCTAAAAGGGAATAAACGGTCAGGTTAAAATGCTGTGTTTATCAAATTGGGGTAGAGACTCCCCTGCTTCCTATGTGATTTCAAATAAATTAGAAGCCCATCTGTTGTGCTTGGTTCCAAGAAATTAATTACTTTCAAGGGTGATGAGTTTTTACAATAAAGTAATTATCAAGCTAATAATAAAGGCAAAGGTTGGACCTTCAACAGCAGCAAATTGCTGTAACTCCAGGGCCTGTAGCTGGGTGCTTCTGAGACTCCCCCAGGACTCTCGCCCCAGGGGCTCCAGGAGACTGATGCAGTTTAATAAATAATAGTGACACCATATTGGACCATGCTAAGAGGCACCCAGGAATGGGATCTTAGAGACACAGCAAGTACAATTTTGGAACTAGCAGTGCATTTTACTGAGAAGTTGGGGATCTCTTGCTATTTTAGCAAGGAAAATGACTGTGCTCAGCACAGCACGGCTTAGCGGGCATTTGGCCTTTGGGAAACGGTTTAGAAAGTGCCTATATTTCTCTTAGACATTTGGTCTGTCCTGGCAAACCTGGGCTTAGCACTTCAGGATTTACTGAAAACCAAAAGGAATTAAGACCTGATTTTTAAAACAATTTAGCTGATTGAGATGTAAATAGCCACTTAATGAGGGTTTCCAATGAGGAGCTCACGGTACTGGCTTGCAAACCAGGTCTTCCTACATTTCAGTCTCTTTTCTTTGCCTTTATGGCTATCCTGACCCTAACCTGTTCTCCACAGCTAATCTAGATATTTTCATTGAAAAAGACGACAAAGAAAGCTAAGCCCCATAACTAGCCACCTGATTTTAGCATTAAAAAAATAGAGCAGCTGGTGATAAAAATTACTGTTGTATATCCAAGAAGAACTGTGCTGATTTAGTAATAAAACAAAAGGAAACCCAACTGACTTCAAGGGAAGAAAGGACAGACTTAACCTCTTCTGGAGCACATATTAGCAGGAATATAGGGACCCTAAGGAGAGGAAAAAGGACTTCCCATCCTCCTTTCCAGAAAATTATGCTGGAAAGTATAATTTTCCTTACTGGGAACAGGCTTTACCAGGAAGCTTCCCAGGAAATTATGCAAGTGAACCCCCCCCCAACCACACAATGCTCCTTTTCCCTCTAATGTGTCCATGTGAGCCATGGCTTCACCGAGTGCTGCTGCAGCTGCATTGCACCAGGCAGGGCAAGAAGGAGGAGAGGTTTCTAAAGTGTCCGGATAATATTCCTGCCACTTCTAAAAATACACAGTGCTATGGAGACAAGCTTCGGCTTCACACAATTGAATGTTTCTGTGTTGGCTTGAACGTTTCTCCTAAGCTACGTCATTGTTAAAGACACTGGGTTATTCATGTGGAGGCCAAGGACTTTTTTCCCACATAGCTAATGGCCAAAAAAGTGATGAATCAGGGCTTTGGGGTGATTTATCTGCTTCAGTCTCTCCTCAACTGTATTTTCTATTTCTAGTATCCACTGTCATTCAGGAAAATCTTGTAGGTATCAACAGCCACCATGACTCACTTTCTGGCTCTCCCAGCTGTCATGAACAATTTTCACTACAATACAGATTTTGGCATACTGGCCTGCAGCAAGTGGCTCTCTGGGGCCGGTACCACTACTGTGGAGAGGGAAAATGCTTGACTTCTTATGAGTCAGCCCAAACACTGTGGCCTTGTTTGTATTGTCATTATTAACATGTTTATTTAGTTGGATGTATTTTAATAAACTTCATGATGATAGTAGTTTTAATAATTGTTTTAGCTGTTAATAGTCCTATTACCTGTCCAAGCTTCCCAAGCTCCAGGGAGTCTCTTCCTTTTATTTGTGAAGGCTGAGTGAAACCCAGGCCCCTGGAAGCAATAGTAAGATCTCCTTTGAGGAGGAGCCAGTGTTTCACATCACACCCAAGATGCTTATTCCTGTATCTGGCACATCTCTGTTAGGAAGGCCGATGGTCAGGTCTGGGAGAGTCACCAAATACACCAGAGAAACACAGAACAGTGGTGTAACCCCAGATCCACACTGGAAGGAAACTACATGACTGGAAAGTGGTATTAGACATTTACTCTAGTTCACCCTCTTCAAGGATGCCTTCATCTTTGTGCACTGCAAGGTGCTCCTGCATTCAGGGCTCTAGATCAGGTCCCTGCACATGCCCCCATGCCAAGTCCCTTGCCTCTGCTCAAGTCCCCATGTCACTAGTCATCTCTCTCCAGCCCCCATGCCTGGAGGGAAGGAGATACCTTACAAAAGACCCAGACATCTCAGAGGCTGGTACCTAGAAATCTACTCCCAAGTCAGGGTCTTTAATCCACAAACCTTCTTTTCCATCCAAGCATATGATAGCCTGCTGCTCCTGACTTCATGGGTTAAAAAGACTCACTTTCTCTTGGCCTTCATGACACCCATGAGTTCACAACGGGGAGAGATTTGCTGCAGAGCACAGATTCTGTTCCACACCCCTGAGACAGGTTTCTTGCTGTATTTGTGAAGATTCAAGCATGTGGAAAAGAGTCATAAATATCTCCTTGTGCAGATGATCTTCAATGGAGCACAAACTGCTTGAGCCAGGAAACTCTCATCTCAAACAGGTCCTGGGGAAAAAAGTCAAATTCATCCTGGCACCAGCTCCCAGTTTGCAGAGTCAGAAAGTTGCAACACAGCAGAGATCATCCTTTTCCATACTGGACGCCTTCAGAGATCCTGCTTTCCCCATGACCCAGGCAGCCTTGACCAGCACCTGCTCAGATTCATGTAGCTGAGGCTAGAAAGGGGCTGTGGGATCCGTGCAGCACCCTGGGAGCTGCTGGTTGGAGAATGAGGTCCATCTCTCAGTACAGATGGGCTAGGCACAAGAGTCTGGGCCTGGCCAGGGATGGTGCCTTGGCCCTGTGGCTGGTCCTTGTCCCTGCAGTCCCATCTGCACCCTGCAGGAGCACTTGGGCAGATGTCATCGTGCCTGCTAACATGGAAACATAGAATCACAGAATCGTTTAGGTTGGAAAAGACCCTTAAGATCATCGAGTCCAACCGCTAACCCAGCACTGCCAAGGCCACCACTAAACCATGTCCCTCAGCACCACATCTCCCCACCTTTTAAATCCCTCCAGGGATGGGGACTCAGCCCCTGCCCTGGGCAGCCTGGGCAGGGGCCTGACAGCCCTTGAGGTGAAGAAATTTTTCCTAATATCCAACCCAAACCTGCCCTGGCGCAGCCTGAGGCCGTTCCCTCTCGTCCCATCGCTTGTTCCTGGGGAGAAGAGACCGACCCCCCCGGCTCCAGCCTCCTTTCAGGCAGTTGCAGAGAGCGATGAGGGCTCCCCTCAGCCTCCTCTTCTCCAGGCTGAGCCCCCCCAGCTCCCCCAGCCGCTCCTCCCCAGCCTTGGGCTCCAGCCCCTGCCCCAGCCTCGCTGCCCTGCTCTGGCCACGCTCCAGCCCCTCCATGGCCTTTGTGGGGTGAGGGGCCCAACGCTGAGCACAGGATTCAAGGGGCGGCCTCACCAGTGCCCAGCACAGGGGGACGATCCCTGCCCTGCTCCTGCTGGCCACACTATTCCTGATACAGGCCAGGATGCCATTGGCCCTCTTGGCCACCTGGGCACACTGCTGGCTCATGTTCTGGCAGCTGTTGACCAACACCCCCAGGCCCTTTCCCGCCAGGCAGCTCCCAGCCGCTCCTCCCCAAGCTTGTAGCATTGCCTGGGGTTGTTGTGCCCCAAGTGCAGGACCTGGCACTGAGCCTTGTTGAACTCATACAGTCAGCCTCAGCCCATCCAGCCTGTCCAGATCCCTCTGCAGGGCCTTCCTACCCTTCAGCATGAGGGAGGTAAAGGCTGCAAAACCCAGTTTGTGCAGTGTGAGTCTGAGGAAATATCTGCTTTCTGCAGCCACCCTGCTCTGCTGTAGTCTCCCTTCAGGACTGGAGAAAAGACATCTCTTTTTCCTCTTCCTGCTTGAGCAGTACTAAATCCTCAATCTGCTGCTCTGCAGAGATCTGGCAGCACATCTGTGTAGCCATCATGGTAAACATCCAGCATTCACAGGGTGATGAGGCCATTGGGAATGGATGCACAACATGTCCCACTGACCACCCACAGCCTGCAGCACCTGTAAACTGCACAGTGGTCAGAATCAAAATAACAAGTCCAGGTCTGCAAGAAACCTTTCATGCCAGCTCTGGCAGCTTCTCGTGTTTTCCTTTACTGTAGCTTGCAGCCAGATATGTCACCCTGAGCGTGGAAGCATAACCAGAGGGGTGACCTTGGGAACACAGGCACAAATCTCCCAGGTCTTTTCCCACTTGGAGGCTCAGGTGGATCAAATTCCTCAACAGGCATGCAACAATGAAGCTCAACAAACACAGCAGGGTTCTTTAGACAGGCAGGGAGATTTTATTTTAAATCCACTCTGCCCTTTGGTTCAGTCTGTCCTTCATTTTCCTGGTCTGGGTGTCCCGAGGAGCTGCATGTAGCTGTGCCAAGACCTTGAGAGAGCCAACAGTCCCTGCCAGTCCCTTCTCCTTCTCCAGCTGTTCCTTCTGGTAATTCTGTACCCAACTGGTTCCATCCATGCTCCATTCATACCAGCTTTGGAGTTTCTACTACAAATCTCTATGGACAAAGCACAAATGATGTCTGTTTCCAGGCTCCTAGGAGAAGACATTGGATAGCCCAGAGATCTGGGATGAAACGAGTGGGGAAGACCCTGACTCCAAGCCTACCTGGCTGCTTTCTGTATGCACAGATACTGCTAATCTGTGGCTGGGAAAGCAGGAGGGAAACCTTCTCTATTTCTCCTGACAGTGCTGTGAATAAGGTGGCTGAGCAAGCAGTAAAGAGAAGTCGACACATGGTGACAGCCATGATGGGTTCAGGGATACTACACAAGGGGGTTACCAATCCTATAACAGTCGAGCATTCAATTAATGGCTAATCTCATGGTATCCCCAGATCTCCTCTGATGCCTTCTGCACACAAACAGTATCACCCTCCCTCAGAGGGAATGAATCAACACACGGAGAATTCCTGCTTGGACATGAGAACCAGCCATGGCAAGGGCTGGGCAAGCAGAGCCAAGTGCCAGGAAGCAGCAGGGGGGCTCCTGCCAGCCCAGAGAAAGCCTCAATTAGAGGATCTGGTTTCCACATGAATAACCAGTTGGCACTGAGTGTGAAAGAGTTATGGACGGGGCCAGGGGAGAGCCTGTGGGCACCAAAAGGGATTTCAGAGACGGGGAAAAGACAGATTTACGGCATTCAGAGCAGCCACTAGTATTGATGTGGTTGGGGAAAGCAGCTCTGGAAGCAGAATTTCCCTGGTCTCCCACGCCACGCTCCACCCTGAGGGCTTGCCTTGGGGGACACATGCTAAGAGCAACAGTCGTGTCCAAGACCCTGACCAAGGGTGATGGGATGAACTGGGCCCAGCAGGACACGGCACTGGGGAAGAGGCCAAGGCTCAGAACTGGCTTCAGACAAGATGCTGAGAGCTGGCTCCCTTCGACACTGCCCACTTTGCTTTGACTCGCCAAAGGTCATCCCAGGAGGCACTTTACAGCTCAAGAGCAGCCTTCCTCCTGCCCCAAGCAGAGGACCATGAGGTAGCCCATGGTTTCAAGACAGGACTGGAGATTGCTGGAGTCACTGTGGCTTAACAAGTCACAACAGCAGTGTTAGGTGGCTGTGGGTGCATCCTGGTAACCATGAAGTGAATCCCACCAGCCTCTCCTGCTTCAGGGTCAAGCTTTGCCCTCTACCCCAACGAAAGTGTAGAAGTTTTCCTGGGAACTGGTTGCATATGCCAGAGGGAATGGTTGTAGCCCCGTGTGTGCCTGGAGAGCAGCAGCAGGAAACTTGGAAATACAATTTTGTGCCCTTTGCCGATAACTAATGAGACAGCACAAAACAAGCAGAACAAAACAAATAAAAATTCAAAACAGGAAGGCGCTGCTGACTTGGGTGATTATTTATTCTTCTGATGGAAGCAAATTAGCAAGGTCCCACCAGCAGACAATCTGCTCAGGCTGAAAAGAAGCAATGTTCTCCCACTCAAATTAGACTGACTTGTCATATTAACTCCAGATACTGTCTTGACAGAAGCGATGCTGCTGTATGTAGTTTAAACATTTGCAGCACTGCTGGGATTTTGTAGAAACTGCTGTGCCAGGTTGTATCAAGGCTTCATCCCACCCGGGGCCTTATGCCCATCCTTGACCCATAGTGGGTGTCCAGCAGACTGTCCAGGACTGTGGGTCTGACCTCCATCAGCACCTCCAATATCTCCACCGCTTGATATGCTCTTGCTGCTTCTGGGGAGGTGCTCGCAGATGGGCGTGAAGAGGGCTCAGCTGTAATTACAGGTCTCTCCCTACCCTTTGGCCATTCCTGCCTGTAGAGCTGGACGGTGCCTCCTCAGGTCCCTCAGGCCAGCCAGGCACATTGGCACAGTGCAGGCCAGGAAGGGGCTGCCAGTGTGACTGCGGGTCTAAACCCCATGGGAAGAACTGGAACTATTTCTGCTGCCTTGTTGCAGAAATGAGCAAATTCAGGTAGAAAGCAGTAGTGAACCATGATTTAGGATCCAAATAAGTGCAAACAGTCTTTTTAAGAGCAAAGAATGGGCAAGAATGTGGCTCAGATCAATGGAGTGCCTTCTGAAAGGGTGACCCAGAGCAAAGACACTCCATGTGCAGTGAGGCCATTTCTTCCTTTAAGAGCTGGGAAGAAGCTCAGTGCAGGATGATAGATGTTCTTGGAGATCCTCTGCTGAAGCGCATTGTCCTTTCACAGTGGGGTTCAGCCACCATGTTGCTGGTAGCAAATCACTTCCAAGTGTCCACCATGGTGCCTCAAAGCCAATACCCAGCCCACAGGCTGTCTGCTTTTACATCGTTGTCCAGTTCTGCTCTTACCTGGGGAAAGGTTCACTAACAGAGAGAAATGGAAGAAGACAAAGAGCTCTTTCCAGTTATCACTGGGGCAGGAAAAAAGGAGGTCACCGCAGCCAGCTTGCCATCACAGTATCCCCTACAGCACTTACCTGCTCACAACACAGATATAATTAGGTCACCTGGTGGGAGCAGGAGGGATGGAGCAGGTCCCCAAGCAGATAGGGACACGACTGATGTGTGCTCCCTGCAGTGCTGTGGTGGAGGGACGGCTGGAGAAGGACGTGAGGGGGGGGGAGTGTTCTGGCTGAAGAACTTGTAAGAAACTAGGTCACACCTTAATACACTTTTCAAGGAGTTTTTGGGAGGAGTTTGACTTTGAACTTCCTTTTTAAAAATAAGAAGTGGCCTACATAGAACTGAGTGAAAAATGGTACAAGCAGCCCATGGTAATGTATAGCGCAGCAGTAAACTCCAGAATAGCATCAGTGGGGGATTTGTGCCCTCAGCAGCGAGCCAGCAGAGACCATCTACAGTCGAGAAACTGCAGATCCTTTGGAAAATCACAGTGTTGGGTCACTGTGAAAGGACAGATTTTGCCACCTTGTCAAGGCAGCTGGGACAACTGTATGAAGAACTGGGGCATGTGCTGGAGTTAAGAGATCTGTTGCTGAGCAGGCCCTTGGCCACACTGAGACACAGCTGAAGTCCAGAGGGAGAAGGGCCTGCTGTTGGCTGCCTACTCCTGCAGTAGGACCAAGCAGTCTTTGCTTCGAACTCTGTAGCACCAGAGATGTGGAGCACACCCAAGGCAGAGTATTATGTCCAACCATCCTAGTGCAAGGGGAGCTGGCTGAATGTGGCTGGAAGGATGTCTTTAGGGACTCGCTCCATCCATCGCGTCCTATCAGCCAAGAGGAAGTTGCATGGAGGAGCTGGCCAAGGGCTAATGACCGTCCGGACAGGATTATGGAGAGAGCCCATTCAGTGCCTGCAGCTAGAGGCAGCAGTGTCAAGAGCTGCTCACAGCCCGAGCATCCTGGAGCAGCAGCCTCAGCCCATCAGGAGTCTGTCTGAGCACCATCACCAAGCTGTGAGCTTGCCCTGTGCCCAGGCATCAAGGCACTGGGGCAGAAATTGCTGTGGGCTTGGAGTTTCTGGGCCCCCCCTCCATTTTTACTGCCCTGGGATGGGGAGGGTCCCACCATTGGACAACCCAGCCACTGACTGCAAGTTTCTCTCTACCCCTATAAACACCTCTCGGCACTGCCCTAGGCAGGACTTGCTTCTGGGCACTGTTCCTCCATTTCCCAGAGCTGTGCGGGAGACAGCCAAAGTGTATAGGTGACACAGGGTCTGAGAAGACAAATGATAGCCCTTATTTGGACTGTTTAGGAAAAAAAAAAAACCAGCTCTCAGGCACACCTGTGCTTCCTCAAAACAAATTCTCCTGTTACTTCTGTCCCTAACACAAACCCTGATTAATTTACCTCATGGCACATGGAGACCAGAGGTCAGCTCTTCTCGGGCAGGCACCATTTAGGATGGTAAGTCTGTGCAGAGCAGGTGAATCGGCCGCTGCAGAGCCCATCTAGTGCTGCGTACTGCTCTGTTGCAGTTACCCAGTGCTCACTGGGACCTTGGGGCTGTCCAAGAAATTTTGGAGCCAATGCTTTACCCAAAGTCAAAATGTTCTATCATCTGTTCTATTTGTTATTCCCATGGCTTTTCTCATTGTATATAAGAAAGTGTTTTATGTTTGTCTAGTAGGAATTATTGCTGCTGTATTTGTCTCAGGGAGTCATCATCCTTGGATTGCCTCCCTACTTCTCATTTGGAAAAGTCATGAACTTCTGCAGAAGTGACCTAGTTTGTTTGAGTGTGGTCCTGGAGCCCAGGGACAAGGACGGGACAGGGTACCATACTTCTGGAAATGCAGATTTTAGTATTCTTTCAGATTCCTGTCAGTCTGGCACAACTCCACCTTGGTCAGCAACTCTGGATATCAGCCAGCTCAGCCAAGAGCCGGACAGGCTCCAAGTCCCTTGCAGGTGGCTGAACACAGTGTTCAAAAGGCTAAATACAGATGTCCAGGCTTGAAAAGTCCACAGAGGATTTTTCGCTCACTGCTTCTTCTCAGTGGAGGGAAGGGAGGATGAGGATGACGAGGAAGCGAAAGGAGGAGCACAAGCATCTCCATGGAGAAGCTCACAGCATTTCAGCCACTCTTTTGAACTCAGTCTGGATTAGTGCTCAGATTTGGCTGAATGTTGGTCGGCTGCTCAGGGCAGAGCTGGGTGGTCCATGCTGCAAACTGGGAAACTTAACCAAGGTGGATGTGAGAAGTACCAGACCACGATGATGAGCCTTGCCCAGTGACACCCAGGAAGGGACACAGTTGCCCAGACATAAGCCTCTATTGGTATTTGGAGATGCCCTGGGGTATCCCAAAGGGGATCCTGTGGTTCTGTGCTGGATCTTCCAGCCCCGTGCAGATGCATCAGGGACCTTGGAGCACGTTACCTGCATTTAGGCAACCCAACACCCCAGCTCAGTGCCCCTTACCTGCCAGGTCTGAAACCAGCAGCTCCCAGCTTGGGTCTGCAGTGAGTCACTTGGACAGCCACGTGCCAGACCCTGGCTCTCGGCCACATCACACAGAGCGAGCCTGAAATTTTGGCTCTGCTGCAAGCCACGGCAACATTCCCCTCGGTTTTCATGGGGCCGTGGTTTCCCCCAGCTGGCAAATGATGCTCCCGGCGCTTTGGCCGCAGCCACCTTTGCCCACCCACAGCAAGCTGCCCCGGGGGGCTGCCCCACAGCCTCAGGACAGCACTGCTCCCCGCAGAGGCACCAGGCACCGTTCCCAAACCACTGCCCTCCTGCAACACCTGGGGCACGTCCAGAAGGCATTGCAGTCCTGGCTATGCAGTGTCCAACTGCTAGCCCTGTGAGAACCAGCAGAGACCAACTCCCAAAATCTCTTGCAGCCCCTTGGACCTTCCCTCTAATTCAAAGAAACCAAAGGTGCGTTTTTAATCTGATTGCTGCATTTCTGATGCTCTCAGATTTGAGCAGATCACATCTTAACGATGGGCAAGAATACACTCTGGGAGACCGAGTCGCTTGCACAGGACCCCCTCCTGCCTTGTGGCTCTTATAAAATCCACCTGGAAAAATAATCCTGGAGGCTGTGCTGACAAATGACTAACTCTTCCTGGTGCAGCAGTTTGCCCTTTCACTTCCACGTGTGTGCTTTGGAAACCAAACAGAGAGAGACCCTTGGGGTAGCCAAAGAAAACACAGCTCTTTCTGGGCAAGTGCTCTGCTTATAATATATAAATAAATATATAAACTGATGTATGGACAAATTATCAAGAAGCACAAATACAAACCCTGCCATGGGCCAGACATTTCCAGTCTGCAAAGCCAACGAGGGGCTCTTTTGGCGCTGTCAAATGTTATTGCTGCTGCCAGGTTGATTTACAGCAGCTCTTTGTGCAGCATGGCCCCTATGCTGGGCTTGCACGGGGCTGGCTCTGGTGGGGGAGAGACACACACAAGGGATGGTTACAATCCTTCTTCCACTAGATGCAAACCCAGCAGAGGAAATCCCAATCCCAAATCTCCTCTTAAAAAAAAAAAACCAAACACAAAGGGCAATTTAAAAAATCACCATCTTGGTGTGATTTCTTTGGTTAACAGCTGTTTATAGAGACTTTCTGAGGCCATGGGGAGGGGTAGCCACTGTCTGCAAAACAGATCAGGAGCAGGGCTACCTTCTGTCTCTCTGACTAAGGGACTGCAATATTTTGGGAACATTTAGCCTGGAAAGGCAGGAAGGGAGGAGTCAGGATGGAAACAAAGGGCTAGATTCTCTGCTGACATAAAGCAGCATCGGAGGCAATGGAGTGGAGCCACCTCCTGCCAGCTCCTCTGCTCCAAAATCCGTGAGCAGAAGAGTTACCCCTGCAAGGCCAATGCTCTGCTGAGGGTCACCTCGGTCCAGCACCAAGATGTGGGTCTGGATGAGGACCCGTGGGACAGGGGCTGCGCATCAGGCTGTATGCAGGAAGGGTGTCTCTGGAACAAGACTCAGCTGTGACCTTCACGAGCTGGAATGCAGGAGATTTACTGAGCAAACGGTTTTCCAGCCATGCATGAAAGCCCCAGAGCAGCTTCTACACATTTCTGGGGGAAACAACAGGCAGGCACACTGGGAAGAGCACAGCAGGCATTTCAAATGTCCTCGGAGCCAGGGAGGTAGAAAAAACTCTCAGAACAGCTTTTTTCCCCCGAAAACCTGTTTTTTACTCTGACATTACCATGGAAAGAGTCTGCTTTAAAAAACCAAATACCCCTAAATTGAAAGTATTCTTGATTGAAAATAAGATTATCTCAAGAGCAAAGCCTGCCACAGCACAACAGGGAGCTGGAGTGTGCCCCCCCATCCCGCTGTCCTCTCCGGGCCAGCTGCTCCTGCTTGATGTGTGCCCATGTAGGCTGTGAGCCAGGGGACTGCCCCAAGGACAGCACTTCTACATCAAAATATAGGTGTTCTGTGTACAGAAAAAAATCAGAGTCTAAATGTTTGGTCAAAACCTTCTGTTTCTTATACTGAGCCAAAGGCCCAAACATCCAGTAGATGCACTTTCACTACTTGGTGCCCCAGCAGACATCTGAGCTACAGGACAACCCAAGCCTGACCAACATCAACTGAAGCTGTCACAGCTTTAAACCTTTTACCCAGCGTATGCTTCAGGCAGAGTAGCGGGGTTCAGTCAGCTCTTCATGCAGGGCATGATCAAAGGCTGCATTAAATACTGGTTAGGCACCTGTAATTGGCCAAGTGATGGTCTTGTGTACATCATGATTTAGACTGTGACTGGCTACAGCGGCAATTTTCAATCCGCAAATCAAGATCTTGAAAGTGCAGTTGCATTTTCCATGGCAATGGACAAAGGATTGCACAAGGGTGAGTACAGACAGTGGTAAGAGTCAAAAGGCATTTCGCAGTATGAGCAAAGGAAATTTCTCAAATGCTCGTGGTACACTGTCAAGTGTAAAAGAGGATCATAAAAACAATTCTAGTCTAATTTCTAAGAAGAAACTTCCTTTGGTTGCTAAGAAATAACAAAACATAAAAATAAGCAAATGACCACTGCAGAAGACACAGATGTGTACCATAGTGCTGTTCATAATCATTCATGGAGATACTCAACTGTGACAGTGAATTAAATACAGTTGTTTTCCATGGTTAAAATGATACTTTGTCGTAGGACAAAAGCTTCATGTATTACCAATAATATATTAACTACTCTTTGGAGAAAACAATTCAAGACTTGGCTAAAATATTCATACTTTTCTTTGTGGTTACTTAAGTCTCAAACCATCAGGATTTCAAAGCATTTCACATAGGTCATTACAACTTAGCTAAGACGGGAATAGTCTATTGTCTAATTATTTTCAAGGATGAAACTGCACTAGGAGTATTTGAAAATGTGAAAAGTACTTCAATCATATGGTCTGAATTCTGATGATGATTCAAAATTTTAATTTTCAAAGTCACCATTCGATCCAGAAGTTAAAGGAACAAAAAAAGGGCTGTATATTTGCTTCTAAGAAGTGCTCAACTCACATATGCAAAACATAGCAAAATATGGTGTCAATTCGTTGTGTGATCTTCAGTGTTGAGTAACAGAAGTTTATGAATTCCTTCCCCTAGCAAAGGGCTTAAGAACTGCAGAGGATTTGTGATCTTTTTCGTATTAAATACAAAGAAATGTTGAGGCAGCCCATCATAAAATGGCCCTCTCCTCCCAAGAAAGTTATCCCAGTGTGTTCAGCAGGAATAGCACAGCTGAAGCCTTTATATTCTTTAATATAATACAGATGGCAAGAGAGATGGAAAGTGCTTGGTATGCAAGTGCTGAAGGTTTTCAGTGATAATTTTAAAATGCATAATAATACTTTTTAAATGAGACTACATCAATCTTTCTGTGCCAAAATTTATAACTTGCATTCACTGAAGAGTAAATTACAGCCAAGGACTGACAACAAATTCCTTGGCCATAAATGCTGGCCTTCTCTAAAAGAAAAGCAACACTGCAGAGAAGAATAAGTAGAAAAGGATTTTGTTTGGCTGTAAGCATTATCTTTCAAACACTTGACTTCACCGTGACTTCAGCAAATGAAATTCATTTAACCTGATTCAATCATTTTCCCTGAAATACATGCCGACTTTTCTGGAAATCATAAACATCAGAAAAGTGTTGAAATTTTAGAGCAGGCTTGCTGGGACTTCTGTGTATCAAGCGTGAGTACGCACATGTTTTAGGAGTCTTGAATTATGGAAGGGTCTAATTATGAAACTGCAAATCCCAGTTCTCTCTGTTACTCAAAACCTCAGGGATCTCCTGTAGCCGTTACAGATGCCTCTGTGTGTGCCATGTATAAACAGATCTGGACAGGCTGCAACAACCTGCTAAATATTGATTCTGCTAGAGGATGAGTCTCAAATTAACATCATTTTTCCATATAAAGTGTTTTATGGATTGATAAAAAAAGAAAAACAAAGAAAAAATGAATGGAAACCTCACTGTCATCCTGCCCATGAACTTTTTAAATAAGGCATTGATGGGCTGGAAGGCTCTTAAGATGCCTGCGGTCACCAGTGAACCCTTCCAGATACCTTCTCCCCAATGTGCCCATTGCAGTTGTTCATTAAACAAACCCATAACCTCCAAACTGCTTTTCTGACCCCAGATCATTTTGCAGAGGGACCAGTAACCCAAGTGGGGTGAGGGGGACCCCGATGCCCTGTCCTTGGCCCGAGCAGCTGCCACCAGCAGAAACAGCCGGGGCATGTTGGGTGCATGTGCTGGAGAGCCCTTTGGCTGCACCGTGGAAAATAAAGCTCCTGCATTTGAGACAACTGACATGCTCCACTCCAATTTGCACCAAAAACATCCTCTTTGTGCTCCTGGAAGTGTCAGGTTTGGGGTCAAAGCTCTGGCAGTGCCATTGCCCACAGGAGCCTGTGGAGCCTCGGACAGCGAGCCAAATTTGCAGCTGCTGTCTGGTTTTGCATCGTGCCATGGAGCGGGGCTCACGGGGAGCTGCAAGGCGAGATCCCTGCGCAAGACGTTACAGCTCAATGGAGGTGTCCCACTGCCTGGCTCTTGTTTCAGGACTGATTGGCACAAACCAGAGACAAAGGCTGCTAGGAAAGCTGGCTTGTGGGGCTCTTTCCTCCTGTTTTCTGGGTAATTTAATAACAGCCTGGGCTGGAAGGGAGCCAGGTGGCACGGTGAAGCAAGACATTCTCTGTTTGGCTTATTAATGTCTTTCTTGATCCCAGAGAGTTCTTCCTGAGAAAAAAAAAACAGCTCTCTCCCATGGGCCAGCATGGGGCAAACAGATTGGACCTGCATGTCTCGCTGCTTTTTGCTCAGCTCAGTGGCTGGGCTCCTTGGCCATGTGCCGGCAAGCACCAGCTGGCCCTGCGCTCACTAATGGGACGTGCAGCTCTGGCCCCTCTCCCTCCTGCTTTTGGGGAGGGGGAATCAAGAACTACCTAAATAAAGCAAATGCTAATGGGTTCAAAGTGCTTAAATGGGTTATTTTGCTTTGCCTTCTATTTTGATGGTGTTTTCTTGGAGAAACCAAGGATGCCGCAGCCTGGAGCAGTCTGCACCAGCGTACTCAGACCTCACCTCATTGCAAGGGACCTGGGGAAAAGAAATAAGAACTCCAGCAACTAAGATGGAGAATGTGCGGGATCGGCTAAAAATGACAGTGAAATAAGCTTTATTTTAATAATTTGCCCAAATTCCTGCAAGTTAATTAGACACCAGGTATCCTGTACTCAAAGATGCAATGTCAAGCAAAACACTGATGTTTGTGACATCAGTTCATGGGCATTAGCTGTCTGGGGATCTCCGGTATGCCTTGTCCAGCAGATATAACCTTTGTACGAGAGATTATGTTTGGTGGTTGTATTCTCTAGCTATTTCTGGAAGTGAATGCAGTAATCCTCAACTCGGATATGACTGTTTCCAGCATAAACAAATCCGGGCCAGCTTTAGACCATAGATCTAGTGTCTGGAAATATCATCATGGAGGATGTTTATTTGACTGTTTCCAATTTTTTTTTATTCTTTGGTTTGTTTGCAGTCTAACTCACCATTTTTTTTTTATGCTTTTCCCAACCTAAATATCTTTCCCCTATCATTTCAGCATCTCTTGCTTCAGAAGTTGAGGAACAGCCAATCTGCTTCACTGTAACTAGTTTCCATTTAGGACATGACATTCTTCCAAGTTGTCATAAAGCCTAAGTATGTATTCTATATACAGCAACCAGCATTGAGAGCATGTGTTATCTTTGGCGTAGGAAGTCATGCGTTATAGCCACTGCAACAACAATCCACGTCCATCCTCTGCTGGAAGCATTCTCTTAAACATGTTTACACATGCAGCATCAGACTTCAGAGTCTGGTTGACCTTTCATCGCTTAGGTGGCATTTCTCAGAGCACGTAGGGCAGTTGGATTCCATGGACTTCATTTCACACTGTATTGGCAGCCTCCCAGTGCTGACGTGGGATTGTGGGGAGTGACGGCATATTGTCTTCTGACAGCATAAACTCCCTTGAGGACGTGCAGGGACAGACTCATCATTCTGACTGTAAACATCTCCCATGCAGATGTCTCCATCTGAGCTATGCATCCAGGATCCTTTTAAAGACTATGGAGAGGAAACCAGCACTATGCCATAATTCAAGGTAGAAGATGAAATAGAAAGGATTGCAGGAGAAATCTGCTTTCGGCTGGAGGCTGGCTGTGGTGAGATAACGTCCCCTGTGCCTGACTGTATGGCTCTTAAAAACCCACAAGTGCTTACAGCCATTGACGACTCTGAAGGTGCTCTTGCTCCAAGACTGGATGTTGCTGGACCTGGTTGAGTCCAGTCTGGGGAAGGGAATTTAATATTGCAGGAAAGTAAGAGTGTATTTTCCAGATAGACCGATTTATTTCTGACTGGTTTGGACCCACTGAGCGATGTGGGACATTGGACTTCTTTCCCGATCACACTGCATAGGGCAGCCTGGGGGATCACTGTGACTGCTTCTCTGTGCAGACCCATCGTCAGCCCCAGACACACAAAGAAACTCATTGCAGGGCCCATGTACCAGCAAATGGGTAAAGCATCTGCAAGGTGGCTCATCACACACAACAGCTTACAAACATGGCTGTGCATGCCTCTTCTGTCCCCTTGTTGCCAGCGGCTTCTCACTTAAAAGTTGTTGGGATGAAATCTTCCAGGCAGGAACTGTTCAGATAAACACACACACTCCTGGAAGGCAGCTATGGTGGAGGTGAATCACAGCTGCCACTTCATAACACCCAGCCCTGAAGACCAAGGCAGACCATCAAGAGTACCATCAGCCACCAAGATGAGTCCTCAGAAGATGCACTTCAGCTCCCTTGGCTCAGCAAGTCTCCACTCATCACTCTGAAAGAAACCCTCGTACTACAGACCCCTGAGCCAGAAAGACACTGGAAATCAGAGCTGCGGGCCACCTTTGAAATACATAAATGTTCTTTCCACCAACCCTCCTCCCCAAAAAAGCAACTTTCCAAAAAGTCTCCTACAAACCTCTGTGTTTGTTCAGATCTGCTTTTGCTAACGAATAAACCTGCAGGGAGTGAAAGAGCAGAAAAAGGAACATGTTAATTCGGTGCATGCCCTCCTGAGCCTAGCATTACGGCAGCGGATATGTGTATTTTTGTCCTGCTTCCTCTGAGATATTTCTAGCCACTCAAGTGACTTGTGGCAGTTCCCCGAGGCCAGAGTGATTCATACAGTTTGGGAGAAGGGCTGCAAAGACAGTGCTGGAGTGCTCTTTGGGAAGGGAGAGTCATCCCAATAAAATCCAGAGCTGGTTTCGAAGGCGTAAGGACTTTGAAAAATGGAGCAGTAGTTCCAGAATGAGGTTTTTGGCTCTGGCTAAAGTGGAGCTGTTGAATTTTCTGATTGTTATATCATGGGGGGAGCAATCTTTTTTTTTTCTGATGTTGGTGAAAGCGAGTGATTAATATCACAGGCTGGGTACAAGCAGTGTGCAGTGCAAGACTGCACCATGGAAACTCCCTCTCTCCTCCATCATCAGCATCTTTTAACCCTGCCCTGGACACCATTTGCCATTTTTGTCCTGCCGTCCTCTCCTGCAGTCCCTTCTCCATCAGTGCACATCAGTCCTCTTCTCCAGACCCCCGAGACCCATGTACCTCTGACATGTCAGTTCCTATGAGGCACTTCCAGAGGCTTTTTCAAGGTCTCCTTTGCCAACAAGTGGACTTTTCTAGCATTTGTAAAGTTCAGCAACCAAAAGGAGGTGGGGAACAGGACAGCTCTCCTGATCCTCCAAATCTGGTTGCCCCTTCCTGCAGGCACCCTCTAAGTTCCTGTTCAAGAACTGCTTCCCTCTAGACTGATGAAAACCAGAGCAAGGAATACCACATTAATCCATGGGGAGATGAGATGAGGTTGATTCAGAAGAAAGGTTCTTCTTCTAGTCCTTCTCATTCCTTTACTTAGGAAAGGGGCACACCCCAGCTGGCCTCCCATTGAGCCCCTATGAAGTGAGCTGAATGTGGGTTTGGAAGAGTATTTTGATGTTTTTCTGCTACCTGGAAGAAAGTTAGGAGAGAAGGTTGCCTGCTCAGCATGTCTTGGTAAAGGCAGTAGTTGGCAAGCCTGGCCAGCAACTCATTTCCAGAGAGCAACCTATGGGACAATGAAGAATGGAAATTATCAGAGAGGGCAGAAGCAGCACAAGCAGAGCAGCCTCCCTCTATCACCAGTCCTTGCAGGGCAGGGTCGGGAGTGCTGCTGACAACTGCTGTGAGATGTAAGAGCACCATGGGAAGAGGGAAGGAATTGGGGGCCTCCTGGCAGGAAGGATCTACAGAAGGTAGAAAAGCTCTTGACGCAGAGAGAGCAAGGGAAGACGACCCTTGGCCAGTGCTCTCTGCCTGGCATGAGGCTCTGAAACTCATGTCTTTAGGATGCTCCTTGAGGCTGAAGCAGAAGCCAGGCTTCCAGCCCGAGTTCTCAATTTCCCTGGTCACGTGGATTCTGCTGGACTCCAAATATCCCTCAGCAGCAGTGCTTTGTGGCCAGATAATGCCTGGCTGCTCTTGTACGTACGTTGTTAGAGATTGTAAGTGACCCGACTATACGGGGCAGTTCTTGATCAATGGGTCCTTCACGAGGTATTTTTGCAATGGACAGGAGCCAGTGAGATCATGTGCTTAGAACTCAATTACCATCTTTTGCCGTCACAGGCTTGGACACGACAGTCAGGCTCCAGAAGTTATTTACAGCAAACCAGCCAAGCCCTTTGGCAAAGCAGCTGGTGAACGCCACTGCCAAAGGCAAGTGCTGAGTCCAGGATCTTTCTCCCCATGACCAGAACTGCTACAAAAACAGCTTCTTCAAGCCCTGTCTTGCCTGGGACTTGACCTTAATCTACCCTTGCAGCGCAGAGAAGAGGCAGGTCTACAGCGTCCACACTTGCTTGGTCTGCTCTGTGGTGAAGGTAATAGCAATGGCTCCTGCTGCCAGCCCACGCTGCTGAATTGCCACATCTTGGCCCCAAACTGGCAGGATGGATGGCGAAAGCACGGGGAGATAGTCCTGACTTCTGCAGCCAGAAGAAAAGGCCGCTCCTTACAACAGGAACAGAAATAAAACGCTCCTCCAAGTTTGGTACCCGATAAACATGGTTGTCATCCAGGAGCGGCAGGGATCAGCTTTCTATCTTTACTGCAAAGGTTCTCCCTCCACAGCTCATGGCCACATGGAAAAACTTAATTTTTCAGGTTGTACCCTAGAAAAACACTGGACAGTGAAAGGTGACCACAATATTGATTAAACCCTGAAGACATGCCAAGCTCTGCAGAGGAGGTACGTGGTGTTTAGCCAAGTGTTAGAGATGCACAAAAGTCTTTCAAGTGCAGCTAAGCCAGGCTGGGTTGAGGAGTCTGCCCACTACTAGCAGAGGTAGCTGCAGGACTAGAGAGTGAACCAGTCCCCCTCCTGAAAACCTCCCTGAGGTTCAGGTGGAGCCACAAAACGAGAAAGGGAGCACATGGGAAAATGGCTTTCAGGATAAAACCTCACCACAGAGCAGTCAAGTTGTTCTGGGAGAAAGTTTCCCACTGGAGAGTGTGGTCACACTGGAACCAAAACTTTTCTTAAGAGCTGGCCAAAATGAAATGACTGATTTCTAATTTCTCATTTGTGGCAGGGCAGTTTCATTTTGAATTTACAGGCTATGCATTTCAGTGTTTTAAATTAATGGTTTAATAATAATGTCCTAATTCAACAGTAATAGAGTATATTAAATTTGATGCTCTGGGTATATGCTAAACAGACTTGGGATTACATTAGATGGTTATGTTCTGACGCTAACAAAAAGAAACAACTTGGTGTTACTGAGTGGAAATCGGTTATCGTATCTCTTCTGGGGTAAATGCCAACATTTTGGGGTTTTCTTTGAATTTAGAACTTCACTCAGTCATAGAACAGAATAGTCCAGTTGGAAGGGACTTAGAATGATCACCTAGTCCAGCTGCCCGACCAGCTCGGGCAGTAAAGTAAAAAAGTAAAAAGGTAAAAGCATGGTATTAAGGGCATCGTCCAAATGCTTCCTAAACACTGACAGGCATGGTGTATCGACCACCTCTCCAGGGACCCTGTTCCAGTGTTGGACTACCCCCTCGGTAAAGAAATGCTTCCTGACGCAGCTTTTCTCCAAACTAGGCAAACCCAGTGTCCTCAGAGGACATGCCTTCCAGCCCTTTCTCCAGCTTTGTTGCCCTCCTCTGGACATGTTCAAGGACCTCAGCATCCTTTTTAAATGGTGGAGCCCAGCACTGCACACAGTACTCAGGGTGAGGCTGCACCAACACTAAATACAGAGGGCAAATCACCTGAGTTAAAATCATTATGGTTAAAATCATATCTTGGCCTGCAAAAACATAGAGACTGGGGACATGAGCATCTACTCCCCAGCTTGGAGCAAAGCAGCTTTTCTGAACCACATGACTTACGTGAAGCAACAAGAAACCCAAACCACAGACCAATCTCCTGGAATAAATTGCGAAGAAGATGAAGAGTAAGGGTCATTTGAAGGAAGAACAGAGATGGGCTGCCAATACTTGGAAGAGGGGGAAGATACCACAAATGGACCGAGAAATGCCAGTGGGACCCCCTGGCTCCCAGGCTTCCTACAGAGGGTTAAGCACTCACGCGTGAGATGACCTATGGTGCTGAGATGCAGCCTCGGAGCTGAAGTTGCTGGGCAGAGCGGAGGGACCATCCCCACACCTGGAAGCCAGGCCAAGGCTGACCTCACTGTTCAAGGGCATCGTGTAGAGATTTGGAGTGAACGCTGTTTGGCACAGTCCACAATGGATGCAATCACAGCTGTGGGGCCAGAGTGCTTGTAGCTAGGGCAGGGAGGGTTTGATTGAAAATAATAATCATCCTCCTCCTTTATTTTTGGCTCCTGTTGATTATCAACAGTTAGAATTTCTGGTCAGGTTCGGCTTCTTCCTTCTTTTCCCAGCTCCCAGACCTCAGAGCTGCCCCTATGCCTCTGCTGTAGAGACGTAAATTATAATTTCACCCATTTGCCATCTTTCTTTGCTCCCCAGCTCCCTCCTTCTTCATCTCAGCCTCCGGCTGATCTCAGCAGAGGAAAGAGGCTGAAACTAAAGCTGTGGAAGGCAGAAATTACACCCAGGACGTCCAGGGTGGGAGACGTACCGGCGAGCAAAGCAGCATGAAAATCTGCATTTATTGATAGGAAGTAAATGCTACCAGCAGTCTGGGACACCATCTTTCTAAATACTATAAAAAATAATGATTAAATTCCCATGCAGTCCCTACCTTAGCTCTTGAATCAAGCTCTGAGTTTAGAAAGCACCAAGCAGAAAGCATCCAGCTCCCACCCTGCATTTTCAGCGCGTTGGCAGAAACACCCCAGCCAGACCAGCACCCTGCGCTCCAGCATGAGAAATGCTCATCTCCGAGATACTTATCTTTTCCTCTACAACTTGCTGCCCAATAATTTTGTGGAAATAACCCCCCCAGAGGCCAGGGGTTGAGTTCAGACTCCTGATGTGTTACTGCTGCTCTTATGCAACCTTCCTTGGCGCTATAACGTAATAACTAGTTTAGGTGTTTATTATTTCAGCTTTATCTGTAGCTGTTAGACATGTTCTGGACCTGTCACTGGGGAAGAAATAAGACAGAAGTGCCCATCACTGTGTAGAAAGCAGAGTCAGGGGCTGTGTATGAGGGGAATCATGATTTGCAATGATATAAAGTGTAGAAAAACAAAGTACTGCTGTTGAAATACATAAACATTTAGAATCTGTGTATCAAACCAACCATAGAATTATACTTACTCATTTTCAAAAGAAATAGAAAAGATTCCCACTTCAAAAGCAACAACAAGTCAGAGTCATGGTAGGAAATATGCTGTGAATCGTTAGTTAGCATCATGAAAAGCAGTGTAATTATGCAAAAATTACAAGTAGTTTCACTGAGAGAGATTGATTACTTACTTACATCAAGAGGAAATGATTTCATAATTCCTCTTCTGGATGTTTCCCAGATTTTATGGCATTATGGTTTTCATTTAGTTTTAATTGGCAGAGCAGCAGTAAGTGAAGGCAGACATACGAAGGGGGCTTTCTCCGCACATTAAAAGTTATATGCTTGGAAACTCAGCTCTGAGCATGGTTGAGTGAGCTGCACATTTGGGGCTGAGCAAACCTGGATCCAAAATACCCCAACAAGGAAGGCAGGTTGATATGACAGCCTTAAAGCCCGGGACTGCCGTACAAGCTAACAAACTACATGACAAACGGATGGGAAGCGGCATCCCTGCACCGTACCAGCTGCTGTGTGGTAAGGGACACACAGTTTTTAACTGCAAACCCTTTACCAAACATCTAGGCCAGCACAGGGACTCAGTGAAATCCCTTCCTTTGAACTCGGCTCTTGCAGCGGCTGGCTCTGTAACCCTCCCGCGGCGCTGCTGGGGTGCTTTTATCTGCCATATTGCATCCAGAAAGCTGAACGAAAAAGCACTGGTTGTCATTATGATGCTTACAATTGGTGCCTTATGATATACAACATTCACGCTCTTTTCTGGGGATAATGTTAATGTTTTATGGATATTAAAGTATCTGGGGCAATCCTTGGCATTCATTCCTTTACTTGCATTATACCTCCATTTTTAAGTGGAGAAGGCAGCACCAGTGCGAGGACAAGTTGTTGCATGGCAGTCTCAGCTTGATCTCTCATCAGAGGTGCTGTTTTTTCATGTGTGATGGCAGAGAAAGACTTGCCCTCATCAGGCATGATCCACGAAGAAAACATGAATGGACAGAAGCATACCAGTGCTAAAATTGTCTCCTTGCTCTCAAAAGAAAGGTGATAGATTGGCGCAAAGCATTAGAAAGTTTGCAGTTCATCTCTTTCCCTACGCCGGCACTGGAATAGCGCAAAACACTTAAAACCGGGATCCTGCCAAGGTCTGTCTGTCTTTGCATTGCGGGTATCCCATGCTCCTGGGACTCCTCTCCAGGCTCACTGCTTCCAGTCCCAATGGGACAACACTTTAGGAAACAGGGCTGTGGGAATTTGGCTGGATATTTGTCACATCCTCCTCTCTGATGCCTATTTCCACCCGGCCCTATGGCCGCAGCGCCGAGTGCTGTGCTGAGACATCCCCAGGCTATCTAGAGCTGAGAAGGTCACCCGGCATCACATGCCTCTGCGTTGCATAAGATGCTCAGCTGGAAGTGGCAACACAGGAGCGAGAGGCCCAGGCTGTGCCAGAGACGCTGCCCCTCTCCATCCACACCCTCCCTTGCACCTCCAGTCCCATAGCGCTACACCCCAATGGCCATTCACAGCTCAGCCCTGGTGTGACCCACTTCCCCACAGCTGCCAAGACCTCCATCTCCTCTGGAAAGTGTTGGGCTTTATATCTTCTCATTCCTCCACCTCTGGGCAGCCCCTGGAAACGTTCCCGGTGCCAGGCAGGGTGAGCAATGCACTCTGTACACTGCAGTGACGATCATGGGGACAGTGCTGGCAGTCTCAGCCCGACCTGCCTTGTCCCTGGCACCCTATCAGCTCACACCTGAGCTAAAAGGTTTCCAAAAAGCTTTCACAGAGGGAATCCAAGGTCCTGAGCAAGACCAAAACACCCTGCTGTCCTGCCCCTGCACTGCAGCTCAGCTGCTGCACATCAAGGAGCTCTCCTATCCCAGCACCCTTTCTGCACAGCACCAGCATTTGGGCTCCCAAAGCAGAGGCTGGGCACGGTTTGTGCCTCTCCACAATAGACAGTGTTGGCCTGCCGGGGCTGCAGGATAGGCCCAGTCCCTGATTTTAGGGATTGTTGTGCCCGGAGGAATGGGATGACTGACAATCTGGCAGCCAGCTGGGAAGCTACCATTGGCATAAGCCAGGTTTATGGTGCAAGCAGATATCTATTCTCAAGAGTCAAACAGGATCAACACATTCACAAATGGAATAAAGAGAGATAGAAATGAAAGGAAACCAGGCTTGGCTCTACCAAGATGAGCCAAAGGCTTCTCTCATTCTCCGCTATCCACTGGCCATGCAGTGCCTGAGCACATGGCCAAAGTCTCCTGCGCAGGCTTTCTGCTCTCAAGCTCACAGTCACTGCGCAGGACCCAGGATTAAGATCACTCCCTTGGCTTTATATAAATTCCCTTCTTTGAGATGAGTCTGAATGAAGACCCAGGAACCATCTTCCCACTTCCCCAAGGGATACCTTGCTTCCTTGTTTAATTAAGAGATGTTTCTAGCACTGCTCCCTACCTCCACACATCTGGCTATCAACTGCCCTTGTGCCTCACTCGACATATCGACAAGCCAATTAGAAATGTCCCTCTCCACCCGAGTGACCATGTTCATGTTCCACCTCAGACCCTTCCCCACTTTGCCCCCCTCCCTTTCATTAAAAACTCAGCAACCACGTTTTGTGCGCTCTTGCAAACGGGACTAATCCAGATGGCTCCTACGATGCTGTCCTGAGACCAGCCCTGACAGCAATCTCCCACTGTCTGGAGACACTGGGGTGACAGCCTCTGACCCTTAACCCAGCCTTGGAGTGATGCTGTGACACCAGCTGACGCATCGCTCTGCAGAGAAATGATGCTTCGCTCCCCATCCAGCTCGTCGCGTGCCGTGGGGATCCCAGAGACGCCCTCTTCCCCAGTTGTGGCCGGGAGACTTATTAACCCTCTGGGAGTCTGAGAGACCAGAAGTGCGTCGTTAAAGGCTCCAACCTCCTTTCCAATCCAAAGACAGCATCCATCACCAGCCCCCCTCTGCAGTAAATTCCTCAGGCTGTGCACATGTTGAGTGAAGAAATATTTCCTCTCCTTTAAGTTTATTGCCCATTCATTCCGAGAGCGCCTTTCTTCTCCTGTCTGAGGCAAGACGAACTGGAGGGACCAAGCAACCTTGCTGATAATCTACAGCCTCTGACCTACCTTGATTACAACCTCTCCAGCTTTCCTGGTTGTCAAACCATGGACTCTCTACATGGAGAGCATTCAGTCCAGCAGCCTGGGGTGGGAGTCAGGTGCTTGAACATGGGCACCCAGTGCTGTTTCAGACACATTAGGGTAGCTAAAGCACCCATGACCCAGCCCAGGGCTCCTTCAGATCTGAAGATGGAAGTCAGGTAGGACAACTTAGATCATCTCTGAAGGCACTGGATGCCAGCGTTTGTGTACATGAACCCTGTGCTAAGCCCCAGCATTAGGGCCACAAGCTAAGCCCTGGCCTGGATACAGCTGCCCAGACGATCATACCCAAGGATAGTAACTAAAGTGACCATACCAGATGTAGGGTGGTCGTCTGGAGCTGTAGCAGCAAGGTCTTTGGAACAGGCATGCCCTGGCTGCTGCAAGGGAGGAGTTACTGAAGCCTCACTATGCAAGAGCCCAGCCTGTGCAACCACTGGTCCCTCCTGTCCTAGAAATCCTCAAGCCTGGAAGCTGCAGGAGAAGATGATGGGTCATTTAGATCCCAGGCAAGACCCTGTCCTGTAAGAGTGTTCACCTCCCACACGGGGAGGGATGCCCGAGCTCTTAGCCCTAAATGCAGTTTGATCTCCAGTAGCTATATCATCACCCCAGGTCTCGCCCTGGACATGGATGAACAGTACATTTTCCTTTCTGCAGAGGTGGCCTCTTGCCAGGGTCTCAGAGGAAGAAGTGTGTTACTCTGCTCCCCCAAGGACAAAGCAATGGTATTTTTCCTATCCCTGTCTTATTTCCCACCTGGTATTTTGCATTACACCACACAGCTTCCTCCTCAGCTGGGGGTGAAGGTCAGCCAGCACGGTGGGAGCTGAGAGAGAAGGAACAGAAACAACACAGGGTAAAACAGTCTGGTACAAGGGCATGTTCAAGCACAAATATCCCCAGCTGAAGGCAAAACACAGGAAATATAGGTTGCCCTTATCCTCATGGCCATGGGTCACCTTACAAAAGCCAGGAGGTAGCTCTGGACAGCCTGGCCATCAGGACTGACCCAGGAACACCTAGGCGGGGACTCAGCCAGCCAAAATCAGAGCCCCAGAGTGGGAGACAAGTCAGGCTTCCCCCAGCTCCCACCCAGCATCCTGAGAGGCTTCAGACAGGGGACACTGGAGCCAAGACCAGGAGAAAAGACTGTCCTGGAGAAGCACAGGAGCACCCAAGCCACAGTCCCAACTCTCTGATGGGAACCATCGGCTCTTCCAGGGATGAACGGCCACAAGACTTGTGCCATGGGGCTGCAATCCCACAGCCCCTTGGGCTCAGCTCCCTCACACCACCAGAGATGGTTCTGAAAGCCATTGCCCCATTCATTACCTTTTTGGGAGAAAAACAAGAAAAACCTCTCTTCCCTCTAGAGCTAACCTAGCAGCTTTGTGTCCATCGGGGTTATTTTTGTGGATTGTACTGGGAGGGTCAGATTTGGGTTGAGCTGGAACTTGAACAACGGCACGATGGTGTTGGGACCTGCTGAGCCGGTACAGCACAATGACAGGATCTCTTTGTCTGCTGGAGCATTGCTCAAATCAAAGGATGTTTACCCAGCTTGTGGGGGATCACTTGATTGGAAATTACATCCCCAGAGCTCCAGTCATGCTTGTCTGCCTGCCAGCTCTCCCCACCTCCTCCAGAGCCCTGACCACATCTAAGACTCCCAGAATAGCACAGGACTAAGCAGATGCAAACAGATAACAATTTGGGCCCTACTTGAATTCTCTGTTGCTCTCTCCTGTTCCTCCAGCCACTGTGGCAGACCCCAGCGTTCGCTGGAGATGTCACACAAATGTCATGTGGGAGGAGGTCACCACTAGGAGAGCTGTCACTCACCCAAACAGCTCATGGCAGGAGCAGCTTTACCAGCACATGGAAAATGCCTGAAGAAGTTGGAATACACAGCTAAGAACTCCTGAGAGGTGGTCCTGCACTGCCATGGGTCCTGTCTGTGAGCCTGGGGTCTACATGTTCCTCCAGCAAAGATGCCAAGCCTATGTCAAGTCAGACAACTCGACCGTGAGCCCATGCAGCCCAAAGACCCTGCTGTCCCATTTCTGACATGCAAATACAAGAAAAACATGTTTTTATCATCCTGTCTGGCTGCCTTTCTTATTCCAAGGTGCACCCTTTCCCAGGAAACACAGCTATCTCTCTGGACACCGCCACTGAACCAAGATCACAATGAAGAGTGTGTTGTTACTGCTGCACAAGATTGTACATTCCTCCGACTGCCATGATCAGCTGTCAGAGCAGTCAAAATGAGTTGGAAAGTTCCACATAGCAGGGTAAATTAAGCTCTATAATCAGACAGTTAATGCATCTACAAGAAGACTACGCTTTGCGCTTTAACAGGCCCTTTCATCTGCAGAGCTCAGAGCACTTGAAAATGTTTATAAATAAGCCTGCCATATCTCCCCAGAGGAGATTTTATTTCTCTTTTAACACTGGCCAACTGCACAGTAAAGAGTTGAGCAACTCAGCAGAGATCCGAGTTTGATGCTGGGAGCAGAGACTCCATCTCCTGCTGCTCTGGCTCCTGGGGCAAAGAGCCAACGCCCCGTAACTTCTTGATGCCAGACTCAGGACTGACAAAAAGGGCATCTCCTGAGGATGTTAACAAGGACCACGCATCCTGGTCCCAGAACTGGTGTTCCTCACCTTTAAACATATTTATCAGATGTCCTCATCTTGCGTTTCCTTCATGAGCCATTCCCAGAGAGCCAGCCTCCCTTGTGGAGCACAGAAAAGAAAACCACAGGGCATCCTGAAAACCTCCAGATAACCAAGGCAGGCAAGCACAGCAATCAGTGATTTTGCCTGCCCTGAGCATTGCTGCACTCTTGCTTTCCAGAATCCAGTCTGCTTCGACAGAAGTGCCAAAAAATAATTTTTAGCTGCCCCAGTGTTTAAGGGCATGACAAGTATGGGAGCTGAACAGCCCCCCATGGCATAGGAGGTCCCGTCCTCAGTCATCCCTTTCCTGGCTGATGTCCCTGTGCCGCCCACAGCAGTCACCCAGACTCCTTTGGCTCCTCTTACTGCAGAGCCTAAATCTCCCCAAATCACATCCTGGAGGCATGTCTGCAGCGCTGCACAAGAGGCAGGACTGCTGCCCTATGGGAAGGCTACAGCAGCCAGCCTGAGGTGCTGCAGTCCCGCCTGGCAGAAGGGCTCAAGGAGGCAACAGGTCTGTCCTCTAAGCCCTTTGTGAGACATGGGAACTGCTTCTTTCGCCCCCGTGCCAGCCCATGGGGTTCAAACCAGTGCACGCACATTGGTCTGAAATCACAGACCAAGTCCAAGGCTGCAGAGAGCCAACCTGCCACCCCTCCAGTCACGTTGTCACCACCAGCTGGCATTGCAGCCACAGCTCCCACACCTCGCTCCAGATGCAGGTCCCCGACACGGTGTGCTGTCACCAGAGGGCACCCCCAGCTGCCTTTGCCAGCACCCATACCACCATGCCCTGTGCACCGCGCTGCAGAGCTCTGCTCGGGGGATCATCGCCAAGAAAGGGAGAGCCCAAGGGGCTGCAAATTCCAGCCCTCCAGCACAGACATGGTGGGACCCTTGGTTTACAGGGACCAAGAAAGCCCTGCCGGGTGCCACCAGTCAGGTTGAGGATGCCTGCACCTCCTGCAGCACTTGTGGGACAGCAGAGGGGCTGTTTGTGCTCAGTAGTCTCCAAAAAAGCACCGTCCCCTTCATTTCTGGCTCAGCATCAAGCTTGGGAATTAGGCCCTTTCTGTATTTTGGGTCCTTTTGCCTCCCGCCACAGGTTGATGCCAGACATCCCAAGGGGCAAGTGTCTAGACACAGGGGCAGGGAGCAAGGTCTGGCCAAGCCAGGGCAGAGCTGCAGAGGTCAGATGCAAGCTCTGGTTGACCCCACAGGCAGGTCAGTCATTCCCAGTCTGTGGGGTGTACTAGGGGGACTGGATCTGTGAGCACAGGCAGGAGGCTCCAAGGGGCTCTCCATGCCAACAGCCAGCCCTGAATGAAGCATGGGATGGCTGAGACCCTCCAGTGCAGGGAGATCCCTACAGACCCACACGGCCATCAGCAGCAGTGCTGGTGGTCCCAGCCTCCAGTCCGTGCTGTGCCAGAGTGGGGAAGAGACCCAGAGGGGCTGTACTTCCCTCAAACCACTTACAGCAACAAATCAGGCGGTGTAGGGTGGGTGGGCTCCAATCCTCAGGCATCCATGGCTCTGGCCTCTCCCAGCTGGCCAGGGAGGCAGCACCAGCGGATGGGAACAGACCCCAGGACGGAGAGGAAACACAGCGTCCCGTCCCAGCAGCCTTTCCTGCCCTTCCCAGAATAGCTCTGTTGTTCTGCAGCCCCTTGTCTGCTTCATCAACTGAGCTCCCATTAGCTCCTTTTCTGCAGCCTCATTAGTGCAGGGGATAAATGGACTGATTGTCTCCCCTTCGCCTTGAATGAAGGGGTATTTTGTTTATTAAAAAGTCATGCTGTTAATAAGGATCTTCTCATAGCCAAAAATAACTGAGGCCATGATTGTTTCCTCCCTGCTTCCTTATCTGCGCTGGAGGACTCACAAGGAGAGCCGCAGCCAGACCAGATGCAGCTCCATGCTAAAAATATGCCTTGGAGCAAGAAGCAACGAGACATCGCAAGAGCAGCAAAGGGCATTAGCAAAGCACTCAGACATGCAGAAGCAACAAACCACAGTTCAAGAGCATCTCCAGATGTTTGCTAAGGATGTTGGGCCCAGGGTGGCATGTCTATGGAGGAGAAGAGGCCCCTTTTCCCCCTTGGCTCCGGGGGACAGATCCCCCCTCAGCAGCACATTTCAGCTGGCCTGAGGGTGCTCACCAAACATTTCCCTTGCAAAAGCGACACATGGTGCAGAGCAGAGGGCAGGCATAGACAGGCGGGGGGGGGGGGGGGGGGTGTCTACCAGGGAGCCACCAAAAGGGGCTGCAATCAGCACGGGCTCTCCTCAGAGCCTGGTGTTCAGCGGTCTCTGGGGTGGGGTGTCACACTTTAGGGGTTGTTCAGAGCTCCCTGCAGATGGGGAGGACAGCCCAAGGAAACCAAGCCACATGGTAGGAACAGCCTCCAGCCATGCAGGCTGTATCAGCCACTCCGGTTTGGTTGGCTATCCCAGAGCACTCAGACAAAGCCTTCCAAATAACCCAGATGTTTTTTCTTCTGCTCAGATGCAGGATGGGCCCTTGGAGGAGGCCAAAGTGGCCACATAGGACACACACAGCCACGCTCCTTGTAACCACCTCCTCCATCCACCATAGCACCCCAACCTTGGGGACCTCTCTGCTCCCAAGAGAGCCTCCTGGCATGAGGTCCAGCATTTCCTCACCACCAGTCCAACCTCACCACCAGCCCTCAGCCCTCCCAGCACTAATTGGGGAGTGAGGGGGGCCAGCCCTGCTCCATAGCCATGCTTCATACCTGGCAGGAGAGAGAACAAGGAACCAGGTCAGCATCAACCATGCCCAAACAGGTCTCAGAGGTGCCCTTCACCCCCTCTCCAAGTCCAGGGAGCATCCTACAAATACTGCACACAACAGTTATGGCTTCCCATCAGCTAAAGCCCTGTGGACAACTCTCCACTCTGCCTGTTCCCCCACCAAATTTTCCCAGCTGTTTCTTTATGCTATTTAACTGCATATAATTTAAGGTCATCACTTCACATGGTCAAAAGCCTCTGAGCTGCTCTGAACTCTGGTGCTGGAGGGCAGAGGTTGCCAAGGTGCTGGTGATGCTCTGCCCAGGTCCATCCCCCAGAAGGACAAGACATGAATTCTTCATAGCAATCTGAGCAGCCAAGTGTGACTCCCCCTTCCCAGGGCAGCCGCCAATGGGGTCTCCTGGCCCCTCCTCTGCAGAGGAAGGGTCTCACTGGGCCTCCATGCCCCACGGCAGCAGCACATCAGAGCCAGCCTCAGCCCCTCTGGGCAGCCCTGACTCCAGACACAGCTCCCATGGTCCTGCCCACCCGCTCCCCCGCTGCGCAGCTGGGACTTTATTGCAGGAGCATTGCATGGGTCTGGGTGGGGGAACCTCTTCGTTAAAGTACACGGCAGCTTTGGAAACACTTTGTGTTGCTTTGCCAAGAGTCTGATTTTTTGCTTTCTGGCCCAAACACACCACTCATTTTTCTGCAGCAATGAAGATAAACGTCAATAAATCTTCTGCAGTCATTTCACAGGGCCAAGAGTGATCTCAACCCTGAAGCATTTCAGTATTCTGCAGTCTGTGTTACACCCTAAGCCCCCGATCCAGCAAACTTACATGGGTCCGTAGCCTCAAACACACAAGTACCTCCTTTAAGGAGGTGCACAGTCCCTCTGAACTCAATGATACCTCTGTGCTCAAGTGTTTTACTGGATCAGCTCCTAAATAAGCAGCCTGTGTGCAGCAGAAAGCACTGCCAGTGCCAAAGCCCCTTTTGCAACCCTCACAGGACTGCTCCTAGGGACCCAGGTGTCCTGCTGCATTTTGCTCCTTGCAGCCAGCACACAGCAGGGTGGGACCCAGTCTTAGTCGCCTCTCATGTGGGCGCCTGTTTGTTTAGCAGGTCGAGGCACATACGTTTTCCTCTTGCCCCTTTAACAAATACACCAAGGGCTTTGGAAGGGGGGGTGACTCCCTGTCCTCATCTGCATAAGTTCCAACAAATGGCCAGTCCTCTGGAGATGCAAAGACCTTTTTCAGCTGGATGGGCAGGTACAAATGGGTGGAAACCACACTTTCCAGGATGCAACAGGCCTAGCTGCTGGGCAGTTATCAGCCACTGGTATTTTCCCAACACCTTTCAATGGTACCACAGCACAGGGGGTGATGCATGACCCTGGCATGTCCTGCACGTCCTGCTGTACCTGCCTGCTCTGCCTTCTCCCTTCTGCATCTTGCAGCAGGAAAGATTTTCCCCTGACATCCAGCCCAGGCATCTCTTGCCACTCCGCATATGCCTGGAGCACACAACTTGTCCTAACATTGGGGTCGTTGTACTGCTCTACACGAGCTGTCTGCCCCAAGAAAGCCAACAGAGCGGTCAGCTCAGCTCTGCAACACAGCTGTGTGTAGAAAGGGCAACTGTGAAGATGCTGTTTTAAGGAATAAGTAATTGAGTCAGTTTGCTGGACTGAGCTGAATCACGCTAGTACTGATGCAGCACGCATGGGAGGCTGGAGCTGGAAACTGGATCAACAGATCTGCAGCAGGTGGCATGCAGCCAGCTCTGCTCAGCCAGATAACTCCCTGTTCCTCACCCTGCTCAGGGGAGCAGGCTTGTTCCCCTTGTGAAGATGCAAAAGTTGGATTTGTTCACAAAATTTTGGGGGAAGGGACTGTTAATCTGCAGTTTCCAGGTTCTAATCAAACCTAAAGCCAGCAAATATTGCTCTACTCCAGACACGTGGGAGCCAATATTCTGCTGACCAGGGTGGATGGGTGACACCAGCCCATGGGGTAGCAGTCCCTTCCCCTTGCAGAGGGACAATGTGCATGTTTCACTCAGCGGTTTTACACCTCCGAACGCCCTTCCTTCCCTCTGCTTCTCCTGCGTGAGCAGGACCTGCCTATTGCTTAAACTGCAAGGAGGGAGCCCGTTCCCTGCCGTGAATTGCAGGGTCTGCAATGCCATAGCCTTGTTTCCCATCGTTATTTCAGTCTGTTCAGCATAAGCATGGGGTGATCCTTGTTAAACAACTTGACCTTGCATAGAGCCCATGAAAACAGACTCTTTCAAACCATCCTGGGGAAGCCTTTGTCAGAGCTCTTATCAGAAAATGAGGTTAGAAATTCCTCAGCTCCCAGAGCCGGTGCCAGGTCATGGCTCTTATCTTCTGCAGTCTCCACGGAAGGAGAGAACATCCAGTGTGTTCAGGAGAAATGTAGAATTAATTGTCCTGGATGGTTCCAGTGAATCCTCATGAACTGGGATGGAGCCCAAAGAAACTGAGGGTAATTTTTTTTTTTCTACCCCTGAGTTTCTGGTGTTAAAAAAATTATAATTGTTCCTTTGCAGTGGTTCTCCTGCTCCAGTTCAAACACAGGCTCACATCATATACAAGCACCGCTTTGAAAAATAGCTATTAGAAAATTTCCACCCTTGTGAAGTATCTGAGGAATCCTCCTCTGAAAGCGACTGTAAATAACATGTTCGTTCCTCCCCAGGAGCCACCGTTAGAAGTCCTTTCCTCTGCACCCCTCGCAGTATATCCAATTTGCAGTCCAGGGCATGCTGACATAGCTGAAAACCTGTTCGCCACCAGAAATGTTGCTCTCTCAAAGCCAGCATGAAGGGTGACCACATCCCAGGGAACCAACCTGACCAAGGAGCACATTTCTCTGGAGTAGCCCCAGCGAGGTGGGATAGGGCAGGCAGGACAGGCAGCTCAGCCCTCTCCTCCTGCCTGCAGCCCTGCTGGGTTATGAAGCACAGAGATCTAACCCAGAGCAATTTTCTCACCTGCCCAACAGGGATTACACATCCCTATTTGCTCTGGCAAGCCAGGAAACAGCTCCGTCTCCCAGGGTGGAGGCATATCTCACTGTACAACCAGCCTGGCCGCTGCGGTCCTGAGAAGACAGCCCAGAGCAGCAGGGCCACTGGAGAGGACTCTGTTTGCACGAGACAGGCAAAGCTTGGCAAGGCCAGTCCCACCCTGGCACCCCATTTGCAGGCCCTGCCATGGGGCAAAGGAGACCACCTTGCCCCATACACCAAGACTCTGCCTGCCGGTGTGCATGAGCACCCATCGAGGCACAGGCAGCCCTGCCTGGATGCAGGAGCAGGGCAACCCCCAGCTCCCGCAGCAGTCCACCTCAGCAGCTCATGGCATGTGCTTTAAATCACTTCCATACTGTTGGGAACTGAAGCAGCAACAGGAATGGGGCTGTTTCCTCCCCTGCAGACACAGAACCAGGCTTTATTTGGTCCCTGCATGTGCACAATGGCATGTGCTGCTTGCAAGTTCTTTTGGAAAACTGCTGTGAGTCAAACAACTACAGGGAACTTTCCCACAAGGTCCCAGCCACAAACAGACCCAAAATCCCAGGGCTATTTCCCAGTCATCTCCCCTGCATGTGCTGGATTAGCATCAGAGGATGCTCTGGAGCCTCGTGCTGGCCTCTTGCCCAAGCGTGACTTTCATTTTGTGCCTAGCTGGAGCTTAGCTGCAAAGCTCAAGGTTATTTCTTTTGGAAGGTGCTGCAAAGGGAGCTTCAAGGTCCCAAGAAAGGATTGACATGGAGATCCAAAAGTCTGGTACAAGCCACTGAGCTGATTGCATGTAATTTCTGGGCAGCGGCAGCTCTGCTGTTGCAGAGCCTGTTGTTTGAACCTGGCCATACGAGGCCAGCGCCGTCACACTCTCTTTGCCTGTACCCAGATTAGTTCCTTTGAGTTCAGCCTTTTTCTGTAAATTCACTTTCCAGAGCCTGCTCCAATCATTGAGGCAGATGGGGAATCAAATGCAAGGGCCATTTGTTGGCTTCCCACCCAGGCACCACCCTGCTGAAGGGGACCCTGCAGAGCAGAGCCCCGTGCTTCGGCAGACACCAAGCCCACAGGTACAGACCGCCTGGAAACAGATGTCAGACAGATGTGGCCACAGACAGGCAAGGCTCCTCAGCCTGCCAGGTGTTGCTTTGGTAACATTCAAACACAAACCTCACCTCCAAAGGCTTTGAGACTTGCCATCAGCAGAATATGAGAAAACGATATGATGAAGTCTCCACCCTGCAGAAACCCCCTGGAAGCCACCAGCCTAGCTCACATTTCCAGAAAAAGCCAAGAAACTGCGCAGGTCCGGAGCAGGCTGCAGGAACAGCCCTGAGACAAGAAGTCCATGGACTGCAGAGAGAGGACAGAGGCAGCAGCAGCCCCAGCAGCAAGTGGAAGGTGGAGGAGAGAGCAGATGGAGGGATGGTGGTAGGAGCAGGTTGTCCCCAGAGATGGGCTCAGGTCTCACTCAGGCTGTTGGGTCTAAGTGGGAATTGCTCTGGAGCCATGTCTGCACCACAGTACAGCTTACAGCATTGCCATGTCCTGCTGCTTCACTGGTGTTTGGAAAGGGACCTCTGGGATTACACCACAGGGGATCCCAGAGCAGCTGCATTTCTCAGCAGACTTATCAGGTCAGTCCCATGCAGGTCCAACATGAGGGGGCATCTACAGCACACAGCACCGTCTCCTGCCCACACTGCTGGGTCAAATGGCTGAGAGTCACCCACGCTTGGAGTGGCCCCTTTCAGCTGCTCCTTCTGGAGCACAGAACCATGGAGGAGGAGATGCAGTGCATCCCCTTGCACAGAGCTGGGCCAGCACACTGAAAAACACTTCCCAGTGAGGGCTGCACACAAGATGCTGGAAGTCCCTGGAGCAGGGACCAGAAGTCACCTCTCCCTGCTCTAACCACGAGGCTGCCTCACTCTCAGTGGTTTCAGCTTCCAACTTACCAGCCAAGGCACTGTTCTGTGCATGGTCCACAAAGCCTCCTCAATCTGTTGAGGACCTGGTCTTCCAAATCCCACCAAGTGCCTCCATGTGCTGATGAAAAAAGGCTCCCCTCAGCCATGCCCTGGGAGGAGGCGCTGGCACCAGCACAGCAAACCCTCATTCAGGATGGACCCTCCAGGACACTGTGTCCTCATATAGGATATCAGCAAGCTGAGACTCACTCAAGACCACTGGCTTGGTCTCAGCCCCCACACTACCTTACTGCCAGGCATCACCCTAATTTATAGCCTATCATTTTAAGGAGAAACAACACCCAATCAGTGCTTTCATTGAAGGGTGGTCAGGAGATGACCTCCAATAGGATTCACCTGGGAGTTATCAGCATCCTCACTGGGAGCCTGGTGCAAGTCCTTGCCCTCAGCCCTGCCTGGTGCCTGTCCTGCAGGCACCACCATGTTGGTCTGGCTGAAGGTCTTCCTCAGGTCAAGGGACACTTCCATGTCCTGCCCTAACACCTGGCCATGTGGCAGGAGGCAGTGCAATAGAGGCTCCTGGGGCTGAACCACCAAATCTCCATGAACCTGGGCATGCCGTGCCACTTGTGACTCATCCCACAGCGTCACCACGTAGGACTTGATAGGACTGCCGCTCCCTTCCCCACCCAGCCCTGGATAATACCAGCTACACCTCACACCAATACTGACCTGTGCTTTTTTTTCCGTCTTTGGAGAAATCCTGCCGCAGGCCAACCGCCCCAAAGGCATGGTCAAAGGATGGGAAGGGTTTGGGCATGTACAGTGACATCACCCTTGACTGCGTCCAGGAGGAGCCTCGTCACCCAGGGACACGAGTGAGGGAGGTGACCCAGCGGGTTCAGCCCTTTACCCTTGTGCATTCCCGTCTAACGTCCCATCGCTGTTGTTTTCCCCTATCCATAAACCAGCCCATGGTGTAGCGGTTGGCAGGAGCAGAAGCCATCACGGGCTGCAGAAATGAGAGTGTGCGAAATGAACGCAGCCCCGGCCTCACGAGATGAGCTGGAAGGCAGGAGCGACGCAGCTGGGGAAATGACTAAAACAGAAGCTGGGGCAATTTCTAAGAAACACACTGCAACAGACTAGATCCAGTCCCAAACTAGAAACTGCTCCCAGGGGGACCATGACTGCTTCAGAAGGGTCAGGGCACAAATGTCGGGGTAGGGGAGGCACATCCTTGTGCCGGCTGGGCTTGCGTGGGTGACAGAGCCACCCAAGTCTCCTCCTCCCTGCGGCCACCCTCAAAAGGGGGGCAGCTGTGCTGAAAACAGCCACCCCTGCTCTTTCCCTGCTGTTTTTTCTACCCCTTATGCTGAGAAATACAACTGTCAGGGAAGTGAAATCACCAGAAGCTACTCCTACAGGCCCGCAGCGAGCCCTCCAGCCCTTGGCCACGCGTACCCCAGGAGCAGCTCCAGCCCTTGGCCACATGCCTTGTTCTCCCAAAGACTTTGGCTGGAGGACAAGAAAAGACATGGGTGGCCTGCACAAAACCTGCTCATGGAGGATGTGTTCAAGGCCTCAGCACTGGCTGTGATGAGACCCTCTGGGTTTGAGTGACTCAGGCTCAAGAACTTCCAAACTCATCGCACCAGTCCACCCCACCGCTCCAGGGCAAGGTGCGAAGACCCTGCTGGTGCCCATGGCACAGGATGGTGGCATGTGCCATAACGCAGCCTGCCGGCAGGCCTGTCCTAGACTTTCACCTCCCTCGGGAGTCAAAACCTACCGTGACAATGCATCATATCCATGCGCACCTTGGGCAGCTTGGGACAAAGCTGCATCTCTCCATGCCACCTCCCAGCACATTTTGTGAGTGTCCCCAGCTTTTAGAGCAGCTATGTCCAGTCCTGCCCATGTGATGGGTCCCCAGTTACCTGGGTTAGCAGAAAGTGGTGGAAAAGGTGACCCATAAACCCTCAAAATAGAATGAAAACAGCCCCTGCAGAAAACTCAGAGTTTTGATGCTCTCAGGAGCTGCACCCCCTGCCTTTCGAAGACCTGGGGGGGACAACGTTTGACCCCAGCCCCTCCACCCATGGACCATGCTTCCCCCAAAGCTTGCACCGTGCCAAGCTGCCCTCCCATCTCGCAGGGAAGGGAGGCTTCAGGACAGAGGACAGGATGAGCCAAGATGGGAAGAAGAGCAAGCACTGATAAGGCTGCAGCAGTAGGAGGCAGAAACATGGTGAAACGTGCCAGCACCCTGCAATTAATGTCAGCCCAGATCGGCCCCAGCTCCCAGCGCTGCTGATAGCAGTGAGGTCCGGTTGCAAAAGCAGAGCTCACTCATTTCATGGGAAATCAGAGCCGTGCCCCGGAGCTGCTGCAGCCCCAAACCAGAGCATCCTCCCTGGGGAGTTCAGCAGAAGCTGGTCTTGACTCTGCATTTTCAGAGGATTTCTGTAGTTTATTGAAAAAGGAGTCTAAAATAGCGCCCCGTAAACATACCTGTGCCTGTGCAAGAGCAAGCAGCAGGGTCAACCCTGAAGAGAGGGTCAGGGCTTGAGCCATCCCCTGCTCAGTGCTTGGGGGTCCCACATGGACAGGTCAGGAGCTGGGTTGAGAGCAGAAGCCAGACACACTCGCTGCCACTGTGGGACGAGGCCATGGCTCCATGGGAAAGTCCCCGAAATGCTGCAGGCAGCTGCAGGCGGGGCTCCCCCAGCCCATTGGGGTCGATCCATGCAGCGAGCCATGCTGGGAGCCATGCTCAGATGGAGCACCAAAGCAGAAAAAAAGCTCTGCTCATTGGGCACATCTCCAGAAAACAGACTGCAGACCTGTGCCACCATGAAAAAGGCATTTTCCAGGAGGGTCAGTGCAAGGCAGGAGGGCACTTTCGCCATCCTTCAGCGGGATGATCCTCCCTTTCCTCTTCCATCCTCTCTCAGGGAGGTATCTTGGCATGAATCCAGGTACCTCCACTGCAGACCAGACCTCCAGAGCCACCCACTTTGGCTCTGCTCAACAAAGCTGCTCCTGCTCCAACACCTGGAGGTGGGTGTGTGTCCCCTCCCAGCCCCGCAGCCCCTGGGCTTGCGAGTCACCTCTTTGGGGAGACAGCAGGAGGTTAGGAAAAGATTTGTGAAAAGTGATTTTTAAAAAAAACAACAAACAACTATTTGAGGGATTTCAAACAGATGAATGAGTCCTGTAACTGTTCGTTTTCCTGACCTGGAACATGCAGATCTTCAGCACTCCCATGTCCAAATAAATTAGTCTGGGCATCACTGGCTTAACCAAGGGCTGTATTTCCCTGTGCTGCACATGGTAGGATGGGTTGGAGCCTGAAAAATACCCCCACACCGGAGCGCAGCCCTTGGGATGCGTAACGCCCTGGCCGAGGCTTGGGTGCTGTCATGTCCCACTGCCAACCTCACAGACAAAGAGGTCAAACACTGCTGGGACGCACTGACAAACCCATCCAGCCAGCGTTTGCCATCCTTCTGCTGCATTTGATTTATGCCACCCTCTGAAGATGAACGTCTCGGGGTGGCCATTCAGAAAGCGATGCTGTGATCTGAAGCACACAGGAACTGCCACAGCAAAGATTTGTAACCCGGCGCAGGGGTCTGCAGCGCATCAGGCGAGCTGGACGGTGAGACAGGAACGAGTGATTCTCTCAGGACTTTATTTCCATTAACAACTGCAGTTATTTTAGGAGCTCAGCACACTGGGGAGTGCATTTGCAGGGGCCAGTCTGCTCCAGGAAAAAAGTAGATATGTTTTTAAAAAAAAAAAAAAAAAAAAACAAAAAACAATGCTGTAGCTTGACTGGAAAAAGACTCGGGTTTGTTTTTTTGTTTTTCCTTAGCTGGCCATTCTTCTGACGCTCTGGAGCATTTTAAGGTTTTTCCAGAAAAATGAGGAGCGGCAGCCCTGCCAGGAGCAGTTACTGAGCCGCCAGGGCTAAAAGTGGCAAACGCACCAAAGGTTTCCAAAAGCCGCAGCTGGAAATAACCGAGCGCAGTGCTGCAGGAGAGAGCACAGGGAAGCCGAGCGGGGCTCTGTGCAATGTCTTCCCCAACCTGGGGGTTTCCATCATTGTCTCCACATGTTGGAGCAGTCTGACATTTATTAATGACTCCGTGCAGCCACGGAGAGGTGGGGAACAGGAGGAGGATGGTCTTGCAGCAGAGCAATGGGCTGCCCGACAGCAGAGGGCTTTGAATTTGGGGTGCTTGGGGGAAGTGCTGGGGATGGAGATTGGCCTCAGACCAGTACCCAGGTGCTTGCTGTTTTTCCTGAGCCCCACCTGAAATTTGGCCATGATGCTCTGAAGACAAACCTCTGCAGGCACAAAGCTTGTGGCACATGCCCAGCAGCGTCCCCGGCCAGCCCAGATGTGTCTGCCAGATGCAAAGCCATGCTGGGAGGGCCTTGCAGCATTGCCAGTATGAGAAGTCCCCACATCTCACAGGGTAAGACCTGGATTCACCAGCTCTTACTTTTGTCATAGGGAGCTTGGAGGCTCGGAGCCCACGTGTATGGGCAGAGATGGAGGAGGAGGTGGGCAGGGGCAGCAGGGTGTGCTGGGCAGGGTGAGGAGGACCAGGGAGGAGGAAGAGGAGGAGAAATGCCAGGGACCATATGGCAGCCAGACCCTCTGTGCAGAGCAGTCAGAGACAGACAAGGATGAGGACGCTGTGGAGATGGGCTGTGGGGAGAAGCCACCAAGACGAGGGGTGGAGAGGAGGAACCAGGACCAGACCAAAGGCAGCTGGAGAAAAGAGGGCCAGGAAAGGAGGACAAGAAGGGGAGCTGGGCAAGGAGACCAAGGCTGTCCCAAAGCCTCCAGGCCAAGTCTGCCCTACCACCATGTGTTTTGGGCCCACCTCTACATGTGGATAACCCACCAGCAGAGCATCTCTTCTGCACATGCCACTAACGCAGGGGGAACAGCCCCTTTCTGCTTCCCAGCATGGGCTGGGCACCAGCACGGGTCTGGCAGTTGGTCTAGAGGCTCAGACACGGAGGAGCCAATGTGAAGCAACATGGACAACTGCCCACATGCTTTTGAAAACCAACAGCAGGGATATCGCTGGAGGGGATATCAGCCTTGTCCCCCTCACTGGGTCCCACTGCCTCCTGCAGCATCGCTTCCAGCGAGACACTACAGCGAGTTTTGGTTAGGTGCATCTCTTCACTGCAGTCCTGAAAACTATTTGCACAGGCAGGCTGAGCCCAATTTCAGCTGAACCCGGGTGTGAGGATGCCCATCCAGAGAACCTCAACCAGAGAAACACAGCACAGAGCAGAGGGGATTTCAAGCCAAGCACTAGGACAGATATTCAATAGTTTCAAAAATTCCACCCAAGAAATTAAAGCATGGTGGGGGAGACAGGGCCCTGAGGGTAAAAAACCAGCTGAATTTCCCAAGCCTGTCTTTACCCACCAAGTGGGATCTTCAGCCATCCCCAGAAATGGAGGAGATGAACAGAGCGAGAGGATGGACTCAGAAAACAGACCAACCATGAGCAGTCTTTAAACTAGAGCCTGGAAAATATCTACAGTGTCTGACCCCCTCCACAGTGCTCAGGCTGGCTGACAGGTAACATGATCGCCTCCAAAAAACGATGTGGCCAGCAACACAAGCAGAAAAGTATCTTCCCACCTTCCACAGGAGTCTTTGCTTCTCCAGATCGAGGAGAAGTCAAAGCTCTTGTCCTGGTCCATGGGGACAAAGCAGCACGCCAGGACATTCGTCACCTCCTCTTGCACAGGTGCCTGCATGGGAGCAACTAAATAGCTTTTTCTTGGGGTCTGTTTCTCTCAGCAGATGGCAGAGGTCTCTGGTTGATCAGCTCCAATGGAGACCTGTATGCTCTGGACAACAGGAGTGTGCCTCAACGAGGAGCCAGTAAGGGCCACTACATTTCCCAGCAAACTTTCATCCCTCTAAAACGCTCCTCTGCAGAGGGGCCAGTGCCCTTGAAGCCTTTTTGGCTGCAGCGCTGGACCAACAGGTCCAAGCTGGGACATCTCTGGATCTTCAAGTGGTGGCCCTAAAGCTGCTCCTCAGGCTCCTCACTGCATGGGAGATAAAGAGGATGGAAAGAGGGATTGCCTTGTGCAAGACCAGTCTGCAACTGCGCTCAAAGCCCCCATGCTGGGTCTGCAGGTCCATGCATCCCGAAACCACATGGACCCAAAACATTGTCCAGTCTGCTGTGATCAGCCTGGCTGGACCCTCAGCTGGTGGAAAGTTCACGCAGAGCAGTGGTGAGAGCTCCCGGGAAATAACTTCCCCGACACACGGACACCTGGCAGCAAATGAGTGCAGGCACAGCAGAACCCGCTACGCTCATTGCCGGAGTCAATTCCTGGGCTGTAATGAAGCTGCAGTAATGAGTGTGTCCATAATTCTCATCTAATTAATGCTGTGCCACTGCTTCAGGAACTACTATTTTATGGCTTAGCCATAAAAGTTGACACTATGTTAAAATGTGATTTGCAAGGACTCCCATCCTACTTCCTTCCTCTCTATTTATTTTAGAAAAGGGAAGATTGACTGTATTAACTTATCAGACTTCCTACCTGTAACACCACTTTGGTTCCCTGAAAGATCATCTAGTTAATTAAGTCAATTGTTTGCATTCAATGGCAAATTAAATGAAATATGTTGGGCAATAGCTGCAAGAGCCATCCAGTATCCCCATCCCACATCTGATCCCTGCACAGTTATCAGGGTGCTGCTCAGGCGTTGGGTGGTTGGCATGTTTGTGGGGCCAAAAAAAAGATTTTAAAAATTATTTCTGGAAAACACGGTAATCTGGAGATCAAAATTTTATAGTCATACCATTTTGGGAGATGAGCTTGCCCGATCAGGGGACAGGGCAGCTGGAGACAGCAGAGACGTCACCCTGAGCTCCACGTCACCTTCCCACAGCCCAGCCCAGTCCAGTTTTTGGCACTCAGCTCTCATCTTTTACCCAGAGCCGAACAGCTTCAGAGCTGGTCAGAGGGCAAAAGGAAGGAGCTCTTCCCTCAGCTCAGACATGGGCCCATCCCCAAGCCATGGAAATTATTTTCTTATAGACAAACACAGGATTCATCTCCACTGCTCCCATGAGGACTTTGGCCTGCTGCACCCCTGTCCCACATCTCCTGTGGGCTCAGTGCCCGTGCCCTGGAAGATGTTGCCCATGTCACCAGCAAAGCAAGGGGCAGACTCCTCGGCGTGTTAGGGGTGCATGCCTGGGGGTCTCCGGTCCAGGCCTTCCTCACACCAGGAATATCACCAGCACCCAGTCAGGTCAGCCATGACTTTGGCCAAGTCTTGACCACTTCCAACGATGGAGACCTCTTACCTCTCTGGGGCCCTCTTATTCTACTGTATCAGCCTTACAATGAAAATATTTTTCCTGTTGTCCAAGCTGAAGGTCTGAAAGTTGTCACACATTGTGGCTGTTGCCCCTTATTCTGTCACCTAGTGCTACCAAGAAGAGTTTGGCTCCATCAGCTTTGTAGCTGTCCTTCCCAAAGTTGTAGGATGCTGTTAGACCCCATCCCTCCACACGAGTCCTGTGCCTGAGGTCTACGACCACCTCAGTAGCCTCTGCAGGACCCCCTCTGATTTCTCCACATCCCTCTTGAGCTGGTTGAAGGGAACAGGGTACAAAATCAGATGCACTCGTCCCAACATCTAAGTGTCAAGCACGGGAGCTACATCAAAGAGCAGAGCAGTGTTTGTTCGTCTTTGCGGATTGGCTTTCAACACGTGAGCCCATTTGCTGCCGAGCTGTTGATTTGCCCTGGACCAGGAGGTTTGTCTGGTGCTCTGTGACCGGTCACTGCTGTCCCCAGTCCCAGGAGCAGGAGGCTTCACCCACTTGTCTTTGTCTAGAAACACCGTGATTGCATTAGGGAGAATAGGGCTGCTACACCAATGAACTGACGCACAGACTGGGTGGAACTTTCCATGAGAAACACGTGTGTCTTTCTGAAATAATTGCTCCATTAGTTCAGGAAGGGACAAGAAATTACTTGCAAATGGCTCCTGTGCAAACACCCCATCCCCAGTCTCCACCTGCTCCCACTTGGCTCTTCTCCCTCTTCCCCACCTCCCCCTTCCTCGCCCTCTGCCAAAGGATGAAGCAGGGAAGTGGGGGTTGCCGGATCTTTCCAAGGTGAGAATCCAGTTCATCACCTCCGGCTCTGTCTGTGCCCTGTGCACAGCTCGGCGGTACCCAAAGCGGGGTGGGGGATGCCGGTGGTGGGTCACCCTGGGGAGAAGGTCCTCCTCATCCTCCCCTTGTGTCACTGCCCTGCAGGTCTGTGCAGCAAGAAAGAAAAGTATTTTTCACCATCCTTTTCTCCAGCCTTCCCCAGCGCCTCAAGGCTGGCCGAGAATCGGCATTATTTGCCTTCCTTCCCCAGCACTGGGGAATGTGTGAGCTGGATGAGCTGAGTAAAAATGACCTAATGCAGCAAAGAATCAGAAAATGAGCAATGAGAGGGTCATAACAATGCTTCCCGAATGAGTTAGCGGCACCCAGGGGACTCCTACCGCCGCTAGATTTCCTGTCCTGGCAGCAGCCCAGTTGCACTTATTTTATTTCCTTGACAGACAGCATCTGAGTCTGACTGTTTTTATTTTTACTCCAGAAGGTCTTTATTTTCTCCTTCTTTGCTCCCTTGGATTGTTTAGGAGTGACATTGCTAATGCCACCCACAGAGGTTGGTGGTACTTGTCCTTACAGCCTCAATTCAAGGATGCACCTGAAGGGCATCACCGTGTGCAGCTCCCCTGGGCAGGATGAAACCCCGCACAGGGCAGTGCTGAGCCGGGTACCCCTCATCATGCTGCAGAGACTCCCCTCAACTGCCCCATACAGCTTTTCTGAGCCCAGCCCCAGGATCATCACCTGGAAGGACAGGAGCCCTTGAATACCTCTCTGCACCCCCCTGGCCCTTATCAAACCCACTGGAAGCAAAAGTCCCCAGACAAACCCAGACAACCCTGATTTCCAGCCCCACCGTGCAGACGACCAAAGACCGGGTGTTCCTGCAGCGGTCCCCAGCCGGCTTCTGGGCATCTCGGCTACCCACAGAAGAGTTCAGTGTGCTCCTGATAAGCCTCAGTAACTTTCTGAGCGGGGCTAAGTGACTCGCACAGAAATTCAGCTGTTTCACCAGGGCAGGAGAATTCTTGTGTCTGCAGTTTCAATATCTAGCTGTTCAGCTATGTTTAGTCTATGGCTATAAAGTAGCCTTGTTTCTATTCTGAGAATATTTGTCTAATCAGGGGTCCAAGGAATTATTTTGCTCAGTAGAAAGTTATGTTTATTTGGATAAGTTTATTCTCCAGGATGGGTGCCTTGGAAAAACCCAGTAAAGCCTGTGCATTGCTGGAGTGTCTCGGGGCATGGTGCACACCTGTAAAAAAGGCAAACTTTTCAGTTTTTGCAGAAATAAGAGAAAGGCTTTACGCTCATGGATGCTAGCCAGCTCTGAAATGAGACCCCCTTGCAACCTAAGTGCTGCTTGCTGGAAAGCATTACACTTCCCCAGCCGCTACGGCCGCTCATCTGTGTGTGAGCGAGGGCCAGTGCTGGCCAAGGGGGCAAAACCCCGGTGCGGGACGCCCACACTGCTCATTAGCTTCTCCCAGTAAGTTTTCATCCGAGAGATGCTCGGCAACTTGAACTGTATTTTCACGTAGCTGCTATTTTCAGAACTTCATTTGCTTTTGTAAATCACAGATGACTTCAACACTGGCTGCTATGTTAGGAAGCTGATGAAATACTGAGCTGAGGGACACTTGCAGGGTCAGGGCCCATCACCTGGGACAGGTAAGTGATTTACCAGCCTCCCCAAGACCTTTTGGTTCATCCCAACCTCCTCATCCCCAAGGGTGTGGGGAAACCCTGATGTCTTAACCTTTTTCACCTATGGGGTCATGGCATTTTTTTGAACCTAATAAAGCAGTCAGCACTTTCTGGTGATTAGTCCCGTTTTCCTACGTAAATCTTTTCCCCGGGGGGTGCTTTGCCTTGTGGCTGCCTTCAGCTTGGTGAGCTTTGTCCCGTGAACGAACAGAGAGCACCCGCACCTCGGTGGACTTTACTCTGTTTGCACAAGACAAACACAGCTGAGTTGCGACTGCTTGCAACTGAGCAACCACTAATTTTTAGCCCCGAGATAAATCCTTGTTATCTGCTGAGATAAGGCCCGCTACAGCATCCTCCCCACTTTGAAAGGCACCGGTTTCCGCATTGGGAAATTGCCTTCGGCCGTTGTGTGAAACAGCAGCGCGGCAGCAGTGATGCCCACAGGCAGCTGCCTGCACGCACACACCAGCTTCGGGATGAGCCTGAGAGAGGCAGTGGCTCTCGCTGGCACCACCCTGTGCCATCCACCACCTTCACGGCTTTGGTGGCAGTGGCTTGGGCGCAGGTCATGGCTTTTTCTTTGCAAAAGGCCACTTCTCCCTCCCCAGGGCCATCCCCAACCAGGCGACCCCCCCCGTGATTTCAGCATTGCTGCCCTGGGAAGATCCCTCTGACTGTCAGCAATTCTGGTTGGTTTGAGATTGCGCCTCAAATTAGGAATTAGGAATAGCTACTTCCCATTTTCATTGCTCAGGCTCATTGCATTGGCATCGACAACTCAATAATTTCTTCTCCGCATTCCTTGCAGCTTGATTGGATTTTGTCCTGGACATCTTATTTTGTGCTAAATAAGGAAATTTCTGTCTCCCTCCTGCTTGTGCTGTAAGCTCAGTGCCCCTGTAACAGCCTCAGCAGCTCCCCATCCCCTAATCCCCCCTGGAAAAGGAGCTGCTCAAGGTGGTGGGGCTGTATCTCCATCCCGACCAACATCCTCCCAGAACGAACCCCTTCATGAGCTGATGTCTCCCCATCCGGTTCCCATCCAGTTGTCCCAAGTTTCTCATAGCCTTCACTCTGTGGCACAAAGTCTCAGAGAAGATGGCACAGGTCCTCTCCTGCAGCACAGAGGGGACAAAGCTGTGGCTTCAGTGTCACCGCAGGGTCCGTGATGAGACCTGTCCTGCTGCAGAGGGCAAACAGAGGGCACCGGCCACCCCAGGAGAACATGGGATGAGCACCTGGCATTTCCACCTCCCACCCCAGCCCTGCCTCTCCTAGAAATCAAACGCCTCCCAAGCGCACGGGGATGGTGTTTGCAGAGTGACTCACGCTAACCTGATGGGCCGGCAAGAAATTCTGTTACAGCAATAACCAAATTTCTGTCGCTCACGCAGGGCTATTTCTATTTTCTCCAGGGAGTCACCCCAAGTCCCCATTTCTCTGCCTTTTGCACACACTGGTGCCTCTGTCCCCTGCCGGGACTGTCTGCGGGCAGGTTGATGGTGCTTACTCAAAGTCGTGCACCAGATTCCCGCACCGCACGTCCCACAGCAGCTCCAGCCCTCGCTGCCTGCCCTGCCAGATGGGCTCAGATAATTCACATGAGCAAGGCAGGTTATAGGCTCAAAACCAGGCGTGGTTATGTGGGTTGGATGCTCCTGGGCATCACCAACAGCCACAGCAGGGCTTGCTGGACCTGGCATTCAGGGCAGAGAGAAGGTAACAGCAGGTACCAAACTGCCCGTACCACAAAGCCCCCGGAGCCAAGTCCCCCTGCATGCTGGCCCTGGGAGCCCAGGGATACAGAGAAGTGGGTGGCCAACAAAGTCACCCTGCAACAATAGTTTGCTAACGCTGATGGCTTGGGACTGAGTGAGGGGAGGTCAAGGGTATGTGGGTGATGGGGAAAGGGCAAGAAAATCGGTGTCGAGGCCAGTTATGAAGGGAAACCCTCCCAGCTGGGAAGGAGAGGAGATGAAGGTTCTCAGTAACGCCAGGAGAAAGAGGAGGGTCTGGCTTGGAGGACCCAGCTGGGGTGACCGCAGCAGTACTCGCAGGGAGGCTGCACCGTCCTGCTGGGTCCCAGCAGCTCCAGGGTCGGTGACAGGGTCACAGGTGGGACACTGGCCCATGGCGTGCCAAAAGCATCCCCAGGAGAGCCACGCAGGCATCCCACCAAGCCTGCTGCTCCAGCTGTCCCCTGAGGGGTCCCCTCAGCCCTGCCTCAGTTTCCCTACCTGGCCATCACCTGCTGGTTGTTTAAAGTAGGAAACACAGACAGTTCCCCAGGAGAGATTGTATCTGCTGGGGAGAGCAGTGCCCGGGTGGGATTGCTGGGGCAGCCCCACCACCTCCATCCCAGGGCATCACCAGCAGCACCTCTGTGCTACGCTGCCCACAGCACAGCATGGCCCCGTGACACCATAACCGCATCTCTGAGCCATCCAAGGCTGACCACAAGCAGGTGACGGGCACAAGACATTTCAACTACCAAACACACTGTGAACAGCCTTTACAAAACGTTTTCATCAAACACCAGAGCTGTCGAAGCGCTGCCTTTGCCGGAGGAGAGGCAGCCCTGCCACGCCATGCAGCCGGGACCTGAAATAGCACTGTTGGGTTTTCTGTTGCTTCTTTTGGTGCGTCCCCAGAGGGACCCAGAGCTACACTAGGTCACTTATGTTCCTGGGCATTTCCATGTTCAGAGGTTCATGCCCCGCCGTGTTTTAAACAGTGAATGCTATCCCTGGGAACAGTCTTGTTTTGGGCAAAACTTTCTGTGTTCCTGCAGGGCTACACCCGAGCCTGGCCTCAGGAGCATCTGGCAGCTGCTCCGTCATAAAAAACAGCTCAGAAATTCATGCAACCAGATTTTCCCATCTTTAACCATGCAGTAACAGGATTTTACGCTCCTCGGTGAAGCAGGGGACTCCGGGCTCCACCAGCGCCGAGAAACATGCCACGAAGAAAAGGCAGCTACAAGAAATTATAATCTCCTTTTATTTACCTATGACCATGACAATGTATTTTTGCTAGCTGCAGAGATGCTTCGCACTGTAAACTGGGCGCCTGGAGGCAGGCAGTCTGTCCAGCTCTGCCAGGTTCAGCAATAACCCCCGCTTCTCAAAACACAATATTGTTATCCAGAGTAAGGAGAGCGTCTGATTCACAGAGCTGCTTTTCTCCATCATTGAACCCTCCGTCGTCAGGGCATGATATATACACCCAGGCTCCCCCAGCGGCCCGCTGCTAGGGAACGCGTTTTGTCAGATAAAACCTGCTAACTTTTAGAAAATGTTGTACGCACTCAGAAAAAAAGGCATCCACTCCACCGGAGAACTCCGCTGCGACACACACAAATATTGCACTTGTAATTTCAGAACAGGAAAGGACATGAGGATTTCCTATTACACAGCAACGCGTCCAGCTATAGGAGGTCAATAAATAAACCAGGGGTAGGAGCGGGAGGTGGTCGGCTTGCACACCTCCAGCACAGGGGAAGGATCCGGCTTTCGCTGCTCCTGGGGGGACCCGCCACAAGCAAAGGAAGCGCCGGGCTCCTGCGAGATAGCTGCTTCGGGGAGCCGGGGGGCATCGCCGGCACGGGGAAGCACAGCAGCATCGTGGGGCCGGTCCACTTCAGAAGTCTTTTATCTGGGGAAGATGTTCATGTTGGTGCTGTTGTCCCCTTGCCGGAGTCCTGCACAAAAGTCCTCCTCCTCCTCGAAGGGCATCGCTTGTCGCCTTCCAGCAACACTCGCAGCTCAGGCACGTGCTTCACAGTAGTCTTGTGGGAGCTTCCCTCCTGGCTAAAATCCATGCCAGAGTCACCCCGAAGGCGTCGTACCAGCGATGGTGAGATGGGGCAATGGAGCAGTACCAGACTGCTTGGCTTGTTGGTCCCCTCGGCCTCATGCTCGGTGCCTTCAGCTGCCCCACACCTGCCCGCTGCAGGAATATGGTTTGGGGGCACGAACAGCAGCAGGAAGGCACGCTCCCGCCATCCCCTGGGAAGGCCTCCGCCGCCCGATTTCATGTAAACACACAGCTCCCAGCCTGCCCCGAGAGAGTCCTTGAGTCTACAGCGGGGAGCTGGCTTTCTTCTGGTTAATTATGTCTAAGTACAAGTCAGAACGGAGGAAGCGGGGGTAGGAGTCCTTCTCCATGAGCCCGTAAATCCTCTTCTGCGCGAGGTCAAAACAGCTGCGGGTGATGTTCTGTAGGTTCTCCTTGGTGTGCTCCCGCGTGTAGGAGTCCAGGTTGACCTGTGGGCAGAGACACCAGCGCTGGTGAGTGGCTCCACGGGCAGCTGCCGTGCCATGGAGCCACACACCAGCATGGGAGCCAGCCCTCACCTCCTTGCAGGACTGGATGGCGATGTACTCGGCGAAGATCTTCTTGGCCTTGGAGACCATCTTGGACTGGGATTTGATCTTCTTGAACTCCTCGCAGGCCAGCCAGAACTCCAGGTTCTCCTCACTGAACTCAGTGCGCAGGAAGGCCCTGAAGGCAGCGAGCCCATCTGCGGGGACAGACACACGTCTCTACTCCCAGCTCGCAGGCGGGGAACAGCCCCGTGGGACCTTCAGCCCAGCAACCTTGCAAAGGTGCAGCCTAAACTACCTCCCAGCACTGTCCCCTAAAAACCTCTTGTGGGCCCTTGTGCAAAGCAGGCAGCGATGGCGTTGCCAGCCAAGGCATGGCAACAGAAGCCATCCATGTGCTGAATCCACAATCCTCAGCCCAGCTGCATGCATGGAGAGCCGAGAGAGGGAGGCTGGGATTGGAGTGGGGGCAGCAACGGGGAGAGGACCCCCTGGCCGTCCCTATGGGGGCCGGGTGTAGGACATGACCACGATGCGGGGTGCCCCAGCTGTGATACATGAGAAGGGGAATGGTCTAAAGCAGCTCCTGCTTCACAGAGCCACTGCACAGCCCCGAATTGGGCACAGACATGAATCTCTGCCTTTTCCTCCCCAAGCTGGAGAGGGGCTGCAGCTCCAAGCCACGGTTCTCCCCGGCCCCTATCACAAAATCCTGCCCTGGGCCAGGCAGGAGCAGAAGGGGTGCAGGCAAGGGGCATCCTCATTTCTCTTTGTCTACCCCCAAACACCAGAAGGCATTAACATAGGAAATCCCAGCTTTATCCATGCACATGCCTGGATATTTCCCCTGGCAGCAAACAGAGCCGGAAGAGACAGGGAAACACTTACATTTGTGCAGCAGCAGCTTCTCCAGGGAGTCCCCCCACTTGAGAGCTTCCTCGGGAGTGGGCCTGCGGGAGAAGGACAGTGCGTTGGCAAAGTGGAGCTGCAAAAGCCACATTCGCTGCCCGCCACAACACAGCATGAGCAAAACATTTCCAGCCGATAAAGCAATGCTGTGTGCCCCAGTGGGGCTGGCCCCGGCTCCCACATCAGCACCAACATTGCCGGAGCATCTGCGGGCAGAGCCAGGCTCTGCGCCAGGCAGCACCGAGGTGGCTCTGCGGGAAGGAAACCTCTGCCTTTAGACTGGCAGGAAGAAATTCCAATATAAAGAGGGCTGTGCGGGCAGCCGTGCCACTTGGGGTGTCTGAGCAAGAATTGGAAAAGCTCCACGCAATGCCGAGGAGGCTGTGAGATGGTGGGGATTTCAGCCACCCCATTCAAGCAGCTGGATAAGCTGCCGGGGTGTGAGAGCAGGGAGGGCTTGTCTCCGGCTGCTGGAGCATCTCCAGAGCAAAATGGTTTGTCAAACCATCCTCCGGCCAGTTAGTTTCACATACAGGCACTGGGAGAAAGCAGCCATCAGGGAAATTTCCAGCCTGAGCCGTCGCTGTGCCGCCTCCCGGGCACAGACCTCCCACCCCCCTCGGGGGGAATTTTCAGCCAACAAATATTTTTAATGCTCCTGTGGATACAAAAACTGTTTGTCCACGGCTTTCCCAAACAGGGTGACCCCAGCCTTCCTGGAGGTGATGTTCAGCCCAGCGCGGCTCGTCCCCAAGCCCCCACGGCCCCCGATCCCTGCGGCACCTACTTGAGTGATTTGAGCACTTTGTCCAGCTTGCCGGAGGGGTTGGCCCCCGGGGACTCATTTCGCCGCCGAAAAATCCCCAGCCGGTTCTTCATGTCCTTGGCTCTAGAGAGAAGAGCAAGTTTTAGCAGGCAGGTGAGGGGTTGGGGGGACACCCAGCACCAGGGGAGCCGCTGGCAGCCTCGTCCCACGCATTGCCCACCGCCCCGTGCCCACCACCTACTCCTTCATGGTGTGCCGGCGCTGCAGGCTGCCGTTGTGGGGTCTCTGCACGCCCAGCAGCATCTCCGCATGAAACTCCAGCGGCTGGGGCTTGGAAAGGTCGCGGAAAAAGGGCATGGCTGCTGGGACAGCCCGTGCAGCAGCTCCCGGCACGACCGCCGCGGCTAGACGCTCGGGTGCTCTGACGCCGGCTCTGTGCCACGCTCCCGCCCGGTGCGGCCAGCGCGGAAGTGGGAGGGCTCAGCCCAGAGGAGCTTTAAATGCGGCGTGGGGTGAACGAGGCACGCGTGAGTAAGGGCTGTGTCAGCCCCGCTGCTATTTCAAACGGCTCTGCCGTTGCTGGGGAAACTCAAGGAAAGGTGGAAAAATCAGCGCCAAGGGCGGATAGTGGGGCCTTTCAAGAGACGGCGGGGAAAATAATCACGGCGGGGATTTACGAGGGTTATTTATAGAGCACAGGCGTCCCGGGGAAGGCAGCGGGGCCAGCGGTGGGGCTGAGTGGGGTTAGGAGTAGAGCAGGACAGCAGTGCTTCACCATGTTCCCCCTGCGGGCATGGGGCTGGGAGCCCATGTATGACCTGCTGGTCCTCATGCTTCTCCGATGCCAGCGCGGGATGGGCACGGCCGTGGGGACATCTCCCTAAGGGGGTGGTTGGGACAGGCAGTGTGCGGTGTGGAGGGGCGTTGGGGTACAGAGGCACAGACACCCCGCACTGCCACCCTGCACGGGTCCCCGCTCCACTACCCCTGGACGGACAGACTGATGTGCACCCGGACACAGGGCTCCCAGTTCCCCCAGGAAACTGCCACCAGGACAAAGCAGGACAAAGATTTTTGGCAAGTGCCATGGGAAAGTGGGACCCCCAGCCCAGCCCCAGCCTGGCCCTGCCAGGGCTTCCCAGGGGCCAAGGCAGGGGAGCAGGAGGTGGAAGAGGTGACGGGTGAGGACAGGCGTGGACGATGCTGTCCCCTCGTGGCACAGCCCCTGCATGACACCACAGCACGAAGGGGTGCAGGGGACACGCAGGGTGGCATGGGATGCTCATCCTGCACCGAGGCTGGCGGTGCCACCAGGTCGGCATGGCCACGCCACCACCTGCAACCTCCCATGGGTCCCACACCAGGAATGAGGATGCTTGGAGGAGCCACCTCTGCCTGGCCAAGCCATGCCCAGGGCTGGCTGGGGACATGAGGGGCATAGGAGGGATGCAGGGCAAGGGTGTACCCCACCCTGAGTGATGCTATCTGGACCCCAGTTCCAGGAGGGTAAAATACAGCAATCCACTGGGAAAAAAATAGCTGGAACAACCCCAGGGCTCAGTCCTGCAAGGTGCTGAGCACCCTAAGCCAGAGAAGGATTTTAGAGGGCAATCGCCCCCTGCTAGTCCCCGTGCTGTCCATGCCCTCATGGGGGGCATGGGTGGTTTTGGTGCCTTTGCATCGTCTGGGCCATGGTCCCAGCAGGACATGCATCCCACTGCTGCCAGCTGCCAGGCACCGGCTCAGCGCTAATGTGGGAAAAGCGGCTCCAAACACGGAGCCTCACACTCCAAACACCATCTGCCTCCCATTACCATGCTGCCAGCAATGCCGGCAGCCCAGAACCAGCCGCCACACAGGACGGGCCATCCCACACAGCCCCAAGCAACAATTTTAGCAGTGTTCCCAGTTTAGCAAGGCAGCCACCGCAGCTCTGCACCCGGTGGAGCTTTCAAAGCTCTGAAAAGCCCTTGTGTGTGTCCCCAGCACACGTGGGCTGCCTCCACCCGCACAGCCGCTGCACAAGGCCAGCCAGCTGCAGCGGGTTGCTCTGCTGCACACCAGGCTCTGGGGATTGCAGGTGATCACGGCTTGTGGGCAGATTGCCAGCTGTAATACGCCAGCAAGCATCACCTAAGGAAGTTCCCCAGCTTAAAATCTGCTGCTCCTCTTGCACACGCTTGTAAATAAAATAGCTAGTGGCAAGAAACCAGTCTGCGGCAGTCGCGGGCACACACAGCCCTCAGCTGCGGCCGATCTGTGGTACAAAATGCCACGGCAAAAATAATGTTTCATAAGAAATTGCTAGTTTCTGTTTGGAGTCACCCCTACAAAGTGATCAGCACCCGGTGCCCTGGCACAGCCACGAGGCCACATCCCGTCCCATCACCCTGCGCCACTTCCAAACCATCCCCTGCAAAGCGCATCACCTTTCCCCGCAGGAAGCTCAAGTCCTACCTTTCCAGGTATTTTTCGGAAAAGTCCACCATCGCGTGGTACATCGGGGAGTGCCGGCAAGCGAACAGGGCCGGCAGAGCGTGCCCGTGCCGGGAGGGGAGGCGAGTGCCAAACCCCAGCCACTTGCACCATAAATACTCCCCACAGCCAGCCGGCAACCAGGCTGTGCAGCCAATAGCTGGCCAGTGCGATGCCGCAAGGCTCCCCAGCGCATCTGCTGCCGTCTCAAGGTGAGGAGAAAACCCTCTCTGCAACCGCCCCTGACCCCGCTAAGCCGGAGGCGGCTGAGCCTCCCCCCGCCAGCCCGATTCCCCTGGCTCAGCGCCGCAGCAGGGACACGCAGATGGGGGGACGTCCCTGCTGCAGGCTGCGAGGGATTCATTTTAATTTCAAGTGTTGGGGGGGGGAAATAACGAAAAGAGCTAAAAATAGACAGCTGCAGCTAGGAAGCGTGTGGGACAACAGTGCCGCTCGCTGGCAGGCAACACGAGTGGTGAAGCCGTCGAGCTTGCGTGCACAGCTGGCACACTCGGACCCCTCACACCCCCTCAGCCGCTCCAACCACGTGCGACTTCTCCACCTGCCCCGAACCACGTGGAACAGGCAAAGACCCAGCCCCGGGCATCCCGGCAGCCGTGACACCCGGCCGGGTCCTGCGTTGCAACGTCGGAGACGGTTCGTTCCAAAACATCCTTGCTTGGCCCCGCCAGCGCGCCTGCCCTCACCCAGCTGCAGCTGCACTCCTGGGAAGCAAAGGCCACGGCTGCCTCATCCTTGCCCAGACCCACTTTTTGGCACCCCCAAAGCCTTACCGGGAGAGGCGGAGGGGCTGTGAGCGTCCCTTGGTGCTCCCGCCACGCTGTCCGTGCACTGCGGTGTGCTGCAAGGGCTGGAGCCTGTCGCACAGTGGGAAACCTCCCCATTCCTTCTCCCAGCATGGGGCCAGGGAAAGGAGGCCCCCAGCTCATGTTTCACCACTTGCATGGCCTCTCCCTGAACCCAGCGCTGCCGGAGCAGAGCTCTGCCAGCATCGGGGAAGCTGTTTTCCCCACACTACTGGCAAGAGCCAGCTCTTTCGCCCCAATTGTCAAAGCAAGGCGAACAGGGTGCTGCTCCCAGCCAGACTGTGCGATGCCCCCAGCACGCCTCCCACCCTCCTCCCTGAAAATCACAACTCCCTGTCTGAAGTGAAACCTTAGTTCACATGTGTCTTTGCTGCTTTCTTCCCAGAAAAGCTTGAGGGAACAAGACAGGGGGAACCTGAGGGCTGCCTGGACCAGCGGGGCTCGGACGAGGTGTTTAGACCATGGCAAGCAGCTCTGGTACACTCTGATACCACCATGATGTGACACTTACAGGTTCCTGCTCCGTTTCTTGCGGGAGGTTTCGTCCCCTTCATCACAGCTGCATTCGGGGTCAGCTCCGCTCAGCTGGGGGGGGAACAGAAAACAGCATCTGCATCATCATGCCCACAGTGGCACTCCAAGTGTCACCAGCCAGCACTGCCAGCATCCCCCGTGCTCTCCGCACCCACACAGCCCAGAGCCACAGCATCCATAGGGCTCCTTCCCCACAACTGCAGCTGGCTGTGGCAATGCAATGGGACAAGCTCATCTCCGCTCTGGCATGGGAACCTGCCTCCCCCCACCCATCCTATGCCACCTGCAGTCCCTGGTGTTCTTGGAGCATCTACAGAGATGCCACGGCTGGTGGCCCAGGTACCCCTCCAGGCTGGAGATGCTGACAGTGGTACCTCCTATGGGGAGGACACCCATGTCCCCATTCCTGATGCTCCTATTCCTCCTGTCTTGAGTGGGCACAGGGACCCCTCCCCAACCCGCAGAGCACCTGGTCCCCCCATACCCAGGCTGGGCACCCAAAATGAATCAGGGGTCCCCCAGCAGTCCCCAGGCAGGAAAGAACAGAGCAGTTCAGCGATAATTGAATCATATCATGGCAGCTTTCAAGTCCGAGGAGCACCCAGAGGGCTCCACTCCCCGACCACCCCGGGGTGGCCTGGGCAAAGCAAGGGGACCTCAGATGCACTGCGAGCTCAGGGCAGCACCAGCACAGCCTCCGAGCCACAAAGCCTGGGGCCAGGCATGGGAACCTCTGGGACCACCATAGTTCGGGAGCTTTAGTAATTCATCCATTACTGAGCGAGACTGGAAGATGCTCACGGCCAGCTTGACCCCCACAGCTGAGCTCAGCCCCACGCTGCTGGGGGCTGCAGGGTGCTTTCCAGGATCGCCGCCCCGCGGCCGTGCCGTGGGAACCCGCTGCACAGCCCCGCAGCCCCGGGCTCGAGGCTTTTGACACTTCCTTCCATTCTGCGCCCGGGTTTCCGGAGTTTATCGGCCCCAAACAATGCAGCCCTTGCAAAGCACCTTCCCCAACCAGATAGGGCCCCGGCAGGCGGGCCGGCCGGGGCGACGCGCAGCCGGAGCACGTTTCCTGCCATTGTCCGGAGAGGCTCCGCCGCGCTTGGGGACAAAAGGCAGCAGCAGAGCTCGCCCGAGGAGTCCCAGTGCTCCTGGCCACAATACGTTCTTAAAACAACCACCTCCCAGCCCCGACCGCAGGAAGAAGGGGAGCAAGGAGGCACACCGGGCACACCAGCGTTAAAAGGGCCAACAAAATGAGCCCCTCTGAAATGCTCCCAGAGGGGGAATAAAAAAACAGCACCTTGATGGATGTTCTAGACCTGCCGCCAGGGCCACCGGCTGCAGGTATCGCCAGTGCTTGGCAGCTTGGTGCTGCTGCTGGGGGGGATCCACAGGGGTATTGTACATCAGTGTCCTGCTCCAGAAACCTCGCAGGGTTTCATCGATCTAGTCAGAAGGCACAGCCTGACAAAAGTCCCTCCAAAGTGTAGGCAGGGGGACGGCAGTAGCCTGAAACCCCATGCACGCGGTGGTCCAGCACCGTGCCCGGCTCCCCTGCCTGCTGCGGCCCCCAGGCAGCCTTGGCCCCTCCGCAGGCAGACGGAGAGGCAGGGCGATGGGAGCAGGCAGGGAGCGCCCCAGGAGGGCATATGGGCAGGGGGTTAAGGCACCAGCCATGCAGAGCCAGACAGAGCTGCTGTAGGGCTGGAAGTGGGAGCACTGGGAGTTCCAGCAGCGACGCTGCCCTCACTGCCCAGTCCCTGCTCCAAAAAAACCCGGTCTCATCTGCATTAGAGCAGTTTAATCCAGGAGGAGCTGTTTGCCCCTGCTAAAAAACATCCACCCAGATCAGCCCAGAAAGCGCAGCTGGGGGCTCTCCGGGGCGGGAGCGGGATACGTTCCCCGGCTCTCCCCCCAGCAGCGAGCGTGCAGCCCACCAGGTCCCAGCCAGCGCTGCAGCAGCCTCTGGCCGCAGAGCTGCGCGCTCCCAGCCGCACGCACAGTGGCACTGTAAAACCTCTTTCCAGGAGCCTCGTCACTGGGGGCCCTAACAGGACGCTCTCACCAGACACCAACACCACCTCCCTCGCATCTGCGCCGGGCAGCCTGGGTGTCCCTGCCACAAAGGTGACCCTTCTTGATAGGATCTGGGAGGGGGTCTGAACCCCCCCAGCCCACAACTGCTGGCATCAGCCTCCAAGAGGGTTTGGGCTGCCCTGTTGCACAGCAGCCCCATCTGACCGGCCTGTCAGACTTTTAAGTGCTCTCACCAGCTGGCCAGGGATGCTGAGCCCAAAAAGTGCTCCAGGAAACAGCATCAGAAGTGGCTTTTCAAGCAGCATGAGCCTGGCAGGAAGAGGGTTAACCCCATCAAGGGTTTAACCCCATCATCTGGTGGTGCTTAGTGGCATGCAGGGCTTTGTACAAGCCTCACCTGCCCAGGAGCCGCTGCTGTGGAGCAGCATGCAATGTGGTCCTGAGTACTGCAAGGTGGTCCCAAGCAGCGTGACACGGTCCTGAGCCATGCAACGTGGTCTTGAGCCACGCAACGAGGTCCTGAGCTGTGCAACATGACTCCAAGCAATGTAGTGCAGTCCTGAGCCATGCAATGCAGCCCCGAGCAGAGCAGTACCCACAGCCGCTGGCAGAGATCAAGCTGGCATGAGCGTAGTTGGGCAGAGCAGGGTGCTGGGCCAGCGCTGCAGGAAGGCAGGCAGCTGCTCTCAGCTCCCAGCCAGGCTTCACCCGGGCAGAAGGGGGCAAGCAGCACTTCTCACACACAATCTCTGCAATGGCACATTGTTTCCTGTAAATATTTGTTATGGAGAAGTACAGCCAAGGCAAGCTCTGCTCCAGGGAGGCACGGGGAGCACCCCAGACAGCCGGCCCCATGAGCAGAGCTCCTGCTGCACAGTTCTCCACTGCTCCTCCTTTCTGCATGTCAGGGTCAGAAACCGCTGCTGACCTCAACCTTTTTCTGAGATGGGCCCTCCGCAATGGTCAAAGCCCTGCAAGAGGCTGGCCAGGGCAGAAAACCACACTGCTCCTGGCACCCCCAAGCACACCAGGGACTCTGTCACCAGAGGCTCTCTAGGGCCTGGTTTTTCCTGTCCCCACTGCTGTGAGCATCTCTTTGCAGGTGCAGATACCCAGGTTCACCTCTCCCTCCACCAGTCTCAGCAGACAGCGGCTCTCCAGAACATGGGATCCCATAGGATCTGGAAGCATTGGTGGGAGATGCCCACCCACAGCACCAGCACACTGGCTCTGGGTGCTAAGCATCTCCCAGAGCTGTCTGCCAGTGGCAGGGACCTTCCTGGCCCCTCAGATGCCAGCTTTGCCATGGCCATTGAGAGAGGGGTGACATGCCAGGACGCCTCCACCCCAGGAGCTCCCCCGTCCCCACGGCCGAGCAGGAGCCAGTGGCCCCGCGGAGCCAGGGCCGGCTCACATACCTTCCTGTGGCCCGAAAACAGCAGGGTGAGCTGGTGGATGGAGCCGCCGTTTTTGGCAAGCTCTTTCTTGAGGGTCCTGGGGGAGGGCAGGGCCCAGTGGCCCTTGGTGCCCTGGCTGTCCGAGCAGTTGAGGGTGGTGTCAGAGGTGAAGCAGTGGCTCTTGGCCTCCTGCAGCAGGCTGCCCTCGCTGTGGGTCCGGCGCCGCAGGGAGCCCTGCACGCTCAGCGTGTAGACAGGCTGACAGCCTGACGTCTCGATCATGCTACTGCGCTTCACCTCATTCCTCTCCAAGTAGTGCTCATTGCTGTCCTCCTCCTCATCATCATCCTCATCTTCTTCCTCCTCATCCTCCTCCTCATCCTCACCGTCTGTGGTGCTGCCCGCCATGCCTGCCACGCTCTGGCTGAAGGTGCTGTCGAGCCGCAGCTCAGGGATGACAAAGGCTGGCAGGGAGCTGGGCTGCTCCTCTCCCTTCTCGGTGGCAACCGGCTGCTTTTCCGCCAGGAGAGGACCCTGGGTGGCTCCCAGAGACTCCAAGGGCTCGGCTGGAGCCGGTGCCTCTGCGGCCAGAGGAGCATCACCCGCTGCTGCCTTCTTATCCTCTGAGTGCATCTGCCCCGGCTTCTCAGCGTCCGTCTCCAGCATCTGCTCAGAAGAGAAGATAAAGAAGGATGAAGGCAGAAGCACCCCAAATCTCTTTGCTGGCCACCTTCCTGGGGAGCCTCTCCGCTCCTAACACACCAACCACAAAGCTGGCACCAATTTGTACAGCCCTAACGGTGCTCCGGTGGGGTGGGACAGCATTGTCCCCAGGTCCCCAGGTGGTGGCAGGTCACCCATCACTCCCACAGCACCCAGTCCTGGTCCTGATCCCTGGTGCACCGGGTTCCCCCACCAGCAGCGAGCTGGTGGCTACGGGGCAGGAGTGGGATGGGGCCACCCAGCTCCCACCTCCCGCACCCGGCAGCACCGCCGGGTTTGGAGGAAACCAGGGGGGCCAGCAGCGGGTGGCTCAGCCCGGCAGCACAGCCGGCGCAGACAGGCTTGGCTCCGGCTGCAGAGGCAGAGCTAGTAACATCATCCTTACCGCGATGGCTCCCCAGTCCCCCTGGGAGCTGCTGGGGGGGGGCTCAGCCCTGCAGAGCTTCCCCGAGGTCGGCAGGGCGGCAGAGAAAATCAGCAGCTCTCGTCCGGCAGCTCCGGCCCCTCCTGCACCGCATTATTAAATGCAGAAGGGAAGCGCCAGGCTCTGCTCATCTGCAGATTGCCCAAGCTCAGCCCGGCCGTGGCCACGAGCAGCTCGGCCTCCCTGACTGGGTGTGCTGGCTGTGGGGCTCCCCGCGGCCGCCCCGCCATGCCCTGCGCAGACATGGCCCTGCAAAACCACAACCGCTCCTACCAGCCCCTTTCGGTTTTTTAAGCTTTCAGGGCTGTTTTTTGCCAGCTTTCCTCTGCAGCCAGGAAAGGCCTGAGCAAGCTCTCAAAGGGAAAAGCCTGGGGTTGCCCAACAGAAAAACCGTCCAAGGTTTCTCCATGAGCAGGGGGAGCCTGTGATGAGTCCCCCCTGCCAGAGCTGGGTCCTCTCTTCTATGTGATTTTCCCTTTGCACAGAGCCCATCTGAGCTAAAGGGGTAAAAACAGCTCAGGAGGGGAGAAAGAGCAAAGCAGAGAGAAATCCTCCCCCCGGGAAGCATTTCCCACCTATGCAGACCCTGTAGGGCTGGGGCAGCGGTTATTGTACAGGACCAGCCCCAGGTAACAAGTCACCCAGCAAAAAATGTCACAGTATCCCCATTTAAGATCCAAGTATTTTCACAAGCCAGATGGCAATCAGAAAGCCGGAGCTAACAAAGTCCCCACCCCTGTATAAATTAGGTTGACTTCAGCTTCAAAAAGAGCAGCGGCCCCAGGAATCAGCCCATCCAGCCTCACATCCCATTGGAAAGAGGCACCCATAGAGCGGACGGAGGCTGTATCCCCATGGTGGTCCCCGTTCGTGACAGGAGAACCCTGCGAGCAGGCCCCTGGGACAGCCAACCTGCTGCTAAACACCTCCTCGCCCTGCAGAGCTGGTGCATGTGGATTATAGCCCGCCACTGGATATCACCAGGGAGCTGTGTGCAGATGTCGAGCTGCAAAAGCTGCTGTCATCCCCAGCAAATACCCTGGAGGTGTTTAAGGCCCGGCTCCGGCACCATCCGCTCTGCACAGTGGGATGGCGCAGAGACCGCAGGGCACCCGGCAGCATCCGCAGGCACCCATCTGAGCTAACAGGTCCAAAAAGCAAGCCAGATTTACAAAAACATGCTTGAGCTCAGCGCTGCAGCCAGCTGCCTCCTGGGCAGCACGCATGGGAGCTCACCCACGTCCACCTGTGCTTTGTCCTTTTCTATCATGCCAAAAGGGCCCCCCTTACACCTATGAGCACAGAGAGGACCTGCTCGGTCCCCTTCCAGCCTGACATGTGACAGGCAGCGATTTAGCATCACCTGAACTGCCCCAGCAAATCTGAAGGCTAAATGTCCTCAGCCCCATCTGCGATGTCTGCCCCGTCCCCGAAACAGCTGGATTTCGTAGGCGGCACAAAGCGAACGCTCAGCTTACCCCATCCTTGGGGCTGTTTCATTCCCCTCACAGTAATTTCTTGTAAAAAGGGAATGATGCCAGACTTGCCGTGCAAGGATGCCATTTGCACCAGTGTGTGTTTTAATGATGCTGTTTATGTCTTATTTGTATTGCAATCACTGTCATCATTATTTCATGAAATAATTAGAGGAAAAACCCACGCAGCCCGCAATTCACTCTCCGCAAAGCCCTCTCCCTCCCCAACAGCTCCCTATCTGTCCAGTCCTTCTGCTTAATATTGCTCGTTGCCCACATCAGATAAGGCCCTAGAAGGAAACGAATAGGCTCCTTTAAAATAGACATTTGGGCATTAAATTAAATCCATGCACTAATTCAATCAGAGACTCTGCTACTCTTCAGTGGCACAGAGGATACGAGCAGGAGCCTCGCCACCGAGTGAGGTTTCCATCTTGGGTTGAAAGCATCGCCAGGGCTGTGAAATCCTGCCCTCGCAGAAAGGGCCATGGCTGAGCTCTGCTAAACATCCCCTGATGGTGGGGGAAAGACAGGGAAGGAAAGCGGCAGTATCGCCGTCACAGCTGGCCAGCAAGCCCCATCATGGCTGGAGGCACCAAGGACTTTCACAGCACAAAGCCAAGACCATCTTGCTGGGCAAAGCCAATTCGGGCCGGAGAGGACAGGGCTGTGACTACGTTGCCTTTCTGCCATCATTGTGGCTAAGGGGCTGCTGGAGGAGGCAGCAGATGGTTTTGGCTGGGGTAGAGTTAATTTTCTCCATAGTAGTCAGTATGGGGCTGTGTTTTGGATTTGTGCTGGAAACAGGGTTGATAACCCAGGGATGGCTTCGGCACTGCTGAGCAGTGCTTACACAGGGTCAAGGCCTTTTCTACCTCTCACCCCACCCCACCAGCGAGCAGGCTGGGGGGCACAAGGAGCTGGGAGGGGACACAGCTGGGACAGCTGACCCCAACTGACCAAAGGGATGTCCCACACCATAGGACGTCCTGCTCAGCATGTAAAGCTGAAGGAAGGGGGGGACGTTCGGAGTGATGGCATTTGTCATCCCAAGTCACCGTTACGCGTGATGGAGCCCTGCTTTCCTGGTGATGGCTAAACACCTGCCTGCCCATGGGAAGTAACGAATTAATTCCTCATTTTGCTTTGCTTGCGTGTGCGGCTTTTCCTTTACCTATTAAAACCGTCTTTATCTCAACCCATGAGTTTTCTCACTTCTACTCTTCTGATTCTCTCCCCCATCCCACTGGGGGGGAGTAAGCGAGCGGCTGAGTGGGGCTTAGTTGCCGGCTGGGGTTAAACCACAATGGTCCTTTTTGGCACCCAACGTGGGGCTTGAAGGGTTCGAGGTAACGACAGGTTTGACTGGAATGTGCTAGATCAAATCTATAGCTGTTATTGCTGTTTAGCTATTAACATGCAGGCTTCTGTTCTTGCCATGGGGCTTGCTTTCCTTACTGTATATTAGAGCCTAGTGCTCAGTAGTGGTTGCTTTTGCTTTTTCTGCTTGCTGTGCTGTTGATCATCTTACTCTGCTGTGTTTGGGAACATTTTGATAACAGCAATGGCCGTGAGCCTGGACTGGCAGATGGCCAGGGCATCGTTGCTGTTTCTGTGCTGCTGTACTGGACAGGCTGGAACTCCGTCCGGTGTGAACTCGAGTCGAAGGGACTGTGACCTGTGGATGAGTCCATGCGGGAGCAGGACATCCCGAAGCGTCTGTGGCCGTGGATGAGTCCACGCCAGAGCAGGTACATCTTGAAGCGTCTGTGGCTGTGGTCATGTCTGTGCCACAGCAGGTACCTCTGAAGGGATTGTGGCTCAAGGATAAGTCCACGCTGGAGAAGGTACACCTCGAAGCATCTGTGGACGTGGATAAGTCCATGCTGCAGCAGGTACACCTTGAAGCATCGGTGGCTGTGCATGAGGTCATGCTGGAGCACCTCAAAGCATGTGGGCATGGATAAGCCCACAACAGAGCAGGTACACCCCTGGAGGGACCGCAGCCATGGGTAAGGCCACGCTGGAGCAGGTTCACTCCTGAAGGGACTGTGGCTGTGGGTAAGGCCATGCTGGACCAGGTACATCTCTGAAGGCATTGTGGCCCATGGAGAAGGCCACGCTGGAACAGAGTGACTGTGGCTGTGGATAAGTCCATGCTGCAGCAGGTATATCCCTGAAGAGACAGTGGCTCATCAATAACGCTCCACTTGGAGCAGGTAAACCCCTAAGGGACTGCAGTCTGTGGATAAGTCCAAGCTGGAGCAGGGGCAAGGGGAGGAGTTCATTGCCACATTAAAACTTATAACCTGGCCCAAAGGGACCGGAGGGGAGATTGAATAGAAATACCTTTACCTTGATGGGTGTCCCTATCCTCAATATGCAGGTTTCCCTGTTCGCAGCATCTTCATCTTCCCATCCTCAACATCTGGGTCTCCCTGTCCTCAACATGTTGGTCTTCCCATCCTCAACATCTGGGTTTCCCTGCCCTGAGCTGGGATGGCCTAGGGCCTTTACTACATCCTCCCTGGAGGACCTCGCACTTCACTGTTTCAGTTTCTATCTCAGACTAAGTGGCCAAGGCGGCGTGTCCCAAGAAGGGGAAGAGAAAGTAGAAGAAAGAGCTGCCTCCAAGCCCCAGGATGGCTATCAGGGGTAATTTTAGAGAAGGAGGATGATTGGTCTGAGATCAGAGCAACAGCAATAGAGTCCCTAATATCGATTTCCCCATTGAACAAGCCTCAACACATCCCAAAAAAGCCAAACATTGCCCTGCCTGCTCCAGCATCCTCAGTCTCTGCACCTGTAACCCGCTGCCTGGACTCCCTCTGCCTTTGGGCATCACTTGCTGACTCAAAAGCTTTCTTGAAACCAAGACAGGGGAGAAGTACTGCAAATCCTCTGCTCTTCGGTCTGTAATTTGATCAGTTTTTTCTGATTGCTCCTGCTCTGATGCCAGCAAAGCAAATTTCAATGAACAGATGTGGGTTTGTCAGCACGGCCTCGACTTCTCCAGCATTTCTTTTAAATAATGTGCCCTTTCTGGTGGTCCATGGCCGGGACTTCCAGCTGGGAAAACACCGGCCACAGAGACGGCACAGCTGTGAGCTGAAGCCTGCACTGGCCTTCCCCCAGTGCTGCCAGCTCTCACGCTGCCAGAAATGCCGTGATATCTGGCATTCCCTTAAATCCCCAGCTTGGGGAGGTCAGGGATTTTTCTGAGGCTCTCAGCTTCTTATTTCAAAACCTCTGGTCCTTGCAGTCATGGAGCCGCTGTGGCTCAAGTAAAGGCTAGACGCAAGAAAATTGAATTAAGCCTTTTCTGGCTCCTGACGTGGATGCTCAGGTTTTGCAATGCACATCTTTCTCTTGCAGTAATACTGGGGAAGATGGGGCTAAAGACGCCTAGGAGAACTGGAGCACCCTGCACGCAGGCAGCTCCTCAGCCAAAATCAGGGATTGGGAAAAGCTGGAAAGTCCCTGCAGTTAACGCACTGTTGGATATCCAGCTGAGCAGGAGAGCGAAGGACGTGCTGCTCCCACTGTGCTCTCACCCCGGGAGGAGTTAATGGACCTCCCAGGATACTGCTGGAGGGGGCTCTCATGGGCTGTCCCCAGACCTTGGCAGCCCCATCCTCCATAAGTCCCATGGAGGAACCTCTCTGGCTCCTGCTGCCCTTAAATCTACCTTTGCTCAAAGGTGCTCACCTGTCCCCAAAAGCATTTAACTCCATGGGAATGAGACCAAGTCCCTCTCCAGGGGGATTTTGGGGAGGATGCAGCCAGCTGCACTGATGGCGGTGCGTTCCCTGTGTGGAGGTAACAGCCCTCCCCAGGGCAGATGGGATGCACGGAAAACAGTGTCTACATCAACTGGGGAACCATCAACGTTTTCAAAGTAGGTTTTTCCTAAAGTGGAAGAAAAAAACTATAATTTCAGTTCTTAGCATGGGACAAACTGTGCCCAGATCCATCAGATCAGAAACTTCTAACTGGCCCTGTGAAACACTACCAAAACCATCGATAACAAGCACCTTGAGACTTAAAAAGTGACCACTAAGGACCAAGTAAGCACACAGCTACAGGAAGGAGCATCTCATACACAGCACAGGGCTGAGAGGAAGAAAACAAAGCCAGAAACGCAAAGCAGAACTACCGAAACTTGAGAAAATTTTCATGGGAGTCATTTTGAAAGTGCTCACGAGGAGCATCCCCTGGGCAGCTCCACTCCTTGCCCTCCTTGAGCCGCGGCAGCTCTGGGGGGCTAGCCAGAGCCAAGGGCTCATTGCACAGCAGGGTTTTCTATCCGTTCCCTGCTTCGTTACTGAATCGATGAATAATTGATACAGAGCAATTAGTGTAACAGCAAAAGCAAGCGTGGATGCGTAAACTCAAACAGCAGGATCCAACAGTGCGCCGAGGCAGGGCGGCGAGGGTAGATATATGCCTCTGATGAGATAATTGTGCGGGTGTGAGCATTTGTACCACCCAAAAAACCCTGGGCTTGAAACGTTTCAGAGCCCTGGAAGGAGAAGTCCTCCTCTGCGGGAGGAAATGATCCCATGTCAGTAGCCTGTGCTAATCCCATTACCCCATTACCGTCATCCCCAATTGATTGCTCTGCAAACGGGCCCTGACCGGGTATCGCCCAGCCCTGACGCTGCACTCTGCACCTCTCCCCAGAGCCACTCTGCTCCCTGCAAAACAGCAGTAAACAGGAGTTGATGCTTAATCGAGGGCAGCAGCCTTACCCGTAGCGGAGGGTGTGCAGGAGGGAGCCTGGTCTGCAGGTGTAGCTTGCACCCCGTGTTTTGGGATCAGCTGCTGAAGGTGTGTCAGCAAACAACCCAGGACAAAACCTCCCCACACCATGTACTTCAGCCGAGCAGCTGGAGTTAACGTAGAATTGCTACCACCGCAGCACCGAGCTGCCAGCCCTGAAGTGCCAGCCCCGAACTGCAGCTGCCACGGCAGTCCCGGCTTTGGACCCCAGCCTGTCCCATGCCCAGTGCCCTCCATCTTCACCGAGGCTATGAGCCCACACGCAGCTCTGATTTCAGTGATAAGAGCTGAATTTACTGGTTTGTCCCCAGTGCCAGTAAACAGAGGGTTTCCAAAAGGCTGCAAAAGCCCTGGAGCAGAAAGCCCACGTTGTCAGCACACTGCAATGCCGCTCCTGCAGCAAGAGCCCGCCGATGCAGATGGTACAGCCACACGCAGCCCAAATTTGCAAGGGAACCTCAAAAAGTCCCCGTCGCTACAAACGCCCCCTCGTTCCCCCCCAGTGCTGCTCATTACTGACTCTTCAAACCCAGCCTGGCAGTGAACAAAGCCAGGCAGGAGCCACAGGTTCCCCAGGAGACAGGAAGGTCCAGCCCAGCACAGGGGTGCGGGAGGACCAGCGTGGGGAGCGGAGCAGACGCCTTTGATCTAAAAGGACATCAGTGCTCCTGACAGCACTGCGCTCCTTCCTCAACCTGCGGCCGGATCCTGCCCAGCAAAGGGTGCAGCCCGCAGCCTGCAAACTCAGAAAGTAAGACCTACCAAATCCGGGCTCTCAGTTGCATCCCAGCTGCACGGGCCAAGCAAGCGGCATCTCCCTCCGGCAGCCCTGGCCTCGACATGTGCCCGCAGCTGCGGCTCGGCAGATGCTAGCGCCGCGCTCGGCTCTGCCTCTGCAGTTATTAATGTCTGTGTCAAGCAGCAGCTGAAGCCGCCCCAGCCTTTCCCAGACACCGCTCCCTCGTGCCCCTCGTGCTATTTATGGCTCTGCTAGCAATCCCTGGAGGCACTATTACCTGCTGATCAAAGTGGATGACCGCTCTGCCTTGAGGAAGACCTATGTATCACCCTCAAACGCACCATGTTCGCTTTTGCAGCCCCCCTTTTCCTGCCCTGTCCTGCCCCCGAGCGACACCAAGCTGCAGACCAATTCCGGTGCCTCCTGCTAAATGAAACACTGCTGCAGGTTCATGGTTGGGTTTTTTTCCCAAACTACTTTCTATGGAAAAGGGGCAGCTCTGAAGCGGGAGATGCTCTGCAGCGTGGCGCTTTGCCCTCTGCACTGCAATCCCCTACAAGTGGCTCTACCCAAACAGGCAGGGAGAGGGAGAAAAAATGCGCAGGAGGGTGTATGGTCTCCATCCAGAGGACAGCCTACGTGTGACCATCTGCCCCTTCTCTTCTCCTACAAGGGCCAGTGCCCTCTCGTGACACCCCTACACACAGTGGGCTGGGAACCTGACTGCCTCGGCTGGATGTGTCTCCTCCTGGTATTACACTTTATTGACCGAGGCAGGCAAGTTGCCCTGATGGCTACAGAGAGAGAGCGCAACGGCGTGTGTGAGCACAGCCGTTTGCAGGTGGTTATATCTGCACTACAGCCACTGTTTGCTGATGGGTCCTCGCTGCTGCGGTGACAAGCTGTGCCTGGCTCTCCTCCAGCAGGAACTGCAGCTGCACATGTGTCCCCCTGCTCTCAGCCCGCTGCAGGCTTGTGGATGCTCCTGTGATGGAGCAGGGGAAATGTGCTGCCTCCTCTTCCTTGCAGGTAGCCGCAGCTTTGCAGTGGTACAGGTAACGTAAAAGCTCCCTCACCTGGTCTTACTGGACATGGAGCTGAGCTTAGCTACACGATGCCTTCACTGACAGCAGCAACATAGCACGGCCACCCTGGCAGCTCTGGTCAGCACCTATCCTGCCCACACTGGCGAAGGGAGCTGGGCCCGCTGGGTTTTGTGCCTGATCCCTCCATGAGGCCACCTGGTTGGCTGCAGGTCTGTGGGACATGGGCATGCAGCCCAGGGATGTCACCAGGGCACCCCCAGCCCAGGGTCTCTGGCCCCTCTCAGCCAGGAACAGACCCAGCCACCATCCAAATCTGCACACACCCACTGCACTGCGTCCATCGTTTTGGCAATGCAGTTCCAGTTTGCCCAAGCCAGGCACCAGCTACTGCCTGCAAACCTCCTCAGCCTGGGTAGCCCAGCTCCACGGGGTGAGCATGGTGGGACCCGGTGCTGGAGGCTAGCAAGATGACATCTGAGTCATAAATACCCCTGGCACTAAAAAAGCAGAGGAGTGGGAAAGGGGGAGGAAGGAGCAGATCCTGTCATTAGCACTCAGCCCACAGCCCTCAGCATCCTTTCCCTGCCGGGGGAAACAAGGTGCTGCTCTGGTGGGGGAATCTCTGCAATGTTATCTGCAGGGGCAGAGCATGGTCCCCCATGCAGGATGAGGGAGGTGACAGCAGGGGCCTGAGCTGATACATTCAGCCACTGCAGAGCCGTTGTGAAGGACTCATCCCAACATCACTTACAACAGGACCGCAAGGTCGGCACTGGAAGCTGTTGCTGCGGCCGGCACAGATCACAGTAAGGACACAACCACCAAGAGAAGAGGACCTGGCAGAGCAGCTCTGCCTGTGACTGGCACCAACTCGGCCATGACCGGAGCCATGCACAGAACGGAGGAATCCCAGATGTTACCAAAACCAACACTGGTGGCTCCAAAGCCAAATGCAACCCTCCTGCAATCATGTTGTCAAGCCTTGCCCTGCCACTCCGTCAGGAAGGTGCTTGTTACAGGGCAGGACACCAAGGCTCACAGAGGGCTAGGGGACCCCATGGCAGGCACGATGAAGCCATGCCTCCCACTCCCACACCGCTCTGGGCATCACCACCCAGAGCCCCCCCAGCATTTCAAACACATCCTTTGGTTTTGCAAAGAAATCAGGGTTCAAGTAACTTCTGCAAGGAGGTACTTGAACTTGGCTTCAGAGCCTGCCCAACCGCACGCTCACAGCCCCCCACCACACTAGAAGGGAAAAGCATCAGCACCTACCCAAAACAGGAGTCATTTGGGCGCAGGAGAGGAGCGCTCCAGCCGAGCGGATGGTGCCAGCCCTGCCTGGCACAGGCATCGTTCCCCCTTCGCAGGCAGCACTGCATTAAAGCACTTCCAGCGCCTTCCTTAAATCACAGCAGCGCTGGCTTGACCCACTTAGTCTGTGCCTTTGACCACCCCATGCAAATGATCTCAACACCGCTCAACCCCCCTGGGGCTGCTGGCGCCACTCCTGCCAGCACACTCGCTCTTACCAGCCCTTCTGGGGATTCACAAGAAACAGACCTTCAAGGGTTTAAAAATGCCTCTGGCCGTGATGAAATTGCCGGCGGCTGCTTGTGTCCCCGCTATGCCACTGTGCCCTGCTGCTCGGGGAGGGTGCGGGAAGGATCATTGGTGCCGCTGGACGTGGCCGGGAGAGCATCGCACAGCGCCAGAGAAACAGGAGCCGGTGGTGTTTGCCGGAGGGGAGAGGTCTGCTTTCCTAATGGCTTCGGAGTCCAGCTAAGCAAACGAACAAATAGAGCCAGAGCTGCGGCTCTCAGCTGGCCCATCTGCTCGGTCGCCCCTCCCCGCTCATGCCTGCCACACACATGCCTTGGGAGCCCATGAGCCAGCGGCACTGAGGCCAAGCAAGCGGCTGTCCTGGGCTGGCAACCACAGGCACCTCCATGCCACCTGGGCCAGCACCAAGAGCTGGCAGCGCTGGAAACCGAGCTTGATGCAGCCAGGGCTTGGTGCTGGGAGAGATGCTAAAAAGCCCAGTACCCAGACCCAGCACCCCATCCAGCCCCACGTGAACAGCCAGGTGAATCCCAGCCTTCCTGGGCTTTGCACCCTGTCCTTTCTCTTAGGACTGGAAGCCAACTGATGTGCAAGAAGGGAATGACAGGGTGAAGGATCAGCCTCAGGACCCCTCAGCACTCATCCAGGCTCACCAGCACTGCAGAGAGCTAACAGTCAGGCTACTGCATAAAGAGGGTCCCTAAATTCATTACGGGATGTTTAAGACGTGCTTTGAAGCCTCACAGGGAGCTGTAAAATCCCCCCACATAGCCTTCGATGCCCTGCTTGCGTTTGGGGCCTGTTCCCATGATAGAGGGCTACAAACCCAGCAAGAATATGGCTTAGTATGGTTCGATCTGGGGTAGCTCAAACTGCATCTACTTCTTTTGTGTTTGCAGCCTGCTTCACACTGCTACCTCTTCAACTCCTGTCCTGGCTGAATTAAAGTCAACATGTTGTCCTTCTCTTAGCCTGTCGGGTGCCGAGGGTGAGATCCATGTGTCACTGTGCATCGAGGTGACCAGCATGAATTCAAGGGTCCCGTTCGCTCTGATGGCACAGGGACCTCTGGCAGGGACAGTTTCCTCCAGATATGGATGGAGCTGAACTGGAGCCTGACTCACATGGGGACAGTGTCCCCGGTCCCGCAGCCTCCTGAATTCACAGTGTTACTGAAGCAGCCTTTGGCTGACCTTAGCAACAAGTTTTTCCGGCCCAGGGCGAGAGCTGGGCTGTGCTCGCTGGTGTGGAACACCACATTTATTTGCTTTAGTTTTGTAACCTGGCTTGTAAGTACTCCCAGCTGATGCTTTAACCCTTATTGGGGCAGAATAAACCTCAAGGTTTTCTCCTCTGTTTGAGCACCCTGACAGCATAAACGCTGGGAGGGTGTGTGGCCGGGCCAGGCTGGCCCTCGGGGTGCTGTTGTGATGTGCTTAGCCCTGCCCAGCCTCTCACATTGGCGTTGTGGAAGAAAAGCAGGCTCTGACGAAGCTCCAGGTTCCCTGCACCCTTGGCCGTGCCCTGCCCAGTCTGCCCCACAGCAGCAGGTGAGCAGGACCCTCTGGAGCAGAGCTGACACAGACCATGCAGCAGGTTCCCAGCCCAAAATGGAAGGACTTTGGGCCTAAAACAAAGCAAGAAGGTGCAAATTCCTCCCCTCCTTCCCCATCAAATAGACAATCATGCCCTGACTGCACTGCCGCTGAGTGAAATGCCACAGTCAGAGAGAGAGAGATTCACCCCACTTGTCCCCAACTCAAGTGTTTGTCATGGTCACCCCAGCTGTGCCAGCTGAAGGGTGTACATGGCCACTATCCAAAGGAAGGTCTGGGAGATGACCCAGTGTAAAGAGAAAGGGTGTTGCTGAAGGCAGTGAGGTGCCGGGGAACAGGGATTGCAAAGGGATGTGGGTGCCTGGGGCGCGCCAGGGTGCTCGCGGCAAGGAAGAGGAGGCAGGGCATGGGACAGGAGAGGGGTCACCCATGCTCACCCTTCCCCATGCTGCAGGCGCTGGGGCCAGCGCGCGGGTCAGCACGGCCACCCCTCCACCTGCAGCTCCGCCACGGCAGCCCTCCGCAGAGCCCTCCCTGCGCCACCGCTCCGGCCCTGGTTTCAATCATCCCTCGATTACACGCTGTTTGCTCTTGTTGACAGCACATTTACTTGCACTTGTCAAGCACGCTGTAAATAGTGAGAGAAACAGCCCTGCCCTTCCTGACCAGAGGAACGGCCAGGAAGGGGCCGGCTGGTCCCTCCCAGCCGCGCACCCGCCAGCTCATTCCCAGCACCGGAGCCAGCGCTGCCAGGAAGGGTTGGGGTGCAGGATCAGTCCACGCCTGCTCGCACCGTCAGCAGCCATGGGAGAGAGACTGGCAGCCGGGCTTTGAAAAGTGCTGAGGATCCACCACCTCCCGTGGAAAACAAGGGGAGCGCCCGTCCTGGACTCCCATGGCCCAAAGTCCACACCACAAAGTGTCCATAATTATTTAGCTTAAGGATAATCTACATCTTTCAGATACAGCCAGCCATCATCTCCGAGGCAATCTCAGGTCACGGAGTCAGAAGGAAGAGTAATCAGCCGTTCTGAGTGTGGAAGACACAAAGAAACAAGCAGTGAGAATCAGATGGTCAGAGCAGGTTCGTTATAAGCAGGGTGTTGTGCTACTAATCTTTTCCCTGGTAGCCAAACCAGCTGGAGCAGCTCCAGCCCCTGGCGCCTTGTCCCTGCCCCTGCTCTGCAGTTTGCCATCTCTTCAATCATGCTAATGCAATTCATCATGGAGCCAGGCTGGAAACAGGACCAGTGCAGCGATGCAAGGTTAAACAAAGCACTGTGCTCTGCGCAGATGGTCATTATTCGGCCCAAGGAGGCAGCCTCGCTAACTCAATTAATTCATAAAGCTGCTCTCGCTGTAATCACATTGTCGCCACTGTGGTTCCTCACTAGCCCCAGCCCACCTCCAGGCTCCACTCCTCCTCATTTGGGGATGTTTGTCGCCAAGCTGGGTCACCCTGGTTTTGTGTTTTACAGATCCTTGCTCAGCACAGCGAAGGGGCAGGGAGCAGCCTCCCAGGGCAGACCCGGACCCGAGGACAAGAGTGGGGAAGGCTTTGCAGGTGGAGAAAATAACTACAGAACAACTCCTGTGACTTGCTGCAGCCGGCAGGATGGGTTCATCACTCAGTGAAGTTTGTCTGATTTCCCACAGCTCTAAGAAGTTGGCACCATGCAACTTTCCTCCACCAGTTCAACCAGTCCAGCCCCTCCTTTCCAGATGTGACCGTCCCGCTGGGGATCTTCTGCCCCGTTGCAAGCCATCTGTTCTGGGAAAGGCTCAGGGACAGCATCAACAGCAGCATTAGCATGTTGAAGGGAGAGCCATTCCCAGCTCGCAGAGGCTGCTGGGGAGACACTCTCTGCTCAGACAGTGTCCCTTTCTCCAACTGCAGTGCACAGCTGGCACACAGCACATCTCTGCCTGGCACCGAGGCTATGCCGGCCCTTCGCTCCCGTCACACAGCAAAGCCCACAGAGCCTCGTCTGGGCTCCGGCCGCAGCGAGATGAGCTGCCTCCTGCCAAGTTGGAGCAGTTTTGAAGGCCTTGCAAATCAGATTCCTGTTTGGAGCAGAAACCAGCCATGCAGAGGCTGATATTTCCAGTTTAATTTGTCTGTTCACAGAGCACAGACGCTGTCCTGTTTCCTTAAATAGCCCTAGTATCAAATGACTTGTAAGCAACTAGCAAAGTTAATGGATCACTTCTCCCTTGCAAAAAGCAACTGTTTTTCCCAGCTCCTGCCTCCCGCTGCACCGGCATCCCTGGGGATGTCTGCCTGACAAACCAGCTGCAGTGCAGACTGGTCACAGCAGCCCCAACCACAGCTCGCCCGTGTCGGGCTTCTGCCCACAGCCCAGCCTGCTCCAAGCCTGCATGCCCACCAAGCATCGTCGCCTCCCCACTCGGGAGCTGCAGCCTCACGCGGGGCTGCTCCCCCTTCCTCACGCTGCTCCTTCTTGCACTTCAGGATCAGGTTTGCTTTCAAATTGCAGCCTGGGCAGTTTATACCTTGCTGGGATGAGAAATGGTGCTATGAACTCAATTAAGTGCCTGGTGGTTGTTCCCATGCTCCTTTTCTTCCCGCCGGCCCCATACCCCACCAGCAGGATTTCCATCAGCTTTGGCAAGCTGAGACAAAACCCCCTTGTCACAACCTTGGAGGGCCCACACTGGCTCTCCAATGCACCCAGGAGCACCCCCTTGGCTACTGAGGCACAGAAAAGCCTTAGAAAGGCTTGTGTTGTCTTCTAAAGTATTTTTTCACCTGTTCAGTAGCCAGGCTCCTTCAGCAACGTGGGGAGCAGACACTCTATAGGGCTTTTCTCTGAGCCACAGGGCTTGTAAGTCTAGCAGAGAGCCAAAATCCCACACCCTGCCACGAACACAGAGTCTGGGGTGGGGAGAGCAAGCAGCAATATCACCCGAAAACCCAAACGGTCCCAGAGCACGTGTCACGATGGAGAGCCGCCAAGATCCCCCCCTTTTAGGATCTATTTGAGATGCTCAGATCTGACCATGTCCCTGCACAGCTTCACCCCGGAGGATCCCCCAGCCCGTGGCTGGATCTCACCCAGGCGAGAGCAGAGCCATGCCAAGCCCCCAGCAGCAGCCCCATCACATGCATCCCCTCCATGCCAAGCCACCTGGGACCCCCTGCCCGGGCACTGTGTTGTACCAGCTGAATGCATCGCAGGGAAACAAGAGACACGGCAGAGTGTTGTCACCTCATTGCATTAGCTGCCCTGGGCTATTTGCATTTCTAGAGGTTTGGTTGGTAACTATGTTCTCAGGCTTTGTATGTTGTTGCTATTTTAGTATGCCTGAAACATGCAGGAAAAGGAATCTGGAGGCTCTGTCTCCTGTGGAGATGTTTGTGCTGACCCAGTTTGGGATGCTGCAGAGTAAAAGCCATGTCGCTCTGCCTCCAGATCTGGGCAGCAGCGCGGCCGCCTGCTCCTGCTTTTGCCCACACGTACAGCGAGAGTGAGTCGCCTGCCTTCGAGCCAGACCAGACCACGCACCAAAGCTGTATCCACACGTCAACGTGGAGCAGGAGCTGCTCCACCGCCACGCACCAGCCAAGGAGCGGTTTTACCCCCGAGATCCTCATCTGCCTCACTTAACACTCTTTAAACACTCAGCACAGTGTGTTTCTCTTCTCCCAGAGCGGTAGTGGGTCACCCACCAACAGTCCAAACCCAATCCCCAGGGGACGAGATGACTCCAGCAGAGATTGCCACCATGCCAGGCAACTCCTCAGTGGCAGCTCCAGCCCCAAAGCCAGGCAGACGGGAGATGTTAACTACATCCATGCAGGGCAGGTGTGCCCAGCAGTGCTTCAAATCCCTCCATGCACACATTTCTCTTGCCAGCACTGCTGAGACAACACTCTCGGGCCAGACTGAAGCTCTTCAGTGTGGGAAACGAGCTGGTGCTGCCTTGCTAGGTACGAAAAAAAGCACTCATCAAATGACCTTTCTGTGCTTTGAGGCCATCTCTGGGGTTCAGATCAAACACTTGAGCCCATCTGAGTGCACAGAAACACATCTTCGCACCACTGCTCCCATGACCTCGGCCTTTTAATCAGGACCCAGAGATCACAGCCTGAACCCTCTGCATTCAGTCCTGCCCTAGAGCCGAGCTCACGGAAAAAGCCGTACACCGGGTTGCACGGCCTCAGCTGTCCAAATACAGATGCTGGGAGGCGTCAGAAGCAGCCTGCTCGCTGGAGTCTGCCTCAACTCGGGTCAGCAGATGCAAATGGAATAACTGCTTCCCCGAGCAGGGCGGGAAGCTGCGGATGCAGCAGTGCCTGAATACAAACTTGCTCCTCACCTGGCAAAACACCAGCCTCTGGAGCAGCTCGCCTGGCAGGAGTGTCACTGGAGCAAAGCCCCTGCCGCAGGCAGAGCCCCGCGATGCTCCGAGCGGGGTTTTCGAGCTCCCCCACGGGTCGCTTACCTTGTTCTCCGTAGGAGCTGACGCCGGATGTTGCTGCTTGGTGATGTTCTCAGCCAGACACCAGCAGATCCTCTTCTTCTGCTCCTGGGAGTAAGCCTCCAAACTTAATAAGCACTCTGACTTCTGACGTAAAGGAAACACAGGCAGAGAGAAGGTCATTAGCTGTGTGTCGCAGGCCCTGGCTTTGTTTGCAAACTACTTGCTTCCAACAGACTGTATCAGATGAATGTAAGTATAACGGGAGAGCTCGCACCAGTGTCCCCCGCTATGGGCACAAAAAAATAGATTGGAAATCAGCTTCACAGTGAAGTCTCCTCCAGACAGAGGGTAAAAGGCTGCTGCGGTGCAGAGCAGCAGACTTTTGCTTTAGTAAGCGGGAGTTGTAACGCACGGGCAGAGCACCAGCAATTCTGCACCCTGCGCCACCACAGTGGAAACATGTCTATTAAGCTAATTTGGAGGGTGGAAGTTGCTCTTTGCTGTACAGAAACATTAATGAGGCGCCATAGCGTGAACTGATGAAAACAAGCGCCTTTGGGCTGGGTGGGGCAGGGAGGAAGGCAGACCTCAGGAGAAGCTCCAGACCAGCCTCGCCTGGTCTGCTCCTTACTTAGAGCATGCACCAGGGGTTGTTTTGAGGATGACGCTCCCGCTCTGGTCCTGCACTGTCTGTGAGCAGCATGCAGCGAGGAAGGAATTGAGAGACACGATGGGAATTCACCCCAGCCGAGCCCCACCTTGAGCCTCAGAGCCTGCCCACCTCCCCTCGTGCCCTAGTCCCTTCCCTGCACGCACCCCTCTTGATATGGACCTATTCCTCTTTGACATGTTTTCTTTGGGCCAAATCCCACTCATTTAAGAAACCTTCTGATGAAGTTCTCTCGGCAAGTGTCTCCCAGCCCTTAAACTGCTCATTTCTTGTGATAAAAATTAAGCATTAGTAACATTTGCTGCTCACTGGGATTTTGCAGGTCTCACTTTAAAAAGAGTCCAGAAATGCCCATGGCTGGATCATTTCCTTCTGTGGCCAGATTTGAAAAGGTGGGGGAAAAAAAAAAAAAAAAAAAAAGGCAGAACTTTAGGACAGAACTGCGAAGAAAAAAAGTGTCTTCCACTAAAGGGATGAAATAGGCCTTTCATTTCCCCCTAGGATTTCCTTCCAGAAGGGCAGGTCTCCGCTAGCCTGTTTTTCCCAGAAAGGCCAGAGAGAACTAAGGAACTCGCAGCTTTGTGACTCCAGAGACATAACACAACCAAAAGGGGAAATGCTTTTTAGTCACACCATTTAAAACGCTGTTTTCATTGGATGCTAATTCATGCATGTTTAATCCAAAATCCCTATTAAAGCAGTAAATAAACCAACCTCCCACGTCACCTCTAGAAAAAGAGATCCCTACTTCAATCCTTTGCCCCACCAAGGAGACTTCCAGGAAAGAGATTTGATCTTTCTTATGTCTGGACATCACCACATCTATTCCTACAGCAGAAACAGGCTTAAACGTTGAAGATGCGTGCTTAGCCTTAGCGAGCCCTACCACAATGGAACAGAGGTTTGTGATTCAGGGACACAAGGTGGCGGGGCTCCCCCTTGCCCCCCAGGTCCCGAGTTGCAGCGATGCTCTGGGCATCCCCCAGAGTGTCACAGTGCTCTTTCCCATCCCAGATGTCTCAGTCTCTCCCAGTCCCATGCCAGCAGATTGCCAGGCTGTACCACCGTGATATCCACTCGTCCCTACGAAAGCACCAAATTGTTCCTGCATTCAGAGAAGAGGACAGGCACCAATCTGCTGGGCTGGAAATCCGGGCTGGCATTTCCCTGCCCCACGCTGGGGGCCAGAAGTGAATGATAGCAAGGATTCAGCACAGCCTAAAAGACATCAGTGCAGCTGCAAGGAATCCAGTGCCCACATTGATGCTGTAACTACTACGCACTCCCATCCTACCGAGCTTCTGCAATTCCCTCGGCGTGAGGCTTAAAGCAATTCCAAAGACGTCTCATATCCCCTTGCTCGTGATGGATGCACAGCTCACCTACCCCTGCTCTGCAGCCCCTTGCTGATTCAATTACGGTCCCCATCTCTTTGATTGAATTTAGCATAAAGTGATGCTCAGCCTACACTGGCTGTTGAGAGCAAAGTGCCCCTCTCCCTCCCGCTCAGCCTCAGCGAGCTGGCGAGACTCCCCGGCCCCAGCCACCTGGGAATATTAAAGCTAGGAGAGGAGATTGCCCTCTGGTCCAAAAGGCAGAGGAGAAAGTTAACCACCCCGATGTGTGTCCTGGGCAAGGCTGAGGGAGGACGTGAACAGCCAAAATTACATTTATGCAATCTGTACATATTTCACTATAATTTCTGCGCTACAGCAGCGAGATCTCAGCACTTTATCCCTTCACAGTGATATTTAACCACTCCAACACACATTCCCCAAAGGAAGAGCTCTGTTTCTCCCTCTTCCATCAACCTGCTCCCCTCAAATAACATGCAACTGTGCTGAGGAAAGAGCCAGCCCAACCCACAGGGGCTGAGCACCTCCAGCTGCCTCTAAAGCACAGGATCCTGCTTGCAGAGTCCTTTGGGATCCAGCCAGATGTGAAGGACTGACCTTTATATGGGATAAAGCTCTACCAGTGGCACGTGTCCCTGGAGCCCAGCCCCTGCCAGGGGACCGAGCTGCCCAGCTCAGCACTGCTGCGCACTGGGGAGGCTGGAGCAGGGAGGTCAGCTAACGCCAGGGCTGCGCTGTGCCCTGTGCACGCTGCCTCGCTCAGGGCTCGCTCTGGGAACCGGCCTCCCCGCTATTGTTTTCATTCAGGGAGGCTGCCACTTTGCCTGCCAATATTTACAAAGAGAAAACAGGGTTTAATCTCACAGTGCTGGGAAAGGAGGATGCAGATGGCGTGAAGGGGGCGTTTGCGACCAGATAAAGCGAGCGACTGAAGTGGCTGCCAGTTGCTTTCTGACTGCCTTCACCCCAGCATTTTGAAAAACATGTTATTGCAGGTGTTGCATGCCGGCTGGCGCGGGAGCCTCCGCTGAGCCCGCAGCTCTGACTGGACCCTGCAGCAGCACCGGACCCCACACCAGTGCTGCCCATAGGAGAGCAGGAGGAAAACACAGGCCACGTATTGCAGAGGAGGACCCAGACTAGCCAACGCAAGCCCCAGATGGGCCCTGTTACAGCAGAAAAAGCTCCCTTTTGCTCCATGGGAAAAGCTCACCCCTGCAGGTACTCCCCCAGGCTGAGCCCCAGCCCCATAGCACCCAGGAGCACAGGGAGATGACAGGGGAGGGGTCTGGCCAGGCAGAGCTCCTGGTTACCCCAGCAGACACCAACCGAAGAAGGACTGTTGGCTCTGCAGCCCATCAATCAGCCGAGGACCTCCCGGAGAACGGCACCATATCCCAGGAAGGGCCCCCAGACCCTACACACCAATATCCCATGCTGCAGACATGCCCCTCTGTGCAGTACCGAGCACAACAGCATCTGGTACACAAATGTGGCTCTGCATGACACTGCAAAGCTAAGATATTATAATAACAACGAACCAGACTCAGCCTGACACCTCCAAAGCCTTGAATTCAGCAGCCAGCCTAGCCTGGGGCTGTTCCCATCTCCCTGCAGCCTCCCCCAGCAGACATGCTCCCAGGGGTCGGTCAGGTCCTTGGGTGGATGTTTCCCCCGCAGATCAGGGGGATGCGCTTCTGCTCCTTTTCCCAGGCTCCTCTCCTCTGCAGGGTTTATGGCAGAGCGGTTCAGGGACGGGGCTCGCAGCCCAGCTCAGCTCTGCCCGGCCCCTGGCCTCGAACGTTCAGAGTGTTGGTCCGTAGCCAAACCCAGCAGAGATCCCAGAGGGGAAGTACCTCGGAAACGGGCTCCAGACTACAATAGCTTTTAAATGGCAGAGCAAACCTTCCACCGGCGAAACAGCAAGCCCTGGGAATATCCTGTGCACAAAACATGGGCAACTGCTGGCTGGTTATTTCATGACCCACAGAGCTAGGTCTGATGAGAAAGTTCAGTTTGCTCCCGTGCTAAGCTGTGCTGGGGGGGCCATGGGGGACCACGTCTCTTCCTGTGGTTTTTTGACTACTGGGCACACTGCTGGTGCCCAAAAAACAAACACGGGCAGTAACAGCAGGGGCCCTATTGAAAGCTGGGAGGACCAAAAGGTGGCAGGATCTTGTGGGTGCTTGATGTTCATGGAGCTGCTGTTTGCAGGGCACAGCAATCTGTGCTGAGAAGCGTGGCTCGTTGCTGTGTGGCTTGTTTTCAGGCCAGGGAGGCTCTATAGATGAAGGTGAAGGATAGATGTGCCCATCCTTCCTTGTGACACCAAGGGCTGGCTCTTAGGAAATTGGTTTTCATTGTCCTACAGACACCCATGGATCAGGAGAGGCACCAAGACAGAAAAGTGGACCTGCTGCTTCATGGTGCAGAGCCACCAGTGGCTCCAGCTCACCCCAGGCCGGTCAGACCCTGTTGCACTTAGATGCTGCTGCTAAGGAGGGAGAAGACGGAGGAGCCATGCATCATGGCACAGCCTGGAGGATGCTAAGCCTCCAGAAGGAAAAGCCAGCCTGAAGAACCTCTTCCACTCACTTCGGAGCAGCCAACAAGGACACAGGGCTTGGTCTGTTTTTGCAGACCAGCAGGTTGTCCTTAAGTGGCTCATCAGATAACAGCCTTCACAGGAATCCCCAGCCCTGAGACTAGCCAGGCATGGCGTTCCCCACGCAAACACCACTCTGGCAAACAGAGAACAGGTCCACTACCTTCCCATTCTGCAAACACCCTTTCCTCTCAGGTGCAAGGGCTCAGAGCTGAGCAGCCCCAGCAACAGCAACACTGAGCTCACCCACCCGCTGCAAACACAGCCCCAGAGCTGTCCGTCCCTCTTCCCCCAGCACAGCCCCAAAGAAAGCAAGCTCCAGCCTCTGCAGCCAGCCCCAGGGAACAGCAGTTCCCCTCCAAAATTACCCACTGCTGCCTGGGCCTTTTTAAAATCTCTCCAGTACCGTAACCACATCATATCAGCTCTTCTTTTTGCCAACATCTGGGAAATGTGACCACAGGATTAAAGCTGGAGAAAAAAATTAAGAACTTCTGCTCCAAAAAGCACATTTTGTGGTCATCTCAAAACTCAGATTCAGGGTGAACTGTGTAAAGATTCACAAAGCCAGGGAAGCAGAGTGCCCCTGTTTATCTGTTTCTCCAGCAGGGACAGAAGCCCTCCCTGCTCTGCCCAAAGAGAGGTACAGCCCAGGCCATGGGTCATGCCAACCCAGGACTTCTGCTACTAGTGTCACTCCACATCATCCAACCCAGGTAAATGGGCACTGGCAGAGGAGACAGAGCCCAGGGATCTGTCTGCACAGAGGAGCAGCTTGACACCAGCCCCACAGCCATCGCTTTGCATGCTCTGGCTTCAGGTTTATACCAGCAGAGCACTGGCTTGAAGCAGATGAACATTTCAGTTGCAGTTGAAATTTGGGGCATGTCATGGGGATGCTGGGTAGGGCTGCATTTCAGGAATGCCTTGGCATTTGGGGCAAACCCATGGGGTACATGGGTTCACATCACAACATCCTTCAGAAGCACTTCCCAAAATGTTGGCAGCCTTGGTCTGACGTTATCTCACCGCACCTGCGGTTCAGGCTGCGGCTCGGTCTTCTTGGCATCACGCACAAAGAAATCCAGTGGCTGGGGCCCGCTGTCCTTTGGATGGAGGAAAATGGAAACCTCTATCCAGGAAAGAGCTAAGCTGTTGCCGTAGGTGTGACATGGCAGAGGGATTCAGCCTGCGCAGATTGAGCATCCAGCTTTTGCATGGGCTGTGTGACTCGAGGCGATGCACACCGGTGCGCAGCAGCGCAGGACACAGCCCCGCTTGGGGAACCTCTCTGGCATCCCAGAAATGAGCCGCTGCTTGCGAGACACGCAGGAAGCAGAGGAAATATCAGAGAGCAGGAAAGGATCTTTCATTTGGTAACATCTCCTGACCACCACTGGCAGAGCGGCTGGAGGAGATGGACTACCCCCTTATGCTGAAAAGGCCTGGGAGCGGGAAGGGGAAGGCAGAGGAATACACTTCATCTCTCATGCTTTAAATTCCTGTGATAAAACTAGTGAGAGCAGGCAGCAAGGAGCACATCTAGATTTTCTCTACTTGAAGTCCTTGGGTATAACCGATCCCGACACTTCTAGCCTTGGCTGCGGTGCCCTTTCCACCACAGCCCAGAGGATCTCTCACCTTACTGCAGTACAAGAAGCCCATCTGACAAATAACAGCCCACAAATCTGACAAACATCATCTCTTTTTCCTATTACGAAGTAGGGGAAATTGAGATACAATTTCAACAGAGCACATAGTCCACTTCACAGACAAACACTCACCTCTTCTACCTTCTCCCACCCTGCACACAGCACCCAATCCCAGCTGACACCTGATTTTCTCTTACCAGGAATTTAAAACCTACTACACCTCCACCCTACAGTGCTCTGGCATCTGCAGGGTGACCGTCACGGCACAAAATTCAGCATTTTGTGTTCAGGCAAGGCTGAAGGACTCCTAAATCACTGCTCTTTTTTGTGGTGAAACCCCCCTGCAGCGAGTTGTGCTGGGGGCTCGCAGACTGTGCCCCTTGGCCAGGGCTGCTCTGGGGTCAGAGCTGGGCACAGCTCTTGGCTCCGTGTCTCATTCGCAGCCTTGAGGTTTTCTGAGCTCATGTCTCTAAACTGGCCCTTTTGTCATTGCATTTTGTGGGTATTTTCTTGTATTCAAGAACAAAAAGTACAGATGGAGCATTTGAAAAGGAGGGATCAGACGTCTTGCAGGCTGCTCAAGCCCCGCCAGGGAGCGGAGTAACTGGGATGGGGGGGAAATCACAACAGCAGAGCCCAACCCAGGGCACCAGGTCCTCCTTAATGCTGGGGAAAAGGAAAAGGGGAACAACTTCCTTTGCTTTGGTCCCCTGCCAAAACCATCTCATGTCAGCTGGAAACAAATTCAACCCAAAATGCAAGTCTTCTGGCTATCACTTTGGAGTCAGAGAACAAAGGAATGGGAAAGTTGACTGAATCCTGAACTTTTATCATTACTGATGCCATCTTTCTGCTGCAGGAGCTCATGGCTGCTGATTATCCTTCCCCCAACAGGCTTTTATCAGTCACTTCTGACCCTCACAGACCTGTGTGTACAGTTCTCTTTTCCCCACGATCATGTGAAAACATGTAATCAGCTTTCACCCACCTTAACAACGAACCTCCACTGCTCTGTCACTGAACTATCCTCCTTATCATCCCCTACTTCCCCAAATTTTGAGTCATATGCACACTTTATCAGGCATGATTTGCTCTTTTCTACCATGTCACTGATGACTGTTTGCAATTAAGCAAGAGCCAGGCTTCCCAAGCCCTCCCTGGCAGAGCAATGCTCACAGAGCTGAGGTTTCAGACCAGAGTTTTTAACTATTTATTAAGCACCACAGCAATTTCCTGTCTTTCTAGGTTTTCAGGCCAAGTGTTGTGTCATATCAAGCCCCATGCTTGTGAGGATGTCTGCTCTAGTTGTGCTCCATCTGTACGCTTTATCTCTCTTGCATTAATAATTACTTTTAAAGTTCTTTACTAAACAAATTCACCTTAGCTGTTCACTTGGTTGCGTAGGTTTGATGTCACCCCTTGGCCAGCCCTTTTGCCCTTTTGTCTATCACCAGACCATCTGCCTAAGTGTCCTCTAGCTCTGCCAGGACAGTGCCCAGAAAAGCTCCTTGCAAACTCTTCTGATGACACGTGCAGAACAGCTGACTTTAAAATGACCCAGGTGTATAATATCTGCCACGTCACAGCATGTCCCTGAGCCTTAAAGTCCTCTGTACCATCAGTAAACTGCTTCTCCAGCATTCAGATTCCCTGTATGGAGACGGGAACCTCCTTGCTCTTTCCCTGCAGGACAGAAATGGGCAATGTCACATCCCTAAGGGCATTAAATTAGTCATGCTCCGTCCTGGGAGTAACAACGCTTTGGGAAATTAATTCTCCTATGGACCAAGCTGGGACATCTGCAGTGAAGACTATGGAGTTAAGCACATTTATACAAGCTACAATATTGCCCCTCACTACAGTTGTGGTCCAGTTTAAAGAACATTTGTTCCAAGTGTTCCCTTGCTAGCAGCCAGGACACAGCTCGAGGATGCAAACAGCAACAGTGCCCATGGGGGAGCCTATGAGCGCAGGGATGTGTCCGCAGAGAGCCAGGGCACGGGGTGGGGGGACAAGGGGGGACACTGTCATTTCTCTGACACTTGTCTAGAGGATCTCCCACGCAGAGTTAGGATGCACATCTCCAAGGGAAAACAAGACCAAGCACAGATCCGCAGCGTTAATTTGCTTGGGCCTGTAAGTGTGCTCATCGCAGCAGACCAAGAAGCTGTTACTGAAAAGATTTTCTGTTGGAGCAGTTTCCCAAGAGAAACTCTGGTGTCTGCAGATGAAAACTTCCAGAGAAAAAGATCAATTTTGCTAGTGTTTTTCAAATGAAAAAAAAACTTAGAGTTATTTAATTTCAAGTCAATTTGGTCTGAATATGTTGGGTTCGAATCAAAAACTTCTAACAATGCAATAAAACACTGATCTGCAGTTTCCTATCAGTAGGATATTTCCGGAGCAGGGAAGGGTGTGAATACAGCCCTGGACCACATTCACGTCTCTGGACTGGCTCCCCGTGAGGTTCCCGATTCCCACCATGCAGTAAATGTTTTTTTTTTTTCTGACAGGTCTTACACATGTCATCACAGGGGGTGTATGTGCCCTGCCGGGAATGGCATGCGGGCGGGGGGAAACGGGGCCAAACTTCCACACTCCACAATCTCTAGGGTGCAGAAACACGGGTCCACACCGAATCAGCCCAAAGCTTTCACAGGTGAGGTCTGTTCAACTGACTTTAAAGTGTTTCATTTGCGTTTAAAATACTGAAATGAAACATAGGCTGGACCAGGTTTGAATACATTGGTAGTACTTTTTCACATACCAGTTGGCAAACAGAAAAATTAGACAAGCTTCCAGATATACATAGTATTCCTCAGATCAAAAGGTACCACCTTCACTTCCAAAATCATGTCCAAAATCTATCGCAGCCACCCCATGACCACCACAAGGAACAAACCCACCAAGAATGGACAGCTCAGTGGAGAACCTTCCTCTATTTCTGCATTCTTTCCACCACCAACCTATATTTAGCCCTTCCCTTCCAGGAGGCCACGTGCCCCACCAGGATCAGGGCCACCTGCACTCGGGACCTCCAAGCACTGCAATTCACACACTGAAGAGCCTGTAAAATAAACACCCCTTCTGCTGTAACGTACACCGAGCTATAAAGATTAGTGGTCGCCATCTGACTGTAAATAATCATAATGTACAGGATTTAAACTCTGTGGTGTGATTTATTTGCACACAATTAGACAGGATGGCTAGCAGGAGCCTTTTTATGACACTCCAGTTTCCCTCAAGGTTGGAATTTTCCTTCTTGTTTAAAATAAATTAAGCAACTCAGACACTGAAACATACTTTTATTTTGGATCACACCAGATCCTAATGCAAAAATGCAACCTTTTGGGTCAGAACATTACTCACAAACCTTCCAGATGAGAAGGAGTAGGAGACAGCAGGCCTCGGCAAAGAGCCATTCCTGCAGCAAACACAACGTCAGCCCAGCCCTGTGGGCTCCCTTTCAACTCACAGCAGCACTAACTACATTACTGCTCATTGCAAATGATTTGTGGGTAAGAAACAGCAGTACAAGAGTTTCTACCAAGCTCCCAGACCCTATCATGGGAGTGCAACAGATGTGTCTGCCCACGTCACGGTGACAGAAGAGCTCAGATGAGACCACCAAACCCCCCAGACCCATCACCTGCACGCCAGAGAGGACCAGCCGGCAGAGCTGAGCCAGCAAAAGGCTCCCGGTAGGGTAAAGCGTGGCTGACAAGCCCAGGGATGGAGCACTTGCTGCGAAGAGCAGGACAGGAGCAGATCAGGAGGGGGAGAGACCCCTCCGAGTAACATGGGACAAAAAAGCCACATCCACACAAGCATCCTTCCCTTATGCATCCTTACAGAAAGCTTTCTAGCTGCCACAAGCAGTCGCAGGGGTGGGCAGCAGGGCAGCCGCGTCTGCCAGCAGGACCCAGGCACAGGGCACTGCTGCACCCGATCGCTGGGACCCCGAGGGTGCCAGGAGTGTGCCAGTGCCAGCACCCTGCTAGAGGTGCCCTCCCGAGCCTCCCTCCACCCCCACTCCCGGCAGCCTGAGCATGGCCCCAAAGCAGAGCCAGCCCCTCTCCGTGGCAAGCCACCCTTGCAGGGGGAAACCTTCTCGTTCCCACAGTCGGGAAGGAGGCTGAGCCTTTCGCCAGGGCAAAAGAAGGTCACATAGCCAGGAGCATGGCACCCAGTGGACGCCCCATCCATCAGGCAATGGGGAGAGCCACACTGGGCTGGTCCCCCACAGCCCCACATGCTGCTGCAACACGAGAGTGCCACTTCAGTGGGCCTGAATCCCAGCTTTCCATGACAGCAGGCCGTGCCTTGAATCCACCGTGCTGCAAAAATAACCTTAACACCACAAACTGATGCTCCCACCAGCCCAGTGAGGCATCCAAGCCCCTCGCAATGCCTCTGTGCCCAGCCAGCCTGCAGGAATGCCTTGGACGGGGACCGTCCCCTCCCTCCCGCGGGCTGCCAAGACTTAAAACCTCCCAGTGACACCCCCACAACCCTGTAACTAAAGCTTTGCTCCCAAAAGTGAATGCAAAGAAGAAAAGAGGGATGACCTGAAGGTGACTCTCTTCTTAGCTTCTCTGCAGGAAGAAGATGCTTAAATGCTCCCAGGCTGGCTCCCACGACAGCATCCCATCATTTAAGAGCAGCCCGTCTCTTTTCGCCTGAGGTCTACCTCCACCAAGGACAGTTCATTGAGCCACACAACCCCCACACTGTAAGAGTGAGAAGTTTCTGCTCTCATGCTTTAATCGCCAGCCCATGTCTTTTGCAGCCTGGTCGCCTGCTTCACGTGGCTCTCAGGGTTGTGACTTGCAGGTCACCGTTTCCCAGAAGAGCAGCCGTGGGGAAGTTGGGAAGGCACCGTCCTGCTCTGGCTCGCTGCTGACTCACAGGCATGTCCCCTTCTCTGCACTTCAGCTTCCCCTTTTGAACCAAAACTGCCTGCTGCTGGAAAATCTGGCGAGACTTATGGCTGGAAGAGCACTGTCACCTTAACGTTGAAGCCAGCTGGTTTTATCTATGCTACGCGCTCACGGCGCACACAAAAAAAAAAAACCCGCCTTCTCCCTTCCTTGTAGGAAAAACCCAGCCAAACCACCTGCCTCGCATCTCACATCAGCCTGATCTCCCCAGCTCGGTGCAGACCAGCAGCCTCGAAGCAACCCCGTGGGGTCTGGGAGGGAAGGGGTGGCACGGGGCACGTCCTGCTCGGCTGGGTGCCATCTTTGAGCCAGAGGCTGCCCCGATGTCACCTGAAAGCTATGGGCTGGCACAGCGCAGGGTGTGAGCAGCCACTCCTGGGGTACAGGCATGTGGCAGACCTGATGGTCACCACAGGTCGGGGAGCTCCCACTCACAACCTGCTCCAAAACAACCCGTGTGGACAAGAGGAACAAGAAGAGGTTTGCAGAATCCCCTAAGTGTGGCTGGTCCAGACCTACTGTACCCTGGTCCTCTGATGGGGAGCATGCACGTAGGAAAGCAGATGTTCCACATGTTCTATACAACTACTACACTCCAACCTCAATGGATGTCACAAATCTCAACCACCAGAGCTGCGAGAGCCATTTAAGCCCCTCAGAAGAAAGCTAAGCACTTCATTACATCTTGACAAAGACAAGTCTTCACCTCTCAAGACCTCATGAAACCAGCAGCCAGCTCTCTTTCAGTCACTTCTACTTAGGGGCTCAAAGCTTCTAAATTAAATGTCAGGCTCCGAATGCATTTTTCCAAATGCATGAGAAAATGCAAGAGTGCCTCATCCCGCTGTCGGGATGTTGCTGACGAACACCCATCGCAGCCTTTGAGTCACGTTACAGGATTAGCTGGGTACAGAGACACCCTGCAAGGCTGTCGTTACACTGGGACATGCACTGAGCAAACCCCCGAGGAGGCAGCTCTGGCCCAACCACCCCAGGAAGAAATAGAGGAGACAAGGAAGGAACAAGAGGGAAACATGAGAGAGACCTCATCAGCCGATGGTTACACAGCAAGTCGTGCTTTGGCCCAAATCCCAGCCACTCAAGGTGAACAACTTTCATTCTGAGCATTTTCATCCAACTTTCACAATAGCTTATTATTTCGCGGTACTGCTGAGCAATGTTTGCCTTTCTCCTCTACGCCCTGGGGATCTTTCCCAGGTCTAAATTTCCACCCTTGAAAATACAAGGCCTTGAAACCAGGAACACAGTGAAGTCACTTGAAAAGGAAAAACAGCCACAGCATTCAATGATTAGGGAGGTCCAGTCACTGTGAACCGATTTTGCCGTCTCCTTGGATGCTTCACGACACAAACGTAACTGTGCCAACGTCCGAATGATTGCAAATCTGCTTAGAGCATTTAGCCATGCACCAGCCACGTGTTTTTAGAGCTATGATTATATGTCTTTTAGATTGAGCTTCGTTATTTTATTTGAGGATTCAAACCCGGGTGCTTGAAGACAAGAAAAGCAAAATGCCTAAAAAATAAAGACAAAACAGGTGCCAAGAAAATCTGGCCCCAGGCAAAAGAACCCCAGGATAAATCAAAAGTGAGACGTGGCGAGGAAGATCCACCTACTGCGCACAGGGGGGAGGGGAAAAGCAAGCCTGTCTCAGCACTGCCCAGCCTCCCCGTTCACAGATTCCTTTTAGCAGCTTCTTACTAATATATTCTGGCTACAACTGTTACATTTCCTTTCCAGACCTCTGACAAATTAATTAAAAAGGAAGGTAAAATCAGCCCGTTCAGTGCTCCTTGCCCCAGCAGAAAGGATCAGAGTTGTTAGTACATGTTCAGCTCCCACTACGAAGTTAATTTGGAAGACAGCAACACTCACCTCTGCAAGGTAAAGGATGCAGAATTTCCGATCTTCTGAACCTACAAAGAAGAAAAAACAGGATCAAAATTAAGCTATAACTGCATTTCTGCAAGCGGAGACACTGGCAGAGGAATTGGCTAAGAGGCAGCATTTAATGAATATTTATTGTTGTCATCCTACAGTACCAGGCTGTGATCTGGGAGTGATGTATGCTGCATCTGCAGGGGCCATGAGCTGGGCAGGCTGCATGGCATGGTATCTTGCATGGACTCGCTGCACTATCATGGATTCTCCTTTCAGTTTGTCCTTCTGGAAAAAGGTTTATTTCATTCAGAGGCCGCGCACAGGCTCTTCTGCCTGACCTGCAATGGCTCATGCAGCCTGATTCCTTCCCGGGGGGTACAGAGGCGCCTCAGCGTCCACACAGCCATCCTGGGCACCGGGGTTGGGTCTCTCCACATCTTACCTCTGTGGACGCTTTGCTCCCAGTAGGACCAACCACAGCATTCCTACGTCCTTCCTCGTTCCCAGCTTCTCACCCCAAGCCCTTAGCAGGGCTGGCGGTAGCTCTATCTAGTGCTGTCTGTCCCAGCCTCCATCAGTGCCAGTGGTTGGGGTCTGTGCCTCTCTGAGGAGATGGGGCCAAACCCTGGGGCATGGGGAAGCGGCTGACATGGGGCAGGGGGAAGAGCCCATCTGCTCCATCAGGCTGAGGGCAAACTCCCCAAGCTCCCACCAGCGTGGTGCTGCTCAGGAGGCCTGGCCAAGGGACTTGCACTTCCACAGCTTTGGGAAAGGAGATGGTGCTGGAGGCAATGTGATGAACAATGTTGTGATCCACGTCTTGCTAACTCATGGAGCAGCGCAGTTCGGCTCCTTATCTTGCTGCCAGCTGTCCCAGGGGATGCGTTACGCTCCAGCTGCTCTGCCAGGCTGGTTCCTGCAGGCCTAGCCTTCCCTGTCCCCAACAAAAAGGCATTCCTGAGGATCTGCCCTGGTCTTCAATCCCTTCTGGTGAGACAGGAGTGTCCCCAGCCCCCAGGGAAGCCAGTGCCTGGCAAACATCAGCCTCGCAGGAGGACGTGGGGCTGCCAAGGGACAGGGTCACCTCGACTCTGAAGCAAGACAGAGCATCCCATCTCCTGGAGCCAGTTTGCTCCTTCGCACCAGCGTGCCCTGCACCAGCTTTGCCTTTGGTAGCATGCAGCACCGTTGGGCTGCAGCTTTCATAACCTTTTTAATGACATTATCTCTGCCATGAGATCAGCTCTGCAGTCTGGGCACAGCCACGGATCCTATTCAAAGCAGCATCAGCACAAGCTCTGCTTCATTTCAACAGCCTGAGCTGTGCTAATGATGGGAACAGGCTCTGTACAGTGGTGGAAACACCCTGTTCCCCAGAGGAAAGCAATTCTTCTGCCGCAGGCAGCAGCCCAAATGTCAAGATAAGAGCTGTGACCCGTTGAGGGACTCAGATGCCTCTTGAGTCACTCCATGGGCAATGCGAAACCCATGAAGAAGTGCAATGGCACGGAGCCATTTGCTGGATGTCTCTTCCAGCTGCCCACTGGGGGACTGCAGGCCTGCCTCCACTGCCAGCTTCACTTTTAATGCACATTGCAGGATACGGCCTGGAACATCACTACAGGGACAGCAGGACACCGTGCCACAGCGGCTGCTGGAGCCCAGCACCACCGGGAGCGCTGCTGCAGACCTCTCGGATGATGAGTCCTTGTGTGCTTTCATAAGCTTCAGTCTGCTCCACCTTGGGCGACGTGAGGGTCGGGGAAGCAGCCTGGCCCCAGGGCTGCCAGCCAAAGGGCTCCAGCGCTGCCCTTCCAAATCTTCACTTCCATAAGGGAGCAATGCTGGGCCCTGAGAGCACATGCTGAACGATGGGAGCCCCTCAGCCAGTACTTTTCCCCTTGAGGGAGGGTTTGGAGGCAGGATCTGAACCTGCTGCTGGCACACCACAACTCCACCATCCCCTTCTGCTGGTTCTGCTTCCCAAGTGGTCAGCAGTACAAAAACCACCCCATCTTCTCAACTGGGCTCTCTGCTCCTCCCTGCACCATGGCCAAAGCTCTCCAGGCTGCCTTGCAAAGCAGATTGCAGAAGACCAACACATCCCAGCCGCTTTCCTTTGGGAGCTTTAACCCGGCTTTCCCAGCTGATCTGAGGAACAAGTCACCCTCTGGAGACATGCACCCTCAGCAAAGAAAGGTGATGTCGGAGTGTAAGGGCCCTGGTAATGGCTCCGCTTCTCTTGGGGCTCTGTTTATTCCTTCAGCAATAACAAGTGATCCCAACAAAGCCCAAAACCATTATTTGAAGAATTAAGAGAGAATTAAGTTCTCTTCCAAGTTCCTCTCTGTTGAGCATTAGCTCCAAACCTTGGCATTAGCAACCGCCAGCAGCTCCCATCCCCTTGTCCCTCTGAGACTCACTGCTACCCATGGCCAAGCAGCCCAGTGCCTACAGGACACACAAAGCAGGGAGCCAGTCTAGGCTAAGGAACTGCTTAAATCCCATTTTCTACCAGTAATTGTCTTCAGAGAGAAAACAAATGGGAGGTAAGAGACTGGCTGCCCAGTCCAGCAGCTGGGCTTGAGCCGGTGCCAATCCCCGACGAGGCACGAGGGGAGGCAGGAGAGCGACGGCAGAGCCAGGAAGGGCAGGGCCGCGCACAGATTTCAGCACAAACCAGGTTTGCCAGGATTTCTTCCATTGGAGCTTTTTCCAGTCTCCGAAGGGCCAGGCTGGTGAGCTAGAGCCTGCTACACCCTGGAGCCATGCAACATGCACTGCTCATCTCCTGCACCGTGGACCACAGAGGCCACGAAAGACAAGGGGAGAGGCACAACCTCGCTCCGGGGAGGCGGCAGCTGGCTGCCTGGGCTAATCCAGGGCTCCGTTCCCCACGCGGCGCTACATCCGCACCGTTTGACGGCTGAACAGCGCATACTCTCAGCCAAATTTAGTGAAACACTAAAAGGAAATAAGCAAGAGAAAAAAAAAAACTCACTTCAAGATACTTCAGTTTCTCCTCAATGCGTTGTGACGGGGACTGGCTTATCTTTCAGAGTAACTTGACTCGTCCCTGCCCCAGGGCTGGGCTGCTGCCCGCGCTCAGCACAGACAAGAGGAGGGTGCGAGTTTTGTGGGGACACATCCCGCTCTCCGGCTAAACCACGTCCCGTGCACACATGCTGACGCATGGGGCAGGCACTTACGCAGCTCCCAGCACAGCGGCAGCTTTCAGCACCGGCCTGGCTCGCCTACCTCCCTGTGCAACCCAAGGAAAACACCCATGGCTTGCAGGATTTGGGTGCTGCATGCCAGGAGTTGGGTCGAAAAGATGGAAAAAGAGGGAAGATGGTCCTGCTCCTTTCCACAGCCTCCCTACACAGCCCAGGGGACCATGGCAATGCCCGCAGTGAGGGCAGGTACCCTGCTCCCCGGCCCCTCGCATGTGCTCAGCAAGGACAGGACTGCATCCCGCACCCAAAATGGAGCTCCCAGGGCAGGGTGCTGCGGGGCCCTGGCTGCACAGGGAGAGAGCAAGGCTGTTGCGCACATCCAAACCTGGCTGCCAAGAGGGGACAAGCTTGTCACCCTGTGTGGCACACATCCCTGGGGAGGTGTGGCAGGGTGCAAGCCCTGGATGCTTCCCAGCATCCTTGGGGCAGCAGGGAGAAGCCGTGGTGGGGCAGAAGCCCCATAAATCACACTCTTGGCCTCTGACTATCTTGGAGCTGTTTGCTGTAAGATACAGTGGGTTGGGATGTTGGGGACAGTAAAGCAGCACATGAAAAGTCCTTGTTTGCAGGATCAAGGCTGGGGATGGAGCTCACAGCCTGGGGATCCTCATTCTGGCTGCCAAACAGAAGCGCCCTTCTCTGTCCCAAAGCCGAGCACACCCACCCGGGGGGCCAGGGTCCCAGCGAGGCGGTGACCTTAGCGTGGAAATTCCCACAGTATCTAGTGAGGAAGCCAGCCCTGTCGCACTGGAAACATTGGCCGGTGTGGTGCTCATCAGGCATGCTCAGCTTCTAAAGCAGGAAGACAGAGCATTGTAAAGCAGATTATACTGATTTGCTTTCGCACAGTGCAGCGAGTGGCAGAAACAGGAAACATCACAATGGTCTTCAGTGTACCGGAGATGTCTCAATTGTTATACTCAGCAATACGCCTGTTCCTATTCATGTGCCATTCAGTTATTTAGGAGACCAACAGAAAATCCCTGCCAAAAGGGACGGACATCTTTTTGCTTGTTCCACCCGCCTTTGAAGCAGCCCTGCCCAAACTAGGAGGGTGAGCTGCCTGAAAACCGACTGTGCTGGATTCCCAGCGTACGGGGGGTGGTTCAGCACTGCAGAGACAAACATCCCCTTCGGAGAGGCTGGTTAAGCTATTCCAGATGTGATCCAGCCAAGTTATTATGGCAACAAGGAAATAAGTGGCAGAAAACCGCTCATGAAATTCAACCGCCTGAGGTTAGGAGGCACATTCCTGTGCCGAGCTGCACACAGACCTTCGTGCACAGAGCCGGGACCAACACCGGGGAAGCTGATTTCTTCAAGGAGGTGAACTGAAGCAGGGTTATTCAACAGCCTTTGAGAGCAGCTCGGGGTGGCGTGTGTGCGCGCTCCGGGAGCGGACGCTGACCAACAAGCACTTCACCGAGGAACAATTTCTTTTGTCTGTTTCTTAGAAATAAGCAGTGCTGAGAACAAACTCAACAAACCCCAGTGAAGCTTCAATGGCTTTTCTAAGTGGCTCATGCTGTGGTGCCCCATCTCCTTCACTGTGTTTCTGCTCCCATCAAATAGGTCAGTGAATTAATCTGGGAGCAGAAACATTGGAAATGGGAAATAACAACTGACAGGGAGCCTGTGGTGTCTGGCACAGCATTGCAGATCCCCAGCACTGAGGCTCAGAACAATGTGGGGCATGTGGAGAGATGCAGCTCATCCACAGAGCTCAAAGCTCAGCTGGGGAAAGTCATGGTACATGGCAAAATTCATCCAGAAAATGATCCCTTTGGAGAAGCAGCCCAGATCTGGATTAGTCCCTTTTGGTCAGGGCCACAGGACAGCATGAAGACATCAGCTCATACAGTTACAGAGCAATTCGGGTTGCTCTGGTGGTCTCTAGTCCAAGCCCCTGCCCAAAGCACCCAGATCAGGGTGCTCAGGGCCGTGCCCAGTTGAGTCCTGAACACCTCCAGGGATGGAGGTCCCACAGCCTCTCTGGGCAACTTAATATTTGACCAGCCTCACCATAGAAAAGTTTTTCCTTATATCTAATCATGATTTCCCACAACGGGTCCAGCAACACCCGCTGCCTGGGCTCGAGGAGGAGCCAGGGCACCAGTCCCACGCTGACACAGTCAGGCGACTGTACACAGAACAAGCCCGTACCCAAAAAGCAACTGCACCAAAGAAGGAACAAGGTGGGACTGGGCCCAGGGCCAAGAAGTGGCTCCACCGTAGCAAATAGGATGTGGTAGAGCAATTCATTCGTTCCTCTTTTGACCCTGAGTAGCTAAAGGCCATCTTTTGTACAGCCTCAGCACTTCAACATGAAATAACTGATTTCCAGTCACCCCCTGCCCTAGAAGCCCTCCCTGAGCCCTCAGCTGGACATGAAAGCCCATCCAAGGTAAAGAGAGTAAGGGCATGGTCCACAGCCTCCCACCAAGGCCAGGGTTTGCTCTTTCCTCACCAATGGGGCGCGCACGGGGGAGGGATGCTAGCGCGGGGGGAAACCGTGGGCGGCTGAAGGGAGAAGTAGCAGAGTAAAGGTCAGTAGGGCTCAGCCAAACTCCCTCAGAGACAACCTCTGAACTCTCTCAAAGCACCACAGGGGAAACCTCAAGACTTCACTTCCCTTTCTCAGCCCCGGCAAGCCCCTGCTGCAGGCAGTGTAACACCAGCAAGGCAAACAGCCCAGCACAGCAAGACCCTGGGGAACGCAAGCCCAAAATCCCTGAGAGACACACCCAAAAAGCCCTAGAAAGTGGTGCTACCAGAGTGCTCCTGAGGTGTCCCAGGAGATGGAGTTCCCGGGGACTGGGTTAATGCAGGGGTGGTAAGGGTGATGCTGGCCCTGCACCCCAAGGAAGGATGATCTGGCAGCACCAGTTGGATGGTCCTGTTACGTACAATGAGATAGTGGGGTGCTACCCTGCTGCTGGCCAAAAACCTTTATAGCTAGCAGCCCCGAAAATGCCCCAAATGTCTCCAGGTGCTGCTGCAGACACTCACCCTCCTGGAGCTTGACACTCTGCAGGTAGAGAGGGTTCCTCAGCACGTTGCAGCGACCCGGCTCGTCCTCCTTGGTGAAGAGCAGCAGGTCGGAGTAGACAAAGAGGGTCACCTGGAAGCACAAGAGCAGCAAAGAAGAAGCTATAAGGAATTCATCTCTTGGCACTGAGACAGCGTCCTGGAAAGATCCTCTACCCTGGGGAGACGCACCAGCCATGACAGGCAGCCCAGGCACCCCTTCCCCAAGGGGCTGGTTGCTGCTACACCCCTCAGGGCGCTCCCAGCAAGCTTTGGACGAGGCTCCCCCCACTCGGCAGCCACCTACCGAGGCCTGTGGAGTCCCGTGACAAGAGGGATAAACCTGCCCGACAGTTTAACGCCACGCAAACACACCCTCTCTGCTCTCTCATGTCACTTCCCATTTACATAAGTTATAAATCAGAGGAGCAGGAGGAGGGAATAAGTTGCTGACTAATCCCAGCACACTGGAGAAGTTGCAACCTAAAAGCAGATGTGACCTCCCCGAACACACTCGCAAAGGAGCTTCTCACTCTTCAGTCTTTGCGTGCCCCATTTTGCTCCCTTTGAGAAAATAACAGTTTAGCTTTCACAACAGCAGAACCCACGAGAGCAGTTGCAGGCAACAAACTTGACACCTTTAAACCACGCTGACGGGTTGAAAGCCAACGCTGAACCGAGCGTCTGGCCAGCTCTGTGCTTGAGCAGTGACTCAAGTGTCCTAGAAGCTGGGAGCTACTCCAGAGCAGTGGTAAGTGCTCACAACTCAAAAGGCAGATTTTGTTCTGCTTCTGGCTCTTGCCTGAGGTCCCTTGTTCAGTCAGTACAGATTAGTGTGATCCTTAAAATAAGAAGAATGAGCTTCTCCACTGTAACGGAGATCCTTGACCCAGAAGCCTACTGGAGGGGAGTCACTTGGTGCAATCACTGTACCAGTAGCTGAGGTTTGAGCCCGTCAGAAGTTGGGGACACGCAGCAAAACTTTGAAGATGCCAGAAAGCGGCTGCAACATGCCACTGGGCATCTTGGGTGCTGGACCTTCTGCCCACTGCCAAACCACGCACTGCTCTCAGCACAGGACGCAGCATGTGAGCACGTGGCTGCTTTTAACCGCTCCTTGGGATGCTCCCAAAAACCTCCCACAGCGAAAGGAAAGCTGCTTTGCAACACTGAGCAATAGCAATGAAGGTTCTGTGGCCTTTTAGCAACCCTTTTTGCAAAAGCAGAAAACAACCCAGCATCCCAGGGGCTTACTGGTAGCTGGCACCGCTGCCACCACCAGGCACCCTTCGAAAGGTGACTTTGCTCTGGACAGGGACTGAGTCACTGTTTACGGGGACGCACTGCCAGCACAGTTTGTCTCTGTGCCCAGCGGCTGACGGGCACACGTCAGGAGGACAACAAGCTGGGTAACAGTTTATCACACGGTGGCGAGTCTCACGTCAGGGCGGCAGCATCTGGCTTTGAAACCAAAATCAAGCCCTTGCCACAAGATTCCGCCTTGCTGTACAAATTCATTTGTGTGGGATTCTTAATAAGCACAAAACTACTGGCGTAGCTTTAATTGACAATGAAACCAGGGACTGGCTGTTTACGTCTATATTATTTGGAAAATCCCTTCCTTTGCTCTCAACACACTGTTGGCCTAATGCCCACATTCACCCTCTTCATTACTTCTGCCCTTATTATTATTACAAGGAATAACGAAGTACAAGCTGCATTATAAACTTTCTCCCATGTCCACCTTGTTCCAAAAGGTAATTGTTCTGGGACATATCTGGTGCCATCCCAGGTCCCTCAGCCTCAAGGAAGAAATGTTCAGGGATTTTGAGAATAGCAACTCAGCAAAGCACAGGAGATAAAGGCATGATCAGCAAGTGGTCATGCTGGAAATGAAGGAAATAAAATTAAGACCTAATACACACAGAAGTTTAAAGGCTAGAAAATAGGATAGAAGGATCAGCAGGAAAAAGAGATATCACTTCAAATCCAAGAAGATTTAAATAGGGAATCACGGAAACAAACACATGGAAAGCATTTACAGGTAACATTGTGCTTTTATGAGAAGATGGAACTGTTTGAATTCAGGATGTGGAGAAGACAAAAGCGCAGCCAGTGTGGGCTACGTAAGAGCATGTCGTGGTTTAACCCCAGCCAGCAACCAAGCAGCACTCAGCTGCTCGCTCGCTCCCCCCCCCCCCAGTGGGATGGGGGAGAGAATCGGAAGAGTAGAAGTGAGAAAACTCATGGGTTGAAATAAAGACGGTTTAATGGGTAAAGCAAAAGCCACACGCGCAAGGAAAGCAAAGCAAGGAATCCATTTACTCCTTCCCATCGGCAGGCGGGTGTTCAGCCATCCCCAGGAAAGCAGGGCTCCATCACACGTAACGGTGACTTGGGAAGACAAACGCCATCACGCCAAACGTCCCCCCCTTCCTTCTTCTTCCCCCAGTTTATGTACTGGGCATGACGCCATATGGTATGGAATAGCCCCTTGGCCAGCCCCCCTGGCTGTGCCCCCTCCCAGCTCCTTGTGCACCCAGCAGAGCACGGGAAGCTGAAAAGTCCTTGACCAGTGTAAACGCTGCTCAGCAACAACCAAAACATCAGTGTGGTATCGACATTATTCTCATCCTAAATCCAAAACACAGCATTACACCAGGTACTAAGAAGAAAATTAACTCTATCCCATCTGAAACCAGGACAGAGCATCTCTATTAGATGCTGCTGCCAGGAAGACACTTGATTTTAGAGCAGCTCCACACAAAATGGTTTATAGAGGTCCCTTTGCTCCTCCAAGTTGCTGGGGGAAGAAAACGAGGGTGTCCCTTCCACCGACACAGCCAGAGCCTGGCAAGAGCACCCAGCACCGCGAGGCCCAGGGCTCCAGCCAGCCCTGCTCGCAGAGGTGGGAGTGGGACCGGCTCTGCAGGGTAGAGCACTTACCCCTCCTGCAGAGCTGAGCACAGGAAACTCAAAGCATGGATGACCCTAAGGCAGCAGCCAGCAGGTATAAGAGGGGAGGGCTGGAGTGAGTAACCTGGAGCTCTGCCTAGGGTTGGCATCACACCGCTGGCAAGCTGTAACATGTCTCTAACAGCCCTTTGCAAACAGATGTGGTATCCACAATGAAAAAATCACAGGGCTCATAAAAGCAAAAGAGCAAACAAAAAAGAAGCACAGCCCCTGAATTCATCCAGGCGGGACACAGAATCCACCAGAGTTGCTCCTGGGAGAGTCAGAGAATCTTTGTGTGTTTCTCAGAACTAACCTCCTACCCCAAAATCAGAAATAAAACAACTGGCATGATGAAAGGACTCCTCTGAAGACAGAGCTAGGCACACCTCTGTTATTACTGATGATCAAGGCCACACAGCAGCTGTCACGCAGACCTTTTATGGGGCTGCGAATAGATTTTACAGGGAAAAAAAAAAAACGTTCATAGAGGCTGACACTGATGTCCCAGACACTGTTCGTCTGGGTGTGCTCTGCACCGTGGCAAACAGCAAAGCCTCTTCTGCGGATAGATTTGACGAACTACACAACATCACTGGCAAAGCATTGTTATAGAAGGAAGGGGCACATTTAAAGTGTTTCCTAAAAGAAAACGAGAAAATGAAAAGCCAGGAGGGAAGGTGGAAAGCAGTGTGTTAGTGTGTTTCCCCAAGATGAGAACAGGAGATCAACACTGGGACTGCTACGGAGCCCCACTGCAGGAAGGAGGAAGCGATAACCATGCCTTGTAAAGCAAAATATGGTAACAAAAACATTATGAAATTAAGCCTTGCAGCCAAAGTAGCTTCACATTCAAGCTTAAGGATAGTTAACTCTCCTCCTAACCCCGTCCTCTCCTGCTCACCTATGCACAGAGAGCCACTGCCACCTGGGTTACACCAGGGAGGAGTTTGCATGGTGCAACCGCAGTAGCGCATCAGCGGAGCCAGTGGCACGATGGAGCAGTGCAAACCCTGCCTGCTTGTCCCGGTGCTCATCAGGAAAAGCCCAAGCCAGTGGATGCTTTCCAAGACATCGCCTTCTCTCTCTCTAGCAATAGTCTCATAGCTGTGCCCAGCAAAACAGAGGGAGCTGAGGAAGCAGAGGCAGATCTTTCACGATAGAGCTCTCAGATGCCAAAGGAGAACATTGTGATGATCCCCTGCATCGCTAGCCAGAGAATGCTGCCTGCAGCTGGCTAGAGAAATCCTATAATCCATGGTGGGGAGCTCTTAAGACAGGTGTCCACCCCTAGGACTGATCCACACACATTTTCTGTTTACCAGTACTGGATTCTTCTCCAGAAGAACTGGGTGCAACCCCAAAGAGAAACTCCAGTCATACCAGCATGAGGGTTGTATCTGCAAAGTTCAAGCGTCCCCATTCATTCAGTTGAGCTAAACGGATGAACCTTTCTTAATCTTCCTCAGTCTTTTCAGATCTTGATTTATCCTTGTAGCCCTTTTGTGAGACCATCCAAATTGTCAGTATCCTCTACAAAGCAGACCTCTCTGTTGGACTCACCAGACCAAGAATGACGCAGCTCCCCACGTACAGGCTGATATCACCCAGTCACTTCTATTCAGTGCTCCCCTGATCATTATGCTTCAAAGTCGTAGCTTTCTTGGCTACAGCTTTGCACTGGCAGTTACTCACTTAGTTTTCACGCAGACCAGAGCAATAGAAGAACATGATTAAAAGTAATTCGGTTACCATAGCTTCATACATGAGCATCTCAGTCAGCTGAGCCCCGGCCTAAAAAGAGAAGCAGTCTAGGCTTTGCAGGTGGGGTAGGTGCACATACACAGGCATGGCACTTTGGAGATGGGCATGAACTTCCCAGGTCAGGGAAGCTTTACCACCCTTCAGTGACACACCAAAGCCTTTGAATCATTGCTTTCCATGCTACAGCACTAACTCTCTAAGCATGACCTGCTCCTTTGCTCCTGGATTTTTACTTCTGCATGTCTCCATATTTAATGCATGTTCTCCAAGACTTCTCAGCAGTCTTTTAGCCCACGGTGTATTTACCCTCTTTTACTGCCTCATACACTTTTTTCTACTGAGATTATTAGCAAGAAATTTATACACTCAGGAAGGAGTTTATACGCCCAGCTAGACTTTGATGAAAATACACCACCACACTTGCCACAATGAGATCCATGGCGAAGGCTTTAGCTGTCAACCTTGAACCTCACCTTGGCTTACCTGATTCAAATATTCTTCTACCACGAACACCAGGGGAGAGCAGGCACTGAAAACCTCAAGGGGTCACGCACCTACCCTCAAACACTAGCACAAGCAGTGGCTGTGCAGATGGGGAAATGGTGTAAAAAAAGAGGAAGAGAAGGATACTAAGAGGCAGTGAAGAAGAAGGGACAGAGTAAGTGGGACTGGTGAGGTGGAGGGAGGAGGTAAGTGCAAGTTTCTGATATTCTTACCCAAATGAAAGTGTCCAAAAAAGGCTGAAAACAAGATCTTGAAACGTCTGTGCCAGGGAGTAGGGTTTTGGTCAACCCACTGTGTTGGCCAAACTCAGCCACTCCCTGAAACAGGGACCTGCCAACCCCGTCCCAGGCCAGGAGTGCCAGGAACTTGCAGCACAACACTTGGGATAAGAGAGAAAAGCCTCTTGCCCTGCAGAGAAGAGCATAAAACCTGGGCATGCTGGTTCACGCCCTCCAGACTCCTGGCAGAGCCAGGCGCTTTCAGAGCTCAAGAGAGGACCATCCTGATCTGCAGACCCTGCTGGGATGGCAGAAAAGAGAGCTGAGAAGGGGGTGAGCACGGCCCACGCTGTGAAGTTACCTAAGAGCTTTGGAAATTTGCCTCCAGGTACTTTATGGATGGACCAAAAAGGACAAAGCCCACATTCGACACCTTGTGCGCAATCGCCTGCATCACACGTGTTCCTCTGGCACTCCACAGGCTGGAGGGATTTCAGAAGACCATAAAAGCGGGAATTGTAACAAAGTCTAGACAGGATGTGATTAAGGCCTGAATAAGGATTGCCCCAGAGGTAAGGTCAGGGAAAGGACAGATCCTGGCAAGCCTCCAGAGAGATAGGTTGATTCCTTCAGGAGATGGGAGTTTGCTCAGTGATGAGGATGCAGTGCCTGACATGGAAACTGCCAAAGGCAAAAAATTCTGTTCTGTTTTGTTTTTTTTTAAAATGAAACAGGACCTCCATCTCCAGCCCCTGCACCTGGGTTCTCCTCTCTCAAGCCACTTAGCCAAAGCAGAATAACGTGCAGAAAACAGTCCTGCAAACCACAGGAGCGGTGGTCCAGTTTGAGAGAGGCTGGGTGGGAGGAGCAATGGGAAAATGGAAAACCACATGGAGCAAGGAAGAAAGGACCGATCAGAAACAAGACAACCTCCGTTTGGGCAGCAGAGAAGGCTGGAGAGGGAGTGAGCTCAAGTCCAGCAAAAAGAGAAGTCAGAGACCTTCTGTACCTGGGGAAACTCCGTTGTGTCTAGGCCATTTTAGGTCTTCCTGGCTTCAGAAGTTTAGGTTCCCTTACCTCACAGCCCATCAGGACCAAAGCAGACACCCTTGCTCCACAGGAGAAGGGGAGTCTCAAGCTTTCCAGAGACGTGCACCGATTCCTTGAAGCTCTGCAAAGCCTGCCATGACCCTGCGACACACTGCAGACATGAGAAAGCCCTTCCCCAGGGACATGGCTGATGCCCAGGTGTTGCTACCCACAACTCCCAGCTCCCAGCAATATGGGACTCAGCACCACACCTGGGTTCACACCACACTCTGGCCTTCAAAAGCAGACGCTGCCACATGCTCGTTCCCATTCACTGCTTCTATTTTTTCACTGCGCTTAGTCACCACCTCTTGCCTTGCCCCTCTGCCAGGCTTACACAGACATCACAGCCTCAAGGCACCATCATTCTCAAAGGCTGTCTCACGTTCCTGGCCACCGTACAGCATCCTGCCCTTTCCTGGCAGCAGCTCCAACTGGGAAATCCTCTTCCAGCCTCACGCTCATCCTTAGGGCATCGTAAGCAAACAGAGTCCTTCCCCCAACACGTCCTCCTTCTGATCCTGCCCACAGCCAGGTCTCTGAAATGGCTAATGTGGCCATTTGGAGACAGAGCAGCACACCTCCTCCAAACATGCTTGTCCTCAGGCTCTCCATCGTCTAAATATGAATGCCTCTATACACAACACATGCTCCACCCAGGCTGCAAACAGCATTAGTCAGTCATAATTATTCCAGATTTGGCTGCTACTACAGACCTCTGAGTCTGACCTGAAAGCAAGCAACTCCAAACCAGCCAGGAGAAGCATCCTGACCTCAGGCTGGCCACCATATTCCCAAGCATCGCAGCATGGCTGTGCTACACAGCCGTGTGTTTACCAGATTTTCACTCATGCAAGTGCCCAGAAGACCCTGAACAGCAAAGAACAGCAGGACAGACAGGGGAGGACTTTTATTTACAAATCAGTGACAAGTTTCCTAATGGATCATGCAATTTTTCATGTCCTTTGGCAGAAAGAAAAAAAAAAAAAAAATAGTGACTCAAGTCAAAGCCAGGGATGAATTACATGTTAAAAACCAGAAAAGACACTTAACATAACACAATCTTGTACTGTTCTGTACAGGCCAGCGATATGACATGTCTCTGGTATCTGCTGTTGGCCACCCAGAAGGTGTTACCCACAAACTAAGATTAGTCAAGTAAAAATTCCTCTATGGCTCTGTGAAGATTACACGTTGCTCACTCCAACTAAATTCAAAACAAAGTTATCCTGTACAGTGGTGAGATTCTCTGAAAACGCCCCAAAAGAAACAGCAGTTTCCTTCAGCCCTAGTGCGCAATGCACGAGCGGGCTCTCCCCGCCGCCGCTTCCACTGTCCCAAATTCCAGGGCTTTGCAGTTGGACGCAAGCGAAGCCAGCAGCAAATGTAATCAACACTTCCAAACTCTGCCAGTTTGGATGTTGAAAGTTGTCACATACACAGGTTCAGCATGGAGCCAAAGCTTAGTTGTTTCCCCGGGTTTTTAACAGCCCTCCAATAACATTGCAGAAAAGAAGTTGAAGTAAGAAAAAAGAGAGGAATTTGGACAAGACACATGGCCTGTTTCAGGAACTCAGTTTCTGAAAACCCCTGTAACAAATTCTCTGTCTAGTTCTCTAACCTGGCATAAAAATATCCTTAAGCTCCCTCTTTCCGAGTCTGCCGGTGGCCTCAACATAACTGGCATGCATTTGCCGTGCGCAGTTTCTTTGCGAGCATGAAAGAAGACAAGAAAAAAAAAAAAAGTTGATTTCTAGCGGAGTTTTGATATTTAGTTTATCCCATGGATAAACTGAATACAAGTTTTTCCAAATATCCTATTAATATAAGTACTGCACAATAAAACATTTCCCTTCTCAATCTACTATATAAGGCTGCAGAAGAGCATGCTTAGAAAGCTCAGACAGCATGGAAAGAGTCTTACCTGTATAGTTCTGCTTCTGCTCTCGTGAAGAAGCAGCTCCTCTGACAGAAGCAGAGTCCGGGCTGGGTTGCAAAGATCTAGAGGCTACATTTGAAAGGGGAAAAAAAAAAAAAAAAAAAAAAAAAAAAAGAAACAGTCAAACCTTCCACTGGAAGTGTGGTTTGCCAGCAAAACTTTCCACCCACCAAACCCACTTTGTCTTCACTTTAAGCTGTAACTCATTCAGGGAGAAGCCACCCCACACTGCAATCAAAAGGACAGAAAGTCTGCAGTCCAGCTACACGATAAAGAGAAAGCCTTACCCTTAGCACCTACGTCAGGCCCATCTATAAAAAGACAATTAGCCGCTTGCCTCTTCGTACGTTAACTGTTCTGCACAGTGCGGGCTTGGTTATGGGCGCTCGTTAGCAGGAAACACAACCACAACGGTGGCATGTTAGGTTTTCACGTCCCTCAGACAAGAATATTTGCTACATTATTTTATGGATTTCTCTCAAGAAGGCTGCCCTTTCTCACGCCACGCTGCATGCTCAGCCCCCCAGTCAGTGCCTTCTCTAACGCTGGAGAAAAACAGGACAGGTTCAGTTGTCCTGGCTGCAGAACAAGCCCTGCAAAACCAGCCCAGGACGATCCTGAGCAGCATGGCTAGCAGGCACGTGAGGGTACCTGCACTGGGCCCTGCAGTATGAGACAGGGCAAAGCATAAAAACCAGCTCCTGAAGTGGCAGAAACACCCCAGACTCAATCCACGAGACATGTTTTGGGAGTAAAGAGCCAGAAGTGCCAGTTGTGTTCCTACTAAAAGGCAAACTGTGCACGCAGCCAGGGCCGGTGAATGCACTGGTGTAACGTGAGTGGCTACCCGGCTGCCGGTGGGGAGGATGGAGGTGAGCGTAAGCCTGTCCCCCAGCACCAGCCCAGCCCCACATTTGCTCCCAAGCAGTCCGCTGGCTCAGGCCAGGGTGACAGACAACACGGACGGTGGGTTTGAGCCAGTCTGAGCTGACATGACAGTGTCATTGCTGCTGGCAGGGGAGGACGGATGATTCCCCACAGCCTCAAAGATAAAGGTATTCATCAGTAATGTACTTAAATATACAGGATCAGATGAGGTTTTCTGGGGTTCTGGCCATATGGAGGACAAGACAGAAGACACACAGGTAGTTAGAGCTACTACCACCAAATTCAGGGCTAAATTTTAAGAAAGTCATTTATGGAACTGGGGAGTGAGAACATCCTCTGTCAAGCCATTACTGCTCTGGATCCTTGTCCATGATTTTAGTGCTGGCCACCAGCTAAACTAAAATACCTTTGTTTGCACACTATAATTAACAGCACAAAGAACCCACGGGAAGAAACCACACTGATCTTCAATTACGCGAAGTTGGTTGCTGAAGCCCAGAAGCTGGGATACCTTCTCCTGACAAGCAAGCACCCGAGGACCAGATTTGAAAGCTGAAAAGGGCAAAACCTCCAACAGAGAATCTCTTGGGCAGGACACAATTCCCTTTGAGAAAGTACCCAGCACTGTGCTGAGTACAGCCAGCTTCAGAGGAGAGCGCCAAGGATGACAGGGGATCCATGCATTCATGGTATATACTGCTGGGAAACATATCCACCATGCACGACAGCCTGGACCCAGCTTACAGCAAGAAGCTCTGACACAACCTGCTATGCCGGGCACCGATAGCGTCAGATCCGTAACACCTCGCTTCCAGCTGCGCTTACCTGCACAAAGACGGGGAACACCAGCACTTTAGGAGCCAGCGTCACGTATGTGCCGTAGCTGGAGTGTGGGATGTGTGGCCTCACTATGGTACAGTTCTGGTAGTTCCCGTAGCTCTTCATCGTCTGCACAGTCTTCATCAGCCTGGATTTTCTCCCAGACCCCACGTGCGATTTCCCTTTACATGCATTTCCTGGACCGACAGAGGAAGCAGAAAGAAACACAGAATCAGAAGAGAGCTCCCGCAGAGCTGCTGCACGCTGCTGGCTCGGCTCCTGCTCTTGCAGGCTGGAGGAGGGCACATAAAGCCTAAGGGGAATAGCTGGAGCCGAGAGCTGCGGGGACATTTGTCACTCTGCTATCAAGGTTTCCCAGGGATTCATGAAATAACAGCACTGACTTCATTTTTCCTAATGCAAAATGAGAGGGTCCTTGACATTTCTGCTCAATCAGGAGCTACTCACTTGCTGGACCAAGGACTGAACTGGATCACACCAGCAGCACAAACACATCTAGGTACGTACAAACAAAAACCCAAGGAGGTCACAGCAGGCTCAGCTGCAGGCCAGCACATCTGCCTCTGGGTGTACACTGCCTTCCACACAACTTATGAATATGGTACTTTGGAGGAAGAGATGTGGTACTATTATACACACCTCCCTATGCAGTATGAAAGTATGAAATAAGAAATACAGAACCCCAAACATGGCTTTAAATGGTCATTCTTGAATCACAGGAGCACCAAGGAGGTTCCCACCATCAGGGAATACCTGCCTGCACCACTGAACCCTTCCCTTTCTAGGGAAGGGAAAATCATCTGTGACTAACCCAGGCTGGGAGAAGAAAAGAAAAAAAAAAAAAAACCACAAAAACCCACACAACTGGAAATTTAAACCCTGGGACATCTTTATCCACACAAGTCCTGCCTGGGCACGGGAGTCAGCAAAGTGCAGGAATTTCACATCACGGTGTGCTGGGCAGCAGGTTAATGACAGTTTTTAGAAGATACTAAGACTGGAGGCGTCAGAGAAAGGGACTGATATGATAAACACATTCATGCACATGGGACCAATCCATACCTTTCCAAATCACTCCCAGGGATGCGATGGTTACTCAGACATGGGGGTGTATTTGTAAAGGATGACCTCATTTTGCATGAGGCTGGCACATCATCCACTGTTTTTCAGCATTACATTTCGGTGCTGGAAGAAGTCCAAGCAGCCTGACTGTTTTTTCGCTCTGTCCCTCTTCATTGCAGAAAGCCACTATCCTCATTCAAAGGAGGGATTACACAGCAGCTTTCCTTTGCAGCCTCCCACCTCAGTTGGTCGAGCAGAGCTATGACTTTTCCCAGCAAGCCAACACCAGCTACTGCAGCCACTCCACACCTGGCAGTCTGCTTCGCTGGAGGCCAGGGAACATTAGGTGGTATGTCAAACCAGTCCCAGAATCTCTAATATAATTCATAATCCCGTGATTAAAAGCATTATTGATAATTATCAACAGTTATCATCGTTCCCTGCTAGCTGCTGCGTGGGTGAGTCCTTCCTTCCCCTATTGCTGGGTAATTGCTGCTATATCCAATTTCTAAGCCCTTTCCTCCCAGCCCAGAGAAATGCCTTTGAATATATCCAGCAAGTTCCCACCAGCATTTTATCTCACGAGCGCAGGCACAGGATGTGGAGTGCTCTGAGGATGCTCTGCCCAGACAGAAACTACCATTTTCTCAGCACTAGCGCAATGAGGTGAGAGCATCACAGGCTGCTGGGAGCCGGTGCCTGTACACACAACTGGCTGTGAGCAACTAGATGGTTTGGTGGGTGATCTGTTGGAGGCAGCGGTGCTAAGGATGGCTTTATGCATCCTCCTCCCCAGACCCATCACATGGAGCTGGGGATGAGACCATCACACAGGACCAGAATCAGAAAGGAGCTGCGGAGCTGCTGCCCACTGGGCTGCTCTGCTCTCAGGCATGCTGGGACAGCACAGCTGCCAAGCAGGGAGCAGTTGTGAGATATTTCCCATTAATGACATTAATCCGTTAGGCCCAAGTGCCTTGGCATTCTCTGGTGACCCCAGCATAGAGTTTTGGCCATCCCTGGTGTCCCCAGGCCCACAGTGCACATCTCTCCTGCCATACGCAAACTCCCATCACAGCAGGACCCACCACGCTGGGGACAGAAGCTGGGACGGGTTCATGTTCCCCAAGAGCCCTTAACCCCAGACCATGTCCTGCTGGGCACCAGCAATCTGTGCTCTGTCCTAAAACTTGCAGGAAACAACTCCAACAGGAGCTGAATATGCCTCTAACCAAAAATTCATGCCTTCTTCCAAAGAAGCCCCACTGAAAAATTTAAGTATTCTCTCCCTCCCCCCTGAAGCTGATGAACCAAACCAGCTCGGGTCCAGCAGGCAGACCTCTCCATGCGGATTTTAACATATCCAGGTGAGAAACTGGAGCATTGGCCCAGGATCCTCCCCCACAGCGATATCTCAGGAACACATATGAGCAAACCCTCCTGAAGCCTCCTGCTAGAGGGGTGTCCCAGCAGAGACCCCTGAGCACCCCTCCCTCCAGCCACCCAGCCCTGGGCCTTTCTGCTCCCACCACCACCACTTTCTGCACAGTGGCTTCTGCCCTTGCACTGTAACGGATACCCATCACCTTCCCAAGCAGAAATGAGCCAAAACGCTTCTGAACACGGCTCAGAGCAGATAAGGTCTCGCCCAAAGCAAATATATGAACCTACCCAACATTACATATTCCATTAAGCATCAGGAAATAGCACATTTACGTTCAGATAAACGACAGCAGAGCCAGCCCGGGCTCCTTTGGCAATCCAGACCTGCTGTTTACAGCTTGCTTTAACAGCCTGCCTTTGCCGGGGGGTGGCCCTCGTGACCTAAAAGGCTGTTTCCACCTGCAAGTGCAATAATCCTGACATTTTCCTTTTTCCCTATTTCATGGTTGCACTGCCAGATAAAATCAAAACACGAGAGACAGCTCAACACAGGACAGATACAATCTGTCTGGGCTGTTCAGGATCTGCTTTTCCTCTTATCCCTAAATCACCTCATTCTATCAGAAGAATTCATCACCTGCACAAGTCCTGTTTTCTGCACACTGGCACAGAAATGCATCCAGCCTGCCCAAAGTGTCAGCTCCTGTCACTGTGCGACTGGTGGCCAGCTCTGCACCGTCGCGCTTCATCACTGCTCAGGTTAACTACTGCATTCTTCCCTCTGAAGACTTAATATTAAATAAACTGAAAACAATCACTAAGAATTGTTATGGGAAGAAGCTCAAGTCTTTCAAATTCCACCCTGATGTAAGAACAAGTCCCCATGGTCCAGCTCATCTTTTCACAGGATCTGCAAAGGGCAGGCAAGAGTTGCAATCATCCACGGTACAAAACATCCCCTGCAGTTGAGCTGCGGAAAATTCTTCTGGCCGCAGAGCTCCAGGGCTGGGAGCATCCAAGGCACAGGGGCCTCGGACCCACGCTGCTCCCTCCTGCTCCCCGGCATCGCCACCATGGCTTTGCCAGCCCCACACTTTGCCTTCTACAGACACTGCCCCATCTTTACAGGCAGCACAAAATTTTCTAGCTGGAAATTGTGCTGATAGCTATGCCTGCACCAGGGAGGGACTGCTGAGTTAAAGACACTCCTGCAAGGTCATGCCTAGGAGGTCAGCTCTGCTGCAGACAGATGAGCTCTGCTCACCCTAAGGGCATCCTAACAGACCAGGGTGCAAGCACAGCCTCCCGAAGCTCCTGAATCAATGAACTGGCAAGAGGTGGTTCTGCATGAAGCTGGGTGTGCTGAAAATTGCCATTGCAAGTTCAACAGCACCCAGTGAACACCCTAGGGAGTATCTCCAGGCCTCACTGTTCTCGGGTTGTTTCTGTCCCCAGTTTCCCACTTGAAATAACAGTGACCTGTTGATATCTAGTCCAGGGAGGCCTTGTGTTAGCCTCTGCTCCCCCTCTCGCAGCCCAGGATTCATGCAGTGCCCTGCCGCACATCTCGCCCCACGCTTCCTGCAAGCCCATCCATACCCGGTTCTCCAGGAAGACCAAGCAGACCTGCTGCAGAAAATGAGTTTATGCTTCAAGGGGTTTTTGAGGAGAGCTGCTACAGAGACTACCAGAGACCTTGTAGCAGCCCAGGAAAAGAGTATTCCCCAAACCTGGCACTGCAACCTGCACTAATATCTGTACAAATCTGAGTCATGGCCATCCTCACTCCCTTAGTAATAAAATGAAACTCAAAGCAGGGGCTGCAGTATTAGCACCCCCAGCAAGGCATCATGAACGAGAAGCTAAACACATCACAGAGAGGCCCGAGACGCATCTGAGGAACCACCACAACAATGCTTAGCACTTTCACACTTTGTGCTTTCATCATGCCCCTGATGGAAAGTCCCCGCCACCAGCCTCCCTCCTTCAGCCGCTCTGTGAGCTCCCACAGACACCTTCTCACCATGAGGCTCATCCAGCGACATTCGCAGTTGTGCTCTCCTCTGGGCTTGGGGGTAGGGTTCTTGCTTTTATGACACAGAGAGTAGGAAGGTTATACTACCCAAAAGCCCCAGGCTTCTGCCACGGTCCTCAAAACATGAGGGACTCCCTTGCAGCATTGCAGGGCTTAGGGCAAGGATTCGCTAGTGCTAGAAAGACCATGTTTAGCTCTGCTAGGTGCTCTGAGCAGCGTTTTCAGCACATCAGCAACTTACCCACAGTAGCGTTGTTCTCTTGATAGACAGGCCTCAGCAGCTGTAAGACACAACCCAGAAAGGACACGGTCACCTGAAGCAGGCTGGAGATAGACTTTACAACAACCAACTGCAAATTTTAGCATGCCAAACCCAGGAAAGCCAAAGCACTCCAAAGAGGCGAAAATCATTTTTGTCCTATTGCCAGCAGAAAATGAGAGCAATGACTTGCACTGTGGTCTGCGCAGTGGAAACACTTCCCGTACCCTTGAGTGAGTCCTGGGAGGAGGCAGTAGGTCATTCACTCCGGCTCTACAGTCCTAGCGGTAAAAGTTTTAGAAAAATAGTGAAAGCTCCACCAAGGGACACAGGTCTGGCTTGTAGAAGTGGACCGTGCTCTAGCAAACATTTAGAAGTGATGCTCGATAAGGCTGAAGCACAGGCCAAGAGAGGACCCAGCAAGCACAGCCAACAGCCACCTGCAGGAACTTGAGCGTGGGAAGCAGCCCTACCTGGCTCCCTGGGTTCAAAGGCGCTAAGATGATGTAGTTCTGGTCTGCAGTGGAGGGGACCCGGGACAGGGGTGGCATGGTGTTCTGGCTCCGCTTGCCGATCTCCGTGTACCTCTCCCAGCTGTTCAGCACCAGCCTATCACTCCCATCATACAGTATGTGGCAGCTCCGGCGCTGCTCAGGCCGCGGAGGCACCGTGCTGTTCTTTTCCCGCTTGTTGGGTGGTGACTGGAGGTCGTAGGCAGACTTGCAGGATGATCTGCGGATCATGCCTTCATGTCCTGACTTGACCTGCGGGACGAGCCTCCAGACCAGTAGTATGATCTCAGTGGGACAGTTCCTGAAAGAGATGGCATGGGGCAAGTGAGAGATGGAGCAGTAGGGAGTGAGGCACCCCGCATCATTCAGCCAGCCACGAGCCCTGCAGTCCTTCCTCCCTCTTACACCTCTACCCCTGTCCTGCCCTTCCCAGCCCCTACATCCTTTCTTCTTCTACCCCAAAGAATCCTTTCCCAGCCTCCTGCGTCCCTCAAAGCTTTCCCCTTCCCATAGCCACTCAAAACTCCTGCTGCCCTGCCCTGGGCTCCCTCAAACCATCTCTCCCAGAGCCCTGCAGTGATGCTTTGGGTGAATACTCACCGGATTTCATGTGCCAGCTCTACACATTTCCAGTGCTCCACAGGCTGCTCGTTCAGCTGCAGCACCGTGTCGAGCTGCTGCAGACCTGCCTTTTCTGCTGGGCCACCTACAGAGAGAAGAGGCAAATGCCAGTCATCTTCTGGACAGAGAGCTGAGATTATGAGGGGGAGGAGAAGCCCTGGGGCTAGGAGACACCCAAATACCTTCACAGCTTGCACCACTCACTCCTCCAAACCTCTAACACCCACACCTCTAATACCCACACCTGAAAATGAAGTGGGGCAAGCTAGCCTGGAACTTCCCCTTCCAACATGCACGCACCCAGCGCCTGGGACAAAGTCGTAACTGCTCTCGCAGAGCTATTGCGTGAACTTGCCGTGTTTCCTGGTGGGGAGCACCAGGGCGCAACAGAGACACCAAGTCCGTCCCGCAGGACCACACCAAGAGGATCTACTCAGGTAACCGAAGGCTCCCACGATCCTGCTGCCCTCTGTGCCCCGTCTGACACCCCCACGGATGCTTTCTATAAGTCTCCCAACCAGCTGGACAGTTCTCAGGTTGGAGAGGGAAGGGAACAAAATCTCTGCAAATTACTGCAACACACTGCCAAAACAGTGACACAGCGCTAGCCCAGTGGCCTCTGACCTCATTAGAGGCAACAGAGAATTCATTAAGTGGAATTTCTTGGAGGTAACCAGAGTCCTGCAAGTCATGGGAGCTTCTGAATCCCAGCATGCTCTGGGAAGCAAAAAAGGAGCAGAGTCATTCATTCAAATTAAGAGGGGTAAAAATGATCTGATCTCTTACCGGAGTCCACTGCCTGCACACGGACCGGGGAGTCGCAGCAGATTGTGAAGCCAAACCCATCGCTTCCTCGAGGGATGGTAATCTGAAGAGAGACACCGCAGTCACCCTGTTAAGTGGGAAAGCAGCTGCTGCGTGTGATCAGCGAGCATCCCCCCTTTCACCCACACGCTGTCCCACAGCCTTTGGGAATGCAGGCACACGGCATTTCTAGAAGTGGTTGCAGAGCCCAAAGGAACCGTCACAGTGAACGCTGTCACTCTGAACCCCACGGACAACGGGTCTCTCCCCTGCTGCAGCCAAAAGCGGGCGGAAAGGGTGCTAAGCAGCAATGCAAAAATCGAGCTGAGGATCAACAGAGAGGAATGCCACAACATGAGCGTTTATGGAGCATACACAAGTCTCCATTCACAACTCTTGCAAGTGTAAGGAAAGGTCTGATAAGCCGTTAGAAAGGAAAACCTGGCAGTCTGGCTCCGCCACTGATTTCTAACACAGCTTCTCTAAGCAAGTCACTTAAACATTTCTTCCCCAATTGGGTAACGCAGAACCAGCAGTGCTCCTCTGCTCCAGAGGAAGCTGCGAGGATCGGCGCGCTCCTGTCTGCAAGGCATCGGTGCTGGAGCGGGCTCTGTATGCATCGCCCCATTAGCTGGGGTGAGTATGTTTTCTCTTGCTGAGTTTGGAGAGGATGGATGCTGTGTTGATTTAGGCTCATTCCTCCTCCTGATTCAAGCAGCGTTGAGCTTATTAATAAGATGATATTTATTTTTTGATGCTGGCTTCCAGCAGCAGCTCAGCATGACAGTTCCTGTAAATACCTGATTATCCCCCGAGACATTTGTCAAGATCCTTGTTTTACTGACAGAGAAGAGAAAAGAAAAAAAAAATCCAACATCTGACCTGTATTATTTTGAGAACAAACAGTCAGAAAGAAGAGGAGGAATTCAACAGAAGCTGCCAAGGAGGGAGACTGGTTCCTCGCTCCTTTACCACAGGAGGGCAAACACAGCGAGCTTTCATTTCTCTGCACCTTGTCCCTGCTTGATTGCTCAGCATAAAATCAGGCTTCAAAAGAGAAACTGTCTTTCCCTGGCAGGATCAAAAAGCGGGTCCAGTCCCACTGCGCTGCGTATTTTTCTCTCTGGAGTTTGCCGGATCCTCAAACAGGGGAGGAGGCTGCTCATGGCTCTGCACCTTGGAGCCAATCTCACATCGCAAATACAAAACACAGGATCTGAGTCCCGCAGAAGTGCTACCACTGGTGCCTCAGAAGCCAGCCCAGCCTCTCTCCCACCGTGGAGACCCCGCAATCCCTTTCCAGCCCAAAGCCTCCCCCATGCCGAGAGGTCTCTCGCTCCTCCCTGAGCTGGCTGGCTCTTGTCCACCACCAACGGAGACACCTTCCCTCTGCCACTAAATAGCATCTTCTCACTGCTGGTGGTTCACTCTCCTCAGCTCCCACCACCATGGCCATTACAGGGACTTGAACGTCCGTTTATTGCCACTGTACACAGAACTAAGAAATACAAGCATCTGGCGTAAGCTGGAAGGTGGGTGGCAAGGTGGTGAGAGACTCCTGCACCACGGATGCTCACTGTACCCATAACTTTGTCAAAAAATGCAGAAGAAATTGTCAAAATAGAGAATTGAGGAGGTCTAAGACACAAATCACAGTCAGTTGTCATCAATGCAAAGCAGAGCAGTATTCCTGCATGAGACAGTCACTATAGCCCTGACAAGAAGTGGGCATTTTAGTGAAGCTGGTTCTTTGCACAATTCCCAATATACACTGCCCCCACCGCAGCTTTAGCATGATGTGAAAGATGAGCACAGGAGTGCAGAGAAAAGCCGACCGTGAACTGGGAGCCCCAGTCCAGACCATGGGGGCAAAAACTGTGTTTGAAAGCGCAGGAGACTGGGACTGTGCAAGCAAAACCAGCAGCCAGCGTCACACACGGAGCAGGTCCAGGAGAACTTGCACTGGCTTTTACAGAGCACAGCAATCTGCTTCTCATAAAGCAAGTCGCCGTTGGTTGTAAACAGCTTCAAGCAACACTTGATTCCCAAATACATTCACATTAAAACAATTTAAAAAAGAGATAGTAGCAGCCTGGCAGAGACTTTGCTGCTTGCTGTCCCTGCCTCTCCTCTAACGAGTGGTAAATTGAGACACCACCTCACAGCTCAGCGCTTTCGTCGTTGGTATGCTACACTCAAGTTACACAGTAAATGCTTCCCCTCTACCCCCATTTACACACTGCAGCAACGGGCAGAGATCAGCCAGAGACACCTATTTGAAGATGCTTCCTTATATTCCCAATACTAACATTTACAAGTTATAACGACAGCAAATCAACACCCTAGAAACAGCCCACACGCAGCCCAGAAACAGCAAGAAAGCCCACAGACACTCATAAACTTAACCGAGACTTGCAGCAATGCACGCACACACGCTGGCATGCAGATTTTCTTCCTATGGGAGGTACGGACCTGTCTGTATCTCCGCTCCGAGCACACCTTGCAGAGTCCATTGAAGCGGTTCATGGCTAGAAACCTTAAACTCGCCGTTAGCCCATGAAAATCCAGTCCCCCGAAGCAGCCGTAATCCCGATCTCCTTGTATCACACGAGTGTGGAACAAACCACAGTCAAACTGGCATGACCGCCCATGGGAACCCAGCTCCAGAGAAGAATGGCAGGAAGCCACCTTTCACCTCCCCAGCCCCTGTCTGTGCTGTATGCCGCTTTACGATAAGCCAGAGGGCTTCCTGAAAACCCTAACTGACAAGGAAGAGAGAGAGTTTTATATTAAAATTCCTGTCAACTATTTAGTATTCCCTAGTCCCTGCTCTGTTGATGTGGCTTTTGTTCCCGCGGCATTCTTCAGCCGCACGGAGCACTTTGTTATTGCAATGTTCTCACAAACACTTTGAGGATGTTTAAGCGGCGTTTCACAGGCACCGGCTGTGCGAGCTTCACTTCATTAAAAAGACAGCTTGCACTCGTTACACTCGTAAAGACAGATTTTTTTTGAACAAAAAGAAGAAAAAGAAAAAGCAGAGTTTGTTTTTGAAAGCACAGACCCAGAGGATACGCACGTCCCGATGCTTTGTGCTCAGAGTCACAGAGGGGGGAGCAGAGAGGTCAACTGAATTGCACCCATGGTGTAATTTTGGAATTAAAGACAAAGAGAAACTCTTAACCCAGCCAGCAGCAGGTTGCAAAGCAGGACTCGGCAAGTCTGCACCGTGCAGCCCTGACTGCCAGCACTGTGGCACAAAACCCCTTGGAGATGGGGTTGCAGTGGAGAAGAAAGCACCTTCCACACTCCTACATGGGGATGGAAAAGAGAGGAAAGGCTCAAGGGGACGCAGACCCTGGGCTCCCTTGCATGGCAGCTGGGGTGGCAGGGCCAGGGGAGGCTGGGGAGGGAGTGCGAGGAGCCCCAGCGTTCCCAGGGGACCCAGCAGCGCGGCAGAGCCGTCGGAGGCGCTGCCCGGGGCCGCTGCAGGCGCATTGTCCCAGCCTACCGCACCGCCAGGCTGGAGCTGGAAGGAGGATCGCTCTTCCTTCCCAGCCACCATCTTTCAAGTCAGTGGCGACTGCCGGAGAGGAAGGGAGGAGAGGGGCGCTGGCTTTGTTTGTCTTGCTCAATCCTACGCTTTAAAACAAATAACTGAAAATGCAGCTGAGGGAAGCAGCAAAGCGGAATTCAGCACAGATAAATCACGAGGCCGGCTGAGCCCAATTTCCGATGCAGGCCATGTGTTTGTGTTCCCATTTCCCATCCTTGCCTCTCCTATAAATCACTGAGGCTCCACTATGGGCCTTTCCCTTCCCAGAGCAAACGGCCCTGAAAGGAGGAGGGGAGCAGACGCACCCGTCCACGGAGACACGGAGACGGCCAGGGACTGATGCTGTGTGGCAGGCAGCCGGCCAGCCCTGTCCCCATCACTCCCAGTCCCCATGGCTCCCAGTCAATAGCTGGTGCTTTGTCTCTGTGGCAAAATACTGGAAAAAGAGGAGGTATGGCAATGGGGAGCAAGTGTGTGGTTACTACCCACATCACCTACCAATTGGTGCTCAGTCGGGATAACTAATTGCCTATAAAAGCCACAGTGTCGACAGGGAGACTGACACAGCTCCCACCTCAGCATCACTCTCACGAATACTCCGTCCCTTGGCTCATCTGAAACCCCTGCATGCAGGCTCCACTGCCAGCCAGCTCCTGACCCCACATCTTCGCACCCCTGGTGGGTCACAGCCCTGTCGTACCTACCTTCAGCTGCTTCATGGCGGCAGCATCCTCGCTTTCCTGCGCTGCACCCTGACTTCCCAGCATCAGCTCTAAAAAAAAAAAAAAAAAAAAAAGGGAAAGACCATATCAGCCGGACAGCACACATCTCCTGACAATCCCGCTCCCCCCACACTGTATCTACACACTATATACAAGATCTTTACATGCTATTGGCACATCTCCTCCAGGCTGGGGCAGCCATGCATGGCAGCAGCTGTGGGGTGGTTGCACATCTGGGACAGGCACTGCTGTCTCACCCTGCTCTGTGCCAGCCCATCCTTCTCCACACACCCTGGCAGCACCCCAAGGAGACCAAGGCAGGAGAGGTTCCCCACCATCCTGCACAGACCCCAGGAGCCAAACAGAGTCTGGCCATGGGATCAGCCCCAAGTCTGAGAGGCAGGAATCAGCAAAAGGGAGAGATGTGGCTGCAAAGCTGGGGTCCCCACAGAGAGCCCCAGGTGAGCAGGAGTGAGGGTTGAAAGGGAGAGCTCGGTGCCTGTGCAGAGCCTGCTGAACCGGCCAGGATCTGCCCCCCACCGGTCTTTTGGGATCCCGGTGCCCACGGAGCATCACAGGGCTGAGAAGCGCTCACAGGGGCATAGGTGCCATGGGGCTGGGGGCTGCTCCATGCCAGCACAGGGACGACATGAGGTGGACTCCTCTTCCAAACCTTGCCAGCACTCCCTGGGACACCCCAGTGGGCAGACACACCTCTGCTCTGCTTCAGCCGCCGCATGGCCACCTTCAGGTGCTTGGTCCTGCCCAGGTCCTCCCCGAGGAGATAGTACCAGCCGCTGATCTCCTGGGTGGCAGGAAAGAAGCTGTCAACGCAGGGGCAGATACTCACCCCCATTAAACTCAGTCAGGTTGCCCATGGCCCCAGAGGGTCCCGTTGCAGGAGCTGCCCCAGGCCAGTACACAGAGGCTGCCCAGACATGCTCACACACAGAGGCGCGGCCTGGAGTCCTTCTCTTAGGATACAACAGCTAAAAGTCCATCCCCCCTGCAAGCAGGGACCAAGCATCACTGACGTAACAAGATTCTGGGCTTTTACAGGGAGACAAGGTGCAGAAAAGTGGCCAGTCTCCAGTAAAGCTGTCCATATCACATTTGCAGCAGCTGGCAGTCCCGCAGGAAGCACACGGCTCCAGCCTTTTCACCAGAGGAGGATGCCCAAACCAGCCTTCAGCAGTGCTGGGTGCTCCCCTTGCCCCTGTCCCATACCCCAGGGCAACAAAGGGGACAGAGCTGACCTTGGCGATCTCTCACCTCTCTTCCCGGGCGCTGCCGCTGTCTCCCATTGCTCCCCAGGCAGCCGGCAGAAGCCGGAGGGACCAACCATCCTGGACCAAGCCCAGGAGTCGGCTGGGGTTGCAGGAACCGTGTTCCCAGAGGCCAGAGGAAGGGGCCCATTTTAAAATTAATGTTTTAAATCCACAATGAGGAAACTGAGGAAAGGGAGGGATATCCAGCAGCATCACGCAGCACCCAGGAGACAGGGCCCACTCATCTCAGCCCCAGCTGAGGTCCCAGGAGGACCATTCGCCCCCAGCATCCTCCTCCCACCCCTGCCAGAGTAGGGTGCCACGCATGGGTCATGGGACACATGAACGCTCCACCCTCTCTGCACACAGTGACACCTTGTGAAACTCACTGCCAAAATCTGACAAGGAGGAGACATCTTTGGGGAGGCCAAATATGACCAGAGCAGAGGCTCCTCCTGGGGAGAGCTGCAGTGGGAAGCTGCTCTGCCGAGTTATCTTCACTGTTATAGAAAACCTGCATCTCACTTGTCCAAATTCCAGAGGAGGCCGTGCTCAAGCAACCTCTTACACTCTTCTCAGGTCATTGCCACAGATAGCTCCTTTTTAACCTCTTGTTAGGGAGTAAATTTCCACACCTCAGGTGATGTATTAACACTTTCACGAACCCCTGCCAGCTTGCCAGGATGCTCTGATGTGCCGACACCAGCCCAGGGCTGTCCAGGGCTGAAACCCCTAACCACTGGCAGCTAGGATGAAACATTTCCATGTTTTAGTGGGTCGGCAGGAGTCATTTACAGCAGTGGCCTTGCAGGCTTCGTCAGGAAGGCAAACCCAGCTGATGTGAAAGCTGTATTACCAAGCAGCAGCCAGGCTGGGGCAGCAGTACTGTGACCAAATCTGCAGCAGTGGGGACATGGATTGTGGCACAGAGACAGCCTGGCAGCAGCAACAGCCTGAGACCTCTGCATTTGCCCTCTCCCCACCACCGCCTCAGCTGGTGAAGCCCTGGATGCTGAGCACAGGGAACCAGGCAGGCTCCTCCTCAGAGCAGTCTGTCCCCGCCGTCGCACCCGCTCGGCCACGCATCAGTCGTGACACATGCCATCAGGCTGGCCCCAGCTCCTGTCCCCCCGGCAGCCCTGCTGCGAGCAGGGCAGGCAGCGCTTACTGGGGCCACCTCTGCACCCCCGATTGCTCCTATTCTCTTTGTGTTCCTGCGGAAGGGAGAGACGGTCCCCTGTCCTAGGCTCCCTCCTAACAGCCTCCCCATCCCTGCCTCCAGCAGGCACACCAACATCAGTCTCACAGTGGCCATCCGTACTGAGAATGGGACCAGGGAGCTCCCTGGGCACCTTCAGAGCATCTTTGTCCCACAGTGGGAGAAGCCTGCTCCTGCCCCAAGGGTGCACGACATCCACCCACCGGCCTGAGAGTCAGGCCCCACTCCCACTCACTGCGCTCCAGCACGGAGGTACCTTGTCCAGGGTCAGGAGGGACTTGACGCCAAAGCTCATGCAGCCGATGAGTTCGCTCTGTCTGCAGGAAAGCCAGAGACCATCAGCACACGCTTGTTGAAAACTGCCCGGGGACCAGCTCCCCACATGCACCCCTTTGCAGGGACCCCACAAACATCTCTGCCCATGCCAGGACCCGGGCAGTGCCCAGGACATGCCTCCCTCTCCATGCTTTGAACAAGCATGGTGTAACCACACAGCTCAGCTGCTGCAGGGGCAAGGAGGAGCTGGGCTGAAGCATCCCGGTCACCTCCAGCCTACCTGATGCTGGCAGGAGCTTGGCCGAGGAGGCAGATGCCACTTGCCTAGGCAGGCAGCACAGCCTGCAAGGAGCCAGACCCCTTGCAGCTGGGCTCTCCTCCTCACTGCATTGCCCCCAGAGGTAGGGAAGGTCCCCAGCCCAGAGCCAGGCTCCAGCCCCACTTGGCTTTAGCCAGCAGTGCAGGCTTGAGTGGATGCAGGAGTTTTAAACACTGGCCCAGCTGATGGCTACCAAGCAGCATCAATGCCAACAGAGCAGCAAGGGCAGGATTCCCTCTCCGCCAGCCTGCATGCGGCGTGGTGCTCACAGGCAAGGGCTGCCCGTGAGAATGACCTTGGCCGGGGCACCTGGCCAGCAGGTCCCGGTCCCAGTCCCAGTCCCAGCCCCACTGCTCCGCTCCCCCGCCTCACCAGCCCGCAGCTTCCGTGAAGGGCAGCCCTGACATCAGGGCCAGCCCTCGAGGCCTGGGGCGCTGGAGGAGCTCACGTGGGGTGGCCAGAGCAGACGGCAGGTTCACTGCCGTGCCAGCCCCATTTCAAGGGGACTGTATGGCAGGCTGGCAGCCCCTTACCTGGAATTTCTCTCTCGGTTCCAGACTGTGACCAGGAGACGTTTCTGCTGATCCTCCTCTTGCACTGGGCTGTAACAAGCAGAGGGGATAGCCCATGAGCACCGATCTTCCCCAGGAGCGTTTGGCAAGGGCTGCCCTTGCCCTCCTCAGAGCCAGGTTCTCCTCCATTCTCTGCACAGAGCGCTGCAGCATCATCCCAACTGGTAACATCCTCAAACGAGCCCCTGTTGCCCTAATTCACTCGTTCCTGACAGACAACTGCAAAGGGATGTGACCTCTCCTGGGCAGGCACTGGGGACACCACTCAGCCGGTTTAAGGGGAAAAATAATCTTGCAGAAAGACACACATCCAACAATAAAGGGCAAATGCAAGGAACGAGTCACATTGCATGCTCTGAAACAACCATCCTGTGCCAGATTAAATGCTGCATGGGGACAGAGGTCTGACACAGACTGCTTAGCTAGCAATGACAAGCTCTACCCAAACATGACAAGCCGTACAGCTCCTTTCCCATGCAGAGACATGCTGTAGCTATAGGAAATCCTTTTACCTTCCTCATTCATACCAGTGCCCATACTATTGCAGGCGCGAGGTCTAGGAAATGGAGTGTGTTTGCCCAGCTCCTGCCCAGCAAGAAAGTCCAACTGTGTGGGAGCACCACTGCCATGCTGTGTGCTGACAGCTTTGTGAGCCTCCGCAGAGCTCTGCCCAAAAGTTCAAGGCATTTCAGCTATAAAAAACAGCAGAATAATGTCTGTCACTCCTCATCTCAGCAGCGGACCTGCTCATGCATGATGCATGTTTATTACAGATCATAATGCAAAAGCAAACACGGGGTCTCGGCTTCGAGAGGGTCCCCCACTGCTCAGTGCGAACACGGTGCTGACGGATGGGTCAGAGCCACCTCTGCCCTGCCATACTCACAAAAGAAAGTGCTCGTGGAAGACAGGATTTTTGCTGTCTAGCACAGTCTTCGTCTTTTGCCTGCATTTCCAGTCAGCATCTGGCACGATCGACATCTTTACAGAGGAAAACAAGCAGCGTGTTAGCACTCTCAAAGCAAGCACTGGCACACAGCTGCCAGCTCTGCCGCTGCAGTGGCAGGAGACCGGCACAGCCACTTTTATGGATGGCTAAGCCTCAGACGTCCAGCTGAGCCTGTGCTAATGGGTGGTTTAGATCACTTTACCCTATGTGTGTCAAGTAATTGCGTTACAAAACTCCTCGGGGCAGGAGAGGTAAGGAAAAGAGCAGAAAAATTAAGGACCAACGTACACAAATGTTGCTGGCTGGTCTCTGACTTGCAGCCCCCTCGTAGGGGAGATGCTCCCGGTGCTGCGCACACCGTGGTGGGACCAGCCTGCCAAGGTGACCTCTGGGAAAGCCTGGAGCCACACTGTGCTGGCCACACACTTCTGCCCCCCAGCCCTTGGGCACCCAGTGGGATGCTTCTGCAATGAATGGTTGACACAGCCCTCAGCAAAGGGTCCTGTCCTTCGCTTTTCTGGCTCCATGCAGACACCGTGCCAACAAAACCCGTGAACTCTCCAGCACTGGGCGAGAGACCAGCCACCTCCCTGCATGGTGTGGGTGCTCAGCCAGAGCAGGACGAAGGAGGAAAGGGAAGGAACAGGCAGCCCGGAGCATGCTTGGAAGAGCCAACCCCAAAACCCCAAGAAAGTCGAAGCTCCCCAAGCAAAGCCCCAGGAGAACCCACCTTCACATAGGAGTCGCATGTCCGGTTCTCTTTTCCTATCAGACCTTTTGCTTCCATGACTGGAAAGGAAGCAAAACAGTGAAGCCCCAAAGCATCAGGGAAGGCACCTTTCTGCACCGCAGTGCTCTGCGCCACAGGGTGCCCCGTCCTCGTGGGGCCGAACCTGTCTCCAACCCCGACAGCATCCTGCTCATACCTCCCCAGCAGCATGGTCTCACTGGGCACCCACAAACAGGTGAAGGGTTTTATTGTATTTTTTCTTTAATATACCCGTGCTATAAATACAAGCGTCTGTGGGCGAGGTTGGTGGCAGATGCAGTTCAGCATCCGGATGGCAAATTGCATTTCATTTGCCTGACTTCACACAGCTCTGGGCTCCCTGCCCCAGAGCCAAATGTATCATCAAGATAAATATCAACGGCCGCATCCTGATGGCAGCCCCGCCAGCAGGGACTCAGCATTGCACCGCTGCCGACAGTTGGGATCCCTGCGCTTCCCAGCCACGTGGCTGGAGGCAATAGATGTGCAGCAGAGCCTGGATAGCCCAGGATGGGCTGTCGGAATGAGGCTAAGCTCCCTCCTAACAAGCCTGGTGAGGCAGCAGTGACTTTGCCTTTGTCAGAGACAGGTATGTGCTCCTAATAAACATGGTCAGCACGACAGAAAGCCCAGTGCACAAGGGGAAAGGGGTTCCGCAAGACCCTCTGGTGCTTCATGAAGCAGTTTGCAAGGTGCCTCTGGGACAGACTGCACCAAGAGCTTCCTCCTCCAGCCAGACCTGCTTTGGGTTTAAAGACGCTGGGGTGGAGAATGAAAAAGTAAGATGGATCACCCATACCAGCCAGCCTCCTCCTGCCCACACTGAGTACCCTGAGCATCCAGCACATGCAGCGGGATGTCAGGTCCCAGACCTTGAGCCTCCTTTGCCTCTTTGCTGGACCATCTCCCTCTTCCCAGACCCTCTTTTGGAGACGGCATCAGAACAAGACAGTGACTCGTGCCCAGCTCACACTGGGGCTGCTCCAGATGGAGGGATCTGGGGTAAAGCCTGTGCCAGACCCTCAGAACCACACACAGCTTGGAGGGAGAGAAAAACAAAAAAAGCCAACACATTGTCCTGCTGTTGTTTCTTTACAAAGCTTGCCTGCACAGCCAGAAAAGGGCAGCAAGCTGCCGTGGCTGCCAAGTGGAGAAGAACAGGGGCTGAGCGTGGCTCGGCCAGTCCCTACAGCCTCACCAGGCTCAGGCCATCCTCTGCCGCTGTTTCATTACACCAGGCAGGGGTGAGGCTGGGCTGTAAGGTGGGATGTTGCTCAAGAGAAAGCCTTTTCCATCCCCCTCCTGCCCTGCCACAAAGGTCTCTGCGATGGGGGCATCTTCGCCCCAAAACATAGCCACCCTCAAGGAGTCCCAGGGCCCTGCTTTCCCCTTTCACCCTACAGAGCCCAAATCCAGGGCAGCAACGAGCCTACTCTGTTCACAGGGAGGGAATTTTTACTCCAACCATTTCAAACTCTTGGCTTTTTCCTTGATTCTTTCACCATTTACTTATCATGAAGCCCTGACAAGCCCCTGGTAGAAAGAGCTCTGTGCCAGGAGACCAGGACACACACATCCTTCACTGCGGGAGCAATCCCAAGGGTCGCCCCCAAGTGCCTCCAGACAGGTTTTTCCTAAAGGCAAGAGCTAGTTCTGACACTCTCGTTGGCCTTTCTAATGAACACCATTAAACCGCAGTAACACAGTTCCATGGGACCTGCCTCATGGCCGCAATGGAGCTGGTGTCCCAGGTGCTGCATTGCTCCCCAGAGGAAGAAAAAGCATCTCTTGTCCCCAGTGGGACATGCCATGGCTTGAGAGACAGCAACCCCAGCCTGGACCAGGCAAAATACTTCTGTTGAAGAAATATTGCTGGTGTTAAAAAAAAATGCAGCATTTTGAGGTAATGGAACAACTTGGAAATCCCGGCAAACGTGACAAATGGTTTTGACCAATGTGAAAGACGTTTCAGTGAAGGCAAAGCATTTCAGATTTTCTTTTCCAAATTATGTTTTCCTTTTTTCTCTTCACATGGAATTAAAGAAAAAAAATGTATACATGTGGAAGCAAAACACACCGTGGTCACCCAGAAATGAAGGTCTCCAGAAATTTCAGTTCGGCCTGTAAACCAAAGAGCTCCCGCTCATGCCACTCTACCACAGAGCTGTTCCCAGCAGCTGCCATGAAGCTCCAAAGAGCTTGAAGAAAGGGCACGGCAGTGCTGTCCCCGTCACTAGCCCACCATGGCTCTGGGGCCGCCTTGCCACGCACCCCAGGGAGATACTCACTGTGCAGCACCAGGATCCGGCCCCGCACCTCAATGGACAGCTTCAGCTGGCCTAGAGGAAAGGAGAGGAGAGACGGTGAAGGAGGCACAGGGCTCACCCACCACCCCGGCATTCGGCAGCGCAGGGACCCCATGGCCCTGAGGCTTGCACGGGGCCAAACCCATCCTGCGTCCCCATCCCTGCGCACGGGGGCATCGCTCAGGGAGCCAAGGGGAAAGAGGCAGGAGGAAACATCTTCTGCTACCAAGAAAGTCTTACGGCTCCAGATGCAAAAACATTCCAGGAAAGCCTGAATGCTTTTTTCTCAGCACGCAGTAAACTGATGGCAGGAGGCACGAGCCCATGGCAGAGGGGAAGTGGGAGCACCAAGATGAAACAGTTGCTGTGGGATGAATTAGCCCTTGTTTAACAGAGGGATGCAGCATGCTCGAATCCTCCCCCCAGCCCAGATTCGACTTCCCCTTTGCCTCTCCCCTGAGCTTCTGTGCGGGCAAGGGGCTGTCACCCCTGCAGAAGGTGACAGCGGGCCAAGCTGCAGGCAGCCTGGACGAACGCCAAGGACAACCAGTGCCTTTGGTGGCAGGAACATGCCGGCGCAGGGTCAGCCAAGGCTGGCCCCACTGGGGGAGCCTGGGCCATGGCACTAACCCGCTTTCATCCATCCACTGCTGCAGAACCTCGCTCCACACACACCTCCTCCCTGCTTGCCCTGCTGCATGCCTCATCTCTCCAGAGTGGTTTTGGGGAAATGGGAAAGCCTTAAAAGCGCTTTCACTGACTGTCACATCCAGCAACAGTTTGCTATCACCAGCACTATCGAGCATAGAAGACGCAGCGACAAGGACTTATGCAGCACTGCTCACAGCATGAACCCAGCACCCAGGAATTGAGCACGGCAAGAGCACCCACACTGCAGCCTCCTGCATTTCCTGGGGATCCCAGACAGTACGGGCTGGTGAGCGGACAGGTAATCTCCTAAAACCAGGAGTCAATAGTTGTTTTAATCTAGGATTAAACAAGAATGGTTTCAGTCATGTGTTTTGACACTGAATAACTGTCAGGTGGCCAGCGAGGCCAGGAGCAGCCAACCCCCAGGGAAGAGCACTGCTCCACCATCCGGCCATCCCTCTGCCGCAGAGCCCGGGAGGGCTTGGTCCAAGCAGGACCCCTGGCTCCCAGCGATGCAGCACCTCCGGGGACGTGCCGGGCTCCCTGCACAGCAGCACCGAGAGCTTTTGATTGAGGAGGTGATGGTAGGGGAGAGCCTTGAGGAGCTACATGTAAGAAACATGACTTTGGAGCAGGTCTGGATGGAGAACCCCCTTGCTCCCGATGGAGCTTACCCACAACCATCCACCAAGCCAGGAAGCAGGACCTGCCTGCCCGGGTGCCCGGCTCCCCACTGCCAGGCCTGCCAAGCCTTGCAGGGGACCTGCTGCCCATCGTCATCGTGAGCAGAGCGAGGAGCACGGTCAAGAGATCAAAGTCATTAACAGGCCAAAAGAGCAGATCTTAATGGGAGCACAAGGGCGTCTACTTCTGCCCCTCAATGGAGTAGAGAACAAAATAGAAGAGAAAGAGAGCTCAAAGTGCGAAGATCTGGTGCCTGGAGTGAATGACAGGATCTTTCTTGGAGCAGGAGACTGATCTGACTTGTTAAAGGAGGACCCAGGACCTAACCCACTCCACAGGCAGCCCTTAAGGAGGAGATTTCTCCCCAGCTGGACTGGCACAGCTCAGCAGCAAGAGCTCACCGTGGGACTCAGCAGTCTGGTGGGCAATGTTTCTATCCATCAGTGCCTTTTAAGCTACCTAAGGAGGGAGAGGAAGGGAGGACTTGGAGCAGCGAGGGGAGGTGGGAGGGATGGAGCCAGGGAAGCATCAGACCAGGGTTCCACAGGGAGCACACCAGAGCAGCTCAGCTCAGCCTGAGCATCCTCCTGGGGAACTGCTCTCAGTGTGGACTACGTGGGCAGATCCAACTGCTGTGCTCATGAGTTTGTCTGCTTGGGACAGGGTCGGTGAAACCCAAGTACAAAGGCCAGGGGTGCTCAGGCAGGCTTCTGAATCCAGAAACCCCTCTGCAGAGGTGCAAGAACAAGATGGGAGGATTATTTCTAAAGAAAGAACAAAGGAAGGAGAATCCCAAACACATCTTTGGCTGGCGACAGGCAAAGTCACTGCCTGAAAACACAGTGTCCACAACTGCAGAAGAATACACTGCTCACAGCCCACTCTGTGCACAGCTGAGGGCCCTTCAGCAGAGCTGAGAATAAAATCCAGCTCTTCTTACACAGCTCCAAACCCAACCTGCAGTTCCCACTGCCTTTTGAAATGCCCGTGCCAGATCCCTGAGCTCCCACCTCTTATCTGGAGCTGCAACTTGTGATTTTCAGCACCGCCTGGACCTGTCTGCCAGCAACTGATTCCCAGCATTGAAAACCCAAGCGGTCACAGACCCTGCACAGGAGGCCAGCACCTGGGTAAACCCCACACGTGTAAACCCCTGCTGAGCAAGGGCACGGGTCCCAGGGCGGCAGCTCTGCTCTGCCAGCTTACAGTTATACGCTCACTTTCCCATGCGCTAGCAACTCTGCATCAGCCCTAAAAATCTATCCACAATACTCAGACTGGCCAACGGCGTTTGCCAGGGTCTAGGTGAAGTGCTGCCGGGGTGCGCAGCGGGCTGCCAGCCCCCGGCTCGCCGCCAGCCCCGCTCAGGCACGGAGGGCTCTGCCCCTCTGAACGCCTTCCCCAGGGGGTTCCCGCCTGCCAGCCTGCATAGGATGTGCAGATTTTAGGGGTGATGCAGGGTCTGAAATCTGTGTAATTGTTCTGGACTGACCCAAAACCAAACACTTCCCAATGCTCCTGGAGAATCAAAAGATTGAAAGCATTATTAGCACAAGGTTCCATTTAGTCCAAAGCAAAATATCCCATTTTCACTTGTTTTCCAGCTTACAAAACACAACAAACAAAATAAACTTGTAAACATCATTTACAGACATCTAAAGATCTTTCAAATTAAAAGACAACATTTCATTCTGCCAAAGACCAAGGGCTTAGGTTTCCTGGGGTGGGGATACCTTACGGGGCTGTTTAACCTGAAACAATTCAGAGAACTCATTTCTCATTCTTCACTCAAAAAAAAACATTGACATAAAATTTGCAAATCTCCCTCCAGCCCACATGTGTGTCCATGTGTGCATCTGCATGTTTGAGAGCACATGTGTGCACACACCTGGAAATGCAGGGCTTTCTGTGCATGCATGCACATGCAAGTGAGAGCAAGGTAAGAAAGTGAAGACAAGAGCCAGGTGGGGTAAATCAGGACAGCTCTGTTGAAGCTAATGCTGATTTACAACAGTGAGAATATCGTCCCCCAGTTTCAGCATGCCACCCCAGCTTTTTGGACCAAGACTTTAACCTTTCTGCTATCTCCAGATCTCTGATGCTGTGGGAACCCTCTCGCTGTTGCACTATTAGCATGTAACAACCGTTACAACACGAAAGCAAAATGCCCCCGTCTAACCAAGCATGACGAGCATTCAGCCCAGGAATGAATGGGACCTGGGGAGGAGAAAGGAAGCTTTTGTGCTGGGTAAATCGGGGGGAGGAAGCTCTACCCCAGCCCTGGCCTGGGGACGCGCAGCTCCCAGGGCAGCACACGGGGACAAGGCTTCTGCACGATGAGGGATGGGGTCAGACGGGACCACAGCCTGGTGCATCGCGTGCACTACTGCTGCTTCTGGTGCAGGGACAGCGACCGTCACCCCTGCATCGCAGGTTGCACCGGCACCAAAGAGGAGAGCAGGGAGAAAATGGGCGGTTTTGCCTTTTCCAGAAGTACCACAAATTGGCCCCTAGTAGAAAGGGTTTGGGAGTATTGGTGGGAAAGGTCCTCTCCTTCCTGCGAGGGACAGATGACTTTTCTCCCTCTTCTTCTCTCTTCTTGGGAGCGTTTGCTCCCAAGCGTCTCCAAAGCACACAAAGGGACAAATTGCACACCTCAGCCAGGCTGTCTGCCCCCAAAGGGGTCCCAGCCTGCTCATGCCAGGGTGCACTCAGTGGCTTTGTAGCAATTCCAGTGCTTGTATGGGGCCAGGATCAAAGGGGGAAGCTGCTGTCGGAAAGAGCCGATCCATCCTGAGCTGGTGGAAGGGATTTGCTGTACCAACATCTGCACTGGGACAGACCGGCTCGGTGGCAGCAGTCGTGTTTTCTCAGACGCACGGAGCAGTAACCTTCCTCCAGACCTGGGTGGGCAGAAACACAACCCTTATCAAGGCAAGTTCTTGGGCTGCGTTTCCACCTTGCTCCAAGAGCAAAGGGTCAGAGAAATGTTATCCCCTGGGTTTATTTCTTTTGATACATCCCGAACATGAACTAAGGAAAACAGCTTCAGCAGAGAGGCCCTGACACAGCTTGTCCAGGTCACCTGTGTTCGATAAAGGTTAATATAAATGAAAATAGGTGCAGAGAAAGGCCAGAGGGAGACAAAAGAGCATAACAGGACCCACACGCAGCTCCGGGGTGCACACCCCATCGCAGAGAGCAGGGCTCAGCCCAGCTTGCAGGGCTGCAGCAGAGAGGGTGCCCAGGCCCCGTCCATCCGGACCCCACCGGGCCAGGAGAGGCAATTCAAGCTGATGAACAAAGCTGGCACAAGGAGAACAGGGAAGAACCGGGTATGAACAAGCACAAGATGGTAATCAAACAGGTTTCCACCCATGAGAGGGGTTTGCCAGGCTAAGGGAGGGGACATGTGAATGTCGCCCTTTGGGAGCAGGCCTAGCAGGCAGGAAAATCCGTTCCTTACTGATGATCCCTGACAAATGGAAAATTTGGGTTTCTTCTCCTTAAACGCTTTTCTGTTTTATTGTAGGAAAAATGCAGGTTTTGCCCTGGCTGGGACAGCCAAGACCATCAGTACACACACCAGAGAGGGTTCTTACCAGAGGAAAGCAGCACGAGATAACTACCTGGGCAGGAGGTCCCCATGGGCACAAGGCAGAGCACCCCAAGATCACCATCTACAACCTTGGGGCCTGGCACCAGCCTTTTTGAAGACCCTCTCCTTGGTCACCCACATGGAGAGGGTAGTGCAGGCCCTGTCCTGCCACTGCTCTTCTGCTCAGAGCACGCGATGCCATATCTCACCAGCGATGGTCAGCCCATGAAGGGAACCACAGCTACAGAGATGATGCTTGGCCCGAACAGAGCCAAGAGGCACCACAAAACCCACATTATTTGGCACGCTTAAGTCCTACAGACAAAGGCAGGAGGATTTCAGCTTCCAGGCTGTCCTCAGCAGTTTGACGCTTACAAGCCGAAAGGAGGAAGGCTCAGCATCCCTGGCTGCCTGGGGAAGGGATGCCCTGCTCCGCTCACGTAACCCTCTTCGCTTCCCTGCAGCCTCTTCAACAGCACACTGCATCGTTGCCTGCCAGGGCTAAAACCAGCGGAAGCTTTGAAAGAAAACTGCTGCTTAAAAAGTGGCACCTGGGAAGGGCACCCAGCTTCCTTCTGCCTAAGACGGCTGCTGACAAGCCATCACACCCCACAAGCCACGGCCGTGACATTTGCTGCTAAATTCACCTGCTGGCAGGGTGAGTACTCAGGACCCATAGCCCAGCCATCGCCAGGCCGGCTCCAGCCCGCAGAGCCAAGCCACTGCTGCCCATGGGCTTCTTCAAGCCCATGCAGCAAAACTGAGGCAGCCACAGAAAGACCCACAAGGAGCAAAGGAGGAAATTGGGGCTCTGCCCTAACAGGGGCCACAGCTCTGGCCAGCCCCACACAGCAATCCCAGCTCGTGCCCATCCAGGGGGCAAAAAGACCTGGGTCTTCGGCATCTGGCTGCCTGCTGCAGCATGCCTCAGGGGCTGCAGCTTGGCTTCAGGGCGCTCCCTGGTTTGCCGGCTTGATGGAGCCACGTATTATTCTGGCTCAGCGAGGCAGAAGTGAGCAGGCTGACGCTCAGCGTTCATGCTTTCGGGGAGCAGGTCTCCAGCCCGTCCCTGCCGCACCAGGCTTTGGCTATGACCTGCTGCAGCTCCCCGTGCCACGCCAGCCAGGGCCACAGCCACATCCCCCGGGCACCGCAGGCACCCCCTGCTCCCTGGAGCTGCAGGCTCAACGCTTACCGAATGTGGTGAGGTAGAAAGAAGCTCCCAGAGGGTCAGCCTGGCGGGTGCAGAGCGAGACTCTGCAGACATTGCTGGGCTCCATGGCAGGGCACATCTAATTAGGCAGTAACTGGAGCCCTCCCTGCCTAGCCCGGGAAAGCCAAGCAGCCGTTTCAGTAGGGAGTGACAGGCAGCCGTGCGGCCGGGTTTCCATGGGACACGCGTCCAACCGCCGCACGTTTGAATGGCACAGCTCCCATTGGCCCCACGGATTTGAACAGGGACCACACCTGCCTGAGCAAACGGGCCTGAGCCCCACGCCGCCGCCACACACAAGGACGTGGGCAGCGCTCTGCCCTCCCCTGCGGACCCGAGACCTGCGCCAGCACCGTCCCACGGCCACCCCGCTGATCCACCAGGAATGAGCTCCTGGGAAAAGGGGAAAACCTTGCAACGTTTCCTTTCCTCTACAATGTGCCAGGCTGTAAGTAATCCCTGTGACTGTTAGTGCCATCGGGTTTGCTAGCACGTGCTCAGCTGTTCAGGGAACTGTCCCACCAGAGCAACACGGGACAGCAGCATTCACAGCACTTCGGGGAAACTATTGCAGGCAAGAAAAGGGTGCAGGAGAATTGGTCTGTGGGGATGAGCCAAGAAAGGGACGGATGGCAGGGCGTGGGTTACCTCCTTGGCTCTCGTATGACACAGAAAGAGGCACGCAGCTCCCAGACTCACGGGGTCACTCTGCAAAACCCCAGAGCAGCCCTTTCCATCACCCAGGAGCTGGTGATGCATCCACCAGCTCCGGACGCTGCACCACAGCCTACTGGGAGGCACCCAGAGCTGAGTACAAGCTCTGGAGAGTGCGGAGGAATGACAGAGATGGCTTCTCGAGAAAAATACCCTCCCCAAAGGCTGCGCTGTTCCAGAATTCTCTGCTTCCCACCCACAGATCCATGCAGCCCTGCTCCCCACGGTGCAGCACCCCATGGGTGACTGATCTCCAGCAGAGCCCCCAGCAGAGCAGACCTGCTCCCACACCACCCCAGGCTGCAGGGAACCCCACGCTCAATGAGTTTGGTTCCTCACGGCACGGCTGTGAGGCTACAGGGTCCACATCAGCGTGGGGGGCCTGTGGGGAGCCCGGATCAGCTCCGTAGGGGCTTTCTGAGTGAGAGCGGCCGATTCACAGGTCCTGCCACCCTGGGCCCAGGCAGAGGTGGGCAATGGTGAAGGTCAGGAGAGACAAGGGTACAGCCCAGCAGATGTGCTCCCAGTGTGGATGGCTGCTCTCAGTGCTGTGCAGGCACCTCCATTTCCCAGCCCGCATCCAGCTGAAGTAATACTAAATATATTGACCTCTCTGGGATGGAAAAGGACAAGGTCTCCTGTAGAGTCCAGGGTGCTGGACACGCACCCCCACCACTCCTCCCTGTGGTCACCCCTCCACACACTCCTGGCCAGGGCTGAGCCCCCAGCTGGCCCACAGCCCCTCTCACACCCCCATCACTTACCTTTCCCCTTCACTCGTGCATGGCTGATCTTCCTCCTGCTCCCCGACAGTCTCCTCTGCTTCCGCAGGGAGCATCGTACAGCCCCGCATCGCCCCTCTGTCAGGGCTGGCAGGCACTCCAGCAACCGGGGACTCTGCCCCATCCCTGCCAGAGAAAAGAGGAGATGAGAACAGGACACAGCATGAAGGAGAGCTGGGACACAAGGGACATCACAGGCTCTGCAGCACCCTTGGTTTTACCTGCCACAAGGGTATGCGTCCACCTTGCCCCAGCCTTCCCCAGAATACCACGTTGCCAGGTCTCCTGCACTGAGACTCCTGCACAAACGTGGCACGTGCCGGCAGCGTGGCACATCTGTCCCGCACCGTCACCCAATGCCCAGCCTGCCTGTGTGCAGAAAGGAGAGGAGCGATGGCGATCCACTCGATCCAGTGTCCCAGCAGAACATAAACCCACGTTCAGAGGGAGTCACCCCTGGCACGCGCCTCAGCTGCGGCCTGGGCCATGGCCCTTTACCTGCCATGCACCAAGTGCATCCCAGAGGCTCTGCTCAGCACTGTTATATTTTATTATATTTAAAACAGACACCCAGCCCCATCAGGGCTTCATTAGTCTGTCAGCAGCTCTCCAGGGCACTAGAGATGCTGCCTTGCCACTGCTGGGTGTTCAGGTCAGTCTTGCAAGGTTCCGGCTCAGATCCAGCTCCCAGCCCACAACCTGCTGATGTGCTGGGGCTCAGAGCAGCAGGGAGGCTCTGCACAAGGAGGAACTGGATGGTTTCCTTGTGGCCAGCACCCTGCAGGTGATGGCACACCAGCCCCAGTCTGCCCCTCCTCACTCACGGCCGTCAAACCACCACCAGGGAACCTGCCCTGGGATCCCATGCTGATAGAGACAAAAGTGCACAGGCCCAGAAACGGAAGCCTTGATGGAGAGATCTCCCAGCCACAGCACAGAGCAGAGGAACCAGCATGGCCCAGTAACTCTTCAGGATCAGAAACATCTGCCCAGGCTTCTTCCACAGAGATGAGCAGTGCAGGATTAGTGCAGCACAAGTGTAATTCCCCCGCAAGGGCAGCAGGGCAGAGCAGTGTCCCTCATCCCGCGATGCAGCCATGTCACACACACCTCATCCATAAAAGCAAAGGAGCCTGACCTGTGATTTTGACGCAAGACCGAGCCCTCCGGAGCCAGGATGTGCCTCTCAGCCCTGTGGCACGGCAAGGTGTACCAGGACGTACAGCACCCAGCACACCCTGTCCAATGCCTTCAGGAACCCTAAAACATCCCCTCAGCTCCATCTTCACAGCCCCTAGCCAAAGGATCCTGGCACAGAGGGGCAGACAACTTGGAAAGCTGCTTGCTTGCTAGAAAAGCTGCCTTTTCCCCCAAAGTTTGGCTTTTTCTCTGGCAGAGGCACTGGCTTGATTCAGCTGAATTTACACCAGCAAAACTGCCTGAAACTGCAGGAAAAGCAGCAGAAGGGACACAGAGTGGGCAAGGGAGGGAAGGAAGGAGGGATGCTCTCTGGACAGCCCACTCCATCACTGCCAACAGACACCTATTGTACCGCTGCCATAAATCACAGCCCCTTTGGGCAGGGGGGAGAGACAAATAACGACCCAGCAGTCTCCAAAGGCCTCCAGACAGAGAGCGCAGCTCTGCTTGGGCTGCCTGCCCCGCTCCGTGCTCAGCCTTAACCTTGGCAACCCACAGGGGCCTTGAGAGGGCACCCAGCCAGGCAGTCAGCTAATGCCACTCGCTGTTTTACTTACCTCCCAAGATATTTAGAGCCTGTGAAGGCCTAGCAGGACTTTCTGCTGGCAGTTCCCATGCAAAGCTCCTGCCCCAAGGTGGAAAGGGGCCAGGTGCCTCCTTATCCCTTCTTCACACAGCGTGGCAGTGAGGGGTGAGCCAGGATGTGAGCTGTATGATACGCAGCTCAGCAACCGGTGGAGCAAAAAAGGCCCAGAGCTGAGTCCACTCGGGCTGCGAGAGTCGCCCTCCTGCTCAGGGAAGCACCAGGTCCATCCCCACGGGCACTGCGTTGCTGGAGCCTCCTGCGCCCAGGGGACAGCACAGCCCAGGGGAAGAGGCACCAGGCACAACCATGGGTGAGAGCTGAGCAGCCCTCCTGCTGCTCAGCCTTTCGGCAGCGATGCCTGGGAGCCCAGCGGGCTCCAGCTCTGCCTGCCATCACCTCCTGCTGTCTCCAGCCACAAGGATCCAGAGTTCAGGGCGGGGTAGGGAGGAGGCCCCTAACAAAGATGTGATTTATTCTTTATTTGCTGCTTGTTTGTTTAGCAGCCTTTGCTGCCCTAATCAGAATGCAGAGGATGCTCAGGCGGTGCAGGACATTCCCTCAAGCAGAAGCACCTGGGGGATGGGCAGAGCCAGAGCACCTGGAGCTCCCACCACCTCTGGTTTCTCAGCAGCTCCAACACGTCTGTCTTTCCTCACAATACTGCTGGATTTGAGTACAGGGGAAAGATGGATCCCCATGATACAGGGTCATTTCTAAGGCCCTTCAAAATGTTCCTCCCTTCAGGCTTATTAAAAACTTTTCATTTGTTCATCTGAATCCATTTGCTGACGTTCCCACTCATCTCCACCTGCCACCCATCACAATTAAAGCTTTATCCCAGCAAATTTACTTGGCCCTGAAAAAAAATACAGTCTGGGGTTGCATGTTGCAGTGCAGAGCATCCCCAGCTATCAATGACCAGCACAGCACATCTCAATCACGCAACGCCAAGCAGTCCTACTGAGGGAACAAGCAAACAATCCACTCTGCAGTCCCGGAGACGCTGAACCTCTGTTAATGAAAGCAGAGCGTGTACCAACCCAGCCGTGCCATTCCTTCCCTCCTTCACCACACATCCCCACGACAGCATCGAGACCACGGCTTGTGTTGTTCCTCTCCGGCACCGCCAAGCCTGCAGCTCTCCCCAGCCAGCGGTGAGAGGTGTTTTACATGCCACCTTGGCTCCTAGGAGCTCCCCAGGCTCACACAAAGCCTCCCCTCTCCATGTCTGTATTGCAAAATGCTTTTAAGAGGCAAAAGGAAAGACAAACAGGACAGTAACAAAATGCACTGTCTCTCTAAAGCAGGCAGTCTCACAGGTTTGGGTAAAGGAATCCCATTACATAGGGTTTTTCGAAATAAAAAAAAAAAAATAATAGTAAAGAAGAGTGTCTATGGGACTCCAAGGCCATGGGAGTGCCCCACACCCTCCTCCCAGAGGGCTTGAGGCTCAGCCTCTGCAAAAATCACTCCTAACTCTCAAACCCAGCAGATTCAAGTCTGCTCCATCCTGCAGCATAAGGTGCTAGCGGAGAGCCCCAAGGTCATATATGATCCCACAAGGAGCTGGGCATCTCCAACACCCCACAAAGGGCATGTGGGAGATACAGCCCCTCATCTCCCCTGAGTTCAGTGGTGATAACCAGGCACCTGCACAGTCATAATCCATCCTTCACCCAGGAGACAGAGCAGCACTGCAAACTAAGCAGAGGAATCCTCTGAGCACTCACGTGTGAGCCCTGGCTCTCCCAGCTGCTCCATGGCTCCCACGCGGGACGGTCGCGCTCTCCAGCAACGGTCCAAGCACCAGTGTCCTACGCTCAAGCTGTGATTTAGCTGCCACGAGCCTTTGACCTTGGCACCACCATAAAGTAGGGGGAAAAAGCCAGTATATAAATGTCGCAAGGGAGCAGAGCTCCAGTGCTGGGCAGTTACAAATTAAATGGCATGCTGGGAAGAGATGGTGGCGGTGGCGCGTGCAACGGCCCCCTTCTCTGCTGGCTCCCAACAGCGAGGTACCAACTCTTTCTAACTTCCCTCTTAACATTCAAACCCCTGGGGACTGACCTTAACCTGCATTTCTATTACAGTCTCCAGCAAACTGCACATTCAGCTGGTTGGCTTGGGAGTTAATGACTTTCTTTTAAAATTTAACACAGTTCTCCGTCACAAATTTCAGTTTGCCAGCACTAGGATCTGCCTTTGGCTGGATATTCAAATCCAAACACGTGCTCAGACAGTTATTCCGGGCAAAAGTGTAACATACGCACACAGAAAACCCACAAGGTTGAAGCTGGCTTTGAAACTAAAGAAACTAAATCAGACTGGGAAAAATTACTTGGCTTCCCAGATGGTAAGAGGATGGGAACAGAAAGGGTTCAGGCTATTCCCGGGCAATCCTGAGGGCAGATTTCTGGGATTAGCAAAGTCTGCCATACAGGGCAGACTCCCAAACCTCAGCACGTTCCCAGCGGTGAGAGTGCTGCAGCTTGCTCTCCCGCAGGATCTACAGCAAGCGTCGAGTACAGGGCAGACCTGGGGTGCTCCTGCCCCGACACCACCTCTGCAGCAAGCACAGCTGAATCGTTCCCTGAAAAACGCCAGTGAGGAACCAACAGAGATGCAGACTGGCTGATTACTAAATCCTTTTCCAACCTGGGACCCAAGAAAGGTTTCCTCTGCCACAAGGGTATCTTTAAATACACCGCACCGTCTCTGCTCACATCCCAGAGTCTGCATGTTCTGTTGGAGCCCAAACCTGCGAGCCAACCACAGCACGCACAGCAACACCCACACCGTGCCCCAGCACGGTCTTTGCCCATCCCTTTTCTAAATCTCTCTGCCCCTTCCCCCCAAAATTAACAGTCTGAACATGCAAAGGGACTAACCCACTGGTGAGGCGTTGCCGTAAGAACTCAGGATGCCTGTGGCTTAAAGCACGGCAAGTACTTCTAGGGCAGGCAAAGGAGCTGTAACAAATTCCCCGTGAGCAGGAGCTGCTACAAACCTCCTCGGCTCCTTACGAGGAGTGCAGAGCACAGCACAGCCTGAGTCCACAACTGCTTGTTCCTGTGCCCATCCTTTAGCAGGATGAACTCTGAAAACAGTTCATCTCGTCCCTCACCCCTTTCTAGTGCTAAGGCTGAACTGTGGCTGAAACTGTTCAGACTAAGGCAGCTATGGCCAGGCTGTGGTTTGTATTAGAGCTACTCCATAAATCAGCTCCTCTCCATGAGACGTTACACAGCAGAGAAACAGGTAGCAGAGCGAGAAGCTCTTCTTTTATTTTCAGCTCTTGAAGATTTTCACCTGTCTTGAACACTCTGAGGCTGCAGAAGCTGCCTGGCTGCGTCCCTCGCCTGCCCTGTGGCTAGCAAGGAAGGCATCCCAGGTTAATTCGGAGGGGATCCCTTCGAAGCACAGCAATGCCTCCTGATCACTCCAGAAACGTCCAGCACGAAGCGTCTCCTACAGGGGCTGGCAGAGCCTCCCACTGCCACCCTTTAGAGTGAGGAAAGAGCCGCTATAGAGGATACCGGCAATCAGAGCAACCCATGGGTTATCCTCAGGAACACGGCACAGCCTAATTCACCCTCAGAAGGCTGAGAGGAGGCACTGACCCCAGTAGGCCACTATTTTTTTCTTCTCCCCCCCTGCCCTTCTCCCTTTTGCCATTTCTAGCCTGAAGAATAACAGTAGGCTGTTCCTAATTTACGAACATTGCACGAACACCTCACTACCTTACCACGTCGAGGCTTTGTCCTTGGCTTTGCGTTTCTTTAAGGCAGTGGCACTTTCACAGGCAAGGTGTTTAACACATACCTGTTTTACAGGCTTTAACCTGAATAGAAGCACACCTAATTACAGCACTACATAAACTCACAGCACCATTCTTCCCCACGCACTCTGAACCCTCGATTACGCTAGCGACGAGTAGCACCGGGAGGCATTCCAGGTCTCTTAGAGGACGCCTGATCTGAACATCCAGTTCTCCTTCTGCAGCAGCCCTAGGGCCCATTACATCTGATCAAGACGGCAACCCAGGTCAAGCAGAAACGTATGCAAAAAAATAAACACAGTGGAAGTCCAGCAAAAACCCCAACAGCAAGTGGTGAGGTACAGCAGTCCCGGACAAGGACTACCTAGTCCCACCGGTCACTGGAGCAGCTGCTGCTGCTTAGAAACTCCTGGTGCGGCCACTGGGGCTACGCGATCTCCGGGTTTGTGGCACTGAGTCTCTGCTCTCAGCCCCCGCCGCCTTGCGCACGCAGCTGGGATCCAGCACTCTGCTGTCGGAGAAGCTGTGAGCCGCTGGATATGTTACCCACTCTGGTACTGCTTCACTTCAGGCTTTTGAGATCTTTGATCTTTATTTGGGACCAACTTAACACCCAGGTTCCCACTCTCTGAACAGTAACCCTGCTGAGAAGCAGCTATCTCAGGAAAATGAAACACTCAAAGCTAGCAGACGGATAGGGTACAATTAGACACTTCAAGAGGCACGCTTTTCTGAGCCTGCAGTGCTGCTGTGCATTACTGGATTTTGACAAATGCTAAGTATTAATCCCTTGCTGATTTATTTTAATGCAACGAAAATAATACAATAATCAAGCTGGGTCTTTAAAAATTTTAGTGCCACTTCTCATAAAAGAGATCATAGAATCATAGAATCCCAGGTTGGAAGGGACCTCGAGGACCAGCTGGTCCAACCTTTCTAGCACAGTCTAGATGAGATGGCCCAGCACCCTGTCCAGCTGAGTCTTAAACGTGTTCAGCGTAGCAGAGTCAACCACTTCCCTGGGGAGATTATTCCAATGATTGACTGTTTTCGTTGTGAAAAATTTCCCTCTCGTGTCCCATTGGAATCTCCCTGGGAGTAACTTGTACGTTACCCCTTGTCCTCACCATGGGACTCCTTGTAAAAAGGGAGTCTCCATCTTCTTTGTAGCTGCCCTTTAAGTACTGGTACATGGAGATGAGATCACCTCTAAGCCTCCTTTCCTGAAGGCTGAACGAGCCCAGCTCTCTCAGCCTGTCCTCATACGGCAGGCTGCCCAGAGCCTTGAGCATCTTGGTGGCCCTTCTCTGGACCCCCTCCAGCCTGACCACATCTTTTTTGTATAGCAGGGACCAGAACTGTGCACAGTATTCCAGGTGTGGCCTGACAAACACCGAGTAGAGAGAGATAATGACTTCTTTATCTCTGCTGGCGATGCCCTTTTTGACGCAACCCAGCCTCCTCTTGGCCTTCTCGGCCGCAGCAGCACACTGCTCACTCATGTTGAGCCTCCTGCCCACCAGGACCCCCAGGTCCCTCTCCACGGAGCTGCTCTCCAGCCAGGTGGATGCAGGTCTGAGCTGCACTCCTGGATTATGTTTTCCCAGTGCAAGACGTTACACTTGTCTTTGTTAAACTTCATAAGGTTCTTGTTAGCCCACTCTTCGGCCTATCCAGATCTTCCTGCAGGGTGGCTCTCCCTTCCAGAGCGTCTGCTTCCCCACTCAATTTGGTGTCATCTGTGAACTTCATCAGGCTACACTTGATCCCGTTATCCAGATCGCTTATGAAGATATTGGGTAGCGTTGGGCCCAATATCGATCCCTGGGGGACACCACTGGTGACGGGTTGCCAGTTTGAAAAAGAGCCATTTACCACCACCCTTTGGGTGCGGCCCGTCAGCCAATTCCTCACCCACTGCACAGACCACTTGTCCAGGCCATAACGCATCAGTTTGTCCAAGAGGAGGCCATGGGGAACCGTATCGAAGGCCTTGGAGAAGTCCAAGTAGACAACGTCGACAGCTCGTCCCATGTCAGCGAAGCAGGTCGCTTTATCGTAGAAGGCCACCAGATTTGTCAGGCACGATCTGCCTTTTGTGAAGATAGGTTTCAATATAGCAAAGGATGTCTTGGGAATGATGATTTTGGCCTTAGTATGGCCACATGGATCAAAGTAATTAAGTTAAAACAGCTTAAAAAGTTATTGCCTGTCACCTGAGCTGAATTGTGTGCACAGTCTGAAGCTACGTGAAATAGCTGAGCTGCTCTATCAGCTAGCTGACACCATGCACCTGGGCGCTGCTTTCCAGGGCTTCACCCAGGGTCTGGCACCATTCAACCTCTCAGAGAGCCACTAATTTCACAGAACATTAACTATTTCTGGCATTGGCATACCAAACAGATTTGGCCAGGGGAGACAGTGATCAAACGCTGGAAATGGCAGAACGGAAAGGGGTAAGTTGCCCTTTTTGTTGGCAGTGATCTCCCTCATCCTCTGGTGAAGCTCCACTTCTAGTCTGCACAAAGTAAAATAAAATGTACCAAGGTTCTCCTGCACTTTTGTGTTCAGATTAAGCTAATTTAATTGAAGGCTTGTGCTGAAAGGGCAGCTGCCTTCTTTCTCTCCCCATAACTAATGATCCTGACTCCCCCCTTTTGCTCAAGCATGGGAGCAGGCACATAGAATCTCTCAAGTTGGAAGGGACCCATAAGGATCATGGAGTCCAACCCCCTGCTCCTCGCAGGACTACCTAAAATTAAATCATATCACCAAGAGCATCTTCCAGATGCTCCTTGAACGCTGACAGGCTTAGTGCCGTGACCACTTCCCCGGGGAGCCGGTTCAGTGACTGACCACCCTCTCTGTGGAGAACCTTTTCCTGAGAGAATTCAAGAATATTTAAGAAAATAAAAGCAGACAGACTGGGGCAGACGGAGGTCTGTGTAGCTCAGTATCCTGTTTCTGACAGTGGTTGAACAGTGATGCCTAGGGCAGAGCACAAGAACAGAGCAGGCACGAGACATTTTCCCAAAGTAGTTGTCCAGCCCCTAACAATTTTCAGTTCAAGGACTTTCCACTACAATAGGGTCAACTTGACTTCACTGTACATTTTGCAGCCATAGAGCGAGCTGGATCCCGTCTGGGTGCTGGCACACCGCTAGTTCAGCCCTAACGTCGCCACTTTAACCACCTCCGTGGATTAATTTACATCCCGAATCAATTAGCAGAGCATAGCCCGATTATTGCATGTATCGTTTCACAACGATTATATTATCTGTAGTCAGAAAGGCGTTCCCCTCCCTCCAAGCTGAAAGCACTCACTTTTACAATGTTATTAAAGAGCATGAGGTTCATCTGTCCAGGTGAGATAATGTCTGACCCTGCTGCAGAGTTCAGGCCTGGAAAAATAGGTCTTTCTGAACCGCAAGACAAATAGAAGCAAGATTCATGGTGAAACAAATGCAAATGAACAGTATGAAAGGCAAATCAGAGGTTACCCTTCAGGTTTCCTTCTCAAAGCACTTTCCAAAGTGAATTAATGAAGTTAGCATTAATGTAATAGTTGGTCCACGCAGCTGAAAATAGCTCCTTAACTGGTACACGTAATTTGTCCCAGTGTCTTTCTTAGGTCAGATAGGAAAGTCCACTCAATCAGTAGAATTTTAGGCTGGCAATTGTTTGATAGTCAAAACAGCTGAATTAGTTTATGGTAAAAAAGGATCCCAGGAAGATATTTTGAGGATGGAACTGCTGTATTTGGAGGCGTTAGTCAGAGATGATCTAACCTTAGAAGCCCTGAGGCAGGAAGAGAAGCGTGCGTGTGACATCTACGTGGGCTCGGATCATGATGCGTTGCCTAAATTTTCCATCTGTGACATTCATTTACTGGCCATTGCCAAGGTGGACCGGCCACCTTTACTGAACCGGGAAAAGGAACGTGTATGATTTTTATATATGTTGGATAAATAGCGTGCTCCATGGGGAACGGGGCTCCTCACTGCAGTGCCTATTTTGTCTTTAGGGAAAGAAAAAATGGAATGATTCCAGACATTAGAGCTAAATTCAAGGACAGACGCACTTGAAAATTTAGAAAATATAATGACAAAGTAAAAGCTTATTTCCTTTTGAAAAGGATACCATCAAGTGTTTAAAATTCATTCTTCTTCTATAACCAAAAAAATAAAAAAGGCAGAGCAGAGCAGCCATGGACAGTCTCCCAGAGAAATTTCCAGCAGGAAATGCAAATCCCTGTAACAACATGTCACACCACCGAAGCCACTCCTATTTATGTGAGCTGTGTAGCTGCGTCCCTGCTTTCTGCTTGGTGAACGTTCGGTCTCTTGCTGTTTTGGTACAAACAAATGGGGCACGCACTTACCTCCAGCCTTGAGCAGGTCGCTGTCCCCTCTGACTCCCTTCGGCGATAACTTGCTCCCAACAGCAGCCCAGGGTGGATCCAGCTGGCACCACCGAGGGGGACGAGGCGTGAAGTGACTCGCAGGCCTGCGGGGCTTCTGAACACCCTGAAGGATTTGCGGGCTCCAGACCTCACAGAGCCTTACGCCTGCATTTAATCTTGCAACCCGCTCCCAGCAGACCCAACGGGATTGTTTTCAGTGCCCAGAGTGAAGGTTTTGCAGATCAGAACATCAACTTGCACGTGTACCACCTTCTGGCATGCTTCCTCCCCCATTTTGAGAAGAGGAAGAGGTTCATTTATTGCAGTAACAGCTGCTTTGTTATAGGACTTGTATCACACCTATCATAATACAGCTTCAGGAATGATGGAAACAATATAGGTGTTCCACAATGACTGCTCTGTACAGGAATAAATGGTTGTGGTGGTGGTGGTGGTGGTGGTGGTGGTGGTGGTGGTGGTGGTTCTTCTTCTTCTTCTTCTTTCTTCTTCTTCTTCTTCCTGCTGTTGTTGCTGCTGTTATTGTTATTGTTGTTGTTGTTCTTATTGTTATTGTTGTTATTGTTATTGTTGTTGGTGGTGGTGGTTGTTGTTGTTGTTGTTGTTGTTGTTATTATTATTATTATTATTATTATTATTATTATTATTATTATTATTATTATTTCTTTGGCCATGATGATACTGACGTATCATTTTCGCAGAAGTGAAGTGAAGCGAGATTCAAACCCATCTGCACTAGCAGCGCGTTCTGCACAGAACGACCCCTGCTTGGCAAGCTCTGCGTCTACCGCAGCTGGCCCATAAATGCAACATTTTTGTGAAATTCTGAGCAAAAGAAGCAGGCTGGCATTGGGGTCCCCACCCTTACTGCAGGCTTAAAACTCACAGATTGGCCCTCAGTGCCGTTCTCCCGACATCAGTATCTTCTTCTGAGCTTTCTTCAATCAGAGAATGCAGAAGAGAGAGTGCGGCGGGGGTGGAAGGAGGCCTGGGACACTGGGAACGTCTGATCTACCTCCCTGAGAATGGCTGGGGGAGATGTTTACCATTTTCAGTGTTGGAAGTTCATCTAAGAAAAGCAGAGCAAATGCAAGATGAACATCGAGGATCTGATAGTTACAAACTATAGAGTGCACTGCCGCAAGGGCTCTGTTTTAACAATCGCCAGAATTTCTAGCTAGGCAAACAGCACGAATGCACCTTATTGCAGCTGCCATTTTTCCTATATGCAGACATTCCCAGGGCCTAAGTGCCAAAAACGCATCTCACACCACAGCGTTTGCTGAGCCATGCACGGAACCTGCAGAGCCTCAACCCTAAGGGCATGAAGGTCGCTGCAGCCCCAACGGCCGCTTTGCTGCTCAGAATCGCCATTACAGGGCTCTCTCCGCCTGCAGAAGAGGAGGGCACATGGTCAGGCTCCTCTGTATCTTGAGAAATTCTAGTAAGGCAAGCATAACTCAGTAAATTTGCAGGCAACACCAAGCTGGGTGGGAGTGTTGATCTGCTGGAGGGTAGGAAGGCCCTGCAGAGGGCCCTGGCCAGGCTGGGGCGATGGGCTGAGGCCAGCTGCATGAGGTTCAACAAGGCTCAGGGCCGGGTCCTGCACTTGGGGCACAACAACCCCAGGCACCGCTGCAGGCGTGGGGAGGAGCGGCTGGGAGCTGCCCGGCGGGAAAAGACCTGGGGGTGTTGGTCGACAGCCGTCTGAACATGAGCCAGCAGTGTGCCCAGGTGGCCAAGAGGGCCAGTGGCATCCTGGCTTGTATCAGGCATGGTGTGGCCAGCAGGAGCAGGGAGGTGATGGTGCCCCTGTGCTGGGCACTGGTGAGGCCACACCTCGAGTGCTGTGCTCAGCGCTGGGCCCCTCACCCCACGAAGGCCATGGAGGGGCTGGAGCGTGGCCAGAGCAGGGCAGCGAGGCTGGGGCAGGGGCTGGAGCACAAGGCTGGGGAGGAGCGGCTGGGGGAGCTGGGGGGGCTCAGCCTGGAGAAGAGGAGGCTGAGGGGAGCCCTCATCGCTCTCTGCAACTGCCTGAAAGGAGGCTGGAGCCGGGGGGGTCGGTCTCTTCTCCCCAGGAACAAGCGATGGGACGAGAGGGAACGGCCTCAGGCTGCGCCAGGGCAGGTTTAGGTTGGATATTAGGAAAAACTTCTTCCCCCAAAGGGCTGTCAGGCCCTGGCCCAGGCTGCCCAGGGCAGGGGCTGAGTCCCCACCCCTGGGGGTATTTAAAAGCCGGGGAGATGTGGTGCTGAGGGACATGGTTTAGTGGTGGCCTTGGCAGTGCTGGGTTAGCGGTTGGACTCAATGATCTTAAGGGTCTTTTCCAACCTTAACGATTCTGTGATTCTATGTTTCTATAATTCTATAACCATTCCTTCTTCTTAATTATCTGTCCATAGTGATCCAGTTCTTGTTGAGAGCCAGCAGAAAACCCTTTAAGGACAGGACTGCCAGATTTGTCTAATACTGGTGAATCACTTGGCTGAACAGATCACACCTACGGGCACATGCTAGAAAGAAGCGATCGGTGAGTACATAAAGCAAGCTCCGGGCGGCTGATGTACAAACCTCACTTACAAGGATGTAACCAAAGCAAGTTGCTGAGGCCCACGGGTGGAATAAAATCATTGGTGAGTGAGGTTATGTGCACGTATATACATGAGGCAAAACCCATGTTGGAAATTGAGCACCCAAATTTAACACGCCATTTCCTGCGTGGAAAATACATAGGAAGGACGTAGGAAATACGTGGAAAAGACGTAGGAAATACTTTCCTGGCAAGGAAAGTAACACATTCTCTCTTTCTTGATGTCAGCTATCCAAGTTGAGAGGCTTTATTTGAATAAGCTACTGCGATAAATTCTGGTGAAGTCACCCGTTATACGGGTCAGCCTTGGCAACCTGTAGATCACTTCCAGCTTTAAAAATCTAAATATCTGTGAACAGTGTTCAACTTGACTAGCTACCTCATGTGAAACCCAAAACCTGCCTTAACTTCACTAGGACTCCAGGTTAGTTATCTCAAGAGTAAGAATGCTCTTTTCCCTTCTTTACTGAAAATCAGAATTTAACCATAACTTTACCTTCCCATTCCAAAAAGGCTCTAAAAATAGAGTTTCCTAAACAGATCCCAGGATGTCCCTCCTCAGTTTTCTTCAGTGAACCCCAGCACTGTGGATGCTGACAAGCAACCATCCCACAAACAGTTTCACCCCCCTGCCCCGCATCTGCAGTCATCGTCTTTACAACCGCTCCAGCAGGGAGAGCAGGGAGATGGTAGCAGCTCTGTAAAGACTCTGCAAAACAGAAGTTGCGCAAATTAACTTAGCAGAAAAAGAAAACCCCGAAACGCTGAGGATGTGTACAGTGTGAAATAAAGCTAACGGAACCAGACTGTGGAGGAATCAGGCTGTCCTCAGGTACGGGCGCATCCCTGGTCACGGCAGGCTGACAACCTGGCTGATGTCCTGTAGCTCCAGAGCTTTTATCCTACAACAGCTTTCTAACCTCATTTAGCTGTCACGTGTAAAACATGAAACACGTTAAACATGACTTGCAGTAGTCAAGCTTACTAGTGCAAGTACCGCAAGTACTGCAACTTACTACTGCAGTAGTCAAACTTACTACTGCAAGTCACATCTTACACTGGTACAAAAAAATTGGTGTTTGTAGCACGGGTATAACCGCAGCCACACAGGAGCAGTGGCTTGGCTAAGCCAGCCTGAGCGGGAAAGCAAAAAGCGTGAGGCGATATTGTCCTTCCGTACCTCACAAAAACTCAAATTACTACTTTAATAGATGTATTTCAACCCTCCAGATATCGTAAGTGAAAACAAATCTATGCACAGACCATCTTACTTGTTATTTCACTTGTGACCAAAGCACCCAGGGAAGAAGAGAGTCGGTCGTATCAGGGAGACGGACACGACCCGACGGTCAGCGCCTGGTCTGTGCCGGTGAGCAGGGCAGCTTTGGGCCGTGCCCCTGGCTCCGGGCCTGATCCTGCTCCATCCTACTCCCTTGGCAGGCAATAACCCGACCCTGCCTCACTTCGTTCTCAAGTCACATACAAAATGACCTCGCCTTCTGGCAAAAAAGAGAACAAAACAAGCTGCGGCGTCTTCTGACGGCTCTCCTAACAGCAGCAGGCCGACAGCCCGTCCAGAAACCGACATCAGCGCCGCCTGTTACGCTTACAAACGGATCGGTTACAATCAGTCACTGTCTTCATTAAAAACTAACGCAACACCCACTGCAGCGTCTCACCTCCAAGAGCCATAAAGCGACCATAGAGTTAACAACAGAATACATTAAAGTGTGCTAAAAATGAGACTCGAGACACATGATTTGTGCACGCAGTGACGGTTTTTATTAATCCAGTCACCGTAACTGGAAAAGCCATCCAGCCCTCACACACACAGGCCTTTCCTCAGGTCTGACCTTAGTGTGCTCAAGCGCTCTACACTGTCCCCAGCACGCTGTCACCAAAATCAGGAATAAACCTCAACACCAGCGTAGCATTAAGCAGCAGGCATTCTCTTTATTGCAGCGCTGGACGCACGGGGGATAGTTCCACCTACCGTGCATGCCGTATGTTGCATCAGTCAAAGCTTATACCCCCGTTACATACACACACATTGGATTTCCTGGAATTACTATCCACATTCATTCTATTTCCTGGAACTAACTATCGTATTTGCATAGTCTTTACGCATGCGGCCTGCATCTCCGAGGGCTTCCATGGGGGGTCTTCGATGGCTTCCATGGGGGGGGGTCTTCGATGGTCCCTGGTGGTTCCTAGTGGTTATCGAAGAGGTGTTTCTTGGTGTTCTTTTCCTGAACTCGGAGTCTTTTCTTCCAGATGCAGTCCGGTCTTCTCAGGCTCCGTGTCTTGGGTTCCGTCCAGGAGATGCCAGTCACAGCTGGGAAGTCCTGTCCTTGGCTGCGTTCTTGTCCGAGGCCCCTGACAACACACTGTTCTGTCTGATACCAACAACCGCCTTTACCTGTAAACTCATCTCCCAAATGTCTGTAAACTATCCCCATTAGAATAGCATTGTCCTTGCTGCTGGAGAACATACACCTTCTGGGCAAAAAAGCTGCGCTGCCAGTCACTGTTCTCAATGTCAGGCGTCCCCCCGGCACAGCACCGACCTGCTCCCCTCTCCCACTCTGCGCTCACTCACTGTGACCGCCGCGCCAGGCTACCGCAGCCACGGAGCCTGGTGACGCCAACGCGAGCGTGGGCCGCGGGGCGGCCATGGCTGAGGGAGCACACATGCACGCACGTCAACACACAAACACACACGGAGACACTCGGACACACACCCGGACACGCACCCACGCAGCCCGCGCTCCCTCACGCTCACAGCAGCAGGGAGAGGCGGGAACCCGTGGCGGGGGCACAGCAGCGGCCCCAAGGACACCCGGCCTCTGCCCGCGGGGCTGCCATCGCCTCGCCCGCCCCGGGCGCTCACCCGCTGCCCTTGCTCCCGCCCCCGCCGGGCCCCCCGGTCTCCCCGGCCCACGGCCGCCGGCGCCCGCCCCAGCGCCCCCCGCCGTCCCCGGCCGCCCTCCCCTCAGCCGCCGCTCGCCCGCCCTCCCGGCCCCGCCGCCTCCCCGCCGGCTCCAGGCAGCGGCGGCGGCCGCGGTGGCGGGCGGGAGGGCCCGCGCTGCACGCCGGGAGGAGTCAGAGGTGAGGGGGCAGCGGCGGAGCGCGGGCTTCGGGGCGGCCGCGCCGGTACGGACGGGACGGGACGGGACGGGACGGGCCCCCCCCGGTGACGCCCCGTTTGCCTTGCAGGAGGCCCAGGATGGCGGAGAGACCGGAGGACCTGAACCTGCCCAACGCCGTCATCACCCGCATCATCAAGGAGGCGGTGGGTGCCGGGCCCGGCGCCCCCGAGGGGCTCCCGCCGCGGCGGGGGGCGGCTGCGGAGGGGCAGGCTCTCCCCGGCCGGGCCCCGCAGCTGCTGCCGCGGTTTTGTCGCCCAAAACGTGGCCGGGCCCCGGGGGGATCCGGCCGCCGCCCGGGCTGCGTCCCCGAGGCCTCCTGCGGGGAGATGCGGCCCCGGCGGTGCCGCAGGGACGGCGCCCCGCAGCCATCTTCCAAGCGGTGCTCGACAGCGGAGCTCTCGCAGTGGGGCCGACGGAGGCAGCTCCCCAAACGGCGCCGGAGCAGCAGCCGTTCCTTGCCTATATAGAAGTCTAGAGTCATTCCCAGTCCTTAATTTAATGCTGTGTTTGGTCTTGAGCCGTGAGACACCCCTCATTCACTTGTTTGGCGGTGAATCCGTCAGTGAATGGGTCTGGGTATGGCAGGGTGATTGGGCTGTGTCAGGAGTTCGATAGTCATAGGACCAGTTGCCCCAGAGGTGGTGGCCAGGCCCACCAGAACTTGCTTTGCTCCTGCATAGCTTACTGCGTTTGAGAGAGCACAAATCGCGGTTGGCTTTCAGATGGCATCAAAGTTTCTGTGACAGCATCCGAGATCAACGTTTGGTTTCCAGTTGTGCTGAGCCCTCTGAGTGCCTTAATGGAACTGACACGTGAATTATGCAAGTTTAAGTCAGCTGCTGATAAAAGTTGAATTTCTTTTTCAGCTTCCTGATGGAGTAAATATTTCCAAAGAAGCTCGGAGCGCAATATCTCGAGCGGCAAGTGTGTTTGTGCTGTATGCAACGTCATGGTAAGAATTCGTTGCGTCGGATCACCAGTGCAGTTGATTTATAATTCACCTCTCTGCTGGCTGAAGTGGAGATTTTTTCCCAGCGTTTGTTTCGGCATTGTCTGTTCACATAAATAAACCAATCCTTCGCGTAGCCCAGTCTACCAGACTGCAGCAGTTGGGTTCGGACTGCCCTCAACAAGCTGTGGGGAAGGCAGCTTGGCTCTGTACACAGAGATGCCCCAGCCCCACGAGAGGGGTCCCAAACTGCCATTAGCCTTAGGATACAGCTGCCTGGCTTTTCCTGGCAAAGACAAGAGCCCTTTGCTCGCTTTCCAAGCTCCTCACCACACGGCTGCGTTAGGGCAGGCGTGAGCCAACCTAGCCAGCCTTGGAGCTGGTCAAAGAGGACGCGGTAACGTCTTTGGGGTGGCTCAGAACGTGTGTGCCCGCAGTCGCTTCTCTGGTGTCAGGTACTCGCACGGCTTTGTGGAATTGTCGCCTCACAGCCAATGTTCAGGCTTTCTCCTCCCACCCCGTTGTAGAAAAGGCCCATGCAAGCAGAAACTAACGTTGTGCTTTCATCTAGTTGCATTGCTTTCCCACAAACAATGTAAACAAGAAGGTATCTTAAACTACTGTTCTTAAGTGATTAAAAAACCCTGGATGTTTAGGAGATGGCTTTTTTTTTTCCTTGAAGTTGCTTGTGACTTTAATAAACAAGACTAAATTGATGGCAGTACCAATTAACTCTGTTTTCGTTCTTGTTTTTTACTAGTGCAAATAACTTCGCCATGAAGGGGAAGAGGAAAACGCTGAACGCTGGCGATGTTCTCTCTGCCATGGAGGAAATGGAGTTTCAGCGATTTGTAGCCCCTTTGAAAGAATCACTGGAAGGTATCGTCCTCAGTTCGTCTCGAGGGAGTCTAAGCAGCACCAAGTCCTGTTTTCCTCGAACACTGGACAAGCAACACTTACTTGCCTGTCTTGTTTCTCTCTCTTTGCCCAGCATCCTACACTGCAGTTTGCCTGGGGGATAAATAATGTGCACCTTAACAGGACTGGGATAACATTATTTCACAACTGATGAGGATTGGGAAAATCTCATCTGCTATCACTCCCCTCTTATGTTTATCTAAGGAAAGTCTTAGACGCTGCCTGTAAATGTGAACTCCTGCGTCCTTTTCAGCATTTTTCTGCTGAAACTTAACCTGATTTCCTATGGAGCTGGTCAGCACAGCTCAGATAACGGGGTGAGTTGCTGCTATGAGTTCACTGCTCCCCTCGTAAGCCTGGAGAGCGAGTGGATGTTGGACTTCAGCTACTGTACTCTTCCTGCCGCCGAAACACTGCCTTGCAATTTATCAGCATTCTCGTTTTCTTTTGTAGTTTACAGGCGTGAACAGAAAGGGAAGAAAGAAGCAAGGAAAGATAAAGACAAGAAGGCAGACTCAGAGGAGCAAGATAAGAGCCGAGAGGAAGAGAACGATGATGATGACGAAAGGATGGAGGAAGAAGAGCAAAATGATGAGGAAGAGGTGGACAACTGAGCTTGCTGATGAGACATGCGCAGGGGCTGGGGTTTGTTCAGAGGGATATAAATGCTGTAAATCAACCTTGCTGTGTCCCCTCTTGTTTCCAGTAGAGCTTTGTCCTGTTCCTCTGGGGCCCGTCCCTTTTCGGCTTTAACTTGTACGTAAAGGATTTCTGCTACAGCTTTTCTCGTGGAAGGAGCACTCCTCCCCGTGCACAGGGGCTTGGCGCCCTCCCCGCGCTCTGAAGACACTGATGGGACTGGACTTTTCATGCTGGGTTGGCTCTGAAGTAGAGGAAAACAGAAACGTCAGATGCGCAGTACAGAAGCTGGCCGGGAGAACTTGAGAGACTGTTGAATCAGCTCATTAAACCAAGTCGGGGGCTGAATCAAGTAGATCATTACCCCTCTGGGATTTAGAATCTACATCATGATGTCAGGAGGCTTGGAAGCTGAACATTTGAGCTTTTTATCCAAGTGACTTGGTTTTTTCCTTCATTTTCTTGCATTCTGGCTGTGCCTTCTCTTGCTGCTGTAGCTGTGACAGCGATACCGTGTCTTTCGACCGTACCAGTCCTCTGCAGCAGTACAGGACCACAAGAACCAGTCGTCCACTCGGCTGACTTTCTCCCCCAAATCAGCCTAAATCAAAAAACTCCACAGCACTTAAGACGTAAACTAAATACCAAAAGTGCTTGGTTTGTGTCTTTAAAGCCCTGGGAGACCAAGAGGAATTTCATTTAAAAATCTGAAGCGAAATTAATGGCTAAAATGTGTATCGGGATGGTAAAAGGCGGCCGTATGGAGCGACGTTTGTTGCAGGTCAGCAGTGGGCACCGGCAGATCTGCGGCTCTCGCCTCCTTTCCCTCCTTTGCAGAGCTGCAGTTCCTGCAGGCAGGTTGCTGATTGCAGCCAGTTTAAATGGGGTAGAACAGAGCGGTGGATTGCGCTGGGTCCGTTTTTTCCAGCTGGAACGGACTGTTTACATCAGAGGTCCCTCTTGAGCCTTGGACGGGCATTCCAGAGCTGCGGACCGCCGCCCCGCTGATGGGCTGCAGGAGGGCGGCGGGGCAGGACCTCCCCACCTGGGGCGGCCAGCCTCGCAGCTGGGGTTTTTAAAATATCGCCTTCAAGAAAGATGGGTTGAAACAAGCTGTTTGTATTCCGAGTCCTCCTATGGGTTTGTTCTTTTATACTTTACTTCTTAGTTTTGATGCCTTTCCTTTCTCTTCGAGAAAGTATCTATTAGAATAGGCTACTTTTGGGGAAAAAAGCTTTATTATTTGACTGATCTTTTTGAAGACTAATAAACCTAATATTTGAACTTAACCGAGCTCTGGCGAAGGGAACTTGAGGAAAGGTTTAGGTACGTTTAAGTAAAACCCACGAGTTTTGCTGAGAGGCAGTTTTAAAACAGCACTTGTGAGGAATAGCATGTCCTTGTCACCAAAAAAACGGTGCGGAGCTACCCGCAGGAGCTGCCCTGCCTTCACGCTTTACGGCACGACGGCTTTTCACGCACAGAAGCCCAGCTCCTGAAAAGAACTGAATCAACAGAGATTTTCTGCTGTCTGCTTTCTACTGGCGTACAGTAACGATGAAAAGAGCGGACGATGTCTCCCCAAGGTCTCCAATAACAAAACAGGCCCGCCTTCTAGCTCCTTTTCCTCCTTTTTTTTTTTTTTTTTCCTCTTTTTTCCTCTTCTAGTACCTACCTGGGTGCATATTCTGGAAGGGAACAATATCTGAATAAAAGCCAGATTTTTTACAGAAATGGAGTCTCGTATTTCTGCCGGTGACAGAACGAGCTGGGTGCGGTTGCATAAGCGCGCAGCTGAGCGCGCGGCGAAGGCAGAAGCAAACTCGCGATGAAATCGCTTACGGTGCGGGCTGCTGCAGCCCGGCCTTTGCGCGAGAGGAGCGAGGGAAGCACGGACACTCGAAAGAACTGGGAGACTTCCAGTTACTGGGGAAGTGAGGTTCGGGTGCCGGTGTTTGTAGCCCTGCTGGAATCCCGAATCCCTTCAGCTCGCCCTTGCTCCCGGTGCTGGGGGAGGGAGGAGAGATGCGCGGCCTGGGTTTACGCGCTGCAGCGAGCCGAGGAGACGACGTGATCGCGTGGGAGCTGCGGAACCCCTGCGATAAACCCGATCCGCGCATCCCCCGTGCTCCGATGAGATAGAGAAAATTGCACGTCCTGCGTGCGTGCTGCAGGCCTGCGGCGTGGCCCCGGCCTCCCCTGGCCTGGCGGCCCCCACAGCACCCCAAAACCTGGCTCCAGGCCCCCCCCAGCACCCCCAGCCCTGCTTCTGTCCCCCATAGCACCCCAAGGACCTGCTCCAGGCACTTGCAGCACCCCAAAGCCCTGCTCCAGACCCCCAGAGCGCCCCAAAACCCAGCTCCAGTTCCCCCCACAGCACCCCAAAACCCAGCTGCATGGCCCCACGGCACACTCAGCCATGCTACTGGCCCCCTCCAGCACCCCAAAGCTCTGCTCTGGACCCCCCAGCACCCCAAAGCCCTGCTCCGGACCCCTGCAGCACCCCAAAGCCCTGTTCCATGCCCCTTCCAGCACCTCAAAACCCTGCTCCACACCCCTGCAGCACCCCAAAGCTTGGCTCCAGGTCCCCCCAGCACCCCAAAACCCATCTGCATGGCCCCACAGCACACTCAGCCGTACTCCTGGCCCCTCCAGCACCCCAAAGCCCTGCTCCGGACCCCCACAGCACCCCAAAACCCTGCTCCAGCCCCTTCCAGCCCTCGAAAGCCCTGCTCCAGACCCCCCAGCACCCCAAAGCCCTGCTCCAGCCCCTTCCAGCACCCCAAAGCCCTGCTCCAGATCCCCCAGCACCCCAAAAGCCCTGCTCCATGTCCCCCAGCACCCCAAAACGCTGCTCCAGACCCCCGCAGCACCCCATAACCCTGTTCCATGCCCCCAGTACCCCAAAACCCCGCTGCACCCCCTTCCACCCCCCCAAAACCTCGCTCCAGGCCCCTACACCCCGCAAACCCCTCCTCCTCCTCCAACCCTTTCCCGCCCTGCGCCGCGCGAGACTTCCCGCCGTCTTCCCGCGCGCGGAGGGGTGGGGGGCGTGTCTATGCTAATCAAATGTGGGCGTGGTTATGCAAATCCCGAAGGCTCCCGGCAGGGTCACTCGGCCGGAGCGGGACGCGGCGGCGGCGGGAGGTGAGTGCGGGGGCCGGCGTCGGGGACCGGGGGACCGGAGCCGGGGCGGTCGCCCCGGCTCCGGTCCTCCGGTCCCCGACCCCGGCTTCTTGTAGGGCTGCCCGGAGGCCGGAGATCGAGGGCAGGGCCCGGCTTGGGTGCAGGCAGCAAGGGCAACCCGGTTTTTGCTCGGTAACCCGCAGTTACGGTGGTGGGGAAAGCACCGAGCAGCGCGCAGTGCTGCGGGGCGGCCTCGGTCCTGAGCCCCCGCTCATCCTGCGGTGTAATTACAGTCACCCCCCCCCCCCGATCATCCCCATTCCCAGATCCCACCTGGAAACGTTCATTAACGTCTTGACCTTTGTTAGTGACTGTTAATTAACCCGCAGCTCCGTTGTCTGCGCTTTCCCAGTACGCCCCAGTCCACTGGGGATTTCGGGAGCTCGCGCGTCTCCGGGACTTCAGGTAAATCGTTGTGCAGCAAAGGATGACCCCGCATGCATTTCTGGATCCCAAAATGCTGGAAGACAACTTCTTCGCGTCTCGGTAGCGAACAGGCAGCTGCCGGCTCGGCGGTGCTGTCAGCAGGCAGCGCAGACCTTGCTGCTCGCCCTTGGCGTGCGTCGGGTCTGGCTTCAGCCCGTCCGCTAAGTTTGTGTCATTCGTGCTAGCGCGGATGGGACGGCGGCACGTGCGTGGTCCTCTCGTGTCGCAGTCGCTCCTCTTCCCTCGAAGGCATCGAGGCACCCCGGGTCGCTGCGGCGGGCCCCAAGCTGGGCGAAGGCGCGGGTTGGGGTGCTGCGGGTTTGGGCTGGTCCTCCAGCAGTCCCAGCGCGGAGGAGCGAAGGTGAAACTCGGGAGGTTTCAGGAGGGAGCTGCAGGGCTGTTCTTAAACTTGCCCTTACCGATGCTCTAGCGTACATGAAGCAAATTGCTTTAGAAATGGAGATCTGGGCGTTTAATGGCGGAGAAAGAGGCGCCTGTGCTCTGCTGGGAGCCTTAAGGGGATCTCGGGGGGGAAACAGCCCCGTTCTAGGGCGTAACATCTGCTGCAGCATCCCCTTATCGCGGCGCTCTCGCAGTCCTTGCTCTGCGCCCCGGCCGCCGGGCGGCTGCGGGGCGCACGTGGCTGTAAGGCCCCGGTGCCCTGGTCCGACCGGGCGCCCTGCGCGGGCGAGGGGAGCCCGCAGCCCTCAGCCTCGGCAGGGAGGGCCCCGGCTCCCCTGGCCCCGCAGCAGGCGGGTGCTCCGCCGGGGCCCACCCGTCCCGGCTGTTATCTCCGCTCTGCAATTCTGCCGGGCGCCCATCTCCTCCTTCCCCGGAGAGGGCAGTTTCTGGAGCGGTAGCCTCTATCTGTCCCCTACAGAGCCAGGTGCCTCTGGTCCCACCCTGTCCCCCGCTCCCCTTCCTCCTGTGGGATTAACTGTTTAAAGCATTTTTTGGATTCTCGAGGTGGGTTTTGTTCAGTGAGCCCTTTGTTCTCGATCGCTGCCTGCCTGGAGCGGCTGCCAACTCCAGTTCACCCGAGGGCTGTCCCCTTCCCTGCCAGTAAGGCCTGGAGCGGCAGCTTTCCAGGGCTAAAAATTACTTGCCAAGTGTTGCCATGAGACTGCCGGTGTGCCCGTCGGGTGGTCTGCATCCCCTGCGAGCACCATCCGATTCTGCTATACAGTGTTTTTATACGCGTAAGCCTGTAAGTAACGGAGAGGTGCCTTTTCCCCCAGCCCCAGGCAGGGGTGATTGCTCGGGGTACGAGAGACTCGGTCCAAGCCCTGGAGCGAACGCGATGCCCCTACATTACACGTGCCCTATGCACTGGGGTGGCCTGATACAGACTGAGAATTTGGCTGAGCATTAGAATATCTGCAGGGTCTTGAGCATATAAAATAGGTGAACACCTCAAATCAAAGGTTTTCCAGAAGAATGGAGCCACCTCCTGCCCGGCTCCATTGCTGGCTGCTGTCACGGGTGCTGGTGTAAAGCTTTCTCCCCTGGACTGCGTCCCGGGAAGCGAAGTGAGCCGTGCCTGCTCTCTGGAGAGAGCCGGGGGCCGTGAGGTTTATTGCTGGGGAATCCCCCCTGGGATGGGCCTGGGGACGGCGGGGCTGCTCCCCTGAGGCAGGTCCCATCCTCGCGTCCGCGCTGTCTCCCGTGGGAAGCCCTGCCCTGCCCAGGGGTGCCAGCAGAGGAATCCCGCTTGCTCTTTCGGAAGAGGAGCCCGTCTCCAGCTCTCCTCCCGCCTGCCTCCCTCCGGTTTCAGCTCTCAAAACAGAAGCTGTGGTCTCCAGCAGGGACTTTGCTGTTTGTTTCCCAGGGCACCCCCGGCTCCTCTGCGCGGGGCGTTTGTGTGCAGCCAGCAGAAGTCCTTGAGGCCGCTCTGTACAAACAGTCTCTTGTTGAGGCTGCGGCTCCCTGGGCGTCCCAGCCGTAACAGCTGCTCTCTTCTGTGCTGCAGCCAAATGCCTCGGCCCCGGGGCAGCCGCCCTCCCCCAGCCCCTTCTGTTGCGCTCTCACCAACATGGTCGTGAGAATTTAGTGCTAGTGGAAATTTAAATCATAATGGTCTAATAGCAGAATTATTGCTAGATCTAACTGTGACAGAAGAAGAAAATATTGCTACAGAAAAAGTTTCAACAGTAACACAGCTAACGCTTGATTTATGTATATTGAGTAATTGCTCTTTGTTACCCCGGAAATCAATTTTGCCCAACTCCCAAGTTTTCTTCATCCAGCAGTAAGTGGCCGCTGGAGTTGTGCGACGGCAGGGTTTACAGCCCTGGTGTCTCCAGGATGATCCTGCACCTCTCTCTCACCCGGTGCCCGTACTCTCCTGTAGCTGCACCTTCACACTGTGGCCGCAAATCCTTTGTGCTACACAGAGCAGCTTTTTACTACTCTGTATACAAAAGCCGTATCACACAATCATACAGCATAAAGCAAAACTAGAACGAATTAAGCAACGACCATCTCATCTTTAGAAACTGTTGTTACAGCTGCACAAGCTAAAACAGACAGAGCCTGACGAGGGTGGTAGTGTTGAACCATGTGAACGTGGCTCTGCCGCGGGAGGATGCTGGTGGCTGTCAACGGGTGGTTTCACACACAGAATTGGGACGTTCTGTGGGGAGGAGTCGGCATCATCCCTGTCCATGGGAAGTGCTGTGCTGTGACTGCTGATGCGGGGTCCTGCAGCACCCACCTGGCGCGGGGCAGCCCCCGGGAGAGCGGGGCTGAAGCTGGCTTGGCTGCGGCTCAGGCTCCCTGCGTGTGCCTGAATCAGGACAGGCATGGTCCTGCAGTGGCTGCCTGGATCTCAGCCCCCTCCTCGCAGGCACCGGTAGCCGTGGCTTACCAGGACACCACCGCTAACCAGCCCGCCGGTTTCTTTTGGTCTTTCAGAGTCTCCTTCCACACCCTCCTAGTGAACGCCCAAGATGCAGGCAGACTCCCTTCTTCACAGCGGCTACTTCCACCCTGTGCTACGCTCCTGGCAGTGTACGGCAACCACCTTTGATGCCTCCAACCTCATCTACCCCATTTTTGTCACGTGAGTGAGCCCTGGCTCTCTGGGTTAGGGACGGACCAAGCTCATGTTGACTGGCTTAGGTGCTCCCTGAGCTCTTAGATAGGTTCAGACTCCCCAGAAGATTCCCTGTGGACAAGCGTTGGGTAGGGGCTTCCTTCTCGTGCCAAGTCCTCACATCTCTGTCCCATCCACCTCCTGCAGTGACAGCCCTGATGCAGTGGAGCTGATCCCCAGCCTCCCTGGACAAGCCAGGTAAGAACCCAAGCCCCTGCCGGTCGCTGCCGTGCCCCGTGCCTGAGCAGGGTTGATGATGGTCTGAGATGAGCATGGGCCAGGGGTGATGCTTCTAACCTTCTGCGGTCCCTGCCTTGGGGATCCCCTGGCATCAGGCAGGGTGGGAGCATTCATCCACCATGGAAGTGGAGGGAATCATACTGGGGATGCTGGGAAAGTACCAGTACTGGCTGGGATAGTGCCAGGGTCTCACGATGTCCCAGAGCACTCGCACGTTGTTTGGGCTGGGCACGCAGGGAAGTTGGGAGCGAACGGGCTTTCCAGCAGCAGCTAGAAAACCTGTGCAAGGACACGGGCTCCAGTCCTGCCTTAGATCTTGCGGGACTGGCAGCTCCCATCTTCATCTGCTGCTACGTTAGCAGGGCTGTGGTCAGAGAGGCCCCAGGGGGATGGTCCTGTGGGGAGGTGGGCTGGATCTGCAACAGACATAAGGGATCCAAGGGCAGGGCATGCTCCTCCTTTCAGAGCAAAGAGTGTCCATGCCAGGTAGATAACACTCCTGTAGCCCCAGATAAGGTCCTCGATTGTTCCTCCCAACATTCAGGCGACACCTCCTCTGTGCCTCCAGCTGCTGCTTGGCGTGGATGCTTGTGGATGCTTGTGGATGCTTGTGGATGCTGGCTCGCTTGCAGACCAGCATCCAAGTCACAGACCTGCTCGCCCCACAGAGCAGGTCTGGGTGCCTGGCAGCCCCCTTCGCTTTGCTCTTCTCAGGTACGGAGTCAACAAGCTGGAGGGGATGCTGCATCCCCTCGTCGAAGATGGTCTGAAGTGTGTGCTCATCTTCGGGGTGCCCAGCAAGGTCCACAAGGTCAGTGTGCGAGGTGGTGGCAGGGGGCTTGGGGTAGCCACAAGGGTGTGGGAGAGCAGTGTGGGGCTGGGGGGGGGTCTCCTGATCAAACAGGAGCAGTTCAGGGTCTCTGGGCGTGCTTGCACCCCGCTCAGCAGAGCAGGACGGGGATGGGAGACTGCAGAGACATCCAAAATGCTCCTGGTGGCTCTGGGTGTCCTCTGTCCCTTTGAACAAGCGATGCGTCACTACAGGGCAGAGGAGAACAGGGAGCTCTGTGCTGCAGAAAGCAGGGTGGATGACTTGAGAAAAGCTTCTCCCGTACGGCTTGCCCTGACCCAGCCTTGTGCCGGGAGCTGTTGCAGGTGGCCCCAAGACCTGCACTCCCTGCTCAGAGGCACTACTCTGTCACCTCTTCCATCGTTGGTGGTCACACCGCCCTGCGTTACACGGTCTCGCGGTTCAGAAAACCTTTCTTGGGCAGAACTGCTGCCATGGAGGAGCGGGTGGGACGCGCTCAGCTCTGCGTGCTGAAGCATTTCTCTTCTCGCAGGATGAGAGAGGCTCTGCAGCTGATGCAGAGGACACACCTGCCATCCAGGCGATCAAGAAGATCCGCTCCACCTTCCCAGAGCTGCTCATAGCCTGTGACGTCTGCTTGTGCCCTTACACCTCCCACGGGCACTGCGGTGAGCGCACAGCCTGGGTTCCTGGGCTGCTCTTCAGGCACCTTCCCAGGACTGCGAGTCTCTGGGGATTTGCTGTTCTCTGCTGAGGAGCGCTGGGTGCTGGTGGGGCCTGGCCAGCTCCTGCCCCAAGACTTGGCTCCCCCGTGCTGGTGCAGCTGAGCCTGAGAGACCTCTCCTAGGTTTTGAGAGCAGGGTGGGAGGCACGGGTGGTTAAGGCACCCACTCCCTGGCCATCTGAATCTGTCTGAGCGCCCGCCTGTGTACCCCATCTCTGTCTTCCCTTCCCTGGAGCACCCCCATGTTGTGTCCAGTCCCTGGAGGGCTGCGTCGTTAGTCTCCTCGTCCAGCTCCCTTAACATGTTCATCGCTGTTCCTCTGAGCATGTGTGTAGCGAGAGCCACACTCCCACCTTAGGGATTGAGGCAATCGGCCATCCAGCCCCTCACCTAACCCCAGGTTTGTCCCCTAGGCATCCTGCGTGAAGATGGCACCATCCAGAACGAGATCAGCTGCCAGCGGCTGGCAGAAGTGGCGCTGGCCTATGCCAAAGCGGGTGAGGAGTCTCCTGGCAGCAGTACCCGAGTTTGATTCTCGCAGATTCACCCCCTCTCGCTTTCAGCAGGCCCAAAAGCAAACTGAGCTGGGCGCCAACTGTGTGTGCTTTTGCTCTGAGCCGGGGGAGGCTCCCCCTGCCCTCCACACGCTGGCCCCGGCAGAGCTGCAGGCAGCTGGGGCCCCTCTGGCCCTGGGGTCGCCTCCTCCTGCAGGCAGTTGCAGCCTCGGGCACTTCTCAGCATCTCTGCTCTTTCCCTGCAGGCTGCCACATCGTTGCCCCCTCCGATATGATGGATGGGCGTGTCGCAGCCATAAAGGCAGCGCTGATCTCCAATGACTTGGGCAACAAGGTGAGCTCGGGATCTGCGTGTGCCAAAGGCAGGAGCGACGCCCACAGGGACGCTGCACCACAACAGGTCCTGGGCAAGCGGTGGGAGAAGTGAACCCCCACCTTTTCCAGGACACGCTGCAGGCGTTTCCCTGCCCAGTGCCCAAAGGAAGGGAATGTCCTTGGCCGGACATGGGGACAGTGAGGTGGGAGGCCTCTGGCAGGGGAAGGAGGATGTGGGGCAGAGTATAAAACAGCCATGGGAGGGAATCGCTGCTGCCCCACCACGGGGATGCAGCACCAAGCTTCTGGCCCTCATGGCTCCGCTCTCCTCTGCAGGTCTCGGTCATGAGCTACAGTGCCAAGTTTGCTTCGTGCTTCTACGGTCCCTTCAGGTGGGTCTGTCCCTCAGCTGGCAGTGTCCCCAGCCAGTGCTGGGCTGGCCGGGAGGTGCGTCCTCAGATAGTTATTTGGGAACGAGGCTCGGCTGGAGCCTGGGCCACAGCTTGGGCCATGCTGGTCGCTTTGGAGCGCTCTCTTCCTACTTCCCAGTGCAAGAGGGAGACAGACATACCTTGCCCAGGAGAGGCTGGCTGGTGGGAAGACAACTTTGGGTGATCTTCCATCCCACCCCTTCACCTACTCATCCTGGGTGCTGGTGGCAAGGCAGGCAGGGAGGGAGCTGCCTGCAGCTGCCAGGAGCAGTGAGGAGGGGAGTCACAGGGGCCGGTGTTTCCCCAAAGGGTGGCTTCAGGGACAAGCCTCAGCTCAGTCAGCTATTAGACCTAGTCCCAAGAATGGCCTGACCCTGACGGGGCGTCCCTGAGGAACCTGCCTGGGAAAAGAGCAAAAGGAAAATGTCCGACACGATTTTACCCCAGACTCTGGGCATGGGGAGGGTAGTGGGTGTTGACACATGGCTCCCAGGGCCAACCTGGGCCTGTCGGACCTCCCAGAGCGATCCTGGGGCACTGAGGTGGGTCAGGAGAGCCCCTCCTTTTCCTGGTCCTGATGGCTCAGGCACTTGTCCTAGTCTGTCCTCACATTTCTGAAGCTGTACGAGGCAAGAGGCATGAGGAGCCGCGCATGTCCTCATCCCCTGCCCTCTGCCTTGCCTGTCACCAGGGACGCTGCGCTATCCAAACCTGCCTTCGGAGACAGGCGATGCTACCAGCTGCCCCCAGGTGCCAGGGGCCTGGCGATGCGCGCCGTGGTGAGTGAGCCGGGTTCGGGCTGCCCGGGGCAGCAGCAAGGGTCATGGGTTTGGGGAGAACAAGCCCAGGGGTGTTGGAGGCAGAAGGCGGTAGGAGACACGCCAGCAGAAATGGCCAAGGCTCTTCCTTCTCAAGTGAGAGAAACGTGATGCCCTTCAGCCTGCCGCAGAGCCGGTCCCCAGCGTGGGCCTGAGGACCGTGCGCTGGGAGCCACCGAGTTGGTGACCCCGTACCCCGCTGTGGCTCGGGGCATTGGGGCCAGGGACATGCAGCCACCAGCCTTCCCCAGGCACCGTGCGTCTGGGGAGGGGAGTGTCAGCTCTCCCCCATCACCGCCCGTCTGCGGGCTCCAGTGGCCATTAGGGGCTCACCAGACCCTTCTGTGATCCCGCGTGGGAAAAACAACCAGCAAGTCAAAAACTTCTGGGGAAAACCAACCATGGACTTGCTGGAAAACGTTATTCTACCCTGAGCTGCCGGGGTCGCGCGCGTGTTCCCCTCACAGGACCGGGACGTGCGTGAGGGAGCGGACATGCTGATGGTGAAGCCGGGGATGCCCTACCTGGACCTCGTGAGGGACGTCAAGGCTCGAGTAAGCCCTTTCTGCACGGCGGTGCGGGCACAGGGTGGCCCTGGAGGAGGAGGGGAGGGTGTTTGGGGCGGCCAGCTCGGATACCCAGAGCGGAGGGGATGTGACTGCTGGTTTCACGGGTTGAGTGGGTGCTGGAGCCGCCCCGGGAGCACTGGGGTGTGCGGGGAGGGGGTGCCGGGCAGGGGGAGGGCTGTCCCCCGGCTGAGCTCCCTCCCCGCCGCTCCCCGCAGCACCCCACGCACCCGCTGGCCGTGTACCACGTCTCGGGGGAGTTCGCCATGCTGTGGCACGGGGCCCAGGCCGGGGCCTTCAGCCTGGAGGCTGCCGTCAGGGAGGCGCTGACGGCCTTCAGGCGCGCAGGTGAGGCGGGCGGCCCCGAGGCCTGCTCTCCCCGACCCCCGACCCCGTCCCCGTACGTCCCCCCCGGCCCGGGGCGGCTCCATCGTCTCGTCTCTCCCCAGGGGCCGACGCCATCATCACCTACTTCGCGCCGCAGCTCCTGCGCTGGCTGAAGGAGGCGGCGGCGGCGGGAAGGGCCTGAGGGCGGGGGGCGGGGCTTCCGGGGGCAGGGGCGGGGCTTCCGGGGAGCGGCGCGGGCCCGGGCCGTGCGTGGGCCCCGGGACCCGGCCTGCGCCCCGCAGCCCCCCCGCACCGGGAGCCCGGCCCGGGTGAGCCCCGGGTCCGCCCCGCTCCTCCAGCCCCTGCGTGACCCGCGTGGACCCCACTCGCCCGCCCCCACGGAGCCCGGGTGCCGCCCCGCGGGCCCCGGCTGCAGCCCGGCCCCCCTGCGCTGTGGGTGCAGCGCCGGGAGCATCCCCCCTCCGCGCCGTCGCCCAGCAGCCCCACGCAGGACCCCGCTGCAGCACCCACGGAGGGGTGCCCCGCCCCGGCAGCCTCCGCACCCCGCGGCCCAGAGCAGGGCCTTCCCTGCCCCGCTGTAGCTCGATGCAGACCCCAGAGGGGGCCTGAGCCCCCCCGCGGGGGCCACCGACACCAGCGGGTGCGACCTGGACACCGGGCCGGTGCCCGCACCTGGCACAACTGGTGTGGGCCGCACTCGGTACCGACGCCTTCAGCAGAGCACCCGCCTCGCCACCCTGTTTGTTCCAGGCTTCCCTTAGGCCCCAGCTTTACCGAAGCCATGCTTAGGCTCCGCTTACTGACGTGGGACGTGAAGGACACGCTGCTGCGGCTGCGGCGGCCGGTGGGGGAGAGCTACGCGGCCGAGGCCCGGGCTCACGGGGTCCGGGTGCAGCCGGAGGCGCTCAGCCGGGCTTTCCGGGAGGCATACGGAGCCCAGAACCGGCAATTCCCCAACTACGGCCAGGGCCAGGGGCTGAGCTCCCAGCAGTGGTGGGTCGACGTGGTGAAGCAGACCTTCAGGCTCTCCGGCGTGCACGAAGAAGGAATCCTAACGTTGATGGCGGAAAAGCTCTACCGCGACTTCTGCAGCGCTTGCAACTGGGAGGTGCTGCCGGGAGCCGGCGAGACCCTGAGCCGGTGCCACCAGCACGGCTTCCACATGGGGGTGGTCTCCAACTTCGATAACCGGCTGGAAAACGTCCTCTCCCAGTGCAACCTGCGGCACCACTTCGAGTTCGTCCTCACCTCCGAGGATGCGGGCTTCGCCAAGCCGGACGGGAGGATCTTCGAGAAAGCTCTGCGCCTCGGCGGGGTCCCCCCGGAGCAGGCAGCTCACATCGGCGACGACTACGCCCGGGATTACAGGGCAGCCCGAGCTGTGGGCATGCACAGCTTTCTGCTCCGGGCTGCGGGGCAGGGCGAGGAGCCTGAGGTGCCCCCCGAACACGTCCTGCCCACGCTCAGCCACCTCCTGGCTCGTATTGAGATGGGGTAGCTGCGTTTCAGAGAAGGAGCAGCACTGCTGCTGAGCTGCAAACCGGTCCTGGCGTGGGATTTCGTGCTGCCGGTTGGGCAGGGAAAAGAAGCAAGCAGTTCTGAGCGGAGGGACCAGCACTGCCTGCGGAGCGGGAGGGGTGTTAATGCAATAAAATGTATCTGACGCTCAGCATCGCTGCTGATGTCTTTCATAGCTCTAAAAACACTACGGAAGAGGGTCAGCGGTGGTGTCTTCCCCTACGGGAGCTGGGGACTGGGTCAGGCTCATTCTGGCAGGAGGGATGGAGGCAGACACTGAGGTTTATCCCTTCTCAGTCACCCTGGGGAGAGGCTCGAGCATCCCTGTGCAAGCACATCAGCAGAGCCGGGGCTGGTCCTGTCCCAGGGCAGGTCTGCTCGCGCAGAGCACCCCGCGGGCCCGCGTGCAGGCCCTGCACGCCTCGGTGTGCCCCAGGTTCGCCACCTTGCCAGCACCCCCCTTTCTGACAGCGGTGGCCAGGAGGCTGTCGCAGGCTTCCTGCTGTGCGCAAAACAGTCTGGAGTTGGGCAATTTGACTTAATACATTGCCAATTAACAAACTTTACTGATTTGGGTATTGAGAAATAAAGATGACAAATTTTAAACAGTTAGGGAAACACCTTTCCTGCCCTTCTCCCTCGCTCAACTGCGGTCCAACACCTCTCCTTCCTCCCTGCCTAACGTCAGCTCCCCATGTTTTCGCCACGTTACGCTGAACCCCCCCACGCTGGCGAGGCGAGGAGCAGCTCAGGTTAGGTTTCTTTCTGCTGCTCCTTGCTTTTACTCCTCTGCTCTGATGTGGGCTCCTCCGTGGGCCACAACCCCTCAAGGGTGCCCCTGCCCCGGCGTGGGTCCCCTGGGCTGACACCCCCCCGCTCTGGCACAGGGCAGCTCCTCCCAAAAGCATGTCTCCAGCTGTGTCCCAACGATGTCGCTTTCCACGTGCCTCCTCCCTGCCGTTTCTCCAAACACATCTCTTAATATTTCTCCTGTCTTCTAAAGCCCTTAGAAGGCTGGAAAGCTGCCCTGGGTCGGAGAGGAATTAAATGATTCACCTAAAAGCGGCTGGCAGAGCCAGGCATTACCCTGACCCCTCGTCCTGGCATGGCAGACACAGAGCGGGTGCAGCCTCCAGGAGGAGAGGAAAGCTGCTGTAAAAAATGTGAAGAACAGATGTAGTCTGAAGGCAGGTCTTGTCTGAACACCACTGTGCACAAGCCCGTAGCCCTCTCTGGGCTCCTTTCCCCCATAAAGGCACTGCATAGCGTATATACAGTCCCTGTATATACAACTGTGTATTCACCCCCGCAGCGAGCGCAATGCTTCGCTCACTGGACAAGCGAGATGCTCTGGTGCGCCACAGCGAAGACAGGATAGAGGGGCTCCGCGAAGGTCTCCCTGTGGGAGAAGAGGATGGCGCAGGAATCGGGGTCGTAAAAGAGCACCTCCCCTCCCGCAAAGTCCACCAGCACCCCGATCTCGGCCGGAGACTTGATCAGCTCCACCGCCCGCGGGTGGCCGGCGTGCAGGAACCTGAACTCCTTGTCATAGCGTGAGAAGACCCAGGAGGCGGCGTTGAAGCCCAGGCGGACTTCGTTGCCGGACCCCTTCCGCGGCACAGAGCTGTAGCAAACCCCCAGCTTGTAGGCGCAGCTCTTCTCCACGCTGATCTTCCACGCACAGACTCCCGAGTGGAAAGCCACAGTGGCCAAGGCGTTGGGCCAGTGGTCAAATCGCTCGGGGCAGTCCAACTCCACCTTTGCTTTTTTGGAGCTGAAGGTCAAGGTTTTCCTGTCTTCTGACAGGCTGAGGTGGGGGCTGACAGTTTTCTCATCGATGTGAATCTCCTGTGAGCCTGCAAGAGAAGCCACACAGTGAGCGCTGGCTCGGTGGCCCCTGCCTGAACCGGCCAAAGAAGTCAGGGCCATCAGAGACACCGTCCGCTCCCCCGGGGTGACACGGTGCTGGGGGCTCGGTCTCAGGCTGGGTGCCATCACAGCAGCTCCCCACAGCCCCCCCTCTCAAGCCAGGGCCAGAACGACGCAGAGAGTCATCAAGGCCCAGATTTCACCAGACACTTCTCCACCCTTGCACTAGAAGTCCTGCAGAGTCAGAGAAGATGCTGCTCATCTTCCTCTGACCCTGGCCCGAATCCCCACAAAACAGAACTCAGCAGGTTCGGTTCATTCCGCCTTTGGGAGAACGCCAAATCTCAGCCCCTTCCCTTCCCACCCCCACTGCGGGTGAGTAGCACCCAACTTCTCCTCCCCCAAAGTCAAGAGCCTTCACAAGGAGGGCAGAGCTGTTTGCAGAAAACCTGCAAAGCCGGTAATACGGGAAGGAGAAGGAACAGAGAGGGCTGGGTAGGGGAAATCCCTTTCCTCCTATAAAGCCCAAGTCATTAATCAACCCACCCTGAGCGCGTTTGGAGCAGCTGTGCCAACCTGGAGGTTGCACCAGGTGTTAGAGATGAGCACAGCCATGACTCCATTTGGTTTTGCTGTGAACTAAGGGGCTGCCCAGCTGCCTCGTGCCACAGCACAAACCCAGTGAGCTGCAGCCCAGGGCGAGAACCGGGCTGGCCGCAGGGCGCCTGCACCCGCTGGGGGTTCTGCTCCGCTTCGGCCCCGCGGGCTGACAGCACCCAGCACCGCTCGCCCTGCCCTGGCTGCGTGCGAGACCCCTCAGCGGGTCTGCAGACGGGTGTGAGCACTGAATAACTGCACGAGCGTTTCCCTCGCTCTGTAAATTCGCGAAGCAAAGAGACGAGGCTGATGCCCAGCTGACTCACCTGCGCCCAGGGAGACCGTTTCTACCTGTGGGTGCCCCTCCTTGCCCTGCCTTCCCCCACCCTCACTTCATTCATTTTAGGTCTTAAGTCTCCATGGAAACAAGGCTGGAGCAGGTGAGTCATTTGCTCTCCCAGCCCTGCAGCCAACAAGAGCTCTACTGTATCACGCCTGCTCCGGCCGTTTCCCAACCACACCGTCTGCTCGGTATCCAGCACGTGGCAGGATGAGGCCCTTAAAGAATCAAACCATTATGCTGCACCCTCAACGGTGTCGTCCCAGAGCCTGACCTGCTCCAGCACCTACAGGGACCCAGGTCAGCATCCCTCCGACCAGAGAGCGGCACCCAACAGCAGCAATGCTGGTCAGGGGCTTTCCTGGGGCTGCATCTGCCCTGGTGCTCCCTGGCAGGAGACGAACCGAGGCTGAATTATCAGTTTGCACAATGTGGCAGTGCCACGCACGCTTGCACGTTAGGTGGAAGCTATTGCAGGCAACAGCGAGCAGAAAGCAGAGCTGAAGAGAGCATCCCCTTGCAGCTGAAGCAGACAACCTCATTCGTTTGATGATTTATTTCACTGAGCAGCAGCCAAACGCTTTGCAGCGTGCCTGCCTGCCACACCGTGCCCTCCATAGGTCTCCGCAGCTATATTTGCCCACGCTGCCTATTCATAGGTTGACTTTCCAGGAAGCCAAACGCTGCTATGAATTCATAGAAAACGGAGCAGTACGAGACTTTTTCTTCCCCTGACAGAAGAAGGGCACTAAACCTCCTATCGTGCAACACACATCTAACCCAGGTACGGGGTTGCATTCTGGTGTTCAGGTACAGGGGTCATCTGCACGAGGAAATATCATCCTGCTGACACCCACACAGCTTCGTTGTGGAATTGTGATTCCAGGGGAGCATCTGAGGAAGGGGAAGCGCTGGCAGAGTAACAGCAGAGTAATTCAGATCAGCAAATTTTCCCACACAGACAAGTGTTTTGTCATGATTAAATCTGCCCTCCGGATATTCCCACATATTCTGATGAACAATTCCACCGGGAACTCATCTCACCCCAAAATCTATTTTCTCTGTGTACAGTACCCACCTGAGTGGCCTTGCCACTTCAGAGAGACGAGGGATGCTGAGCAGGTAAGCTAACACGGTTAACATCTCTGCCAAGTACATGTGTGTTAGCTGGAGCACATTTTACTACTTTTAAAAATCCAAGTTCCCATTTCCAAACTCACACATTTGAAATGACAATCCTCGTCGCTAGACTTAGGCACCAAGGTGGAATCCAGACCCAGCCGGGTCCCCGTGGCAGAAGGTCACCATGCGCAGCCCAAGGCCTCAGCCAGCCGGGATGGCTTCAGTCTGTGTCACCTCAGCAGAGGGTCCTCCCTCAGGTCTCCAGCCAGCATCACCGCTCACCTGCCCCCAGCAGCGTTGGTGCGGGTGGCCAGGAACCGAGATCCCTCCCAGAACGGTGCCAGGAGATTTACACCATCTCTCGGTTTAAGGAAGAAGCTGCCAACCCCAAACGTAAGCGAAACAGAAGGGTAGATGCCAAGTACAGACATCAAAGGAATCGTGTTTATTTTTGAGAGTGAAATGGAGGTTCTTTTGCCTGCTGGTTTCCAAGTTTCTGAGAGGCGTCAGGGGCAAACCACCAAGGCCAGGAATTTACTCTTTTCAAGCAAATAAACAAGAGTGCCACCTGTTCGATTGCCTTTGGGAGGAGGGACCACCAAGTGCAAAATAACATTACTGCATCTTAATGAAAGCTAGGACCACTGCAGTTAATATTAAATCTCTAAGGCTAGGTCCTGGCTGGACTATGGACTAGCGAGATAAGCAAGGATATGGCAGTCATCCTCAGCGTGCAATAATGACACGTTAAATGTAACCACAACAAAAAACCAAAAACCCAAAGCAGAGTGTAATAATAGCACCAACAGACCCACTACTAGGATAGAATGCCTTAGAGCCATTGCACTAGACAAGGATGCTACTGGGAAAGCAATCCATAAAAAAACCCATGTCACAACAAAGAGAATTAGGGAAAGGTTTCCTGCGTGACTTAATAGCTCTGAACATTTGCTGAGAACCTGCTCGACTTCGCCAACGTACAGCTGCAGGAGTCTGCATGACTGCCAGCACTCAAAAGACTCAAAACAGAGGGAGATGAATCACAAAGGATGAGCAACACCAGAGACTGCAGTAGAAGAAACAAATGATAGTGTTGTCCGGTACGCACAGATTCTCAAGCTAATACTGGAAAACACAAGAGCAATAAAAGCCAGAAGCGCACACCTTGGAGAGGGACCTGGAACCAGGGAAAAACTGTGAACTGCTCATCAGCGTCAAGAGCAAGATGAGCAAAAATCAAAGGTTAATGCAAAAGCTTTGGGAAGACGACCCCAGAGGTTGTTCAGGAGGTGGCACATGGGACAAATGTTTTCCAATTGTGAAGGATATTGCCGCCTTTGAGGAACAAAAAATACATTTGAAACACTCTAACGATACCCTGGAAGCAAAAGTAAAAGCAAACATTTCACAATCAGCAATTCAAGCAGATCACAGCCGGAAGAACAGCCTCTCCCCGCTCAAGAGAGCTGACACCAACCTGGTACAACCACTCCCAGAGCACGTCGCTGGCCTGACAAACGCCTCCGATGCAACCTCAGTGGTACAGCAAGAGCTGAACCAGATCACGAATGTCTCTAAGCTCCTGCACAGCCCCAATCTCAGCTTATGATCAGAAAGCTACTGCATTTACTCACTTCTCGTTCCAGCACGTCAGTGCGTCTCACAGACGCCACGTGGGTGAGTTCACCTTCTTTTAAAACCACCAGCAGGCCAATGCTAAACACGGTAAAGAGGAATTTCTGTGACAGAGATTCCTACGGCAGCGTCAGCTTCACTGCTGTCACCTACTGACCCAGGCAACAGCAAAAGAAACCAAGTGAGGTTAATCGACAGAGCTGATAGAAGACGCAGCCTTTTCAAACCCCTGTTCTCCTCTGAGCCACAACCGGCTGCTTCGAGCCACTGTCCCCCCTCCCAAACCTCCTACAGCTGCTGCTGCCCCCCGGCTGCGGGGTCCAAGGAACCCGTGGGGGCTGGGACAGCGGAGGGGGCAAGATGCCCCAGGTCCTGGGCAGGACACAGCATCAGGATGTTGCTTTGGACACAACGTGAATGAGCAGGAATCCCCAGAGAGGGCGAGACCTGAGCGAGTCACTGACCTGCGATGCAGCAGAGAACAGCAGAGGCCCAGAGTCGATGGAGCAGTGGACTCTGAACGCAGGTCTGATTAAAGTTTAACTTCAGGGACTCCTGTGGCTCTAAGATTCCTTCCGCCACCTCTGTCCTAGCAAAAGAACACACAAGTTATTTCAAAATACAATTATTTATTGACCAGTGCTGGGAGGCGTTTAAGATCACTAGGAAGTATGACAGAAATATGAGCTGGAGCAGTTGCAAGAGGAGCACTTGCTGCAGAGAAACTGCGGTGGGGGTTTCTGGACAAACTCTCCTCCCAAGTGATACTTTCAGTTGGCTTCGATTACAGTCCCTTCTGAAAGGGCCTCAGTGTTTCGAAATACAATCCCAGCAGCCTGAGTCAACAGCCTCCTCACTCAGCAGACACAGATTAAACACGCCTGAGAGCAGCCATCAAGGTACAAGAGGAGCACAATGAATGGGCTGCAGTGAGAGAATCAGATTTCCTTCTTTATCCACAAAGCCTCACTGCTGAAGCAAAGGGGGTACAACAGGAGAACAAGCCGGGACTCCGGGTTTCATACGGCATAGCAAGGAGACTGAGGATTTGCTGGGCTCCTGTGGCCTGCAGTACACACATGAACTCAGGGTTGTAAGTTAAGGCTCTGGCACTGGCTGCTGGTGATGTGCTGTGGCCGATTTCTTACTCTCTACAGGCAAAAATACTCCTGAAAGTCCTCTGGGCAGCAGAGTCCAAGCAGTGCTAGCTAGCACCCTTGCAGCAGCCCCAGAAATAAATGCCTGTAAAAATGCAGCCACCAAGCTGCCTTCTCAAGGAAGAGCAGCCCAACGTTACTGACGATGACTCCAGAAATGCTGACACCTGCACTTGGTTCTCCCCTCCATGCAGGCTCTGTGCCAGCAGCACCCCGGGCACGGAGCACACCAGCTTTCCAGCTGGACAATCCCACCTCCTGCCACCAGGCCAGGGACAGGCTTGCGCCATCTCCCAGGGAGCCCTGTGGAGTTTACCAAGGAGCTGGGGAAGGTCTCCTGTAAGCCAGGGCCCGTGCATCTGGCAGCGCCTCTGGGGAGACACTGCATGTGGAGCATCTGTAGGTGCCAAGACTTCTCCGTCTTGAGCTGCAGGGCAGCACGTGAAGCAGAGCCAAGAGGCCGCACTGGCATCTCTGTGCTCTGTCCTTGTCCTCAACAAAAGCAGGGTGAAGGAGGAAAGCGGGGGTGTCACCGGCTGCCTGAGCAATGGCGTGCCGCTCACAGCGGGAGCCACGGAGGGTGCAGGCAAGCTTGGAGCAGGGGTCAGGGAAAGGACCAGGAGCAGCCAGGTACTAACCTCTCGAAGATCTCCTGTTCTGCACGCTGGGGACAAGGAGAGAAAGAGTCAGCACAGCTGAAATCCCCACAGATAAAATCCCAAACACAGGCTGGGGCACAGCAAACCCGGGACCCAGGGAGCACTGTTCTCCTTCCTGACCCAGAGAAACTACTCCTCACCCCAACGCTGGCCCTGGGGAGCAGGGCGAGTGTCCAACATCTATTTTCTTCAGCTGCAGCACTTTCCACTCCCTGACTCAGAAAATGAGTGGGAATGGCTGAGGGCAGTACATCTAGCTTCTACATCTAGCTAGGGGTGATGTCTGCTGCACCAGTGGGACTGGGTGGCTGGGTGACAAATAACTCCAGAAGGGCATGGGAGCATCCAGAGTCTGCCACCACTCTGCTGCACGTGCAAACGGTGTGCGAGCAGAAGACCGCAAGTACAGCTGGATCGTCCGGTGCGAGGGAAACACGTGGGAGAGCTGAGGCAGACGGCAAGTCTCAGACCCACAAAGAACCAGCTCTGACTTCCTACCCTCTGGCAGACACCAGCCTGTCTGCATCTGGGAGCTCTTACCGCTGCACCCTGCCTTGCCCAGAGTGTGAAAAGCCGGGCCCTGGGGTCCCCTCTCCTCCCCCAGCCCATTAGGGCACGCTGCAAGAACATCCTGGGCTTGCAGCAAACAACCCCCACAGCCTTCAGTGAGGGGTGAAGCTGCGGAGGACCCAAGAGTCAGATTAACCTCGTGATCAGTCCCGCTTGTTTCTGTGCCCGCTGGCAATGGTGCGTTCCCAAGGTACAGCCCAGTTAGCAAAGTGGTAGGAAAATATTCGATCCCTGCTCAAATATGAGCTGCAGGGTGCTCCATGTGCCTTTCACTTTCCTGTGACAGGACACGTATCGATTCCTGATAGACACAAACGCCAACACCAACGATCCAAGGTGGAGAATGTACGATCCCTGTTTCCCCTCCACCACGTGGCAAAAGGAGAAATTGAGGGTCTCACTGTTTTCTGCCACAGGCATCTGATGGATCGTGCTTTCCAACCTCTACTCCTACAGTGAGGCCACAGCCCAGCCAGCTGAGATGCTGGGGCAGGACAGAAGCTGCGTTTCCCACCAAAGGAACAGCCATCTACCTTCTGTCCGTGGGATCGGTTCTGTTTTCCAAGCAGACCTGCTGCCTCCCTCTTCACAAAGTTACATGTGGCAAGCAGAGGCCAAGAGCAAGGAAGAGGAGGTGCAACGCCTACCCGCTCGCGTCTACGACGAGAGGCATCGCTTGGGTAAACCAAGACAATTTAATAGCCAGAAAAGGAACTGAGCGAAGGGAAGCACGGGCTGCTTTGCACGGTAAATGTCCCAAACAGAGGTATGCCAGACAGCAGGGCAGACCTTCAAGAAGAGCTGCAGGTGCTCCCAAGGGTCATGTTTTGATTAAAACTAGACAGAACACTAGAAAACTGGTGGCCCAGCTGGCTGCTGTAAGAGCAGCTCTCAAACCATAGCCATCCTGGCTGTCAAGCCTAAGGCCATCTGAGAGCCGGCAGCTTCAAGCCAAGAGCTTGGAGACCTGAGCCTGGGTGGTTCTGAACCTCACCGCAAGCAAAAGAAGAAGCGGGCAGAGCAGATGCTCTAGGAACCACCAAGAAACCACGGGGGCTTCTCGGGACCAGGTGAAGGAGGTTCCCTGAGCTAGACCTGCAAACGTAGGTCCTGTCCAACTCTGCCTCCTTGCTGTCAGTGCAGCAAGCTGCTGAGCACTGTATTTAAGTCCCACAATACCCATGATAAAAAAAATCTAGGTCACTTCTGGGCCTCGGTAGAAGGAGCAGTACTCACCACCAGGCCCTGGTCGTCCAGGTTGGTGATCATGTCCACCAGGTAGGTTCGGAGGGCAGCCAGCTTCTGCAAAGCCTCCGTCCAGTGCACCTGCTGGGTCAGGATGCTCTGGTGCGCCCGCTCCTCCTCCGCGTGCACCTTCTCCAGCAGCCGCTGTTCTTCATTTTCACACGCGTTCCCCACGAAGATCAGCCTCTGGATTACCAGCTCCCGCGCCGCGGTGGCTGCGTTCTGCCAGAGCAAGGAGAAGAGAAACATCAGTCTTGCTTCAACCCCAACAAGAGCACCAACCGCTTCTGCCAGCTTTCTGTGGGCTCAGCTGTTAAGATTACTCTGTTAACTGAGCCCAAGCCGCAGCACTCATCACGATGCAAGCAGAGGTAAACGGGACAACCAGTCCCAAACCTGCCCACTGCCTCCTAGCCTAACCCTGGTACCCAAGTGACAACCTGCAAGGGACCAGAGTCTCATCCCTCAGCAGATCTTCCTGGATTCGCTGTTAGCAAGAAACAGAGAATCTGTCTTTGGTCCTCAGTGACAGTGAGGCACAAATAAAATCAGGAATCGGTAAGACACTGGTACCAGTGGGATGTTTGACGGCTGTACACTAATACCAAGGAATTTATTGTTTGTGTACATTTTAGAATCACAGAATCATACAATCATTTAGGTTGGAAAAGACCCTTAAGATCATCGAGTCCAGCCGTTAACCCAGCACTGCCAAGGCCACCACTAAACCATGTCCCTCAGCACCACATCTCCCCAGCTTTTAAATACCCCCAGGGGTGGGGACTCAGCCCCTGCCCTGGGCAGCCTGGGCCAGGGCCTGACAGCCCTTTGGGGGAAGAAGTTTTTCCTAATATCCAACCCAAACCTGCCCTGGCGCAGCTTGAGGCCGTTCCCTCTTGTCCTATCGCTTGTTACTGGGGAGAAGAGATCATTCATTTTTTAGGCAAATGAAGCAGGAATCGCAGGTACACCCTGGCACCTGCACAAGCTGTGAGGTAGGAGGGGGACAACCCCTGCACCCCGACCGACGAGCGCCCCAGGGGCTCAGCATCTCCGCCAGGAGCGGCGAGCGCAGGAGCACGCGGGGCCAACAGGCTCCACCGCGCCGGGAGAAGGGGCAGGGACTCACCAGGACGGCCTGGTCCTTGGCAGGCAGCACCTCGTCCACGTGCCGGGCGATGGCAGCGCTCTGCAGCTGGAGCCGCTCGCACCGGTCCACGATCTTGTTCTGGAACGCAAGAGCAGCGGGGAAGCGTGCGGGTCTCGACAGGGCGATGGCGGCCCCAAGCCCCCTGCCCAGCCCCGTGCCTCCCGGGGTCCTCGTGCACCACCCCACAGAGAGCCCCCTGCCCCACGGGGGACCCCCTGCACGGCCCCACACCCTGCCAGGGCCCCCCCACAGCCTCACACCCCACCAGGAGCCCCACAGGAGCCCCCATCCGCACGGGGGACCCCTCACGTGGCTCCAGACCCCACCAGGAGCCCCACAGAGAACCCACCTCCCCATGGGGACCCCTCACACAGCCCCACGCCCTGCCAGGGACCCCACACCCTGCTAGGCACCCCATAGAGAGCCCCCTTCCCCACGGGGGACCCCTCGCATGGCCCTACACCCCACCAGGGACCCCACACAGCCCCACAGAGAGCCCCCATCCCTACGGGGGACCCCTTGCGTGGCCCCATGCTCCACCAGGGACCCCACACCCTGCTAGGCACCCCATAAAGAGCCCCCATCCCCACGGGGGACCCCTTGCGTGGCTCCAGACCCCACCAGGAGCCCCACAGAGAACCCACCTCCCCATGGGGACCCCTCACACGGCCCCACGCCCCGCCAGGGACTCCCACGCCCCACCGGAGCGACCCCAGACCCACGCTCGGCCCCTCTCCCCCTCGGATCCACCCCCCCGGCCGCAGGCAGCCCCAGACGGCCCGGGCTCCCCGCGGCCCCGGGGAAAGGCCCCGGCCCGAGGCCGCGGGAAGGGGCCGGGCCCCCGCTGGCCGCTCGCCGCCGTCGCTCACCCTCAGGGCCGCCGCCCGCTCCGCCAGCGCCCGCGGCCGCTGGGCCATGCTGCGCCCCGGCACCTGCCGCGGGGGCGGCGGCGGCCCCGCCCGGGCCGCGCACACCGCTCCGCCCCGGCCGCCGCGGGGGAGCCGGGCGGGACGGGACGGGACGGGACGGGACGGCGGGGCCCGGCCCGGCCCCCGGTGAGTGCGCGGCGGGGGCGGCCCCGCACGGCGGGGCCCCGGGGCTGGGGCTGGGGCTGGGCTGGCTGCCCCGTATCCTTGCCGTGGGGCTGGCCCAGCCCCGCGGGACCCACGTTGTCCCCATAGCCTTCCTGTGGGGCTGCCCCAGCTGTAGGGACCTGTGTTGTCCCCGTACCCTTCCCAGAGGCTGCCCCGGCTGTAGGGACCAGGACTGCACCCGTATCGCACCCCCGGGCTGCCCCATGTCCTGCTTGTGGGGCTCCCCCCAGCTACAGGGGCCCGGGATGCACCCACCTACCACCCACGGGGCCGCCCCTGGCTACAGGGACCCGCAGCATTGCCGTGGGGTCACCCCCGGCTACAGGGACCCGCAGCATTGCCGTGGGGTCACCCCTGGCTACAGGGACCCGCAGCATTGCCGTGGGGTCACCGCGGCTACAGGGACCCGCAGCATTGCCGTGGGGTCACCCCGGCTACAGGGACCCGCAGCATTGCCGTGGGGTCACCCCTGGCTACAGGGACCCGCAGCGTTGCCGTGGGGTCACCCCCGGCTACAGGGACCCGCAGCATTGCCGTGGGGTCACCCCTGGCTACAGGGACCCGCAGCATTGCCGTGGGGTCACCGCGGCTACAGGGACCCACATCGTTGCCGTGGGGTCACCCCAGCTATAGGGACTCGGGGCTGCCCCTGTGTCCTCCCCACAGATGGTTCAACACCCCTCTTCTAAAGGATATTTAACACCCCATGAAAATGGGGAGAAAGCTCCACTGTGATTTCTGGGCCCGCTGCTGTGGGTATTGTGGTTTCCTTATTCCATGGTACGGATCTCACTGCAGTGCCTGAACAGCCTTAGGCAGCAGCCTGGGTTATTTTTTAAAAACAATTTAGTAAAAAAATGGTTTTGATTTCTGTTAAGCAATGCATTCGGGGGGAAGGGAGGGTAGGAGATCCTCCAGCGTGAAATTCAGTCTTCTGGAGGTGTAGCTTTGTATGGATCGGTTGCTGCAGGATCCCTGTGTCGTTGGAGAGCTTTGTGAGGGACCGGGATCCCGATAAACTCGTAGGGAAGCCTGCCAGATAGGAAAACCTCAGATGAACACCCTGCCCAGCAACTGCTGCCCTCGTTCAGGGGTCAGACAAATCTACTCTTTTTTGCAGCGGGCAGGAGGCAGGAGAACGCAGTTAGGTGCCAGGCAGAGCTCCCGCTTTCCCTGCAGCCTCTCCGCCTTCATCCAGCTCAGTTTGAGCTGATGTGCGGGTAGGGACGATTGCACCTGGACATGAACCACGAGTGGGAAACTGACTGCTGGTTGGGAAACATAGTAATCATCGTAATTAAAAAATCAGAATTTATGTCTTAGCTTTTTCCTAGAATCTTGTTCTGCAGGAGAAACAACTTCCAGAGTTCTCCCGTTGTCAAAGAAAAATCACGCTTGTTCCTAATGATTTGCTCACTCGGTCTGACTGAAAGAAGTAAATTGCTGAATTATCGCTGCCCCTCAGCTGTGAGATTTATCATTCTTCACATCTTTTGAACAGGCAAACTCATGGATAGAACAGGTGGAGATTAACTGGGTATTACAAATTGCTGATCACAAAGGCTGTCAGGGTAAAATTAGAAAGGGAATGTTTTGTAGAAACCCAGACCCTCTTGCTTAGTGCTTCCAGTATCGGGTTTTCAGGTTTTTGTGGGTAGAGCCTTGAAGCAGGTTTTTTCTTTGCTGGAACCAGCAGGTGGGGTTTTTTGTCTGATTTTTATTAGCAAAATACTACTGACCCAGAGGACGGGAATGCTAACATACACCTAGTGCAGACTAAATCCAATTAGCATGTCTTGAGCTAAGAAGAAGTCATTCACTGTCATTGAAACTGGGTTCTGCTCAGTCCCTGACCCGCGAGGGTAAGAGGCAGAGATGCTGCCGTGGCCCGAGCCCCGCTCCGCCAAAGGCTCCTCCACCTGGACGCTGCCCCTGCGGGGACTGGCCGTCGAGGTGCTGCTTGCGAGGGATGCCTGGGGTGGGGCAGGCTGGGCTCAGCCCGGACAGCAAGGATTTTTTTGCTGAATGCATCTGGATTATCAAGGTGGTCTTGTCTAGCCTGGACCCGGCGCTGGAGTTTGGACATAGAAGCTGCTGTTCCCAAAGCATTCCTCAGCCTATGGAAAGACCACTTCAAGCTTTACGTTAAGTCAGGCTGGTCCAGTTAAGTTTGGGCTGCTGGTGGCTGCGGTTATCTTGGTCTGAAGACACAGTCCCACCAGCGGGCTGTATGAACTGCAGTCTGAAGGCGTTTGCATTCACCAGGCTAGAGATTGGGATCTCCAGGAAATATGGAAGTCAAGAGCAGATACTGGAGTAAGAGGAAGCGTAAGGTGCTAGAAGAATTACAGGCAGCAGCTCCATCTCTATCGTGGCCTCACCAAGCTTGGATATTTTTGAAGCTCAGCTGTAAAGTCCCAGTAACCTCACCTCTGAAGCTCTGCTCTAAGCAAAAGGTTTGACTAGGGAGCTCCACATGTCCCCTCCTCTGAGGGTTTCCTCTTATTCTGAATGAAGTTAAGATGTAGATAACGTGTTATCAGCACCTTATCCCAGATATGTAACAAACAGAAACCTCTCTCGATTCCCAGTAATGCTGTGTCTTCTCACCCACAGGTCATGTCCCAGCAGTAGGTGCCTGAGATGCCGATGTGATGCTCACCGTTGCTGGCCATAGTGGGAGCCGTGCTCGTCGGCAGGGCTATGGGGAAACTGCAGAGTAAAATCAGCTTCCACACCTCCAAATATAGGTAAAACACCCCCAGATGATCATGTCTTAAGTTAATAAACCAGTTATGAGAGTGAATAGAGAACAGCAAATGAACAGAGAATATAGCAAGCACGGGGTTTTAGTTTCATTATTGAATGTATGAATCAGATTTTCATTTTTGACCTTCACTTCTAAAGTCTGCTCAGCTTCTTTGGGGGACTGAAATCCAAAATGTAGCCCAGCATGTAAATGTGGCCAGTGGATGTGCTCTGTGATGGCTAAGGCAGAGCTGTGATGGCTAACAGCTCCAGGGCTGGCTGTTTGCTCCAAATATCCAAGCTGCTTCATTGTCTCTTCAGAGGCTGTCATCAGCTTTCATCAGAAATAATTCGGTATCTGGCAGCAAGGTGGGTGATCTCTGCCTGGAGATCAGCTGAGAGTGCAGGGTGGCAGCAGGGGGGGCCTCGACGTGGCAGCAGGGGGACATCGACGTGGCAGCAGGGGGGCCTCGACGTGCTTGGCAAGGCCGGCGTCAGAGCAAAGGAGAGCAGCAGAGCCTGAAAGGTGTTAGTGGAAGTGGAGGCTGGTAAGATCAACATTTCTTTTCTTCTTTGCAGCAGCATAGAGCGGGTAAGCATCAAAATATTTAGCAGCTCTAGAGGTGGAATAGGTCTGCTCCATCTCACCTAGTCCAGGAGATGCATTTGTCCATTCACAGCTTCTCTTCGGCTTTCTAAAGGCAGATGTTGTCACTCTCCAGCCCAGCCCGTGGTGCCACCTCCCAGACCTCGGTCTCATGGGGCAACAGCACCCTGACTTGGCCTTAAAGCACCCTGCAGCTCCCGCCGCTGTCTCTCTGCCTGCTGCAGGGCCGATGGCTCCGAGGAAGAGGCAGGACCTGTTCGAGCCGTTCAGCAGCATGGCCCCGCGCACACCGGTGCTGTCACTTCTGTGGCTGCTCTCAAACCAGACCTGTGTCTGTCGGGAGGACGGGATAAGGTGAGGTACCCCCCGCCACGGGGCAGAAAGCACTCACAGGCAGGAAAATGTATTGACAGGTTAGGAAAATAAGGTTTAAATATAAGCTTTAAATATTTCTGTGAATAGTAACAACTACACCAGTTCCTGAATTTAGAAAGAAGAGATGAGTGAGGCACACTCATGAGTGAGGGCACACATTGAATCAAATTTTATAACCTCTCCAGAGCTCAGAGCACATCAAACGCTCTCACCCAGGCTTGGAATCACTGGACTGGCCCCTCTCTCATGTTACATGGCAATGGATGGGCTCTAGAGGCAGTTGTATGTGCTGTAGGAGCTCAAAACCAGAAGAACCCGTTCCCTCTCCAAGCTTGGACTGTGCAGAGGTCTCGGTGTAACATAACCAAGAACGTGCACAATCCTCCTTCACCTGCTCTCCTGCTGATTGCCGCTCCCTGCTCCTCCGCAGAGTGTGGCTGTTTGCAGCTGGAGATCTGGGGCTGCGCTGCGGCGGTTCGTCGGGCACGAGCGGGAGGTCACCAAGGTGAGCGACAGCTGAGCGAGTGCGGTGGGGTCTCCTGTACCTGTCAGAAACTGGGGAACCAGGAACGATGGAGCGATGGTTTGTCATCCACAGAGGGCTCGTTTTGCTCCGTCAGAAAGAGGGACCGGGGTATCAGAATGCATTCCGTTTTTCCCAAGGTCCCAGCTGATACTTTGCTGTCCAGGGAAGCAGCACGGAGTGGTTGCAGCCAGCCTAAACAGGGCTCCAGGAGGCTTGGACATGTGCTTATCTTCCCCTCCAAGAGACTGTGTAGCAAAAACTCAGGATGAATTACTAGGTCAAGGTTTTGATTCAGAGATGCCATTCACTTTTCTTCAGGTCTCATTCCACTAGACTCGTCGTTATTCTACAAATCAGCCATGCCTGGGAACAGCGGGGCTTTAATTTTCCTTCTGGCATCCTGATTACAAAGCCAAACACGCTACTCGGAGAGAGGACAGGCTGAGAGAGCTGGGGGTGTTCAGCCTGGAGCAGAGAAGGCTGCGGGGAGACCTCCTTGCCGCCTTTCAGTACTTAAAGGGGGCTTATAAGAAAGATGGGGACAGGCTTTTTAGCAGGGCCTGTAGCAATAGGACAAGGGGTGATGGTTTTAAAGTAAAAGAGGAGAGATTCAGACTGGATATAAGGAAGAAATTTTTTACAATGAGGGTGGTGAGACACTGGAAGGGGTTGCCCAGAGAGGTGGGAGATGCCCCATCCTTGGAAACATTCAAGGCCAGGCTGGACGGGGCTCCGAGCAACCTGATCTGGTTGAAGCTGTCCCTGCCCATGGCAGGGGGATGGACTGGATGGCCTTTAGTGGTCCCTTCCATCCCAAAGCATTCTGTGATTCTATGATCTTGTCCTTGGCAGGTCACCTCTGCCCTTGACTCAAGCAGAGTCTTCAGCGCATCCCGGGACAAGATGGTGATGATGTGGGAGCTTCGTGGGACTTCGGGGCCAAGCCAGCACTTCTCAGGACACGACCTGGTTGTTACTGGACTGGCTGTGAGCCCGGGTGAGGGACAACACGCCCCCATTCCCCAGGGATTTCTTGACAACTTTTCTTGACTTTTCTTTTATGTTATCATCTGGTCACAGATGCCTCCCAGCTGTGCACAGGTTCACGAGACAACACCGTGTGCAAGTGGGACACAGAGACCGGAGACTGTCTGGGCAGAGCCGCTATCTCCAGGAATCTGGTAGGAGCCACTGATTCCTTGCACCCTGTCATGGCACCTCGCTGCCTACTCGGTTAATTTGCACATGAAGCCGTGTAGAGTGAATTTGCTCTGAGCTTGGTGCTACCAGAAGCCCTTGAGGCCCTGCACAGGTTGCCTGTGCACCTGGGGAGACCAAAGCTTGAGGCTGGTTACTCTGTTCTCCAGGTAACAACAAATCCAGGAGCACAAAGATACCAAGAGACCTCCGGCAAATTATTAATGCTCTAACTCAGAGCTGTTAGGATGGAGTGGGGGCTGCATTCCCTTCTGTACCAGCCCAGCAGTGGAGCTGGTCCGGGTATCGTCTTCTGGTGCCTGTGGTACCCGTATTCCCATGGCTCGGTGTCCTGTTGAGCTGTTGGCACCTCCCTGCCTGCAAATGACCCCCAGTAACCATGCTGGGATTGAACCTGGTAGGGGAGCAGGATGGGTGGGAAGCAGAAAAAAACTTCATCCATTTCCTACTCACAACCCAGCACAAGGAGGGAGAGGATGGGAGCTCGGTGGCCGTGTATCTCCAGGCGGACACCAGCCTGGGCTGCAGTGCAGGCAGAGGTGGGCTTCTGCTCATCCGTTCCTCTCCGCAGGTCACACATCTGTGCTGGGTTCCTGGGGAGCCTTACGTCCTCCAGACCTCGGAGGATAAAACGATCAGGTAAATTCTCCGTGTGGCCAGAGAAGGGAGTTACAGCCTGGGGCACATGGGAATGATGGAAGATGCCAGTGCACAAGGGGCTGTTTCTTTGGTTGTTGGTCATGACCACCTGGTCTCCCGTGCCCTGCTGGGGTGGCTAGAAGCCATCTTCCAGCTCACCTGGGTCTCGGAGCATCGTCTCTTGCCAGGAGAGGACAGTATGGGGACACCCCTGGCTGTAAGCAGCGCTGGGTGGTGACTGTGGGGAAAAAGGAGAATTTATAAAAAAAAGAAAGCTCAGCACAGCTGCTCTGGCTAAAGATTGATCCAGGAGAGATAAATGCAAGGATGCAGTGAGCTTTGGGAGCTGGGCTTGCTGGGAGGAAGGAGGGGGACGGCCCCACGGGGGATGGCAGCAAGGGCAAAGCGTGAGGGTGTGCGGGAGGGCGCGGAGGGAAGCCCATCATGGCACTGACGCGTCAGAGTCCCCCTTCCCCACTCCTGTTCCTTCCAGGATCTGGGACAGCCGGGAGCTGCAGGTGGCACACACGTTTCCAGCCAAGCGGCACATCCAGACGTGCTGTGACGTGAGCCAGGATGGACGGTATTGCCTCAGCAGCAGCAGCGGCTCCGCTGGGGAGGGCGGCGAGGCGACCGTGAGTTTGCTGGGCAGCAAGTCCTGCTTTTTCTGTTTTTTCTTCTCCAATGTCCACGGCATACAGCGGAGGGCAGCGGGTCAGATGTTCTTCCTGATTAAAGCCCTGAGATTTTGTTTCAGTAATGGCATCGAGGAGCATGAGATTCTTGCAGAAAGCCTGTAAGGGACCCCTTGCTTGAGGTGTTTCCAAACCAGGGATTCAATCCTGCAGGTTCTCAGCCCTGTGTGTGAGCACCATCCCACCCCGGGGAGAGCAGGGCCGAGGACAGGAGCAGGCTGGAGACGTGGTTATCTGCCCGCACAGTCTTAGCCCATCAGCTCTGATGGCTGCGGGCACGTGCTGAAATAGTCACCGATGGTGAAAATCCTTCAGGGTTTGAAGCTCTCCAGAACTGTGAGCAGGGGACAAAGGTGGTAGACATTGTTCTCTGAGGATTGGCAGGGAGCTCTTCATCCAAACCCATCTTCCTTTCTTTCTAAAACAGCTCCATGTTGGCAAGTGACAGTAACAGAGCCTGAGCTCTAAACGCTGCCTGTTGCCTTGCAGCTGTGGGACCTACGGCAGACGAGGAACCGAGTGCGCGAGTACAAAGGGCATTTCCAGACCACGACCTCGTGTGTTTTCCTTCCACGGGGCCCAGCTCTCGCCCCCAGCATTGCCACGGCCTCATGCGACAGCACAGTGAAGGTCTGGGACCGAGACACTGGAGGTAGGGGAGGGTCCTGGCCACCCTGGGATAACAAAACTGTTTCCTTCGTTTCTGTCTCCCGGTGGTAATGGGCACGATGAAGCCTAAAATCTCTGGTTTTTACTCTAATCCAGCTGCAGGGCAGGGTGGAGATATGCCCCAGAGCAAACCCAGGGGCTTCTGCTTGCCCTCCAGCAAAGGAGGGTGTTTGGGTGCGTAATGTTGGAGGCGATGGGTGTCCTTCCTAAACTAAAAGGAAGTAACGACAAGATGGCTTTTAAAGATATGTCCAAGTTCAGCAATGAAAGGACAAATGATAAAAATCAAGAAGAAAAAAGGAACTCCAGGGCTTTCCACACATACAAGTGGAAAGTTGTAAAGAACAGAAGTTGTGCTGGAGGATAGAGGGCTGGTCAGCAGCTGCCCTCACTCTGATCATCCTCTTGAAGGGGAACTGCGAGCATTTCGGGGTTAACCCTGCTTGCTGGAGTGCTTGGTGAGGGCTGAGTCCTCACCGGAGCCGGACAGGCGGCTGTTTACCTGCCAAGCCCTGCCACGGCAGCAGGCTTGTTAGTAACGCCCTGCGCAGACGCAGAGACCTCCTGGGAAGCCGTTCAGGTTCACAGACAGGCACCGAACGTGGCAGAAATCAGCATCAGACGCTCCCCGTGGCTAAGCACCTCTCCAAATGCACTTATTGAACATAGGATGAAAATAGAAACCTGATGATCTCCCACAGAAAAGCTCTCACCTGCTGTTTCACTTACCTCTTCCTTCACCCTGGCGCCTGTGCGCGCCAAGACAGCCGCGGGGTCAGCAGCAGCTTTGTTTTGATCCTGTTGCTTTCACAACTGGGTGACCTTCACAGCCGTCAGCCTTAATTCAGGTGCTCTTGGAGGGGTGTAAGTCACCACGAGTTGCCTGTACGTCCGTGTCAAACGCGGCTCTGTTAGCAGCTCGGCGTGGGGTCGGTGTCTCTGCACAAATGCTGCCTCAGGGTATTTTTTAATAGACACAAACGGAAGGGCTGATGTGGTGCTGGATATTGCACATCTTATTTCTGTTCCTCTTTTTGTGATTTATCAAAACCGCTTGTTGAGTGTAGCACAGCCCTGAAGAATTTTTCTGGACCATAAGCAATTTGGGAGAAAAAGGCATGTCGGGAGTGCCTCCACGCGAGCCCTGCAGCTCTGCCCAGCGGGGTCTGTCTGTCCATCCATCCCTGCTTCCTTGCCGGGGAAGGGGCAGAGCCCAACCTCAGCCTGGATCTACGCGAGCTGGGCAACGCACAGATCCCCTGTGGGGCTTACGGGGGTGGAGGGTCTCTCTTCCAGAGGGTGCGTCCCAATGCCTTTGGCCACGGGGATCCGGGGCAGCGAGGGGTGCAGCTCACCCTCCGCGGGTGGGCAGAGCCAGGCGGTGGGAGGTTGGCGTGGTCTTGTCTCATCTCAGCAAACCAAGTGTCCCGAGCGACTTCTCTCTTCCCTCCCCAGGCTGCCTGGCCACCTTGTGCCTCGAGGGATCGGGACCGCTGGCCTCGCTGGCTGCCTGCGACAGCTCCACGCTGCTCTGTGCCAGTTTTAACTCAGGAATTCACGTACTCCAGCTGAGCAACCATGCGGACCTGGCGCTGGAGGAGGTGGCAGTGTTCTGACCGCAGTAACCTTTCTGACAGAGACTGCCCTGCCAGGGGATGCAACTCCCCGAGAGCTTCCCCCTGACTGCAAGCACCAGGAGACCTCGTGCCTGGAGAGCAGCGATGCGCGATCGGCGGGGCAGGGGGATTTATTGGTTGGTTTGTGGGTGGCGGGAAGGCACGAGAGCTGCCTAGAAGAAAAGCCAAATCACAGATGCATTCAGGCCAAGCTCCCACTCCTGGAAGAGCCTTGTGCATTTTATTTACAAAAGCTCCATGCAGGCTAGCTGCACGTGGCGGGGGCTGAGGGAGGAGATGAGCTGGGGGAAGCCAAGGGGCAGCGCTGAAGGGTGCCAGGGAACACTCGACCTCCTACCCCTCGCTCCCGGTGAGTGCAGCTGAACGTGGTGCAACAGAAACCCTGCACTGGGATTTATCCCCCCGGAACAACGCGAGTGCGAACGCAGAACATTCACTGGTGTCCAGAATTTCACCCTAAGCCAGCTAGAAACATGGGAGCCTGCTGGGCGACTGCTGGGCCAGGACTGTCCTGTGAATGGCAACCTGATGGGAAACACGCTGGGGCGGATTGTCCCGGCACAGCTGCCAGGCCCAGCCAGTCCCTTCAGCAGACACTTTACGAGATACGAGGTTGAGCACGCGTAGCTGGGTATCTAGGCTTCTACAAGAGGAGACTGCAATTAAATGTTTCTCTGTGTTAGTTGCTGGCCTCTCATCCCATAGTATTTTCCCTGGGAGTAAATAAGAGCTAGCGTAGATGTGGCAGATGCCACCATACTTGGAAGGGAGGAGAAATCCCACAACACTGCTAGAAGAAAAGTAACTCATGAGTGGGCTTGGGTTTTTTTTCTTAAAACACAATTTCCAACTGCACTGCAAGTGTTGAGAACAGCACCTGTAATTTCTCCATTCCTTAGACCCAGGGGCCAGGGTGCCCGTTCAAAACCCAGAACACATTTGCAAAACCTCAGTTTAAAGAATAAACAACAAATAAGAAACTCCCCACAGCCTAAGTTAGAACAAGACGATCCTACACTGAAATAGCCGCCCTCGTATCATCTCAGGTGAGACACAGCAAGAACTTGAACAGGAGATGCCTACGTGGATTGGAAACACCCCGTTCATGAGACCGCTCAAGAGGCTAGGACAGGAGATGGTACATGGAAAAGAAAAATTTCCCTGGCCTTTAACATCTACTGTGAGCGAATACGAAGGGGATGCGGACCTCCACGTTCAGAGACCACCGTTACAGAGGCAGGAGAAGCAGGGTACCATCTTCCTGTACCTCTGACAGCTCGTTTTTCTTTCTTTACATGCAAGTCAATATTGAAGCCACAGACTCCTGGAAAATGGAAGGTAAGAAGGGTATTAACAGAGGCTGAACACCACCCCATACCTGAGGGGTTGTGTGGCTACCTGCAGATGTTTAAAACAGACTGGAGAAAACCTGTGAGCCTAACTTGGAAGGGAGGGTGGAAGCAGATGGATCATCTCCAAATTACAGCAGAAAGCAGTATCTGCAGTATAAAAATAAAGTCCTAACAAGTGGAAAAACATCACCCGAGATGTGACTCCAGCCAAACCCCGGCAAATGCAGGTACTTCAAAACCACCTCAACCCAAGACCAGCCACTGATGCCAGCTGCCGTAACGCATGCTGAAATAGCTGACTCCTTTTTTTTTCTTTAATATAAAAACCCCAAGTCTTGGTTCAAAGCCATCAACGCCTCCATTCCAGTTCATCAGCCGCACCTCTGAGCTACTCCGCCGTCCACAACTTGAAGGTTCTGTCATAGGAGCAGGTCGCTATCAGCTGGCCGTCGAGGGAGATGTCCAGTCCCATCACCTTGCCCTCATGCCCAGCCAGCGTTTTCAAAGGGGACCAGCCGGGGTGAGTCCAGATCTTTGCGGTGTTGTCGTAAGCGCCTGTCAGCAGGAAGTTACCGTGATTGGCTGCAGTGGAGGATGAGAAAAAGGGAGAAGTCAGATTTGCAAATAAAAACATGACAGATCATCTCTGCTAACCAGTACAGGCCTTCTTGACCTGAAGATGTGGTTTTGAGTTGCCCCACCCCTGCCCCCTCAGCTCAGGGACAAGGAACATCAGACAGGAGGCACTTACGTTCAAATTTCACCCCGGTCACCAGGTTCTGATGGGCAGGAATGGTGTAGATGCACTTCCTCTGGCGGAGGTCCCACACCTTGCAAGTATTGTCACCACTACCAGTTGCGACGTGGTATCTGCCAAAGGGTGGAGGAAGAATGTGTTGGAAGCTGGGGTTTGTACTCTGAGCTCCCAGGTAAACCATGCAAGCTCCTTTCCTACCCGTTTGGGGAGAAGTTAACCCCGTAGATCTCCTTCAGGTGGCCTTCTAGAAACATGATACAGCGTCCCGTGCGCAAGTCCCACACCCGGCCAAAAGCATCCAGACCGCTGGGAAGAGAGAAGCCAAGTCTCTCATCAGAGACTTCAGCAACTGCCAGAGCGCGCTCAGCCGCACCAGCAGAAATCGCTGGGGCGCTTGGCATCAGACAGCAACAAAACCTTGATCATATTTCACGTCCAGTCCTGACGCAAAGCAAACTCACCCAGTCCCAGCGAGAGAGCCATCCGTGTGAAAGGCAATGTCATAGACCCCTTTGCTGTGCCCCTCCTGATGGAGAATCTCTTCCTGAGCTTCCAAGTCCCACAAGCGCCACGAGTGATCATAGCTGTAAAAACAGTGTTTGTCTAACTAACTGTACCTCCAAGGAGAATAACAGGATATTTCACTAACTCTTGGGCATTTTATTTCCAGCTGGAGACCAACAGCATCTCAGATGACGGGCAGGGAAAGAAATGCCAATGACTTGCCGTTATTTGCACTTCACAGCCCAGCCGTTGTCAAGAATGGCCAACCCTTGCCCATGCTGGGCTCCTCTGCAGACAAGCAGTGGTACCCACGGGCTACCAGCTAGGCAGCTAACAGTAACGTCTTAAAGCAAATAACCGAATCTCCATACCAGGTAGTGCCCAGGAACCTCCCAGATGGGTGCCACATCACACGTGCCACTCTCATGCTGTGTCCTTCAATATCTGCCACCGGTTCATCACTGAAAAACAGAAGCAAAAATCGTCAGACGCTGGTCAGAGGCTCTAGCCAGGCCTTTGCAAACATTATGATCACAGCAAGACAGCTGCTAATTAAAGGCAAGCCAGACAGGAAAATCAGAGTTTTAACTAATGACTCTGAATTCTGCCTTTTGTTCACACAGCCAAAGCTCTGAGTGAAACCCTTTTATCCACATTCATGTTGGTTATAAAGTTCTCCTGGGGTAATTTCCTGAAAGTTAACAAGGCCCTTGTTAATAGCACTTTGAAAGCAGTTAACAGCAGAAACAAAACGCGGGCTCCCTGGGCAGCAGGGAGTTTTACCGTGACTACGCAGAACATCCCAAACTACAGCAAATCCAGCGGGTCTGAGGAATCACAGGGCAGGCAGGACAGAGTGAATATTTATTCTCCCAGAATTACAGGCAGCAGGCCAGCAGCCTTCACCAGAAGGCCTGAACAGCATTTAGAGTTTCTTCCCAACAGACCAACTAAAAAGACGTGGTCACATGAGACTAATAACCAACCTGTCCCTTGGCACAGGTATGCTTCTGCAATTCGAAACAGTGGCTTTCAGCTACGGATAAACAACTGAGGATCTCAGAGCTGCCTGCCTCTTCCTCAGTGGCACTGCAGGGCTCCACTTTTCAAGCACAGCAGATGCTAGGGCTCGGTATCTACACCATTCTCTTCTTCACAGGCTTGAGACAGATGCTGTGCATCTTCCAAAACTACACTGTGCAATGACAGCCACTTGCTTTTATTACTGGGTGAAGCTATGGTATGTGGTCCTGTATTTGGTTAGTCCCTCTCTGAATACTGGTGCTTCCCAATAACTCCAAAATTCATTTCTTAGTATCCAAGAGGGGAAGTTTTCTTCTAAAGAAAAGGTTAGAATGAAACAATCTCCAAATCTTCCATCCATCACCCAAAGCAGTTTACCAATGCCCAGCAGCAATTCTGACGTGATTCTTTTCAGATGATTTCCCCTCACCTTGATTCCCCTAATCAGGGTGATCTCTTTTCCTGCTGAAGGAGGTGGCACATACTGAGGCCAGGAATTGCACTGGTATAACTACAAGAAAAGGTTGTATTTGCAGGAGGATGGTAAACGTCCAATGCTTAATAACACAAAATAAACCCCAAACCAACAATGCTGCAGCTGTGCACGTCTGGTAGCATTCTGACCTTTCAAGGCTCCAGAGTTTGACAGACCCATCAGCCGCACACGAGGCCAGGTTAACGTCCTTCTTGTCTAGGGAGACGGTGGATTTGGGATGGAAGACTATTGCTCCTACGTTGGTGTTATGTCCTTAAGAGAAAGGAAAACCAAAATTCATAATCTGCCACGTGATCTTGGCCAGTTCTTCAGAAAAACGGCATTTCCTTGTTACTAATTAGTCAGGCACCCATGAACACTTTACTCTGTCCTCCCATGTTGGGTGAAGGTGCATTGTAACCACCAGACACATCTGTCCTGCAAACAGCTAAACTGCAACTCCGGTAGCACCCACTTAAGAGTATCAAACGCCAAGGTTTGTAACCCTCAAAATGCAGTGAAAATTCAACATATGAATCAAGAGATTTGTCCTCACGTTTGTATTTAGTCAAAGGTGTGACCACTGTTCAAAGAACGACTCACTGCTGTTAAGTGGCCTGGCCAAAAATGCTGATATTTGGCTCAAAACATCTCAAACCAGGTTATGAAACAAAACAAGAACATCGTTCAGAAACAGAAACAACAAACTCGGGTCTTGGCTCTAAGAGGAAGGCCATGACTTCCTCTTGATTATAAGACACGTGCCCATGCTCCGCAAGCCTGAGTGATGCTCTCAGAATAAAATCTGCCCAAAGAACGCTACATTTTGAGTCACAAGGTAATTCAGATATGGGAACTCAACCCAGAGAGGAACAAAAGAACCACGCAAAGAGTCTCAGTGAAAGCTGCTCTGTACCTCGTAAGGTGTGAACAAGGTTGCAGTCAGGCACAGACCAGAGCTTGCACAATCCGCTCCTGTTGAAGACAAGAAACAGATGTCAGTGTAGACAGGAACATCAAAGAAGAGATCAAACACAGAGCTGCAAAACCACCCTGGGGGTTCTGCAACGGCTAAAATACCAATACACTTTGGGCAACCAATCAGAGGGACTAAGGGACTCACATCCAAATCTCTGCTGAGCTCTGAAACGGGGTGAAGAGAGAGTTCAGAGTAGGAAGACAAAGCATTTCTGAACTCTCACGATTCACAGGCCTCCAATAACATCCCTCTCCTTCACTCCTGCTGCGCTCCCCTGGCCCCTAAAGCAAGTGCTGTAGAAGAAAACTTACCAACAGGCTGTAGCGAGGAGCTTGGAATTGGGGCTGAAGTGGCAGTAGGACAGTGGGCGATCGTCTCCAATCTGACTGCAGAAGTTATTCAAGGACTGTAACCAAATACAAAGAAAAAAATAAATGAGTAAAGTACAGATGACCTAGACTGAGGTGAAGGAGGCAAATGTAGGCAGGAGGAGGCAGAGGCCTTTGGAAAGTCACTGTCAAAGGGAGGACCTACCTGGGAGCCACTCCAGCTCCACGCAGGAGGGCCACCGAGCCAGCCTGACCCACGAGCCAGCCTGACCCATGTAAGCTAGCACGGCCCTGGGGCACAGCTGAACTCTCAACTGTGCCACCCGCGGTACCTGCCACCAATAACCCCACAGGCCTGCTTTATAACTAGCATTTTGACAGAGACCTCACTGTAGTTTTGGCCTCTTGCTACAACTCATCCAATGAATGCAACCAGACAGACTAGGGCAGGCAGTGCAGTGCGCTCAGGGGAGAAGCAAATCCTCTGGCAGCTAAAGCCTCTGGGTGTAAACAGGATTAGAGCGGCAGCACACTGTGTGCTTGAGCCATTCTGTTCAGTTAAGCTGGGAATCTGATTTAACATGCTCGAAAAGGGCGTCTCAGAGTCATCTAACACACGTTTTGCATTACTGTGTTGGTTATTCTTTCCCTTGGGTTTATGCACTAGTGACCATTGTACAGGAAGAGGAAAGTGAGCAGTCCCTTCCTAGCCAGCTAAAGCTGTGACAAAGCCAGGATTAAATTCCTTCAGCTTCACAGGCAAGTGGCAAGGCAATGCAGGGACGTCTCTTCGTCCCTCTGCCATGCAAGGAGACAACTAAAGCACATCTCTCTGAATCCCTGAAGAAAGCGTTAGAACATGCTTTATGCATATCATAGGGAAAGTGAGAAAAAGCAGAGCTTTCCAACAGGTGACAGGCACAGCACAGCAAACTACGTGCATCGGGAGGGCACCTCCGGGCAGCTGATCTCTTTGGAGACCAGCAAAAAGTTTTAAACGCAGGAGCTGAGCAGCTGCCAAACCTACTCGGAGGGATTTGTGTAGCTCCTGTCTCTGCGATGTCCTGGTTGCCTCCGGGATCTCTTTGAGCAGCCGGGCTTCTTCTAGCCGCTTCACTGCCCTGTGAAGAGGGAAGGTGGAGTAACAAGTCCCTATATTTTCCCTGCCCTGCTCCTGGACACAGGCCTTTCCCCCTTCTTCCCCCAAACCGGGCTAATGCTACCGTCAGTCACTGAGACCTCAAGCTCTGAGCTCACTGGACTTGTCTACCAGCGTGTGTTCCCCATTCCTTTCATCTCAAATTTCCTGCACTACCTGCAGTGGGATTAGCAACTGGATTTTACAAAAGGTTGCATCTCCCTCCTTCATTTGTGCCGTTGTTCCTTACCTGGGGAGCGAGTAGTTAGCAAGCCACAGCCTTGCTGTTTTCAGACTGCGTGGTCCTTCGTGGTACCAGGTTTGCTGATACTGTAAGAAAAAGAACAAAACTGAAGAAAAAGCTGATGTGATACTGCTCTTCCTTGCAGTTACCTTAGATGACCTCCTCTTAGTACGTAAGTGCCACCACAGCATCTGCTCTTAAATCTTGCTGTGCAAAGGCCTCTTTTTAAGGGCATTTTGCATAACTATAAGCCCTAGAAAAAGGGATTAAGAATCACAGAGTCACAGAATCGTTTAGGTTGGAAAAGACCTTTAAGATCATCAAGTCCAACCGTTAAGAGAGACAAGGCAAACTCTCTGCCCTGCAGATCAGATCCTGAGGTGCTGCCGTTTCACTCAAGAATATTCCAATTGAACACTAACTCGTTTTCACTTAATGGCGTACAGCTCCCTCCTTCCCTACACATCACCCAGTAAAAAGAAAGCCCAGAGCTGCAGAAATTGTCCTTACTTCTTACAGCAACCCCCAAAAATAATAAGGAAAAAATGGACTCAGAAAAGAGAAAGAGAAGCAAAAAGAAAGAAGAATCAAAGGCAGAAACAGGAATATATTTTTTTCTTCCCGAGTATGAAGATGAACAACAATAAAGGACTCGCTATACTAAGTAACAGTCCAAACATCTAATCTCCGGGTTTATATGCTGTACGCAGCATGGAATTTGGCCTGCAGTACAAGATTTAACGCTCCTGATTTAGACAATACATTGCCACAGTTGTGCTACAACAGGCAACAGAGAAGGAGCACGAAGGGCTGACGTGAGAATCCACAGACTGACCAACACCAGGAGTCCCGGACATAGAAGGGACCGTCAAAATAAGGCATCTGAAAGGGTATCTCCCTCAGCACTGAGAGAACAAGAGAGACCATTACCTCTTCTTTGGATTTTTTAGACCTGTCGTCATCTTTCCTGGTCTTTTTTAATGCATCTGTGCCAACCACCGAAAGGATATTTCTTAATCTGGAAAGAAACACGTTAAGTTGTACTCACTCACAAGGAATTCTCAGCTAACCCGACAAATAACCATTGCCTGCCATTCTTTCTTCCTCGGCATTCTTGCCGCATTGCGATGAAGCATTACTGACTGCCGGCACTCACTGCACCCCAACTACAAGGAAAATGTCAGGAATTTGATAAACTGAGAGTTCCCCGTTTGCAACACTTGGGGAAGACACAGCACCTCTCCCTCCTTTCTGCAGGACCTTCTCCAAAGAGCGTGATGGGCTCCCCGAGTGCTCGCAGACAGGCTTTCACTTCGGAGTCGTCAGTGGACACGTTGATCTGCCGGGCTCTCTTCCTGCGCTCAAACTCAGCCAGCACTTCCGCCTGCCGCTCGCTCATGTGGTCTTCGAGATCAAAGACCTCACCTGAACAAAAAAATGAAGCCATCGGATTGAAAACAACGGCTGGACAGGAGATCCCTCTCAAACGGGAAGCTCCGAACAAAGAGCCAACAGTCCAGGCAACGGTCTCATGGTTTCGGTTTTAAATTATACTCCGAAGTTGATCAGAGACTTGTAAAAGTGTCACATTCCACAGCAAGAGGGGGAAAAAAAGGTGGTTAAACATTCTCACCGCTGCTTATGTTGATGTTGCCAGCCTCGATCGCAGCTTTCATCCCTTCTTTTCCCAGCAGCCCCGATTCTCCTTTTGCCAGACGCTCCCTTTCCTTCTCTTCCAAACTGCCATAAAAGATGGGCGCTCTCTTGGGCGGAGGAGCATCGCTCTCCTCTGCGGGCTTGCTCTTTGTGGCCTGGAAGGTAAAGACAGAATTTTAAGTGTGTTTTGGCTACAAAGGAGACAACAATCAGCTTGTTTGTGTGAGAAAGCACTGCTCTGCTACAGAAAGTTAGCATGCACATCGCAAAGAGACCCTGAAATTGTACGTAAGCTGTCAATCTTGGACAACGAGGCTATGCCCCAAGCACGAAGATCAAAAGTAAAACGCCACGTTAAATAATTTGCTTAAATTAGACTGTGTTGTCTTTTGATTCTTTATTCTCTGCTTGGACCTTGGCTTTAAGGCTCTGGTTTGGGGTTTTTTTGTTTTGTTTTGTTTTGTTTTAAACTTTAGAAGAGGAAGCTTTTCCTAATCTTGCTGATCAAGCCCCAGAAAAGGCACGAGCGACGCCGGCTGCCAGCTCCCGGTGCCCTCGCTGGAAAGCAGAGGGAGATGAAACGTGAACGGCTCCTTCCTCCCAGAAGAGAAGCGTTACAACAAACCTCCCCAAAAAAAAGCAACGGATTCTGTAAAACCGCATGAAAACGCGCCAGTGCTCGCTCCGGTCGCGGGCCCCTGAAGAGCTCCGGCGTCAGCGCGGGGGTGCTTCCCCGCACCGGGGCCTCCCCGCACCGGGGCCTCCCCGCCTCGGCAATCCCCACACGGCCCAGGAGCAAAGGCGAGCCCCCGGCTCGGCCTGCGGCCTCTCCCCGCTCCTCCGGGCCCGCGGGTCGGTACCGCTCGCGGGCGGGGAACGGGCCCGGAGCCGCCCCCCTCTCCCCGCCAGACGCCCACCTCCGCAGGCGCGGGGGCCCGCACGGGGGGCCGGGCGCCGCCGCGGGCCGCCGGAGCCCGCACGGAGGCCATGGCGGAGGCAGCGGGAGACGAGACGAGACGAACCGCAAGACCCCGCGCACGGGCCCCGACGCCTCACAAACCACTTCCGGGGGACGCGGGGCACGCCGGGAGGCGCGGCGGCCGGGCGGGGCGGGGCGGGGCGGGGAGCGCGGGGCACGCCGGGAGGCGCAGTGTTCGCTAGCGGCGGGAGGCGCGGGGCACGCCGGGAGGTGTGGCTCCGCCAGCGGGGCACGCCGGGAGGAGCGGCCCGGGGAGCGGGGCACGCCGGGAGGCGCGGTGCCGGTCAGTGGCGGGAGGCGCGGGGCACGCCGGGAGCAGCGGCCTGGGCGCGCTCGGCCCTCGCCGGCGGCGGCTGAGGCGGAGGCGGGTCGCGATGCTGCGGCGGAAGCCGACGCGGCTGGAGCTGAAGCTGGACGACATCGAGGAGTTCGAGAGCATCCGGAAGGACCTGGAGGTGCGAGCGGGGCCGGCCGCGGCCGCCCCCGGCGGGTCTGCCTCCCGCCCCGGGCCGGGAGCGCCCTGACGCCGCCCCTTTGCCCCGCAGAGCCGCAAGAAGCAGCGGGAGGACGCGGAGGTGGCGGCGGCCGGTGAGGAGGCGGCGGCGGCGGCGGCCATCGCGCTGGGAGCCGACCACAAGAGCCGGGAGCAGATCATCAACGACCGCATCGGCTACAAACCGCAGCCCAAGGCCGGCGGCCGCGCCGCCCACTTCGGCACCTTCGAGTTCTAGCGGCGGGGCCGGGCCGGCAGCGCCGGCCGAGCGGGACGGGCCCCTCCCGCCCCCCTCCCCCCCTCCCCCCCTTCCCCCCTTTGTGCTCTTTCGTTGTGGGTTTTTTTTTTTTAAGTTTGCCTGGTTAACACGCCTGTGAATGCCCCTTGGCCAAGTGTTTTGTTTTAAATAAATATGCCTTTTTTAAAAAAAAAAAAATCACACAAGCTGCTTCAAATGGCTGTAGGGACCACGCAGGCTGGGAGGGAAACACCAAGACCACCGGTGTTTCCTTCCCCTGTGTGCGGCCCGATACAGCAAGGAGGTAAAACGCTGCCTCTGCGGCAGGAGCTTTTGGGGATCTTTTGATTTAGTAACCGTAAAAATGGAGCCAGGGGAATTGTGTTCATTTACACCTTCACCCCTACAAGTCGGTGACCCGCTAAGGAGGAGAGGCCGGAGAGCGTCTGATCGCTGCTTTGCAAGCCTGCGTGAATAAAGGCGGCGGGCGTCACCGCTCCGGGGGCAGCAGGCAGTGCTTCTAGACGCTGCGCTGTTGTTTTCTGAGGTCAGGAAGGAAGCCCCCCTCGTCTGTTAAAATCAGCTGGTGCCAAGCGAATTTCACTTGGCTGCGTGGCTGCTTCTCGGAGCCGCAGCTGGGATGTGGACTGAGCCCTCAGCAGGGAGCGGCTGCAAACCGGGATGCAGTGGAACGTACTGGGCACAGGGACGCGGAACAATATCCCGTATTTCCTGATTAAGCAGCTTTTCCTTTACACTTAACCCGTGTCACTTCCATTCAGCCCTGGGGAGCGCGTCACCCTGGCCGCGCTGGTTTGTCACCCCGTGAGGCTGTTTCAGGTAGCTGCCAGTGATGTTTCTTGCTTGATCAAAGGTCACCAAACTGTTTCCTTATAGATGGTGTCACATGAAAAGCAGAAAGGTGGATGATTTCTGACAGAGTAACCAGCACACGCCTGGATTTACAACAGCGGTTTGTACCAGCATCAGCTGGCTGGGCACATCATGACAGGGGAGATAATGCAGAGCCCCAAAAAAGGAGGAGTCTAGCATGCCGGTGGGTGACCTGAAGGAAGCAAATTATAGAAACTGAAGCAGCTTGTTGGTGTTTAAGAAACTCCATTCCCTCCAGCCTGGGGAGGGAGGCAGCACAGGGCACCAGCAGCCCCGGGGCCTGCGCCAGGACACCCGCAGGGAACTGGGAGCTGGGACTGGAGGCTCGCTCTGCTCCTGGCTGGGACTGTTTTCTACCATCTTCCAGCACAGCGATCAGTTACCTTTTTTCAGTGTCTCAAGCAATGCTCCAAACCAGACTTGTTAAATTCATGCTCCGTGTATTGTAGGTGCATCAAATTTCAGGTCACTGCTGGGGGAAATGTACAGGACTTAAAACTTTTCAAACTGCAAAGAGCCCCAGTCTGGCCTGGAGCAGAGCTGCTTTTCCAGTCTAACACCACATAAAATTATCAGGGATTGCTCTGCTATTTAAGGCCCTGCAGAGGGCCCTGGCCAGGCTGGGGCAATGGGCCCAGGCCACTGGGTGAGGGTCAGCAAGGCTCAGGGCCGGGTCCTGCACTTGGGGCACAACAACCCCAGGCACCGCTGCAGGCGTGGGGAGGAGCGGCTGGGAGCTGCCCGGCGGGAAAAGGCCTGGGGGCTAAATATGAGCCAGCAGTGTGCCCAGGTGGCCAAGAAGGCCAGTGGCATCCTGGCTTGTATCAGGAATAGTGTGGCCAGCAGGAGCAGGGCAGGGATCGTCCCCCTGTGCTGGGCACTGGTGAGGCCGCCCCTCGAATCCTGTGCTCAGCGCTGGGCCCCTCACCCCACGAAGGCCATGGAGGGGCTGGAGCGTGGCCAGAGCAGGGCAGCGAGGCTGGGGCAGGGGCTGGAGCACAAGGCTGGGGAGGAGCGGCTGGGGGAGCTGGGGGGGCTCAGCCTGGAGAAGAGGAGGCTGAGGGGAGCCCTCATCGCTCTCTGCAACTGCCTGAAAGGAGGCTGGAGCCGGGGGGGTCGGTCTCTTCTCCCCAGGAACAAGCGATGGGACGAGAGGGAACGGCCTCAGGCTGCGCCAGGGCAGGTTTAGGTTGGATATTAGGAAAAATTTCTTCACCTCAAGGGCTGTCAGGCCCTGGCCCAGGCTGCCCAGGGCAGGGGCTGAGTCCCCATCCCTGGGGGTACTTAAAAGACGGGGAGATGTGGTGCTTAGGGCCATGGTTTAGTGGTGGCCTTGGCAGTGCTGGGTTAACGGTTGGACTCGATGATCTTAAGGGTCTTTTCCAACCCAAACGATTCTGTGATTCTATTCAGGCATTCCCGGCATGCCCCAGGTCTGATAGGGAGATATCACAGCAGGTTCCAGACATCCTTTGGTTGCACAGGGTAAGAAAAACCAACCCAGCCCCTCATTTCTCTCCTATGGATGAACACAATCTGGAGTAGAACCCTGTGAGGGAGCCCAGTGCTCCTTGCTGTACACAGACACTGTCCATGCACCGGGGGAGGTCATCGTTACAGCTCCCTAAAACTCTCGTCCTTCAACTCCTCCCTCTGTAGGGGAAAGCAGATCTGGGAGGCACCGATTCCTCTTTCATCTCGGCTTTCCCCACACTCCGCAAAGCATAACGGGACTGAAACAAGCGGCGACCGGTGCATCGGTGACTTCCCACGTTCCCGCTCCAGCAGCTTGAGGGCTCATTGCTCATGGCTGGGCCCAGAGGACACTGCTCCTCGCTCCCACCCCCAGCCACCTGAGGACGGACACTCAGCCCCGGCTGCTCGCTTGCACCATCGCAGCAGGCGCAGAAGCATCGTGCCAGGGAAAAGCGGCTGGGGAAGGCCAGGCTGGAGCTGCCTGGCTGTGGGGCTTCTTGCTGGGAAAAGTGGGCGCTTACTCTCGGAGTCACTTTCTGAATGCTGCAGAGGCGCCAGCCCCCGCTTCAGCTGCAGTCTCTGCATTGAGGACTGTTTCCAAAACATGCATCCACCACAGTAAAATGCAATCTATTTTATTGGTTAATTATATACAGGAGATTCTTGATATTCACAGTAACATTAGACAAGTTACTTCCACAAAAAGCAAGAATAAAACCAAAAGTGACAGTCCACTGTAAACAAAACTAGAAATCCTGCTGGATTTGGTGGGACCGGCTCCAGACAAACTGAAAAGGCACTCAAAGAAAACCAACAAAAGCCAGCTGATGAACATAGCCCGGATACTTCGTGCACTTCTTCCAAGATGATAATCCAGAGGCACAGCGTGTGGAGACCAAACATCAGGGTACGAAGACAGACGCAGGACATCACATTCCAAGCACGCTACATGTGTGTTGACATACGAATTTAATTTACTCAAGTCTCATAATCATTAGAGTCCTCACCTCCCTCCAAGCACTACTTCATGCGAGGTCAGCGTATGAGGACGACTTTAAATACAGCCAGCAGAAAGGCTGGGCCTGCACCAAAAGCAGTCAGTGGAAGTCACCTGCAGGGAGGCCGGGTTTTGTTCAGACTCTGGCAAAGCAAACATAAACCCAGGCCAAGAACACGGCAGCCGGTGGCATCTGGTGGACCAGGGGCGGGCTGGGACGCAGGGAGGTAGGTGGCTTCTCTGGATTGTCAACACTGAACCAAAAGAAAGCACGGCCAAAGCTGGCAGGGAGGCGTGGACTGGAAACGTCCCTTTCTCAGTTGTGCCTCGCTGTATCAGCGAGCTCAGAAGCGGAGAGGACACAGCCCTCCATCTTCTTCCCTTAACCACCTTCCCTCCAGACCTTCCCTTGCGCGCCCCTCCCCAAAGCCCAGCCTGGGCTCGCACTCCTAACTCGGGTACTGCCCAGTGCTCAAACCGTCGTTCTTACAGCTGCTGGGAGGCAGCTGGGGTGCTTGCTAGACCCCTGCGAGACTTCTGCCCAGGCTCCTGCTCCTCAAGTGACCACTGCGAGGTCAGCGCCACCTCCCTCTCCGCACCTTCTCCTGCGCGAGCATGGGCAGGAGAGGACCCTTTGAAGACAGAGGTACTCATCCTCGGGGGGGAACAGTTTCAAGGGCACAGGCGTTACACGTAGAACGAGGCAGAAAAGCTAACAAGAGAACCGAATTTATATTGTAAAAGCCACAGCTGTTGCCTGATCTCCACGTCATTCATTTCTGATCACTTGAATCGGAGAATTCAAGTCTGGTCACTTGAATGCAAGGAAAGGTGGCTAAAAGGTGACAGCAAGATCAGGCCAAGCAGAGGTTCTATTTTAGAGAAAGACACAGCAAGAGGTATATGACATCAGATTAGTGTCATCACGCAAAACCACTCGTGACTAAACCCCATCATCAGACATCCCTGCAACGGCAACAACTCCATCTCGTTCAAGAGAAACCAATCAGAGCTGTGTTGGCAACGTCGGCCCTGAACGCCTTCAGGGATCGAGCCCCTGCGGCGTAAAGCTTTCAAAACATGAACAACCATCTCCAGCACTTAACTGCTTCAATTTTCTCTGACAAGCGCTACGATTTCCTCACAGCTCCCGCACAGGGATCGGAAGGGTCTCTCTTCCGCGCTCTCAGAGAGGCGTGATTGCTTAGAGGGCACAAAAGGTTTTTACCTTCATGACAGATGCAGAGAGTATGTCCTCCTGCAATCTGTTACAGACATAACTCCCTTCAAAGATCAGACTGGGGAAGAGCTTTTCCTGTCTCTCATCAGGAGGTGGCTAGAATTTTTCCATGAAAATAACTTTGCCTCTTTCATCCAGATGCGAATTTGCTACAGAAAGCAGCTCTTTAGAAACCTGAGCCTGCTTTTAACTCATCTCCTTTTATTCTGCACTTGCACCGCCCAAAGAAAACAAGATGTCCAAATAAATACCTGGTGTCAACCCACGGTTGACTTTAGTGGTGCAATTCAAGATCCTGGCAGCGGCAGCAACAGACTTCCCGCTGCCTTTCAAAGAGGGTGGCAGGGCGAGGGTGGCTCTCAGCTGCATCAGCACAGCGAAGAGCCCACATACGCAGGGATGGGCCTCGCCCTGTGAGGCTTACAGGCCAGAGAAATGGAATTCCTCTTCAAAGATCAGCTTTTCTTACGCAGCTACGGCTAACAGTGTGACTAGTAGCATCTTCGGAGAAAAAATTGCTACTGCATGTGCCCCGATACTTCCACCTCAAAAGGATTCCCTGTTCTCATGGCACATCCCAGACATCAGTCCCAGTCTGAAAGTGGTGCCTGTTTTTCAGTGCCCTTCTGAAAATCCCACCGTCTTCCCTTTCAGCCAGTTCCTGGCACAAACTGGGCATCCCAAGTAGAACGAAGACTCCAGTTTTGCACCAGACTCTGCACAACAGAGTCCCTACAACAAGAAGTCATTTAATAACAAAGCCCTAAACCAGAACTGCTCCCTAGAAAACCCAAAGCATGTTCTGGGCATCACGCGTACAGTAAGCTGCTTTTGCCCGTGTCACAGCCTGTCTTGCCTGTGAAACGTGTAGAACGGGAAGTTTACTGCGCTACAACACTTGCCCACCACTGGCACTGATAACTCTGGCACCTCCAAGCTAACATGGTCACAGCATGATTATTAAGACAAAAAGGAGTCGTCTGGGTCAGGAATACTTTTTAATCAGCCCAAGCGGCTCCAGATTTCACCTGAGAAGAGACGGAAGGCTGCTGTAGTCCTGTCTTTTCTTTCTTCTCTTCCCCAAATCTCTCCTTTACAGGAACATGGTTGTTTTACTTCCTTCATCTCAATCAAGGAATGCCCTCTTCAGTCATCTTAACCTTTAGTGTAATGAAATCATTATTTAGCTCTTGCCTCATTTATGGAACTAGTTTTAGTAAACCAAAAGCCTAGCTCTAGATCCATCCAGGTGCAATTCAACATGAAGTAAATGCGGGTTCGATGGTTTATTTAAAAATCTTTCTGCCCTGTAAATACGCAATTCTTGTCCTGCGTCTACTCTGTGTATTTCCACAATTTGGAAGTGAAAGCAGCCAAACCCCAATGTTATCACTTGCTGGATACATCAGAAGATTAACAACACTCGTCACACTCTGATGGCCTTGGAGGACAGACTCATCTAGCACGAGTCACATCCTTGCGTCAGAGTACTCCCTTGCCAGGACACACCTGAGCGTGCCTGATGTGCAGCACCAAGTCTTCCTCAGAGGCTGAGTCCTTCTGCAACAGAAGGTGTCATTGGCCCCAAAAGCCACAATGCCAGGGAGATCTCCTCCCCTGGCATTATGTACATCATGAAAAAAAGGAAAATTAAAATAGCCATTTGCACACGTAGGCTCCATTGGCAACTCTCATCTTTACCTACGGTTCATAAAACCCTCACAGATGAGCATTTAAACTTAAAAATAAAATGCTTTGATTTTTTTTTTTAAGAATAATTTCTACATTTCTGTCAGCCGACTAATTTCAATCATGGCATAATCTAAGAATAAAGCAAATCCTAGCCAAGAATGGCTACCACGGGACCCTCAAGAGTCAACCCTGCTGCCAGCCTGCAGCAAGGGGAGCAGCATACCCCAGCTCCTCGCATCCCTACACCCCAGCTAGGAACTTGTGGTGAACTCCAGTTGATTTTCTTTATATTGTTTCTCTTTCAGCTTCGGAATGATCCAGTCATCATGATGGCTGCACTTCAAGAGAGCAGTGGGGTTGAGAGGCTTCTGGGCAGCACCCAGCGTTAATGGCAGTGCTCCGTGATATCCACAACAACTGCCTTTTTCCAGCTGAAGAAGAAATAGCCCGTCCCCGCTCCGGCCGCCACAGCTATGCAGAGGTATCCGTTGTACGTCATGAAGATCAGCATGAGGAAATAACTGACCACGACTTGAATGATGTGCAATACAGTCTGCAGGAGGTGAGGGAAGCTCAGCATCTGCTGTCTGAGAACACAAAACCCCAAAGAGCAGTCAGCATCCATGAGACACAGGCAGGAAAATGCACATCCCCGAAGAGAAGACTTAGCTCTTAGGCTGACAGGATGCCAAGGTGGGCATGAAATGGCAGAGAAGATAACAAAGCAGGCTGGACATAGACTTCTGCATGCATCTGTCACTTGTAACTGTGTTTTTCCCCACCGAGCTGACTGATAACAAAGAAAGCATGGTACTTGCTGGGGGGACAAAACTTTTAGCTCAGAAACAGGCTTCTACAAGCTTATTTTACCCGCACACTCAATAAGCAGAATGGCTTCTTTTCTGAGTAGAGGCTTTGACTACCTATGAACAGAAGGATCCTAAGTATTTTCTGTCAGGGTCGCTGGCTGTAACACCCAAATTCTGTTCCTGGGAAATCCCCAAATGTGTTCGTTACTGCTCTGGGAAAAAAACAAGCTTATCTGACTCCTTGCTGCTTTCCTCCTTTTGTCCCCCATCCTAAAGGGTGGCCAAGTGACTCAAGCACAGTGTCCCCCAGTGTCAAGCAGCATCCCAATCTGGAGTCAATATACTTTGCAGAGGGTAATACTGGCTGCATAAAGTTTTCTTCCTGTCCCAGTTTTCACCTTTGTCAGCTGCTGAAGAAATGCGTCTTAGAATGAAGTGAAATTCTTACCCAACAGTTTTGTGCGTCTCCATCAAGATAGTGCCATTGGGACCTGGCACTGGCATGGAGTTGTAGCGAATGCTGACTTGGGATTTACGGAGCAGACACTCTCGGGCAATCTTAAGGCCTTCATAAAACATGGCCAGGAAGAAGACAGCCACAAAAGCACCAGCCATTTCTGACAAAAGAGGAAACATTATCGTATCTGTGCAACAAGACATTTGCTTCAAAACGTGTCAGAAGAGACACGGTGTGATTCAACAACCGCGTCACTGCACAGGCTATGGCTGGGCACTGTGTGCACACGTGTACAGCTGGTAAATGTGAATTTCATCCATAGACTAATTGGAATTTCACCCATGAAGTGAAACCAGCAATCGCTTTTGCTAGTAAGATCAGTCAAATTCTCGAACAATACAAACATCTCCCTTTTTCTTTCACCCCACAAGATGCCACTTAAACCAGACTCAATGCAGTGTGCCCGCATATTTTTGGCATAAATGGCAAAGTAATTCCTGAAACATTAATCAATTGCAAGCTTTTTGTTTGGACTGGACAAGACAGTTTTACTAACCTCCAGGAGTATTGATTGTAAGTCCAGAAAACAGCAATGGCACATCCTTATAGCTGAAGTGGAAAGTCATTGCCTGCCCAAAACATAAAGAACATCAAGATGAGCCTGAATAGCTCATCCCGAGATGGAGCTCACAACAAGATTTAGCAAAGGGTTTTGTCTTATGACAAGAACTGAGATCATTTCAGTTGGTCACCAGATAAGACTCGAAGAAACTCTTCAGTAAATCCAGTGTAACACACACAAGCCTGACACGGCTATAGATGCTCCAGGTTCCAATTCTAGTGGGCAGCTTTTAGGCAGTGCCCCTGGGCAGAAGGCACTGTCCTTCACAGTACCTGCTACCGAAAAGTGCCTTCTCCTTGCTTTTGGAGCTCCTTTTCTCCTCAGCATCAGAAGTAGTGAGGTATTGGAGAAGTCTCTGTGGAGCTGATCCTTGCCTCCTCATGACTACTCATGGGCTGGGGTACAGGGCACTTTCTTCTCCCCACCGTGACCTCATGAGCTCCCATGGATAAGGGCCTGTATAGCCGAATCCTCTGGTCCCATCCTGCACCGCGCCAGCAGACTATTGTCTCCCTACAGAACCTCCTAATATCCTATGGGAAATAGAGGCCTAAATACAGGTACAACAAGGAGTATTATATATAAAGCAGGACCACGGCTTCCCCTGGGTGAAAATAAGGGCTCTTGAACCTGCATAGTGAACGCTGTGGGAAGGGGAAATGATCCGCTGGCCAGCTGGAGTTCATATAATCTTCCCATCCAGGTAAATACATTGCACTTTAGCATGACTTGACCACAGCTGCATACAGTGTTTTCACATGTAAAGTGCTCACTAAGCTAAAAGAACGTCTCTTTGAACTCCCCTCATTGCTTAATTAAGGTTATTTGCTGAAGATCAGAATTATGATTAATTTCAGCATCCATAAGAATCAGCAGACATTCATTACCCCCAGAGCAGAAATTACTGTAAAACACCTTTTAGAGAGTACTTCCATTTCTTTAACTAATTTAACATTTTTACATTTAAAGCAAAAACCGCACAAACCAAAGAGTGTTACAGCCTAGTTCCATAAACCACAGCTGAAACAGAGCCTGTTACTTGGTGCAAGTGAGGCATGAGAATATGCATACATTAAAATGTGTTCACTTGATTATCTAAGATGCTGTACCTATTTACTTCCTTCCCTGACAGTTTCACGTGCAATGTTAATTCCAAATCCTGTGCAATTGATCACAGTTTTCAGTGGTGGGGTAAGGCAGGGTCCTGTAACTATCCGTTGAAGATAGGAGCACTTGACACTTGTAAAGCAGCTGCACATATATGGGAAGTAACGGATCAGAGAATGCCAATACTTAGCTGTTAGATTATATGAGGAGCTTCACAAGAACATCAGTGACGAGGCTGGACTGCAAGTACCACCAGCACTACTGGGCCTTCTACTGGGCCACGTTCACAAAGGGGAAGGCTGTTCTAATCCTCTCTTCTCCTGCTACGATACTGTTTGCAGTATAAGGAGAAGCAGTGATCCTTGATTCCTTCTTCAGGGCACAGAGCTGGCAGGCAAACTTTAACTGAAGGCTTGCAAAATATACTCCTGAGTATATTCTCATTTGAAATGGAAATGCACACTTTGTCCCTTCCTTTCAAAGTTTAACCATAAAGAGTCGTGTTTTAATGATCTGAAACTCACTCCAAAAGTATTTAGAAAAAGGAGAAAAAGCTGAGAAAGTCCCTAGAACTGGCTACACGCAAACACAGATCCTACGGTCATCTCCATGGAAACTCTGGCCAGGATCTCTGCAAAGCTTCAGTGATGCCAGCATGCACAAATCTGAACTTGTTTAAATCAAAGTTAGCTAGAGCAGCAGGATTCAGGACCAACACAGCCTTAACGCCAACGTGGCAAAAAGCCCTGGTAGCACTTTGCTCCCCAAACCGAGTGCGTACTTAAAGTTCAGGAGGAAAAGGGCACAGAAGTTGGTCGCCTGCAGGTCAGCCATATCTATCATACTAGTGTGCAATCCTCTCAGTGCCAGTTAAGGCTTTTGCTAACACTAACAGCCCGGAGAACTCCATCCAGCTCTGTTTCTTGCAGGAAAATGCTTACTTTGCATTTCTGCCTTTAGCTGGCTAGAGAACAGACACCAGGCTGGCTGCTAGAAAGGTTTTTGCAAGAAAAGACCATTTTGCCAAAGGATCTGCACCTCTGAAACACATTTCGTGTTGCGTATCACCTCATGCCGCTCCTTCATTCCAGAAGAGCCACAATGGGGTCTGTGTTTTAACTGGATTGATTCATGCCCTCCAAAGCTAAGTCTAATTTCTGATTCTAAAGAGCGTAGTCTTTAAGATGACAAGTTACTCTGAACCATAGACACGGAGAAAAGCTCTCTGGTTAATTATGACTTTTCCACTTACCATCATCATCATGCCAGATCCATGACCGTGTCCTGGGGCTGCCATTGAGTGGTCATGGTCAGGAGGATGTGTGGCTGGCAACATGGTGCCGTTCATGTGGTGATCGTGAGACATCTTTACGACAGAGAGATTCAAAAAGGCACGTAGAAAAGTAGGACCCTGAAAAACAAACAAAAAGTATAATAAGAAGCACTTTTCTAAACAGAATATGGTTTCTCTACTGCTACTGCAAGAGAAAATACTCTAAGCCACTGAGAACTACTGCCTCTGGATAAACGTCTGGAGCATCCTCATGGTCCTGCACTCTGACTACAGAGAACACACAGCAAAGCGAGCAGGACAGTTTAAAGGAGGTGTGTCCCTCTGAGCTTTACATCATCGTATTGCTGCACCACCCCAAACATTCTTGCCAGAAAGGCAGCCTAATCTGATTGAGGTAGCACATGGGGACAAGTGCTCGGCATAAAGGAACATTTCTTATCTGTAAGAGGAAAAAACCCAAGGTCTCTTCTCAATTGCAGTCATGCAAAAGGCACAAATATCTCAAGCCCCATTTTAAATTACATATACTAAAGGATCAGCTTACAATATTTCTCTTAATTGACAGTTATGCATTTTATTGGGAACATGTTTAACAAAGAAATTATGTTAGGTGGTACAAGACCTATTACCAGGCAAAGGTCTGCAGCAGCCACAGGCAATGCAATTTCATTTCCATGAGCTTTACATTGTCACATCTCCCCTCTAATCACGTTACACACAATGAGAGAAACACTCAAAAGGCTGCCAGTCCAAATCCCTAATCTGGTTAGTGCAAATCAGGTATGTCTGGACACACTACATTAAAAATAAAAATACACCTTGTGGTTAGATGTGGACACGGCTTCTGCCCTCTGCACCCCAGCACAACTTGGGATGGAACCAGGGACGATTTCTGGTGTGAAATGAAAAGTCACCAGGTGGAAACAGCAACAGGAGAGAAAACCAGTCAGTCCTGAAACGACAGCATCTGTCAGCATGACAGAGCCAGGCGAAGGCAACCCTAGCATAGGCCAGGTGAGATACCACTAAAGATAAGTAAGTACCAACACTGCTGTGCTAGACCCTGTCTGGAATACTGTGTACCCTCCCGGGCTAGCCCAGCACTCAGGTAAAACCAAGTGAAATAAAAAACACGGTACAGACACTTTATCAAATTAAACTTCAAAAAAGAAAAATGAGAGGAGACATACTTCCTTCCAGATAAATCATCAGGAGTGTTTACAACCAGGAAAAAAGAGCTTTTTAAGCTAAAAGACAATACGGAGTTTGAACAGAGAGGTATGAATATAGTTAGGCTGGAAAAGGGAAACCAAAACTCTAGAAGAACTTTCTAAACTGAAAGCAGCACTAGCAAACAAAATGCCAAATGGCAACCAGCTGATGGTGGAGCTGGTTCAGTTTGTGACAGTGACCTTACGACACAGCTGTGCAGGACCCACTGGTGGCCCAGAACGCGACTGCCAGGCCAGCCTCGCAGAGCATCAGCGACAGGGGGTGATCGCCAAAGGCTTTGCAGTTAAATTAAAAAGAGCAATGAGAGAAGGTCAAGATTTGGGGAAGATAAGGAAACTAAGTCAGCAGCGCTGAAAAAGAACCCAAGAGAAAGAATTAATACACCCTGCAAACACTGCAATTAAATAATGCAAGTAAGCACCTGAATGCACCCAAGTCAGCTGGTATAAGCTACCCCAGCAACACAGAGCTCAGGTATTTTATGCATCTCTGTGCAGATGAAGTTTGTAGCCAATCTCCTACTGCATTAGACAACTTCACAATAACTCCCCTGGAAAGTTAACTTGTAATATAATCTAATGGCACTGGCTAAAAGCAGAATGTATTCCCTGTCCAAATTTCTGCTACTATTCTTTAGCTCGCTCCACCCCTGATTTGTGCTTAAATATTAAGACCAGAAAAACAGCTCAGAAAAATGTTCAGGGGGAGAAAAAAAAAAGAGAGACTAATGCAAGACACAGCTCACCTGGCACAGAAAAGCATTACCAAGAGATACCTGCAGAACAAATGGTGTGATTTTCATATAGCGTAGCTTTGAAGATTATACTGTTCCAGAGATGAAATGTTCAAGCGCTAGAACTGAAGTCCCAAAATACAAACACTTGGGAAAGGATCCTCTGCCAAGACACACAAACTTCAAATCATCTTTTGCAGCAGGGAAGGAAGAAGAACGGCCAAAGCGCTTTACACCACGGGATCAAAGATAAGTGTGCCGCAAGAGGAAAGAACTAACCTAAGAACCTCCCCTCTCCCGCAGCCAAAATCTCGTCTCCTCCCTTGTCTTCTTTCAGTTGACCGATACGTTGCTTTTGCTTTGGATGCAACATTCTCACTAGTGACTACTGTCCAATTCGATTATTTATTCATTTTAGGACTTCATGCTCCCGCCAAACTCTGCAGGTTCCAATATGCTCCACAGAAGCCCTGGCTGTTTACCAGATTAAAAACTCCCTTCATGGTTGGGTTGGGTCCAACTTCTCACTAATTTACCATCACTGGTCTTCAGAAAGGGAGAAACAGGGCATGTGTTCTCTAGATATTTACGGTGTGTTAACAAACAAGGTCAAGTATTCACAAGCAGCTGCACGTGGATGGGCAGGGTCTTGGTACGGGCTACAAAGAGCATGCTTGATGCTGACCTGGGTAGCTCCTTCCCACCCTGCTACGCTAGCGCTCCAACGCCAAATCCAACCCCCTACTGCAGTTACCCAACGCTGAAAGACGTTTTATGAGATCCTGCAAAGGATGGGCTATTAAGCAGCATAAGAGGAAACAGCCTAGACCGAGCCACTTCAGCTGTCTTTTGTGTTACTAAAGGTAACCAACACATGGATAAATTTCTGTTTAAAAATAAATCACTTCCAGTGGAACACCCCAGTACAATCAGTCTCTGAGTTACAATTCAGGAGGTCTCTACCTGTGCATTGGGGTAAAAAACAGTATCTAGGGCGGCAGCAACAGGTCAATGGCTGTGTAATATTTCAAGCCACAAATCTCTGGTTTGCTTGTACAGACTCTTAAGAGAGAAGCTGACTGACATGGAGCTGTGCATATCACGAAAAGAAGGGCGCTGTTTTTAGCAAGTCTGACTCCATACCTGGAGGAAAAAATCCACACACATACGTTTCTATTATCGCAAATTCTTCAAATAGGTTTAGTCTTGTACAAACCCAGCACTTCAGCAGCAGGTGTTTTCGTCTGAATGGGTGACCTGATCTCTCGACTGATGACTGCTCCACATGTTTGCACAGAGAGAGAGGCGTTGGAGCGGATTCCTGAGCACGCCCTGGAGAGGGGATCTGGAACAGACTGTGGCTGCAGCAGGCTCAGGCGTTTTGAAGCATTTGCACACCTGAAGGGCACAGACCTCGTGGTGCACCTGCCTCGATGCTGCACTATTACCAGGGATATTACACACACACACAAGGATTTTTTTTGTACCCTGCAGTAGCCTATTGCATAAGAAAACAAACAGGGTGGGACAGGAGAGAAGAATGAGGAAATTCTCTCCAGGGCTTGTTCCTTTCCCTCTCGGTGCTGTCACCCCAGGTCAGAGGAGCCACAGCCTCCATTTCACGACCCCTCAAATTCTTAAGGAAAACAGCAAGACTCAGAACTACATGCAGGACTTCTCTTACTTTAAGCCATCATCTTGGAGCAGGACTGACCTCAGCACATAGACAGGCTCTGTTTAGATAGAGGTTTCCATCGCTCTGCTGCCATGCCACCTTGGCAGCTCAGCAAACCAAGCTGGTTCAGGGAGATGGGCACCCAGGAGCAGGATCCGACAACAATAGTTTGCTCAAGTTCAGCATTAAGACTTACTTTCACCCTCCACTAACATTTAACCACTGCTGCCTCACCTCCAACATACAAGGAAGCCACGTTCGGAACTCCAGGGCACAGAGAAGGGGAGGAAAGACAGCTATCCTATGCCAATGCACGCCAGAAACAACGGGTGAGCGAGCTGGACCTGGTGAGATGTCAAACACAAAGCAGTCTTCTCAAGCAGGTCTCAGCCATAAGATGACTGCCATTATACATCACCACCACCACAGTTTCCCAATCTTTTGCTTCTGCTGTGTTAATCCAGAATCCTGCTACTCCCCAGTAAATCACAGAGTTTTTCCTGTGGCAAACAACCTTCCAAACACCCAAGGGAGATATACACCTTTTAATGGAGAAACACAGGACATGCAGGAACAGGACAGACTATGGGAAGGATCTGCCAAGCTCCCAGAAAGTACTTTACATATCAGCTTAGTCTGAAACACGGTGTGCAAACAGAGTTTCCTTAAAGTCACATTCAAAAGGAATGAAGCCCCTTCCAAATCAAAACCCTAACAGAATTAATAACAGAGCCCTAAATCAATGCCCATTAGAGCCGCAAACTCTTCCCATCAAAACAGTACCTCATCTTTCCCATGCCAGTTCTGAAAAAGCAAGAAATAAAACTAATTCCACTCGTTCTGCCCCAAAGGACCGGAGAGCCTTAAAAAACACCTCCTCAGTCTCCTTTACACTAGTTACTTGTTCAACAGAGACGGCGCCTGCCGCAGCGGCCCAGCACGCCGCGGCAGCAAGTGCGCCAGCCTCGCCGATGGGGCTGGCTCCTGCACAGAAGCCTCCAGACTTCTGTCCCAACACAGCTGGAGCAATTCTCACCTAGGGTCTCTCCACCAACGCTTCTGGTAGCAAGAACAGGGTCAGCAGGTCCCTCTCTTCTCCTGAAGAAGAAGTGAAAAAGACCTGATAAGATTTACTAAGAATTCAAATGAAAGCTCCGGAGAGAAATTCAAGGGAAAAAGATTAAAAATAGCAAGCTGGAAAGGCAAAGATCTCTTGCTTGCACATCACGTACAGCTCAGTCCCACATGACAGAAAGGAATGCTACATATAAAACACATAAGTAATGGAAAAGGCAACCAAAAGTTATCAGTGCTCTACTTACAGCAGTCCAGCTGGCAGACTATTTGAGCTCCACTGGCTCTGAGCTTGTGGTCTCAAGCCCAATCCTTTTTTTTTTTTTTTTTCTTTCTTTTTTAAAGTGCTGTAAATGGAGGTGGGAGGGGAAGCAGGGAGTCTGCAGACACTACAGCACTGTTCACTGGCTTTAACTGTGGTCTCCACTGAATGGTCTGAGCTAGTCATCATGAGACTTAAGCGCTGCTTCCAGTTTATTCAGTTTCCTGGCAAACTTGACAACTTTAACTGCTTCCTTTCCAAACGGGTGGACTTGCTGTGACTCCTCCAGGATCCCAGGCTTAGCTCCAGAGCTGCTTAAAGGCACAGCTGAGGGACAGACCAATTCTACCAGTTCATATTGTAGGAGTATCCAGAAACGGCAGCCAGAGCCCTCCTGAGTCAAGCTATATAGACACACTTAAAGATACGGGGAACAAATAGATCGTTCTTCAGCAATGTAATATAATGTGTTTTACAGATCCATGCTGCTGTTCTCCAATGCCAAAATTCCCCTCGGAGCTCTCCCAAGCAGCTTCAGCAACGCCAGGCTGGAACTCAGGCACACAAGGAGGGACTGTGCTGTGCCCAGCACACCTCTTAATTGCACACCTCTGTTCTTCCCTTGCGCAACTCCTGAAGAAGGAGCTCTTAGTGCTATATTAAGAATTTAAGGGATGTTTGCAAGGTCACAGCAGAACTGTGTGGCTTGGCCTCGTACTGCGTCACCAACCTAGAGTCCCAACCAAAAGCCTTTACCAGAAGTTTAAGGCTTCCTGAAAGCTCAACAGAGTAGAGGGGTTTGGATAAAGAGCAAGGAAGGAACGGCTGGGGAGAGGAGGTCCGATACCTTTTGAGGGTTAGGTTGTCAGGCTGCATTAGTTTGTATTTCCTGGGTTTTGTCCATGACCAGAGAAGCTTGCAGATCAATTCAAGCCAGATCAGCAGAGTCAAGCAGAAAAACACATTGTCTGACGGAGGGCACGTTCTCCCTTTCCACCCGTAAGCGGAAGGGATACAGCTGAGCTATTTATACAGATGGGTTTCGGAAGCTTTTGAAGGAAGAAGACAGGTACTCTGGAGGATGTCCAGCTTGAGATGCCAGAGGGTAGAGTGCAGGGAATGGAGAATGATGGGCAAAAAAACATTTAAGCAGGGCTACAGACAACATCTTGTGTTCAGCTTCAAAAGGGGATGACGTCTGGGCAGACTGTGACATGCAGAGACGGAAGCAGTCAGCAGGGACGTTAGAAAGGAGATGCAGCCAAGCTGGTAGCATGTAGAGACCAGCTCTTCAGCAGCTAGCATACACAATACAAGCAGAAGAATGGGCTTTTAAAAGTAACCTACAGGGCTGTTAGTTTTTCATGAGGGGAGAAAGCCACGCAGGAGAACTGATCCTCTGTCATCACCTCCATCAAGGATGCCAGGCTGGAACCATTACAGCACAGTCAGGGATGCTGAAGGTGACGGCAGAGAACATGGCACATGAAAAACGCTCTGTTGCTCATGAGCCATGCCCACGACTGACGGTATTTGCCCAGGCTGAGACAGGCCCTTTCTCAAGGCGACCCTGACAAACCCTAGAGACAGGATATGGGGAGAGAGTGGAGCAAAGCCTCATGCCACCCACGCAGGGAGGTTTGGGGGGGAAGGATTAAGCCCGAGTTCAGTTCGGGTTCTCTGCAGCACAGCCAGATCACACGGTTGGGGCCAACAGTCGTGCTCTGAGAGTACCTGCCCCTTTCTCAGTGCCTGGGGGAAATCACGGGGGGTCTGCAGGTCTTCGCAAAGATCACAAGAGAGCCCTGCCAAGTGGAATCATTTTGCTGTTTTCTCACACTTATCTGAGCTGCAAACCTCTATCCCTCAGGGCTCCTAGCTGCACCGTTTGCTTATTTTATTCTTAGCAAATCCTTGTGTTTCTTTCCCACATCCCACACTTGTATCAATACCCGGTTGTCCCTCTCGTTATAGGGCTGCTCTGTCCTCAAGAGACAGGCTGCGCCCTCCACATGTAACTATCCTGTAGTGCTCATGGTCATAGCAAAAATTAAAAAAGCGGTCCAATTTCAGAGCATGGATTCTAGTTGAGATGCTGGCTCACACAGGCTTCCTGGAGTTGCACAACATTATTTGGCAGCTCAGCACAATTATATACGTTAATCAACTTTTAATTAAAATGAAGATTAAAAGAATTTCATAAAGTATCAGCATTGGTTCAACCCTTAAGGTCCTGTCCTCTGCTTTGAACCAAAGCAACACTCAGCTATACAACTAAGGCAAAGCTGGTCGCATTCACTCAGCATAATCCCCAATTACCAGAGGAGAGGCCAGAGCTCTTCCTCTCAGCATGGCTACAAGCAAGTCCCTTTGATGGAGTTTATTTTCATAGCAAACTTGTCTGGTCACCTTCTGTTAAAGACCCTGCTTGATCTGCTTCCCTAGAAGGGGACGGCCATTCCTAATCTTCCATCTTCTGCAGACTCCTCAGGAAATCTCTAAATCTTTGAACAAAAAAAAAAATAACTAAGGACAGACTGTTCTTTACAGGACAATGCACTGAACTTCATGAAGCAGAGCATCATGCCAGCCCATGTCATTACTGAAGGGCCCAATGAAGTGAAAGGCAGCAGAAAACAATCCTGCAGAGCAGAAAACGTAAAACTGCAAGACTGATAACATCAGAGGAAAGGCTGACAAATGTTGGCAAGAGATGTGTACAGATGGAGAAAATAATGGTGAGTTAGGTAGGCTGAGCAACAAAGAGGCTCCTCTCTGGACAAGCTTTTTGCTCAGCCATACTGAAACTACAGGAGATGGAAAAGCAATAAATAAAGGATACTCCTGAGAAGCATGGCAAAACCGAGGAGTCCTTGCCAATGTTCTCCTGGCGGTAACCTCATTTCTGCTAGAGAAGTCTCACACCTACAGCCTGGGTTCAAGCACCTGGAACGCGCACAAAGCTTTGCATCGAGACCCAAGACTGATCCTCTGCTGTCTCACAAAGGGTCCCAAACTCCATCAAGCTACAACCTGGCAGTTAGACTAGATGATTGTTGTAGGTCTCTTCCAGCTTAACTATCCTAGCCTAGCCTACCACGGTTCCTCCGCTCGTGCTGGCCACCTCTCAATCCTTGCCTCAGTAGAGCAGGTGAGATTACTTCCACAATGACCACATCAACCTTTAGCAGGAGGTGGCAGAACCAATGCCATCACTCCTTGGTTTGTCTCTTTTTCTCACAAGTTCTAGGTCACCAATGCAGGGGGACTATATCAGCACAGGAATCAGTAGAAACTCCTCTCATCTACAAGAGAATCTTGGACACATTCCTACGCAGACTAGTGAACATTAAGTCTTCCTTTGAAAGAAGAACTGCAATCTTAGAGACTGATCCATGTCTCCAACTGTTGGGCCAAATCTTGGGGTCACCACCTATACATGCTCTCCAGACTGCCCTACTCTTGGCAGGACATGAGACAGTAACACCACCTCTTCAGCACAGCAAGCTGCTTCTTATCACCCCCTATACAGTGCTAAAAGTGAAAACGTTTTTGAAGGTGCGCAATAGGCTTTTGGGCTCAGAATAGAGCAGTGGGTACATCTGACTACATCATTTTCATGCTGTTGCAAATACAACACAGTTCTTGCCCTGACAAATGCAAAACAGTAGGAAGGGCAATACTAGGAATGACACTGGAATTGGATCTGGCAGCTCCTGTGAACACCACAGGGTACAGGCTTGCAAAATGCAGCCTAGTGCTCCTCTGTTTTGCAGACATTGCTGAGCGCACATCTGTCACAGAAGCGCGGCTCAAGGGAGTTACTTTTGGGTGACAGACAGATGCTGAAAGCTGTCATGAGGCTGAGGATGGTTGGTGAACTGTGTGCGCATAGCTCCTATCCACACAAAGGACAGCCAGGCAGGATACAGCAAACAACTTCTGGAGAAACAGATGTCAGAAATGACGGGAACTGAAGTATTCTACTACAGCAGCAATAACCTGCTACCATCCTGATAAAACACGAGTACTTTCAACCCGAGTGAGCCCAAATTAACCTGAAGTCCCCAGTGGGACACCTTCGAAAAATCTAGCCTATTCCACCCTAGGCCGTCTTTGACAACCCCAGCCGGAGGGACTATTATAAGCTGAGCAAATCAAAAGTGCAGTTCAGGGAACAAAGCACAGCTCGCTTGGCCCAGAGCTGCCCACCCACTGGCCAGAAGCAGAAGGCCAGGAACAGACATGTCAACTGCAAGTTGGTTTTTTTCTGCTAACAAACACCAATAAAGATTATAGTCAGTATTCATAAAGATGAGATGCTACCTCAGCAGACAGTGAACTCAGTGACAAAGGTGGTACCAGTTAAAAGGCAATTAGGATCTCTTCAATAGTTCAAAGTTTGCCTGTTCATCTCTGAGTGTCACAATTTTCCCCTTTTCCATGTTACCGCCCCAGCTCCAACAGAACAGCACCCACCTCCGGCCAGCTCTTCTCGCTGGGCACAGAAACCAAGGGCACACAAGTGTCGTAGCAGGTGCCAAAGCCAGAGCAGATCAGTCCTGTAGCACTTCTGACTTTTGCACTCGGAAGGAGCGACTTGTCATACTCAAGCCCATCACGAGCACAACTTCTTCCGTTCTGCACATGCGCAGTATTTCCCCCCTCGCTGTTTTCATTTCTCTATTTCTTCCACCAATAGCCTTTTGGATCGTATATTTGCTCTGCACTGTTTATTGTTCTCCTTTCTGTCTAGCCGGATGAGGCAGTCGTCCCCCTTTTCTGACACCCAAGAGCACAGAAGTTTCTGGAGAGCAGCAGAATTGAGGCACCTCATAACGTGCAAGGCCTGAGGAGTGAATGCCAGTACCGCAGCTCCCAGAGCAGAGAAGATGCCATACAAAAGCTGACTCAAGCACTCATCTAGAGAGAAAAGCATGGCATTAGAGATGCCAAAATTGACAGAGGATGCTAGGTTACAATTTCTTTATAAAACATCCAGGCTAAAGGGCTCCTACAAAAGCACGTCAGACACCAAAGTTCCTTATAGCCAATGCCAGCGTGAACTCAGAGCGAGTACTAACAAGCTTCCATCAAAGGCAATTCCCAGGAGGCATCCACAGAAGAACCTCTTCAGCACTCCCCATGCATGTCAAAGACTTCTGAAGCAATTATCCCAGGACCGCAGCCTGGCAGGCCACTTTATCTTACCTCCACCTCTCCTCCTCAGATCATCGAGGGTATGAAACAGTAACACAGTAATACGTACTCATGTTCCAAAATACCCAGGATTCAGCATCCAGGGAGGAGAAACCTGAAGGCCTCCCCTTCCCCCCAGGGACCATGCTGCATTTAAGCAGAGATAAGGCAGAATGACTTAAATCCCAGTGGCTTAACAGGCCTTGTTGGGATGCCAGAATAGCTGAGTGCAGTCTGCTTACCATGCACAGCGTTCGGTCAGAAACCACCCGAGGACCCTCTCCCTAAAAACCACTTAGCACTCACTTGCCAGCTGAAGAAAGCTGCCTAAGCCTCCTTCTTACCAGTGGAGAGAAACAGGACAGCAGCGGGGAAGAGGAGACAGAAAAGAAGTGCCATGTGACCCATATTTTCCAAGATTACGTAACTTCTTGAATAAATAGCTACTTCCTTATCCTCTGTGGTGGTTTCTGCCGAGATGTTACACAACCGAGCACTGGACTGGCGACCAGGAAGATGTAATCCATATGGCCAGGGAGCAGGAAACATCCTGCTGCCTCGCTGTATGCCGAGGAACAAGCGGGACAGAGTCCTGAGCCTTGCAATACTCTTCAAAAACTTTTTAATCTAAAAAAAATTAGTATTTGGAACTGTATCTTAGACAACTTCTGCTTCCTTAGAAAACCCAGGCCTAGTGAAGAATTTATCTTCCTATTTTATATACCCTAATCAAGAACAGCTTCTAGCATGCATTCTTCTACCTGCAACAGACTTTTTTTAAATGAAGGGGAAACGTAAATCTTAACATGAAAAAAAACCCTTTTGTGCACAAGATTCACGATCATGCTCACTAGTTCATCATCCAGATTCCTGCAGGTTCACGCCACCCGCAGCATTGGTATGTATGAAAAGGAGCCAGCCTGTCTCGCACAAAAAGGGTGTCTCTGTCCAGAGGGTGAGGAGTTCCATTACTGTTTGTGACCATTCAGCGGCCACACGCAGCAGCATTCAATCTATAAGGAACACCAGATATTTTAGGATGTGAGACAGAGTACCACTTGCAGGTTAATACCTGATAAACCATTGCTACATGGTTTGCTGAAGCGGGAAGGACACACACCGGGCTAAACAGTGTAAACAGCTCTGACTAGATTTATTTAAAATGGTGCCTTCTAGCCTTAAGCCCTGTAAGACTTAAAATAATCTCGGGAGACACAAAATGAAACCAGGAGTCAGCAAGTGCATTCTCAAGGAAGCAAGCAAAAGTTTCCTCAGCTGCAAAAATGCAACGTGACTCAATGTATCCTAGAAGTGCATTACCTGGCCTTTAATACAGGTGTAAGATTACAGACGCTATCTAGCAACATCATAAATACCTGTGTCTCATGTAGATAAAACTAATGCTGAGGGTAATAAAATGGATGGCATCCGTTTATTACAGGTCTCGGGGAGACTAAAGTTCATCAACACAGATTGATTCAGAAGACTCGCAGAAGATTCCCAGATCTTACCTTACTTGCCCTTGTTCCGCATGTCACCGCAGGAGATTGCGGTTAAGATTTTCAGTCACAGAACCGCTGAGGTCTAGGAGGCCTCCTGAGATCATCTAGTCCAACCTCCCCGCTCAAGCAGGCTCAGTGGAGCAGGGTGCCCCATCAGCACCCTATTACCCCCGAGCATGACAACTGCACATGTAGCTTGATAACCCGTACGTGTCAAGGACTTATCAGCTCTTGCAGAGATGGCGAGTAGCTGCTCTGTGCTCTGGAGAGCAAGGCCACCATTTATGGACTCAGAGACAGATCCTTTATTCAAACTAAAAAGCTCCTGTTCTTGAACATCCTGCGAATCCTCTGGCAGAGAAATCTTCCCTCCAGCACACTCGGGAAATGGCTGAGGCACTGCAGTGCAGTGGTAACAAAGATAGTTTTAAGTTAATAGGTCAGCTGATAACAACCTAGCATTTACTCAAAACTGCACATGCAGACAATAAGCTCATTTTCCCCCTCTGGCTATTTTTCAACATCATAACCAGACTTAGCCCAGAAAAGGTAACGCCTGTACAAGTTCTGAACTGGCTTTCGGGTAAGTTTTGAGAATCTGGACAAGAACAAAACCACCCTTCAGAACTCCGTGTTAATTAAGTTTTAGGAATCCATTCCACACACATGATATGAGACATATTGGTTTAAGCAATTCACGTATGTTTTTCCATGTCCAGTACTGCCACACACTCATCAGAGAGAAACACCTTCGTTGCACATTAGCTTCGACCACATGTGAAAGCTTCCTTTGAATAACAACCCCAGGAGCACATTTCACTCCTTTCTTTTCATATTTAAGTGGCAGTTTGTCTACAGTTACTCCTTAGATGCGTGTCCATGTGCAGACACAGCATTTTAAAGTGGCCACTCAACCATGCACCTTCCCTGGAGCCGTCATGTTCCAGCCCGTGCCAGACATTGCTGCAATAGCCATGCGTTGTTGATGTCAGCTCCTACGGGAATACGCTGGGACTTCCAACTCCCACTCTGGCGTGTCAGGGTCACCTTTTAAACGTAGGCTTTTCACTAAGGACCTAATGGCACGCAAGACTGACTTTTAGAAAAATACTTATGTTTTACCTGCTTGCAGAAGGGAAATGAATGCGTGTTCGTTTCACTTTGCATCACCATCTACGACTCTCCCTCAAAACAAAAGCTTGTTCTACCACAGCCAAGAATCAAATTCTTTTGTGTTTCAATTGTTCAAAACACCTGTTGTTTTGAGAAGCCCAAAGCTGTTTCTGAGCAAAATACAAGGTAGAACATAGGTCATCATCATCAAAATCCATTCCACTGTGTTTTTAATTAAGCCCAGGAAGTCGATCTCTGTTTCAGCAGACAGGTAAGACCAAAATAGATGTCACCAGAGCCACCTTCCTACTCTTGCTCCGTGATCTCAGATAATAGCAAGAGGATGGAACATGCGACATATAAACAGCTTCCAGGTAGTAATGCAAATACTTATAAGAGTTCGGAAAACAAATTCATAGCCCTAGTCCATAGAACGGAGCACCTCTACATTTTCACTTTTGGAAATACAAAAAGACCATCCTACCTTCACTCTTTGACAACTGAACAATATGAAGAAGATATCAAGATATACTGCGATATCAAGAAGAGGGAAAGGGCAATCAAATCAAGCCATTCTCTGGGAAGGAACTTGCCTCGGCCTCGTGACAGTCTTCTGACAGGACTGCCTCTAGGCCATGGAAAGCTATAACAAATAGCAATCAACGAATTTTTTTATTTTAGTTATGAGTGACAATAAACCACTCTGAGAAAAAGCTTCAATCATTGCCTTTTTCATCTAGCTTTCAAACCCTTGGACTGCCACAGAGCTGTTAATCCAAAGCAGAAATGATTCAAAGCTAAAAAAAGCTAAGTACTTACTATTGCAGAGACAGGTTTTCCATCTACTGCCTCCAGGAGAGCAGTCTTCTCCAAACAGGCAACAAGTCTGAGACGGATCAGTTTCTAAACTTCCAGATAATGCTGACAAGCAGAACGCATATCATTATCTATATCAAAGGCTAATCATTAACTACTGCTCGGATTTAGCTATGATCACTTTTACTCCACTTTAAGCCTATTTATTGCCCGACCTGCAGCCTATTTCAAACCAGACCCATTACTTGCAACATGGTCAGTGGGAAATATTTAAATTCAGCTTCTGCTAGCTGTACAAAACAGGGGTAAGGGCTGAAGCAGCAGGGATTTCTGCTACATTCTACTTGGGGTGAAACCATCCCTCACAAAATATTGACAATCCCTATTGTTACAGCCAAAGATTTCATATGACCCAAGATAAATATTTACTGCTTGGACTATGCAGCCCACTGAAGGCATAAGCCAATCATGTTAGGACCAGCCCAAGGACTGAGATGCTCACATAAAGCTCCACGTAATAGCGAAAGTAACTCCCGAGTCTTCCTCCCGAGAACTTTGCAAAAATGCAAAGAGATCTTAGAACTCCCTGACCAGATTAAATGTGTTGCAGAGATGACTTTCAAACACATTACACAAAACACATTTCAAACATTCATTTCTCTGTCACAGAAATTAGTGTTTTGCTCGCTTTTGGCTACTGTAACAAAGCAAGTTTAGTTTCCTGTAGTATCTACCCCATAATGAAGAAATGTGATGTTTTAAAAGCTATAGGCCCGTTTTTAGGATCTTGGAGGAGTGGTAAAAAATAACAGGGCAGATACATCATAAATTGTGCAGAAATTCTTCAGCGATGTGTACACGACAAATCCCGTCAGGGTAGCTGGCTCTTTGACCTCTCTGATCGGAAAGCTGGCGTCAGCAATTGCTATGGAAGAACAAATGTGACAAAGGAGAGCAAGTGCAAGAAGTACAGCTGTACTGTGCTCTGCAATACAAGCGCCCCTATTGTAGGGGCAGTGGTTTCAAGCAAGATCAAAAGCAAGAGTTGCACAAAAAGGCGATCAACTGGCAAGCAGCGCCCAGGATCCTACTATCATGATGTACTGGAGGGTTTTATTTAAGGAATTCAGCAAATTAAAAAAGTCGTGCTACTGTCAAAAGGTTTCTTAAACTACTGCATCTTACCAAAGAAGCAAAACAGTCAGAATAAAGCATATTAGGCTTTACTATCCATATAGCAGGACATCTTACAGCCAAGGACACTACTCTGCGTTTACGCCCTGTATGAAGAAAGCAGCACAAAAATGGCTTTACAAGTACAGCCAAACCTCTAGCAGGAACATGAGGGCAGCTGTAAAACTCCCAACTGTCTTTCTTTTAAATTGTTTAGGCTTCAATTTGACAGCACCTGTAATATTTTCCTCCAGCACGCTTCAATCTCACCTGATGAGACCTTAAACATTAAGGTTCAGTAGGTCCTTGTGAGATAACGTCTTATCCCACGTGAATGAAGGGCACCAAAGCCAACTGTAACTTGATTTGTACAAAACTCTCCTGGCAGAGAACCAAGAAATCATGACTCAGTCTCTTGTCAAATCCATTAGACCTCAGACAAACAAGGGAACCATAAAAGAGGCAACTGAGAAAACCAGACCAACGCTGTGGGTTGCATTTCACTTCCACAGTATTCCAAGGCTGGGTGTGTTCCTCAGGAGCTTGAGCTTCTACTTCCCTTATCACTTTGATGTACAATGGTTGACTTACCACATCGGAAACGCGCACGATATCCCGCTGCCCTCCCACGGAGCACTACACCAACAGCAGCTGCTGTGGTTACTTCCCGAGAGCCGGAGGAGAATAAACTGGCATCGCCTGCCTGCTGGGAGCGTTGGCTTTGAGTCTGCTCCATGTTTGTTAGTGGGTTTTTTTCCTAAGTAAAGGATGCAAGCTTGAAATGCAGTCAAGCTGTGACAATACGTCATCAAGTCTCTTTAGTACCGCACCTTTCAGACCAGGAAAAGTTAACTGAGGCAGTAACTGATCAATCGGATCCCTGGCTCTCAGTGCAGCCTCCATCCAGACACAATATGGAGGAACCCAGCCAGGAGCCGCAGGGAGCTGCTGAGCTGCACAGCGCACTGAGGGCAGGCACTCAGCCTGCACCGGGATGGCACAGAGCTGCTCCGACTTTCCCATACAGAGTACATGCACCATTTGAAAGAAATCAGACAAGGAACAGGTTGGGTCACAGGGACAAGCACCTCCATCAGGAGGCTGAAGCCATCTACCTTTCAAATCGCAGCTTTCCCAAGCTCACGAAGGAGCAGGCTAGGCAGCTGGCTAACAAGCAGTAGCTTGTACGCTCAGTAAGTGCACTGCATCTTGGAGGCGGCCTGAAAGTACTTTTTAATCCTACAAATCCAAGTCCTATTAAATTATCTCGACCGTGAAAAAAAGCCTGAAAGCATTTACCATACACACTCCTTCCCCCAAGAACAGACGCATTAGAGTGTTTAGAAAAGAAAAAAGGCCAAGACTGCCAGGATTCCTCTCATCCAGATTAGCCAAAAGATCAGCTAAATATATCACAAAGCTCATATTCCAAGCTCATGTACCTTCATCAGAGGAATGAGATTTGAATCCTTGATAGCTAAAGAGCACATGTGTGGGAAAAGAAGGCTTTGTTAAAGTGAAGTGGGACTCACAAGGTCTCAGGAGAGAACTTGGTGCGCTTGCTGTTAGTTTCAAGGCAGACAGCTGTATTCTTCTCCTAATTTTCTCCCAGCTTCTCAGGCTTGATATCAGGATGTGCCGAGCATCCAGTGGGAACAGAAGATGCCCAATCACTTAGAACATTTTGGCCCGTCATCTAGAGCTACCATAGTCTGCTATATTAATTTAGATAAACATTAGAGCAAACAGATTCTATGCATGTACAACTTTTTAAACGGATTATAAATGACATTCACATCTGTGGTACAACAATGACCGTGGGGTTTTCTAATATTATATACGTGCAGAGTGAAAGAGCAAAAAGAAAATTTTAAAATATTTTCCACACAAGCAATTGTTCTAGCTAGCAATCACAGTGCTCAAGTGCCACTGGAAATCAACGGGACCCTTGCAGATATGAACTGGTGAGACAGCGGGAAGAAATGACATGTTGTGAAAGCTACGTTGGGAAGATGACATCAAATACTGGAAACAGAAGGAAGACAAAAAGGAGGTATTTCATCACAGCCTCCCGCTTCTAGATTGGCTTCTAAACAAGAAGAGTCTATTTCCAGGACCAACAAATGAAAGGTTAATTTGTAGTGCAGCAAAATAGGAGTTTAATTTGTTTACAATAACTAGCCCCATTATTCTCTTTATTAGCAGATTCGAGCTTTCAGCTGAAAAAAAAGGTTAATGAAAAAAATCATTTGTCTCAAGTCCCCTGAGACTTAGTTGGGAACATTTCCAGAAAATTAGATTGATACAAAAGGCAATGGAGTAGATTAACTAAGATTGGATTTCCAGAGAAAAGCAACATAAACTAGATGGAGATTTTTTTCATCTTTCCCTATGAAAAAATTGCCAAGACTCCCAGTGATTTGCTGGCAGACTTCTGGAAAAGTTCACACTGGCAGCCTGCTTCAGCTCAACTTCACAAAATTCTGATGCAGATTACTGCGAACTTTCAGGGTGACCTTCAGCCAAGTGTGGAGAAGGCAGGTCTGCAGAGGCATGACATGTTCCTGTTGGGTAGAGGGGTCTTTATAGCAAACACAGAAACCAAAAAAGGAAAGAAGAAAATATGGCATTTTAGTTCAAAGAACAAAAAGTGCCATATTCTCTCTGACCTAATGTCTGATTGGAAAACAAGACAGCTGAAAGGAAGCTCCTTAGGGCCCAGACTCAAAACTCACCGTGTGAATACAGTAGATCTTCTCATCTATTTGTACTGGAAGACTCTTAAAGATTAGTATTCTCAACGCCTTCCCTTCTCAAGCATTAAGCTTTTGTTCAGGGATAGATTGTCTCACTAATCCAAAACCTGAAGTTACACTGTAAAGGGGTAAGTGAGAGTAGAACCTCCCCATGCCTCTTTTCTAAAAAGGAAAAAAAAAAAAAAAGGAAACCCAAACCTTCTTGTCCTTGCACCACTGCAAGTCAGAATAAATGGCAGGGACTATACCTTTAAAACAAAAAAGCAGACATGCAAAAGTGACTTGGAAAGCTTATTTAATTCTTCCTCTCTACTAGCAGAAATTCCTCTAATTCTCAGTCTAGTTAAAAAGCTGCTCTAGATTAGAAATCTGATACGAAATTAAAATAATTCTCTGTAACTTCCAATAAGCAGCAAAATCTCAGTAGAAAACAGCCATACAAAATTTCTCTATTTGCAATATGAAGTTGTGTGGGAGCCTGCAACTCCTGCTAGTTTTATTCTTTTTATTACTTTTTTTTTTGGTGGGGGGAGAGAGTAGAAAAAGAAAAAACCTGCTTACTGTGAAAATTGTTGAGTTCATAGCAAACAGCATCGCTTTAACTTTGTTTTGTGCAGCAGGGCAGTCACAGTCAGAGTCACCAACACATCTGCAGTTACGAAGCCAACATGCATGTATTTAAACAGCAGTATTTACACATTATTTCCAGTGCCCCCTTTTTAACGAAGGATGGGAAAACGTATAATCCAAAGCTTGATGAAAGCCTCAGGACATATTACATCATAAATTAAATGAATTGGGACCATTACATTGAACGCTAACTTACCCTATAAGATCACATATTGTTACTAATGAAAAATACTGCAGAAGCTTTATTTACCTCAGGCTCAAGCAGAGGCAAATTAAGACCAAACGGATTAAAAGTAAATTTAATAAATACTTGTGAAGAGAGTTTAATCCACCTTTGCACAAAATGCCATACTATTAAGCATTCCAAAGCTTGGAATTTAAGCACAAACTGGAAAAATTGGTCTATGACCGTGAACTCATGTGGAGCCACAAGCCCACTGCAAACTCAAATGCAGAAGAGGGCTATGAACGAAGTTGAAATAAAAAAGTGAGAAGTGGCTAAGACGGGGCTTAGAAGCGATGCCTGCCATAGCGCTGCAGTACGTACCCCTACCAGCGACCTACCCACTTCACTGACATTGAGACTTGCTGGTGCTGAATCCCCGTGTGGGAAAGCACATCGGGTTCTCAGCTAAGAGGCTGTTCACAGGACGGGAATCCTCGACTGTAACAGAACTGTTGTGTTCCTGCTTCCAACAGTCCAAGTTAAACTTTGTACTAAAAAAAGAAAAGAAAAAAAAAGTTGGGCACAGACATAACATTACCCATACCTAAAAAAAACCCCTAAATTCAAGTGCAACACTAGGACTTAGCCACATAGGTATTCACTGTTTAAAAAATATATCTGGAGTGCCAACTTGATAGAAATACAGAAGGAGGCAAAGCAACACACTACCTCTTTCCTCTACGGACCACAGGAACCACATCTCCTATTTGAAGTTCATATCCCCCTGCCATATCAAGATAGCAACAATCTGCTCCCACTAGGAATTTACATCAAATTATTGTATAACGGCTGTGTGTGTCCGTTTTTGTGGTTTTTCTAAACAAAAACAAGGGGTTTGACCCTTTGCAGGTTTCGTTCTAAAATAATCACACATTCTGCAATGAAAAAGCTACTTAATAATTCCCCACGTCTCTTCCCTTTAGAAGTGAAATCGCTGATATCCCAACCATGCTGGATTCTCATTGCAATAAAACCTCAAATTACTGCAAACGTGGCGCTACAACAGACCTGGCAACTTTGAGCTCAGACTCAAACATCCTAAAAGTAACTATTGTTACAAATTGCCGATGGGTGCCAGAAAATATCCAAAGCCAGGAAGTTATTCGACCCTTATTACCATTTTGCTCTCCCCTGCACTGTTCAGTTTTGCTGCATTTCAACATCATCTGGTTCTGAAGTGCTGAATTTAAAGACGAGGCAGTAGGTCTCACAAAGCACCTGGAGATACCAGCTTTACAAGAGGGGGAAAAAACAATGAAAGAGGTGTATTTCTCAAGCTACAAGCCAAAGGTGGAAAAATTGCTTAACGAGGGCCAGCTCAGGTGTTTTTAAAGCCAATAAACTATTCTGATGCTGAGAAGAAAGTGCATTACACCACCGTTGCCGCCCCTCGGTAACTCAGACGCAGGAGAGCCAACCCCGGAGCACAGCAGCGCCCATGTGTCCCTGACCTCCCGTGCCAGGGATCTGCAGAGTCGCTAGCAAGCCGTACAAGCAGAGCAATGAAGCCACCCTTTGGCAAAGCCAAACCACGGCTGCAGACAGCCCGCTCACCCAGCCCCGGAGGGCTCCGGCCTCCCCGGGGCTCGGGGCAGCCCGGCGGGGAGGGCGGGCTGCAGCCACAGCCCGGACAGCGCACGGCGACCGCGGCTGCCCCGCTGTCACCTTGGGAACAAACACGCTCCCGCTCGCAAGGCCGGGCCGGCAGCTCCCCCGGGAGCTTTCCCGCAGGGCCTCCGGGCTCCCTCCGCCCCTCAGCGGGGTCGCCCAGCTCGGCAGTCCCCTCCCGCCAGGCCCCGGAGAGGCCCCGCGGGGCCGCGGCTCGCCGCTCCCCTAGGCCGCGGGCCGGCCCGGGGCTGCCCTGTCCCCTCAGGCGCCCCCCTCCGCGGTGACCCCGCCGCTGACGGGCCGGGCCGGGCCGCTCCGCCGCCTCAGGCCCGACCCGAGGCCCCGCGACCCGCCACGGGCGCCCGAGGGGCGGCGGCGGCCGCGGGTCCCCTCAGGCGGCGGCGGGGGCACGAGACCCCCCCTGCGCCCGGCACGTCACTCACCGCGCGCCCGCCACGAGTCCACGGCTCCTCTGCCCGGCCAACCCCGCCCCCTCCCCAAGCCCCGCCCCTCCGCCGCTCCTGTCAAGCCCCGCCCCCACGCCGTTCCCTTTCCTCTTTTCCCCTCCCCGCCCCGCTCCCGTCCCGCCGCGGCCGGAAAGCGCTGCGCTGCCGGGCAACGCGTTTACGACATCGCGGGACGGCGGCGGCGGGTCCGCCACCATGTTCGGTGCGGCGGCGGCGGAGGAGGACGACGCGGACTTTCTGTCCCCCGCCAGCGGGTGAGCGGCCAGCGGGGCGCGGCCGGGCCGCCTCCCGCCCTCGGGCCCTGCGGCTGGGCCTCGCTCCTGCCCGGCCCGGCGAGCGGCGGGCGGGCCCACCGCGGCCTGCGGGGCCCTGCGGAGCCCTCCCCGCCGCCGGCTCCGCGGGGGCTTCCCCGGTGGGTGAAACCCTCCCGGCGGGGTGGGAGCCGAGGCGGGGAGCCGGCCTTTGTGAGGGGACTTAGCGCCGGGGCTGAGCCCCCCCTCGCCTGTGCCGCTTCGGTGGGGGAGCCCGGTGCCCCCGGGAGGGGGCTGGTCGCCGGGGCGGGCTCGGTGCGGGGCCCTCGGTGTGGCCGGGGGGGCCCCGGGGCCTGGATCCGCTCGCCCCGAGGCCCGGGCGGGGTTGAGCCCTTCCAGGGGGGAAGGAGGGGACGGGCGAGAGGAATCGGGTGTTTTCACTTCAGTAAGGGCTTAAACGGGAGGTCCTGAAAATGCCGGGGTGGGGGGGTTTAAACAGGGGTGGCCGCTTCAGGCACGTTCAGCACTTTTCAGTTGTTGATATCATTTTAACGTGTAGCACATTCAGATTTTCTTACACTGTGTAACCTGTTGCCACTTGAAGATTCCTCAGCACTTGTAATTTCGGCCGTGCCCACTCCTCACCCTCTTCAAAGACCTTCTGTTTAACAAGTCTTGTAAACTAATCCTCCCTCTTTTTAGTAAATGGTTATTTTTAAAGCATCTCATGCAGGTCCACTGACAGTGATGGTGTCCTTTGTGGATTCTGCTTCGTAGTTTGAATTATTAACTTGTCCCGTGATACCAGGAGTAGGTGAGCTTAAACGGGCTTAAAGCAGTAAAACTGCAAACGATGTGTCTTGTAGGAATAACCTGCTTGCTGGCAGCGTTAAACCTTCAGCACTTTGATGGAAGAACGTCTGCTGTTGTAAAATTTAATGGAAGAATAGTTTCCTGGACATTTCAGGAAGAAAAATTCTAGTGCTCAATAGTGGCTTCTCTGTTGTCACATAGTTTTTTTCAGCAGCCATTTCATATGAGGGTAGTCCTAGTTGTTGCTTTAAAGTAACTTCTTTTTTGGTGTAGGTTCAGTCCTTGTTTGTTCCTTACAGTACCTTTTGAGGAAATGAAACACAGCTGTACTCCTTACCCCAGCCTCTTCATCTAAAAGTTCTGCTTATTCAAAATTAAATGGCTAATTAGTATAGAGCTGCTTAACATGCATCCCTTTGTTTATCTCTAAAGTGATAGTAAACACTTTATATTTTATATACCTTATAATTAATGGTGTTCCTTATATATAAAGCGCATGTTAAATAAGGTGAATTAATTACTGTCTCTTTCTAGTGCTAGATTGGCCTCTCTCTTTGGTCTGGATCAGTCAGTCTTAAGCCATGGAAATGAATTCTTCCAGTACACTGCACCAAAGCAGCCTAAGAAGGGTCAAACGGCAACTGGTAAGTAACTGCGCTTGAGCGTGGGGAAAAAACTTAGTAGCATGTGTCTTGCTGGGAGCATGAGGGCCCTTGTGAAGAATGGAAGTGCGAGTAATTCACTTAGCTTTTCTTTAATGAAATTCTCTTCCTTTACTACCCTCTGCACCTGATTACTCTAGAGGCCTTTAATGACTTTGGAATAGCACTCTTTGTTTTTTCACTCTCTTCTGGAGGTTTTTTTTTTTTTTCCTTGGGAGAAGGAATGTGGTGTGGCGTTGTCGCTGGCCAGCGAAGGTGGCAGTTCTGTATCACTGACGGGTATTCCTGCTTTTTATTCTTCAGCAGGTCAGGCAGCCCAGAAGGCTCCCGTGGCCCCGGCAGCTTCAGGAGCACCATCGGTGTTCACGGCCACTGCGGTTCATGCTTATCGATAGTAAGTGCAGCAGTGGTTTCCTGCATGATCTTTTAGAGTCTGTGTCTCTGAGAGATTAAGACCTAATCATCAAGGGAAGGTATTTTTGGATGAGTGGGAAGAGACCATTGCTTTTAGACATGTGTCTGCATGGTAGAAATGCTGCAAGTCAATGCAAGTTTCTGCTCAAAAAAAGTTTCAGTTATTGTGCTACAGTTCGGGGTTATGCAGTTGTCGAATAAAGAGCAAGTTCTGGGTTTGGCCGTTACATGGAACTGCATCCTGGGGTGCTGGCCTGACATTTGCACTGTTTCCAGGCAGCTCTGTCAGATGCTTATGTCTCATACATTCCCTCGTGGAGAACTGAGGCATAAGCATAGATTGACAGCAGTAAAATTCTCTGTCCATTTGACACTGCCATCATGTGAAAACTCATATTTCCTGGATCCGTGAAAAGAACAGTTTTCAACTCAAACTCCATAACGTATGGTCCTGTAATCTGTGGGCAAGCAAGAAAGTTGTGGTGTCTTTAAGCTAAGAAAGACTGCCTGACACTTTAAGCATGAGGAAAGGGGCCTGAACTCTAAAGAAGAAAAGCTCAGCAACCATAGAGAGAAATCTGAGGCAGGGGTGGTTCTGCAGCTGAATATCTCGCTTGTCTTCCAGTACAAATGGGCAGTACTTGAAGCAAGGCAAGTATGGAGCAGCTGTAGTGGGGAACCATGCTACTAAAGAGGTGAGAAACACTTCACTTCTTTAACGTTTTCATGCCAAGAGCGCACTGGTACGAGGCAGTGTTTCTCTGAGCTCACCAGAATGTCTTTGCTTTTGATGTTGGAGGTCTTAGTTCCACTGCTGCTTATGCCTTCCTGCCCCCCCGGGTTTACTTACGGCTCAGCCATTCACCTTGGTGATATCTTTCTTTTCTGCAATCCACGTTTGTAAGACCTCTTACAACTCGTTAGAAACACCGTTTCTAATGTTTCTGGAAGCAATTTTGATATTTGTTCAGAATGTCTTTGGACAACTGGATCAGAAGTCCATGCGCGTGGAAATCAATATAAAGCAAAATTTTGTCCAGTAGTACAGAGATGCTTTGCTTAAGTTTTGTTATTTTGGCATCAAAAATATCTCTCCTCCCCAACCCGTCCTTCCCAAGTACTCATCTAAGAACACAGCACTGGGGTGACCAGTAAATTGGTGTGTTTAAAAGATATTTTGAATACTGTGATCTGTCCTTGATGCTGGTATTTATGGTGTTTCATATCCTCTAGTTCCTAATTCTCGTTGTCTCACTGAGTTGCTTCTGCTTTGGCAAGAACAAAAAAAAAAAATAGTGGTTTAGTAAACTAATTCCTGAGTCGCTGATATGAGAAGTGTTCAGGTGTGGCTTTCGTGGGGGTGCGGGGAAGGCCAGGGCTAGCAGAAGGACGCTAGCGCAGCCTTTCTCAGGCTGCCTTTGTAATATCGCAACCTGCCCCGCTGGGAGCAGCGAGCGGATTACTCCCGGCTCACCACCTGGCTGTGCTGACTGAAGAAGCCATTGCTGCAGGTGCATAAAGGAAAGCACTTTTCCATACTAGATCGTGTCTAGTAAAGCCAAATATGTCAATATAATGTTATATCTGCATTGTTTAGTGCTTGGAAAGCTCCCTTCAACTTATTATTGCTCAATCTTTTACATTGTTTTATGCCTGTATACCATGTAGTATGAGGCTTATGTATTGAAGGGTTAGTGCGGCATCTTTTTACACAGTAACTGTGAAAAATGTGGAATTAGTTAAAGCATCTTGCTTATTGCAAAATAATTAGATTGAATTGCTTGATTCCTGTAGCTAAATAAAGCTTGCATATTTTCAAGGGTTTTTAATAGGTTAGAAAATTGTGTTAAGTACAGTGTTAAGTATTTTTGCTGTCAAGAATGCTGCTGCAAGGTGTATTTGGCAAATAAATACTGTAGCCTTAGGCTCAGAATTTGACAGAGCACATTAGAATTGAAGATGTTTTGAGTTTCTGCTATTTGTTGTTCTTCCCTGCCCAATTCCTTGTGGAATCCAGTACAGGATCCTCCTTTACATCAGTCAGCAGCAACAGATCGCAACTGCAAGGATCCACCCAGGCTTCATACTCACGGTAAGACTCTGGATGAGAACTTCCAATGATCTGTATTGTTTGCAGCAAACAGGAGTTGACTCTGAAACGCTTTCTTAAGACTTAGATCACAGCCTTTGAGATCAAACAGCTGACTGACAGAGCAAGAGGTGTCACAGTGACTGGGAGCGCTGTTCTCTTCCTCCTAATGTGTGTTGCACAAGGGACTGTTAATCTGCCTCTTGCAGAGCACTTCATCAGGAGATCTCATAATGCAAGCTCGTACGCGGTAGGAGGTGTGTTATTACCTCTAGATCACAGAGGAGATGTTTTGAGTTTTGCCGTCCTACAATGGATAGAAACAGAACAAAATTCCTTCTGTTAATAATTTGTCGTTAAGTGACTGAGAGAATATGACTGAGCAAGCAGAAGGAAATGGTAGCAAGGAAATGTTTTCTCTCAAAAATTTGACACTCAGCATTTTCCTGCTGATAAGAACAATTTGGAGCATTGTAAGCCCTAAAATGGGATCTCTCGGGAAGTTCTGTTTTCTGCCAGTTTTACAGAAAACTGGTGTGTTGATTTGCTACTCTTAGCTTGTCATCAGGTGACACAGAATTTCTTGGTTTGATAGATAGAAATTCTACTCTGAAATAATAGAATTTCAGTGCAAATTTCTGACCAAGAAGCTAGCTTGCGCTTTAGTTTTATAAGTGCATTTTGAAAGATTAATGGGTTATGTACTCAGCTAGTGGTGACATGAATTTTTAGAAGTGAGGAAGGAGTGACTCCTCCAATCGATTCTGGAAGTCTAAATGTAATCAATACTTAGAAAAAATACATTACTTACACTTAAAAATCTCAGTATATATTATAGAACCTAGCTTCAAAGAAGCTTGTGAAAGCTTTCACCACCTTGTGAAAGCTGCAGCATCTATGAAGAACTTAATATTTGCTCAAGTGTTTGAGTTATAGTAATTCTTCCACGATAATGAACATGTAAATAAGAACTAATTTTTGCATTCTGAACTTGGGTGGTAATACAGCAGGATTCTTCTTCTGCCTCTGCTTAATTTCAGTAGCTTTTATTTTAAGCTTCTTTAGGATGTGGATTTTTTTTTTAATGTTAGTTGAATGTATCTTTTCACTTAAAACATGGGACTGATTTCCCTTCCTACAGGTTCAACCCAACAATTACAGTACGTTCTATGATGATCAGAGACAAAACTGGTCCGTCATGTTTGAATCAGAAAAGGCAGCAATGGATTTCAGTAAACAGGTAATTGCTTACTCTGTTTGTGCAAGGTATGACCTTCCGTTTAGAACAACAGGTGAATCAAGATGTATCTCAGAGCACCTTATTGGTGAAAGGTTGTAAGTCAGAGTCGTACTTTTTCGCTGAAGTTCAGCTTTGAGATCTGCATGACTGTGATTGAGGCAGATCTGTGATGAGCCTGGCTGAGTTTTATTCATTAGATACAGGCCTCTTTGAGGCAGGGAGCCCGTTGCTTCTCATGGGGTTTTTAATCAAGATTCTCCAACTACTGTAAGATCAATGGTTCTGTAGAGCAGAAGGTATTTACGTCTTATGTAGCTCAGCAAAATTCAGCACAAGGAAACATGGAACATCTCTGAAGTGTGTCTGTAACCTGGGCTTGATCAGGAAGAAATGGATCAGATCTGTAATGAATCATCATGGAACTTGCCGCTCTGTTTTAATGGCCAGAGACACTGACAGGCTTTCCTTCTGCAGGTATGCATTGCCAAATGCAACAGCTCCCCAGTGCTCGATTCAGTCCTCTACCAGGATCTCCTTCTTGGAGAAGGGCAGAGAGTAGAAGGAGGAGACTCTCTGGAGATTGCCTACACGGGCTGGCTGTTCCAGAACAATGGGCTTGGACAGGTAAGGAATTTCTGCTACTTCCTAATGCTAAGTGAGTGTGATAGTCCCTGGAAGGAACCTGCCACATCTAACATTGTATTGGTGCTGATGTTAAAGGTATTTTTTCAGTCACTTATGGCACCATAAGTAAGGTCGTGTGTACCTATAGAATAATAAGGGATTCCATTACTGTTCATGCTTGTTTGGAAACTGCTTGAGGAAGTGATAAGAAGGGCCTTGTCTGACACAAAGCACACTTCCAAATGTTAGAAGAATGAGACTGCTTTATGTCTTCTACAGCTGTGTCCAATCCAGCTTGCTAATAAGCAAAAGAAATGCTTTGATGTTTCAAAGCATTACCTTTAAAACACTTCTGCTGGTTTTACTGTTAGCGAAATTCATGGCAAAGACTTTTGCACTTCCATCCATCTGCAGTTGAATCTTTTTGCTATAAAAAAGGGCTTTCTGTTTTTCATCTTTGGGGGATTTTTTGTTTTTCTTGGTCTGCCTGGCATGCTTCTCTCTATATACCAGTGGTATATAGCAAAGCTTACTTCTAATCTCCTGATAGAGTTGTTCAGCTGCGTATGTCTTAGTTTAATGTACAAAACTTGTAGACAGTTGTTTGCTGCTTGATATAATCCTGTTGTGTAGTGTTTTACTGGCCCGATACTGTCCTGACCGTCAAGCTCAAAGCAGTTTTAAAGTCTGAGTCTCCAGCTATTACTCACTTTAAGAAATTGTACTGTGCAATGGACTAGAAGCTCTTAGCCATGCTCTGTCTTAAGTCTGAGAATTAATTTTGGAAGTAGCAGAATGGGAAATAGCGCATAAGATTGTAAGAGTTTATGGAATGTGTAAAGTAGCGTTCAGAATCTTGAAACAGTTGGGAAATCCATGTATTTTGTGTTTTTGTTCAACTCTCTAGGTGTTTGACTCAAATGTTAACAAAGACAAGCTGTTGCGGCTAAAGCTGGGATCTGGAAAGGTCATCAAGGTAGAACTTCTGGCACTTTCATTATAATAATTGAAGTCTCAGAGCTTTGAATTACTGAAGATCTTCAGGATTCATATACGCTGTTTCTGTTACATGTTTCATTTGATAGGAAACACTAACAGTGACTCGCTCAAACTTTATTTTCCTCCTAATTTGCACAGTATAGCCAAGTCTCCTTCTCAATGGCAGTGTTAGAAAGAAGTTGTCCTGTTTGGTAAAAGAAAGCTTCCTGTTTTCAAGAGCTGGTGTGTTTGAGGTTTTTTTTCCTCTTTGTTTTTCTGGTCGTCACTTAATCCATTACCTTGTTCTCTGGGAACCCTATCTCTAAAGGAAGATTTCCATTTGAGAAGAACTTCAGATTCCTCCCCGCTCATTGTGCCTCAGAAGCAGAGCATCAGATTAGCTCTGATACAGCACTGGGAGAAGGGCATGGGAGGGTGAAGACAACTGACAAGTTTTAGGATGGTCTAGTAGAAGATACTGCCTAGAGTGGTTTTACCCCCTAAGTCAAGTCGTGAGGGTTTTGACTGTAATAATTTTCCAGTCCAGGTAGTGTGGTACTCCCTTATGTTATTCCATAAAATCAGGTTGTGAGTCGGAGATGCTTTTGTTCAGGTCACTTCCATTACCTGAGTAGTTCATATATGACCTGTTACAAGTTGTCCTTTACTGAAGATGCACTATTTTTCTACTTTATTTTTTTAACGTGTGTCTTCTCATTCATGTTGCCTGGGTGTAATAGTTAATATTGGCATCTACTTGACAATTTGCATTGCTCTGATTTCTAAATCTCCTTCGCTACAACTGTTTTCTCTGGGTGCTCTATCAATCTAACCGTAGCAGTTCGGAAGTGATCTCTCGATGACGTGGAGTCCTGTTCTTTCCCAGAATGCTGAGAGAGGTTGCCCTGTGTGCCCTGCAAGCCGCCTGCAGCTGCAGAATTTGTGCACACCGCACAGCATGCAGTTCTTTTTCTCTGGGATGTCAGTGTGATCTGTGATAGCTGCTTAAGTTACGATGTCTAAAACTTGAAACGGGTATCTGTAACCGTACAGAGACCTGGAAGCCTCCAGCCTTCATGCTAGAGATTGCTGTAGCTGTTTGATTTTGTTATGAACTTGTCAGGAGCTGCATCTTTATTCTTAAGTTAATATTGCAGTTTATAATTGGCCACTATGACTTGTTGTAAGACAAAGGTTTAGCGCTGCAGACTGAAAATGAAGAGAATTTACAAGAATCTCTCTGTATGTGTTCTGGAGTCTGCTATAGCAGGTGCCTGAAGCAGTCTTAATCAGTGTAAAAGAAACTGTAATGTCATGATCAAACTGTTTGCTTTCTGTTTTGTTGTGTCTCTAAAAACTAAAGGGCTGGGAAGAAGGAATGATGGGGATGAAGAAAGGAGGACGAAGGTATCTCATTATTCCTCCGGCATGGGCCTACGGGGCTCAGGGAGTGGCTGGCCGTGTCCCTCCAGACTCTACTTTAGTTTTTGAGGTGGAACTTAGGCGGGTGAGTGTCTCCTGCCAAGCGTTTATTTTACATCTCCTTTGTGGCTGTTGCGTGGCAGTGTCTGTCTGCAAGGTGAAAACCTGCTGTTGGCACGAGAACTACAGCTCAGAAACTGTTATAAACCAAATACCTCAGGAAGATACGTATCTTTAATTAAAAAAAAAAAACCAAAAACCAAACACCACACCAAAACCCTAAAACCCAAAAAATCCCTCTGGGCTGTTTAGTAAGACATGTCTCTTCTAACTGTCTTGGGACCTTTTCATTGTCTTTTTGTGAGTCACTTGGGAAAACAAAGTACTCATAGTGAGGAACGACAGGATCTAAAGACTCAGCTTCTCCAGTTCTGAATCAGTTGTATGCTTTTATATGAAGTGCATGAGCTTGACAAAGCAGTAGTCATCAAAAGTAAGCAAGTTGCTGAAAACTTCTTTGGGAACCCAGAAAAACATCTTTTTTTGTGTGCTTTTTAAGGTGAAGTTGGTAAAGGAATGCTCTGGTTCGGATGGACAGAGCGTTAGTTCAAGGGATTCTCCTGCACCTTCTCCAGTACCCAATTCAGATGGCTTCTCTGCAGACACTGGTTTATTGCCTCCATCTACGATACCTCCAAAGCCTGGGTAAGAAGCAGCACAGTTAAAACAATTTGCTGTATTAAAAGATGGCAATGCTCATGAACATCTGGCACAATGCTGCATTAACACAACATTTGGCAAATGTGGGTCCTCTGTGTGCCAGCTCAGTGCCATCAGTGTGGCAGAGGAATACTTCCTGACGAGACTTGCAGGAAACTTTCTGCTCGAATGCTGACTTTCAGATTTAAAGGAATTGAAATGGATGAAAGAAGTCATTCCTGTACAGTGTTACTGAGATCTAGCGTGATTAATCTGTATGGGTACTGCTACAACAGCTTTCTCATCACAGGTGGCAATATAGTCATAGGTCTTGGGTAATGGCTGGTTTGTTTAATTGCAAATTTTACATTGTCATTTGTTGCTTAAATTAATTACATGGATTAGTCATACTTTTTAGGGAGTTCAGTTTCATCTTTGCTAATCTCCAATATCAACATAGACCTGTTTGGCTTTTCAGGGAGCCAGCCGTTCGGGCCAAGTCAAACTCCATCAGTGAACAGCTAGCAGTAAGTGGTGGTGTTTCTTCCTAACTAATTTGAAGCCTTAAGTAGAGAAGCTTGGTTGGCTTCACCTCTGCATTCAGTGTTGCTGAAGATAAAGTGAACATCACGCAAGCAAGACACCCTCAAATGTTCACCTTACTAACAGCAGATTAGGGCCTTGCTTTTGAAGGGATTAGCAGAACATGAGGCACCTCAGTCCCAGTTCCTGCTCTTAAATGCAAAGTTACCTTGGCCACATGGATACTGACAAGGCTAGTTGTCTTCTCGGGTAAATGAACACATTTAAAATGGATAGCAAAGAGTAACTGGGACATTCAGTATAAGTTTGTATAGCTACATGAGAAGATTTTTTTGTGTGTGCCTCAGGACAGAAAAAGCTGCTAAGCAGGTTCCTTAATTCACACATTTTCTTCTTGTCGCTGTGTTTTGTGCAGGGATAGATATTCTGTGTAATGACAGCAGTGTCATCCCGGAAGGAGAGTATATAAAGCAAGCCAGATTAACAAGTCCACAGTGTTATCTTGCGTGCTTGAAAATTAGTTTTTCACACAGTCATTGAAAAACTGAAAGAACCAGAATTAAGTCAGTGATTTAGAAGAGTCTGATCCTGATAGGTGTGTCTGTAATGTCTGAAAACCCTGGGCTGAGAGACAAAGGAAGAGTAACTGCAACCATTTCTTTTAGAATCCAGATGTAGCAAAGGCAAAGCTAATTTCTCGGATGGCTAAAATGGGACAGCCCATGCTGCCTTTCCTTGCCGGGACAGCAGGTAGTCAGCTTGACTCCAGTGACTCGGAAATAGAGGTACATCACCAATCATAAATGTGACTTTTTTTTTTTTTGGGTGCTTTTTCTGTAGTGTGAATTCCTTAAAGTACAATCCGTAGCAATAGCTCTTCCTTTGCACGGGGAAAGCATACTCTGTTTCTGTGGCAAAAGGTTTTAAGAATTCCACTGTTCCTGTCTAGTTCAGTTGGGTTAACTGGGTAACACCTAGTCTCAAGCGATCGTGGGTTCAAACTGTTCACTCATTCTTTAGCATTTGTTGTAATATGCAGAATTTTTTTTAGGATCCAAATACACTGAGAGGGACAGCGCAACCAGTGGCTTCATCTTCCATGAGACCATCACAGCCAGCTCATGCAGTACTGCCCACAGTGTCAACACAAGGTAATATGCGGGTAAGCCTGGGACTGGTACAGAGAAATTTCATTTCTTTGACGGCTTCAAGCACAAGGGCTGTACAAATAGAGGATTCCTTTCAGGAACTGATAGCTAGCTTCTAATAACACTTGCTGATCCAAAGGTAGACTAATTCATAAAGCACAAGACTGAAGTCCTTGGAGTATGTCTTCATTGTGATCTTGTGCACACATTACTGCGTGAGGAAGAGCAGCCACAGTGCATGAGCTGCTCTGTCATCGCGTGTGCTGGGGTGGCACTGAGGGTTCTAGGACGTGTGATTTGTAAATGGAACTGTTACAAATCCTTTCCCAGTGAACAGATTTTTTTTGTTTGTTTGAAAATGATGGAAATAATAACTAAGGGCATTAGAGGGCTGGCAGCTCTGGAGTGGGCTTGACCGCTCTTCCCATGATGGAGTAGTAATGTCAGCTCCTGGTCAGCTGAGCAGTCTTTAGAGTCAGTCTGAGTAACATCTTGCATCAGTAAGCTTCAAAGGGGTTGTCTAAGTGTAGCTAGAAGTGAAATTTCTGTGAAAGATTACTCTTTTCTTGACCTTTTATCACTTGTTTGACTGGATTTAATTTTCACAAGGTTGCAGACAGGCTTGTATTAAATTTTTGTCTATTTAGTGACTTTTTTGGCCATTTCACAGTGAGTGAGTTAAATTATTTCTAGCTACTTTATGGCATGCTGAATTTCTTTCTTCCCTTTCAGTACCTCAAGCATCTGGTTCTACACCACCAGTATCTTCTGCTGCTTTAATACCTGCAACGATCCAGCCCCATTCAGCTCTGCCTGGAGGAACCCAGGGCTTTCAGGTACCAAAATGAAATCAAGGAGAATATTGGTACTTCTGTCCGTTTTGATAAGTCTTACTGTCTTCTCCATTGCTCTATAGCAGAGCGTAAGGATGAGAATCCCAGGCTGCTGCTTCTTGACTCTGCTTTGGCATTCTCAGGTTTCCATCACGTGCCTCGTAGAATTTAATCAAAAAAGGCTAATTTTCTGCCTGCTGATGGCTTCTTAAAGTTGAACTAAGAATTAACCAGACTGCGTTTAATATCTGCTTTTGTAGTGGATAAAATAAAAATTTTCAATACTTGTAGAGCAGGTGAAAACAAAAGCATTTTAGTTGAATCTTTTTCTTGGTCATGGTCTGTTTTTCCATGAGAGCTCATTTGCACACTTTAACATGTTTATGGTTCATGGTTTTTCATCCAGCAAAAGAATAACCCTTTACGAGGCTTGTGGTGCTGCAGCTGTAAAGTGATGCAATCTGCTTGCTAACAAGGAAACTTTGGGGGCTTAACACACAATGTATTTGCTACATCAGGTACTGAAGACTTAGTACAAAGCTATCGTACAAACAATTCTATGAACTCTGAAACCAAGCTTATTGCCCTATGGTTTCTGTAGTTATTTTCACTTAACCTATTTTCTGGAGGGTTTGGGAATCAAACAGTGGCTTATGGTGCATAGAAGTACTGTTTCTTTTTAAAGGGTCCAGACAGGAAGAAAATACTTGATAATGAATACAAGCACTATGTGTGTGTAAAAAGAAAAAACAAACAAACAAAACCCTCACCACCCAAACAAAAACAAAAAAAAAACACCCCACCAACCCTGGTGCATTGCTTTGGCTTTGCACTTTCCTTGTACTGAAAATGAGGAAGTTGTGGCACATAACAAGATTAAAAAAGATGGGCTTTTCTGTTTGGAATAGAAACTGGTCATTAAATTGAAGTTTAATCTGACAGTGATTTGGATGCATTGTTTTGAAAGTTTAACCCTGATGTCCTGAATTCTTGTGCAAACTTGGCCCAAGTTGTATTGTGATTTTTTTTTTTTTTTTTTTTCTCCTTGCCTGAAGGGAGTAAATGGATATGAGTGAGGTGCTCCTATCATTTAATGCATTCTTCAGTCTGTTTAGCTGCTTCTGATGAGCACTGAGCAGTAAAATTGCAGTCAAATTGCGTTGTGCTGTTTGGACCTTTCCTAGGAAGAGCCTTGTGTTCAGCTTAGCATAACTTCAGGCTACTGCACATCCACTAAGCTGCAGCGGGCTGGTCCCGTGCTGATCTTTGCCTCTCAAAACGTAGGGTAACATGCTCTTGCTTGAACCTCAATGAAGAAGGCAATTTACTAAGCTCTGGTAGCTTGAACATATATCTAAGCCTTGAAAGAAGAGTGGCTTTGGTTTTTTTCCCCTTTACTATGATTGTTGTGTAATTTGACTTCCTGCTCCCTAATTCTGTGTTTTTTTTTTTCTTTCCAAATATCATTGTTACTTTGGGGCTTAGAAAACATGGAAAACCACTTAAGTGTGAGGGAGGGAAATATCAAAACATATTCTAATCTATTGAACTTGTTCTGCAAGGCATATCCAGGAATGGCATTTGCTTACACCCAAACTGCTGCATCTGCTTCTCAGCTCCAGCCTGTAGGACAGATGTATCCTGCACCTTACCAAGGTATGTTTAAAAAAAGTACGTGCTTTTCAGAAGGCTGCAGTACCTCCAGTAAACTCTTTATAATGATGATTTTAGGTAGCAATGGTAGCATACACGTACATACTCATCCTGTCTGTAATGCTCTGCTGTTTCACAAATTCTTATTTTTTTGATACCAAATAGGGGCAAACATTTCCCAATAAATATCCATCTTTTTCCCACCTTAAGGAACTTCGTGCAGTGTGAAAGGGGAGGGAATTTCTAGGTGTATTCCCAAGGCTGTGTATTAGTAAAGGTATTTTATAGCTGGTGCTTCCAGTTATAAATATAACTGTAATAGTAAACAGCTATCCCACCGGCCAGGGAAAGGATTTAAGTGTACATATAGGGGCCTCTACTCAGTGGGAGGACGTAGCCCAAAAAAAAGATACAACCTAAGAAGGACTAAAGGCGTTTAAAGAACCATTTAGGTAATCCCTGTTGGTAAAGACTTGAGTATAGCTGAACCTTTCCTGGAGTGTGGTTTTTCAGTTCAAAGTTTCAGAAGCCAACCTTCGTTCCTGTTTGATTGTACCTCTTTGTGTACTGTTCTGGTGTCTGGGGGCTTCTGTCTTGTTGGCCGAAATGCTTTCATGTGGCTCAAGAATTTCCTGTAGTCATAAATCTGCCTATTCATGTTATTTGGAAAATACCTACATTATTAGTTTTCCAGATACCATGTCACTTTGATTTCTGGGAAGAGAGTGGCTGTCCTATCTGGCAGGCTTCAAACTGCTAAGCATTGCTTTTGATATGTCTGTCTGCAGGCATTTTTCCCCTTGTAATTATAGATCTCTCTCCTTCCCATTCAAGCACCTGGGGATGTTACTTCCTTTTTGATGACGGAAGCTCGGCAGCATAACACTGAAATCCGAATGGCCGTTAGCAAAGTAGTAGATAAAATGGATTATCTGGCTGCCAAGGTAATGTATGGCACGGACAGGCTCATTAACGACGTTATTGCTATTTGCTCTCCAAATGTAGTCTGAGGAGTTGGCTTTATTTAAATGCCTGCGTTAAGTTTGTAAGCGATGTACTAACTTATTGAAAAGTCTGATATTATCAGACCCTGAACTGGTAGCAATTCAGCTACTATGAAAAAGCTAAGACTAGGCTTGGGGGAAGCTACTGTCCCTTAGTGTCTTAAATATCATATGATGCATTGTGTTTGGAGAGATTCACTGCCCTTCAGGAGGTGTCACAGTTGATACAGTACCATACACCCTACAGCTGATCAGATGGAACAGTGAAATGGATCTTTGCAGATGTCTGACTCTTACCTACACCCATAAATTCATTTAATCTAGCTTAAGAATGGCTTATCCCTGCAGGTGGAGGAGTTGAAGAAACAAAACACTGGTAACAGCTCACTACTGCCTGGTATCTCCTCTGTTACTATGGAAGCCTCCATGATCATGAGCAATATCCAACGCATAATCCAGGTGAGCATGGCCAGCCTTATTTGACTACTTCCACAAGGAACTGGAGCCCACTGTTATTCCTAATGAGGACAGCTGTACTGGCTTGGCCCAAATGTCCTTCCACCCACGTGATCTATTTTTGCATGGCCAAAACCAGCTGCCTAGGTAAGAGTGTGAGATACACAATGATTTCCAGCCCTCTCCCCCCCGAAAAAAAGCTCTTCTCAACAGTTTGTGGTTTGAGTACTTTCTGAGCCATAGTTGATATATTGGTATTTAATAGGCAAAATGTTCATGTGAGAGAAATTCATCCTCCTCTTAAACCGTTATGGACTTAACTCACAGCGTCCTGCAGAACAGTTTCACAGCTGAAGTACCATGTTGCAAGAACCACCTACTTCTGTTTTTCACTACTTAGTCTTATGCTTTGTAGTTTTTCTGGGCAGCAGCCTTACAGTCTTGGTTTTTGTGGGTGAAAAAGTCAACCAGACGCAATATTCTCTAGAATGTGGTTTGGCAATCACTGCCCCATGCCAGGATTCCTGCTAAATGTAGCACAGTGCCTTCCTGTGATGTTACCGCAGAAGGTGATAAGTCTCACCGCTGTACTGCATCTGTACAAAACAAAGGTTTAGGTACTGCTGCAAGGAAGTCTGAGTAAGATGAATATTCATGCTGGGCTATGCTTTAGGAAAACGAGAGACTGAAGCAGGAGATATTTGAGAAGAGCAGTCGGATCGAGGAGCAGAATGAGAAGATCAGTGAGTTGATTGAGCGGAATCAGAGGTAAGGAGTGGGAGGGTACAGTCTCTCTGCATCTGCAAAGACTTTCTAGCTTACACTTGGTTAGGCATAACCAGGGGGGTGTTCTTTAGGATAGAGACATGTTCTCATATTTTAAAAAAAATTTTTAAGGCATTAAAAGTGGGGAGTTCCCCCCCCCCCCCCCCCCGCAGGGCATAGCTCCAAAACTGTAATTTACAGTAAACGTGAATGTGTAAAAGGGGGGGAAAAAAAAAAGAAACAACTCATGCTATCTTCTTTGAGCATGCTTGCTCTGCTTCTGGGAGTTACTTTACTTTTGCTAGCTTTTTAGTAAGGTGGAAGAAGTTGTAGGGGATGCGGTGTCCCTAGTTCCACTGTTGGGTGTGTGTTCCATTCAGTGTAAGAAGGAGAATAACTTGTTTAAGGAAATGGCAAAGGTCAGTGGATATCAGGTTATGAAAACTCTTGACTGTGTGATAGGAACATTAGACTTGTAGCAAAGAGATAAAGCACTTATCCAAACTGATACAGTCTCTGCTGTGCCAGGCACAGCCATTCCGCCCTTATGAGGTCAGGCTTTTAGTGCAGGACATCATGCAATATTGTCTGGGACTTGTCATGAAGAAAGCTGCTTGGAAATAATCACCTTCTCTATCTGAGCCTTTTGCTCCAAGTCATGTATTTACATAAACGCTCATGCAATCTTCCCCTGTTCACAGATATGTCGAACAAAGTAACTTGCTAATGGAGCAGAGGAACCATTCGCTGCAAACAACAAATGAAAACACACAGGCAAGAGTGTTGCATGCAGAACAGGAGAAGGTAATGGTGACAATGAGCAGAGCCATAGACCTCTGGCTGCAGCCAGGAAACTAAACGTGCTGAAGCCTTGTTAGTCAAGGCTTAAGTCAGTTCTCTTAAGACCTGCAGTTCTGAACTTATGTTTTGAAAGCTGTTTTGAGAAACAATTTGAATATTTTTATGGCTTTCATAACAAGCAGCACAGAGGATATAAACGTAGGCCTTTATGCTGTCATAGCTTGAATATTCTTATCTTACAGGAAAGTGTCTGATTTATCGTTAACTTTGTAGGTATATGGCCAACGTGCTGAGGAATTGTGTGCATCACAGGGCTTTGTCAGGTTGAAAATGTGCTTTGTTTGTTTAGTTGCACTGACAATTTCAGAAGTTTTTTTATTCCTTCTATTTAACTGACATAGAGTGAATGTAGCAATAAGAAAAACTGTTTCCTACTAGAGTTTCTTCATTGCGCTTTTTTTAATACTAATCAAAAGCTGGTTGTTTCTACCAATAATGTATTGTGCTTTTCTGAAACGGGCTATTGGGAAATAGCTTTCAAACCAGTTAAAGGCACTTATGCATGGCTGTATATCCTGTAATGTCCACTCATGACAGCCTAGCCCAGGTAGGCTAGCTTTGAGGTCTGTAATTGCATGGTGTCTTCTATGCTTTCTCAAGCACTGGCTTCTTAAATTACACCAAGTTCAGTCTTGCACCAAGCTCCCCTGCTGAGTTGTGTATCTCTTCAGTTCAAATGTGGGATGATAAATGCTTGCTCTGCATGAGAACCATAACTCAGTGCACCTAAAAATGACAGAAACTGCAGCTTTCTAAGGTATGCTAGCAAGTATGCTAAAGAACAGAGCAATATATGGCTGATAATTGTATGCTGGTGTGAGCAGACAATGAAGGAGAGCTGTATTTTTCCACTGAAAGCATACTCATAATATGTAGGGAGTGTGAGAGATTCTAACCAGGAGTAAGTCAGATTGAAATAAAAAAATAAAATTCCTTCCTGTCAGTGAGCACAACATCCAGCTTGTGTGATAAGTAACCTGGGGAGGAAGCATCTTTTGGAAGTATAAGATAGGATCTTCAGGAATCTTTTGGACCTCATCTTCAGTAGGACTCCACTTGATTCAGCAGTCACTGCCTAGGTGATAATATATTACATGAGTAGACTTCAGGCGAAGACCAGAAAAGCCCTGACTTGCACTGGAGAAGATTTCCCCTAGTTTTGTGAGAGTATTGACTGTAAATATGAAGGCTGGTATTCCTTCCTCTTCCTTTTATCTAACCTAGCTTGCTCTATGACTGCAATTGCTGAGATCACTATGGACAGACAGAATCTGGGAAGAGAATTTTAAGCTATTTTATCTGTTCTGTACCTAAAAATAGGGACTCACCATTTATTTTGTGATGCAGGCCAGGCATCTGTACCCAGGATCACTGAGAAGAGGTATTAGTAGCTTGCTGCTTTTGGGTTCTTTGACCCTGGCAGAGCACATCACAACTTTAGATGAAGGCTTCGTGTACCATAACAATAAGTAATACCCCACACTCTCCAGTGCAGTGAAACAGTAGTCACGTAGGACTGCTCCTACATCTGTGGTGTGTAGTGTACCTGTAGGGATACCTTTAGCTTCTTTCTTTTTAAACCAGGCTCCATGAACTTTTTCTGTCTAAGCTTTTACAGTTCTTGGAGTAATTTAAAGGCTTCTCTGGCATGCCTTGGGCTCCTGTAATGAAGCATTTTGCTTTTCTGATGATGATTGATGCCTCTGCTGTTCAAGCTGTGTTCTTAACTCTGCCTGTTTCCTGTCACTGCTTTCTCCTCCTAGCGCATGCTGCCAGTGGATCGGGGCTGGGACCAGGTGAGGCAGTGTGTCTGCGGACTGTGTAGGTGATAGATAACTGTGCCCTAGATAGCGCCAGCCCAGCTTCCTCTTGAACTAGCTCGAAGCTGATTGGCATTAAGAGAATTGCCTCAGATCTTGAATTAGCATGGATCTTCAACTTGGAGAAGGGCTTTATAACTGGCAACGTAGCCGCCGGCCCCCTCTTTCTTGGGGACCCTTTCAAAGAACTTTGTTGCATTGCTGCTCGTTTCACCTCCCCCGTGGGAGAAACAGGACATGTAATTGTCAGAGAAGATACAGATCACATAAGATTCTTGGTACCTGAAAGCTGGAGGCTGGAGCTGAGCTAGTATAGATATGAAACATTCACTGCAGAAACTTAAGTCTGGTAACAGTTCCCAGCATAGGATTGCCTTTTTATTTGTCTTTATTTGCCATTGAAGACAGAGGCAAGTGTTGAAATAGCCTTTAGATATGCCATGGGGTTTGGTTGTGTTTTTAGCGTGCTAGGAGTTAGTATCTTCAACTGCAGGGAGACATTTATGGAAACATAAGGGGAAGGCAGATCTGTTTTAGCCAGTCTCTGTTGAAATGCTGCCTCCTCTTTAAAATTAATGGTGCAGTATCCCAGCCCTCAAGGTCAGCACATATTCATCCTCCCCATAGTTGGAACAATTTTGCTCACAGCTCTTCTCTGCCAGAAGGTGGTGGTCCTCGTCTGAAGAGAAACACTTTAGTTCTCTTATGGGGATAAAGCAGAGCAAAACTCCAGTTCTCCTGAACTTACCAGTTACAAGAACATGAAAGCCTGTTGGGAATCTGAATGTAGGTGTAGATATAGAAGCTGTTTAGGTATTCCCTGCAGCGAGCGAGGTTTTCTGACGCGTGTAGTTCTGTCTTTGCTGAGCATCCTCTGAATTTTGTGTGTCATGCAACAAGATTGGGAACATGACTTTGTGTCTTTGTCTTGATGCCTTGAGCCTCTCCCAACATATTGTTTACAAGTTGTCTAACAAGCTGTATTAGTACCTGGTTTTACATGAGTCACTGATTTGAGTAATACTAAATCTGAACAGGTCAACAAATTACTGTGAGAACTATGCTCCAAAACGACAGCCTTGCCCGTGCGGGCACCTCAAGGTGGCTACATGCTGTGTGCTCTGGAGGAAAAGTGCTCTTTTGACTGTAGCTTTTCAGTGATTTGTAAGCTTGTTGAAGATAATTAGATGTTGGAGCCCAGGCTTTTACTTAAATAGATGTTGTCTTAGCCTGAAAACTCTGAGAGAACCACCAGGCACTGGTACTAGTCTTAAAAACACGTTTAACCTTTTCAGGAAAACTCACTGAGTTGAACTAATGTGGTGATGAGGTTGTTGGTGGCCTTGTGCAACTTTCTAGTCAGTCTGGACAGGTTACAGCCAAACGACTCACAGTAACATGGCAAAAAAGTTATCGTTACCTCTTCAATCTAGAGATGTGCGTGAGGTGCTGGATCCCAGCGCTTCCCCGATAAGGTCTCCAGTACCATATCAGTTCTTCCTGTGAGAACAGTTCTGGTGCCTCCTCACACTCACATATCCTTTTTTTTTCTCCCTTTTCCCTGCTCCGTTTTGTGATACAGGCCAAAGTTGCAGAGGAGTTAGCAGCTGCCACAGCGCAGGTTTCCCAGCTGCAGCTGGAGCTGACTGCCCACCAGAAGAAGGAAATGGACCTGCGGAAACAGCTGTCTGCTGCCCTGCAGGAGGCAGAGCGACACGAGACGCAGCTCAACAAACTGCAGGCGCAGTTAGCAGGTAAGACTTCTTGTGCCTGTTCCGTGAGAGCTCCTTTATATCCTTCCTTTTCCTCTTTTAAGAGTCATAGGTTTTTCCTTTCTTCTGGGGTATCTATTCCTGCTTTCCCTAGGATCAGTCACAAGGGTATCAAAGAAGGATGTTGATGCACTGAAATGTCTGAAGGGTATGTGCATCCTTGTTACCGCTAAAAGGAAAGTGGGCTGAATCAATGAACAAAATCATCCTGTCCCAGGGATGCCTTTTGTAGAAGCAGTCTCTTGGTATTACTGTCTAACATCTTGTAGAGGAACCAGAGATGTTCCTGTGGTTGAAAAGCTAAGACAAAAGCTGAGGTACAAGCATTGCCATTTCACAGAAGCAGCTCTTGATAAATTCTAGTTCCCACTGCAGGTGCAAGCCGCGGTGTTGATTTCATTGTGCAAGAGACGCTGTTCCTTCCCATCAGCCCCCAAATGCGCTAACCTGAAATACATGTAGCGCTGAAACCCACAGTAAAGTGTATTTTTGCAGAGCTCCAAGAAGCCTCTAAGGATACTCAGACTAGATTCAAAGCTGAGAAGCAGAACCGCAAACAGCTGGACATGAAGATTACAGCACTGGAAGAAGAGCTAACGGACCTAAAAGTGGAAAAGGAGACTCTTGAAAGGGTATGTCCAGGGCCAGCATTACAGAGACATGCAGGGTTTGAATTGCCTGCTGAAATTTAACCCAATGTTCTTGCTTGTAATTCTGCAAGTTAGGTAAATCTTGACTCATCCACGGGCAAGGATCCCTATACTGGTGGATCCTTTGTGCTTATGCGATTTGATGATTTTTTTTTTTTTTTTTTTTTTTAAATATCTTAGCCAGTAATATGTTAACCTTCCTATCTCTAAAATAATCTCAGCTTGATTTTAAAGTGGTAAGATTCCCTGCCCAAAGAAGCTCTTTATGCACAAGGGAGAGAAGCTACTTTGGTGCAGTCTGGCCTAATCTGTGTCCTCTTCTGAATTGCAGAATCTTGCAGAGAGGAAGAAGAAATCCCTCTCAGAGAGAGCTCAAGCAGAGGAAGAGATGGAAGAAATACGCAGATCATATCAGCAGGAACTGGACAAGCTTCGACAGTTGCTGAAAAAGGCACGGACTTCGACTGACCAGGCAGCAGCAGAGCAGGTGCAGAGTCGTGGGAGCTTCTCCAACAAGTGTCTGGAAGGCTTGTAGGAAATAGTCATGAAAATGCTTAGGTAGTGGAAGAAAGAAAACATCTGCTTGATTTTAGGGATTATTTTTAACACAGAGTTCATTTTGTTGTCTTTCTAAAATATGTTTGCTGGTGTTTGTTGGCCCTGCTTCTGACTTTGGTATTTACACTGGTGTGTCTCTAAGGAGGGACATGATCTGAGAAGGCAGGAAGACTGCAAGGTCCCAGTCGTTCTCGGACTCAAATTGCAGGCCGCTGGCGTGGCTGCAGAGTTTTGGTGCAGGCTGGCATGCAGCATCAGATTTAGACTGTGTTAAAGAGAGTGTCAAACTGAGGAAAGGCGAGGCACCAAATTGAGTTCATAGTAGAGAGAAGAACACAGGGCTGCTTAGAAATATGCCAAGAGATCTGAAATCTGAGCCAGACCTTCAGACCAGCCTGAGGGATTGCGGCCGCAGTTGAACTGAGAGGTGTGGGCAGGAGCTGGTGGCAGCTGCAGGGCTGCCATCTGCATGTAGGTATTCCAGCCTAGGGCAGGAGATGTTGTCCAGCCCCAAGCTTTCATCCACTTGTGCAAATACAGCTTGCGTTTGTGTGTTCCTAATGATCTCTCTTGCGTGATGGGCAGCTGTCGCTCATCCAGGCAGAGCTGGAATCCCAGTGGGAAGCCAAGTGTGAACGTACGCTGGCCTCGGCCAAGGAGCAGCATGTTAGACAGTACCAGGAGGTGTGTGAGCAGAGAGATTCCCTGCAGCAGCAGGTGTCGCAGCTGGAAGAGAAGGTAAAGGGCTGTTCTTTATTGCTGAAATGTAATGCTAAATAACCAGTAACTGTAACCAACAGTCCTCTCCCACCTAATTGTGGCTCGACTTTTTAATTTCTTGTCTGTTACGGAATTTGGTGTTGCCCACGGCATGTGTCTGTGCTTGCATCTGTTACATTGGCTTGGTGGGCTTAGTGGATTTACTACTGCGGTTCTGAATGAGGGAGAGCCAAGATGATGTCAGTCTCAGACTAAAGCAACAGCTATAATCTCTTCTGCTTATTTGTATTGTTCCGAGTGACTATTTTTGAGCAGAAACTGTCTTGAAGTGGATGACACTGAAAGGGGCTGTAAACTGATGGGCTCTAGTTCTTGTCTTTCAGCTTGCAGCTCTAAAACACTTGAAAAAAGCAGAGGAGCAAAAACTGTCTGAGTGTCAGCAACGTTTGGAGCAACTAGAGCCTGTCAAAGAGAAGGTAAAGGGAATAACACAGCAGCTGAATGTGAACTGGAGCACAGCAATCACTAGCCTCAGGCTACCGATGTCCAGAATAAGAAGAACATGAGTTCCAGAATATGAGGGAAGGAATAACTTCACGTTGCTTCCAGCAAACCCAAACAGGTCCAACGATGAGACCCAGCCCTCATTTCACTGGGATCTCGTAATGCTATGCCCATTCTTGGTGTTACTTGAAGGGCTAATGACACAGTTGTGGATCTCCCAGGGTTTTAGCTTGGTTGCATATCTTTATTTTGGTGCTGTTACTTTCAGCCAAGTCTTTTGCAACTCTTTCAAAGCCCTGCTTAAAACTCAACTAAGTGATTTACTCCTCATTAAAAAACTGTTTACAGACAACCCATCCGTTGCAAGGTTGGTTGTGGTGGTGGCTGTGAAGCCATTCTAACTTTGGGTTTCCCTTCGGCAGTATTCAGCCTTGCAGTCTGATATTGTGGTGCTGAAGGCTCGCTATGAAGAACGCATCCGAGACCTGGAGAAGGATCAGGACAGATCTTCACCTGCAGACTTCACAGAAGAAGTGAGCTTGACTATCCCATATTTCACCTTACTAAGCCAATCTATTCTGTTTGCCTTGAATTATTTCTCTTTGAGCAGAGACAAGGAGGAAAAACATTATTTTCTCTGCAGAAGCACTGCATTTCTAGTAGCAGGGGCTATAGAGGAAGAAACAATGTGGTCTTCTGCTGCTCACTTTGTTGCGTGATTTTTTTTTTTTTTAAGGTTAAAACTTAAGATTTGAGGCTTAGATTTAAAAATTGAAAGAATTGAAAGTGTCACTTTGCCTTGGATTTGTGCAACCTGCCTCAGTTTTGGAGGGATGGGTTTGGTGTGTGTATAATGGTTTTGAGTTAAGATGGCATGACGTATTCTGCTTTGTTATGGGAATTTCTGATTTGAAAAGTGGATTCTTTGAAAACCGCAGGTGTTTGTTTGGATTTATTGTTGCTTCACCTGGAGAAGTATCTGATGTTGAGTCCAGTGCTTCACATGTTAATGAATCCTATCTTTGTTTCCTGTCTTGCTCTTTTCCAGGTAAAGAAGATCATGAATGGTGTATTTCAGTCTCTTCGGGGTGAATTTGAGCTGGAAGAGACATACAGTGGCAGGACGGTTCTGGGTGTTGTCATGAACACTATTAAGGTACAACAGTGATAAGAGATACAGGTGATTGATGTGAGAGAACAAGTCTTGGGCTAAAAACACAAATTTATGTTGTGAGTCTGAAATAACTGTGAAGCAGAAATTTGTTGTGGGTAGCAAAGCAGCCCAGTAGATACAGGGATCTGTGATGGTTTATGTTTAGGGTATAACCTATGTTCTCTCTTCTCAATTTTTTTAGACTGTAACACTGCAGCTACTCAACAGACAGCAGGAGAGAGCAGATCATGATGGTAAAAAGGAGGAAACTGGAAGAGGAGCAGCGAGACAGGAGGGATCACCTGGAGCAAAGACTGACCACGAAGAGCCCATGCAGCATAGCCCAGCACAGAGCGTTGCACTCCCGGCTGATCCTGGGGAAGCAACCACAGGCTCCACGATGTCTGACCAGGAAGGCGAGCCTGCTCCTCTGTCTGCCAGGCCCAGAACTCCTGAGGAGGAGCAGGCAACACAGAGCAGTGTGCTGTCAGAAGATGAGAAGGTCCAGGGGGAGCATCTCTCTTCCACAGCTGAATCCTGCCTGGATCTTGATAAGGGGCCTGTACTTGCACGACAGCCTGTTCCTGAGGTGGATGAGGGCTTTGTCCCAGCTGAGCAAAGGCAGGAGAGCAGTCCCGCCAGGAAAGCTGAGACTGAACGCAGTCTCTCCAGAGCATCTTTGCAGGCAGCAGTTGCAGAACCTTCTGTTCTCGAAGCCAAGCCAGGAGAAGTGGATGCGGCAGTGCTTCCAGCAAAACCAGCTGTGGAGCAGAAGGCAGAGGAGCCCGTCGGGGGTTTGGAGCCCCCTCCCTTAAATGGTGAGGGAGGGAACTGCACAGACCCATCAGATGGAGCTAGCTCGGAGAAGGAGCCTGCTTCAGTGTCCAGTACAGCAGAGCAGAGCCCAGCTATTGTCAGAGAAACCCCAGGACAGCAGGAAGTGGGCTCCAGCCGCACGCAAAAAGATTCCAGGTGAGGTGTGACTGCTGGGGTAGCCACGGTCCCGCTTTCCTGCTGATCGGCTCAGGCTGGTACGGCAGCACGCCCAGAGGCTGGTTCAGGTGTGCCGCTACTGCAGGGCAGTGCACGTGGCAGGGCTGAAGCAGCGTCGCAGCGCTAGCCCTGGACAGCGCGAGCCAGGCGCTTGCGGAGACCAGGCTGTCCAGGGCACGCTCTGCTGGGAGAGCAGTGGCAGAACAGGCTGGGGTCTGGGTGGAGGCACTGGTGCCGTTATCCCTGGTGAACGGTTCCCGGCTGAGCGCAGAGGGGAGCGTGCAGCTTCTCTAGGGTCTGATATTGCTGGCTGCTAGGTCTCATTACTGAAACGTTCTGCCCTGGTGAATAGTAGGTGCCTTAAAAGTTTGCCTCAGCGACAAAAGTTTTCCGTCATTCTTTAACAGAACTTGTGAAACCAAGATCCCATCATCTGCAAGCGAATTGTTAATTCTTTATCTTCTTCCAGCCTCTTTGAGGATGACAACTTCTTTGAAACAGCATCTCCTAAACCACTGAAACCTCGAGTTCCCTCTGAAGAGGAGGATGAGGAGGAAGTGGTACGTATTTCTATCTTTCCACTCCTACTGAACTGGTTCAGGCGTTAACCTGTAGCTTGTCTGTGAAATCCTTCCCGTGGCAGTGGCTCCTGCTAGCTGAGCTCAGAGCTTCCCGTCAGTTCTCTGTATAAATCGAGAGTATCTGGGTTTGTTTCTTGTTGAGCTTGGAGGGGCTGCGTGCGACAGTGGTGACAAACTCCTGCTGGCATGAAGTCAGTGAGAGTTGCCAGGTTAATTGAAGGGTTTTAGTTCTTGCCTCTCTCCTATCCCTTTTTTAGCCTGTAAGCATCTCTCCTGGAATATTAAACCATTACATGAAAAGTGTAAAAACATCAGTAATGAGGCTTCTTGATGTCATCTCCCTAAAGCTGATGGAGGTTTCGGAGCCAGAACTGCGCAGCAATTACTAAATACCGGGAAGCTGTTAAGACTGACAAGTTTCCCTCTGGTTTTATTTCCAGAGCATGAAGGGGCGTCCCCCTCCAGCTCCGCTCTTTGGTGATGATGATGATGATGATCTGGACTGGCTGGGATGAAGAGCCGGCTGGTGAGCCTGTGAGCCCTCTCCTCTGGGCCTGGCCTCTTCCTCTGCACTTAGCGCTTAACGAGCTGCGTACAGGGAACAACCAGGGACTTCCCAGGCTCTGGTACTGCAGACTGACGGGGCCTGAGAGCCAGTGGCTCTTTTTGCACTTGTGGGCCCTTGGACCCCTCGCTCTGACCTGACAAACATGCGCAGAGGTTGGGGACGAGCTGAAGGAACCAGCCAGTCTTACTGCACGTTTGTATTGCTGTCCTCCTCCTGTGAACCCTTAATTCATTAATCTGAAACTTTATGCAAATACGAACTTTGTGAAGTGCTTCAGAAGTCGTCGTCTGGCAGGACCCTGCAGTAGGTAACTACTTTTTAAAAAAACAGACTAAAATCTCTCCTCCTTCTCCAGTGAAGATCCTCTTGGAATATTTCTCTTAGTCCCCAGCGTGGCTCCCAGGGACCCTGCACCATCGCATCACCACGTCTTAGCAATGTGCAGCAGGAGACTTGGCCGAGAGACCCCAGGCAGGTGTTTCCTGTGGGCCGCTGGCTCCGCGCAGGCGGCTTGCGGAAGCCCCAGGGGCTGAGGCGGTTTCAGGGCAGCTCTGCCGTACGCTCAGGGCTGCGGCACGCACGGTGCTCGCTGACCCCAGCCTGCTTTAAGCAGGGGCACCCGTTAGCGGCGCTGAAAGTCGGGGCTCTGTTAGACCAATGCTCCAAGCACAGGTGTAGCATCCAGTGCTTGCTGTTGTAAGAAGCCGAATCCCCAGCTGCGTTTTACGGAGGAGCCCGAGGCTCACGGAGGCATTGTAGAAATGATCGGCTGTGCAGCCTGTGCTGCTCCTCTCTGCTCTGTGGCCAGAGGGGAGTGGGGGTTTTTTTGTGGCTTTTTTTGGTGGTTTTTTTTTTTTTTTTTGCTGGGTTGTGTTTCACAGGCAGTGAAAGCAGCAATATGGGTGCGTAACGTGCGTCTTGCCTAGAGAGGGAGTTACTGTAGGCAGCTGAGCCCATCTCCTGTGCCGCCTTCTCTGCTGCTGTTTAAATTGGGACAAGTTAAAACTTAGTGATGGTGGGGCATGAGCTATAGCCCGGCCTCAGCCGGCTCTGCCAGGCAGCCAGGGGTTTGGGGTGTAACTTTTCAGCCTAAGTGGACCAAGAGGGGAAAGCGGTGAGGACAGACAGCTGGGCAGGCACCTCGGGTTTCTCATTGGCACTTTTACTTCTACACTCATTGGCACTAATGCAACTTAAAACTACGAGCAGGTCTCTGCGTCTTCAAAGCAAATAAAGCCCCCTTCACTTAATAACATGGAAGTGCTTAAAATAATTCCACTACAGTTTAGTTTCTACAGCTGCCTCTTGTCATCTCTGCACTCAATTTGATCTGTGCCCTCCTGAATGTGATTTCCTGGGTATTCCTGTTCTGGGGTGTAGCAGCGCGGCCGGTCCCTGCCCCTGCGCCGCGTGCTCAGTACGGCTAATTGCCAAAAGCAGCTAAAATTGTGGAAGAGACCAAAGCCTGTGAAGGAGCTGACCTGCTGCCACGCAGCGCCTGTCCTGCGGGGTGGCCTTTGCTGGGGCTCCTGGGGAGCCGCTCCTGAAGTCAAAGCACCGAGTAGTTGCTGGGTGCTGAATGTGATGGTGCGGGAAACCCGGATCTTCTGGGGCTGCCCTGCCTTGTGCTGGCCTCTGGACATGGCCTCTGGACGCCCCTCTGTGGCAGCGTCCTGGTGGAGGTCGTTGCTGATACTAACAAATTCCACTTGTTTCCCGTTACAGATAGACAACCTGAGGGATTTGCATTTCACTTCTTGAAAAATAAAGTGCAATTAAACCTGTCTGTTTTGCTTGCATGGGTTTTACTTTAGTCTGGCTTGATCTGTTGGTATGCACTTGAAAACTGACTTAGCTCTGACTCGGATCAGGACTAATTTGATGTTGAAACTCTTCTGGGCGCGTTCTTGTGAAACGCCTCTGCTGGGAGCGGAGAGAGGGTCCCCGTGTGCCGGGGTGGTGGTGGTGTGAGGAGCTGAAGTACAGAAGATGGGCGTGAGGGACATGGCATCGCTCACCTGCTTTCCTCTCGGGCTTTAGGGGAGAGGGGCCTCGGGCCTCTCGCAGGGCTCTGCAGCAGCCTGGCCTCTCCTCAGCTGGCTCAGCAGGCGTCCCAGCTCCCCGCAGCCCTGCTGGGCCCGTGCGCTCTGGGCATGGATGGGGGGGGGCAGGAGTTGAGATTTAAAGTTTGTCCCTCAAAAAGCAGGTACAGCAGGTAACGCAACGGCTTCCCCACGTTGGCATCTCCCTCTACCCAGGCTTGTAGCTCACAGGTTTTTTTTCTGGCTCTGTCTCAGGACCTAAACTAAACCACGTTTGACCTCTGAGCCCATGTGCGCACCTTCCTTGGGTGCAGGAAGGGTGAACGTGAGAAAGCTCTGGGCTCGCTGGAGGGACGGCAGGCTCAGGGGTGCTGGGAGTGATGGACTTGGGGGCAGATACCGTCATGGGGGGCTGCGGAGGGACTGTTCCTGCTCCTGGGTGCTGTCTGGGGCCAGGAGGTGGGTGTACGAGGGCGGGAGGGCCCTCGCTGAGGCCGTGTGGCTCAACACCCGCTTCCCCCTGGGGCTGGGGGAAGGTGAGGACCCCTCCCCTGTGCCTGGGCCCTGGTTACTGCGCCCGTCCCGGTGCTGCCTGCTGAGAGCCAAGGTGCAGAATTCTCCCTGCCTGGGGTACACAGAAAAACAACCGGAGGCAGCGCTGGGCAAACGTCTGTCTTTAATGTCTCATGTCTCTGCAGGCAGTGCCCTTCCCCAGCAGCCACGTCCCTCTGCGTGCCCCACGCTGGGCTCTCTTCTCGAGGGGAATGGGCTTTTGTAATTGCTTTTGAACGCAGAAAAGCAATATGGGCCCTTTCCCAGCCCCTTTCACCCCATCCTCGCTGCTTGATGAGATGGGCTGACGTGCAGCCAGGGGAATTTTCCAGCCTCTGGGAAGCGTGTGCAGCCACGTGCTGCGACTCGCCCCACGCTGCGGCTCCCGCCGAGCTGCTGCCGGGGGCTCTGGAGGAGCCGGGAACATGATGAACACAATGCAAGCACAGCCAGACCACGGGGGGGGGAAGGAAAACTCTGCCATAAGTTAATTTTTAAAGAGTCTGATGCCCCGGGGCTTGTGTGCGGAGCAGCCGAGCGTCCTGCGGCCCCCACACACCTGGGCTGGATCTCGGGAGGTGCTGAGCCCCCAGCCCCATCCTCAGCCCTCTCCCTGCCTGCCTCGCTGGGGCCGAGCCATCCGTGGCCTGCGAAGTCCCTGCCCCACCGCCGGGTCCATCCCGGCTGCCCCAGGGGAGGCGGCGGGGGGCTGCGGCGCGGGGCTGCGGCGCGGGACGGGAGCCCCTCTCCCCCATCCAGACCTACTTGAGGAAGACGAGCAGGAAGAAGGTGGAGACGATGAGGACGAGGATGCCAGCAGCAAAGCCAAGGCGCAGGTTCTCCATGGAGGCAAGGGGGGGCTGCGTGTCCAGCAGCAGCCCCCGCCCCGGCAGCCCCAGCACGAAGGCTCCCGGTGCCTCAGAGCCGTGGTGGAGGCTGCAGGGGGACACCATGCCGCTCACCGCAAAGATGGGAGCGTGAGCCGCGCACGCCACCTCCACGGCCACGGAGCGCGACGAGGCTTGGCGAGCAGCCGGGGAGGCACCTCTGTCTTCCTCTTCCTCCTCCTCCTCCCCACGCGGGGTCCCTGAGGCCGGCGTCACCCCGGGACCACCCAGAGCCGGCTCGGGCACCAGTGTCACCATCCTGCAGAAGGGGCAGCTGATGAAGGCGACGGCGGCGGTGCGGCACACCAGCTTGCGCAGGCAGCTCAGGCAGAGGGAATGGCGGCAGGACAGCTGCTGGGGGGCTCGGCCCCCCCCGGCACCCCAATACGCCTCGTAGCAGATCCCGCACTCCCCGCCGGTCTCTGGCCCCACCGCCATGGCGCTCCGGGGGAGCGCAGCCCTCCTGCCGCAGCTTTTGAAGACGGGAGGCGGGTGACGGCCGTGCCCTGGGAGGTGTGGAGGGGGCGAGGGCAGCCGCCCCCCGCTGAACTTCAGTCCAGCCCTGGGGTGCTTGGCAGGCACCGGACCGGGACGCTCCTCCTCTGCTGCCCGAGGAAAGGCACTGCCCCAAAAAACCTGCCTTTTTTTTCCCCATTTCCTTTTACAAATCCATTATATTCTTCTTATTTCCCAAACACAATGTGTGGGGTTTTTTTAATTATTATTTTAGTTTAGGACGAGCTCACCAGCGGGGGACACCAGTCCCCCCATGCATCCATTCATGCTCAGGCTCATTTCACACCAAACCCGGGGCATATTTGTCACCCGGCACAGGGGATGGCCCTGACCAGCAACTGGTGCAACCATCTCGGGGTTCAGGTCGGCCTGGCAGCCGTGCTGACGGCACGTCCCTGCCTGCCAGGTCGGCCTGAACCCCAAGACGGTTGTGCTGAGCAAAGAGCGGCTGCAGACCGCTACCGGGGTTGGATGTGGGCAAAGAGCAGGGATGCTTTTTTTTTTTTTTTTTAATTTATTTTTTATTTCCCACCCCCAATCACTGAAAACACCTGAGCACAGCCTGGGGTGACACAGGGGCATCGCTCAGTGGGGACGAGGTGGCTCCCAGGTGATGCTTCGGCTGTTGGGGTGTCCCCGTATGTGGCTGAGTGGGGCTAGGGCTACGTGAGGCTGCAGTGGCCCTGGGGCAGCCTGACACCGCCAGTGCTTCGGGAAGAGCTGGCACTTATTTACGGGCAGGCAGCGGACCTTGCCCTGAGCTCCTGTCACTCATTACCACCCACCCAGCACGGCCAGGGACATGAAGGCGCTGGGCAATCGCCGACCGCTGGCACCGCTGTAGCCGATGGGATGGGATGGAGGGGGTGGTTTGCAGCATCGCTGCTGCTTAGCAGGTCTGGGGCAGCTGGCGGAACCAGGGCGTCTCTCCTCCCTCTCCTGCCGGACAAGTGGGGCTCCCAGCGTGGTCCCTGGCTGTCCTGGGCGAGCGGGGGCTCTGGAGGGGACGGCTGGGCCCTGCCACCCTCCCTGCTGCCTCACCGCGCTTCGTCCCCTGGCAGGCTGGCATCCGATGCCTTTCTCCTCCCTGATCCTGGGGAATGCCGAGCACCTCCGCTGCCTGCACCCCGCCGGGCACGGGGGAGCGGGGAGGGGTACAGGCGAGGGAGCCTCCCTGACCTCGGTCAGGCATCCCTGCCAGGGCTCCCCTCACCGTACCCCAATCGCCAGCTGCGCCCGTGGGTCCCCCTTGCCAGGTCCCCACCCAAGCACCCAGCAAGTCCCTGGATGGGACCTGCCAGCTCCTACGTGCAGCAGCAGCTCAACACGAACACAGAGGCTGCAGCAGGGAAACATCCCCAGGGCTGTCCCCAAAGGGCTCAGCCAGGGCCACGCAGAGCCGGCCTGGCTCTGCCGCCGTCGCACGTCCCCCAGGGTTTCTGGCGGCACACAGGGCTGTGCACCAGCCGCCCGGCCACCTCCATGAGGCCGCGCATGTGCCCCGCGGGGACGCGCTGCACGGGTGTAGCACACGTGAGGTGGCCCCAGCAGAGTCCGAGGTCTGCCCCTGCCTGGAAGTCCCCAGGGCTGCAGAGTGCAGCTCCCTGGAAGAAGTCCAAGCTCCTCAAATGTTCCCGGTGGGACGAGGGATAGGAGGAGGAGGCGACACCGGAACAGCCAGGCACGTGGCGGCTCTGCCATTGCTCTGCAGCCCCCGGCTTTCAAGCGTCCTCCCGCTTCCAGAAGGAAAAAGGCAGCAAACAACTACCAGCAGAAACCAGCTGCTTTTTAATAGCTTCTCCTGGGGGAAGGGCTGCGGCAGCACCGGGCTTATCTCTGCATTTTATACCTCAAGGTCCAGAGACAAAAGAATTCTGGGATCGTTACTTATTAGTGACAATGGAGAACTACCCACACGCCGCTGCACGGAGGCCATGCAGATCTGCACTGGGTGCAGCCCCAGCCCCAGCCCCCCCTCGCTGCTGGACCTGCGCTGGCTGTCGCGTGGCAGCAACGCTTTCTGCTCCCAACGTGTTTTTTGGATGAGGGATCCCACTGGGCTCCTCTGGCCAGAGCGGGTCCCTCGAGTCCTGGATCTGGGGCTGTTGCAGACTCTCCCCTACAACAGGAGGACAAATTAGGGGTCGGGGAGCTCCTCGCTCTGCCCTGGCACCCGCTGCCCGTGGCTGCAGCCCACCAGTGCCCCAGAGACACTCCCGTGGGCTGCCCGAGCAGAAGCCCCGGACCTTTGGCATGACATAAGTGCAAGGCACTGTCAGCATCCCAGAGCACCACATGCCCCTGGCCGGGTCCTCCCACGGGAGATTCACCCACCTCCGAGCAGCCCCGCTCGATGCCAGGAGCACGGGCACGGCGGTGGAGCTGCAAAGTCACAGTGGCCTCAGCGATGGCACTGCGTCCCTGCGGAGCAAGGGGCATTTCCGAAGGCAAGTCCATCAGGCAGAGAGGAAGGTCACAGCTGCACCCAGTTCCATCACCCAGTGCTCCCAGGCAAGAGGACGCTGGGCGGGCAGGCGGGAGGAGGGGACGTAGATGAAGAGGGAACCCAAGGCAGAGGCTAAGAAGTCATCGGGAACGTGGAGGGTGCTGAGACTCCTGGGTGCAGCAGCAGCCAGCCCGGGACCGTGCACAAGGAGGGCAGTGCTGGGCATGCTGTGCGAGTGTCTGTTTAACACTGAGGTGGCGTAGAAGGGGGACGTCGCCCCAGGAAGGGGTGATGGAGGCAGTGCCGGGCAGCCTCGCCTTCCCCCGCCCTGCCTAGCCGCTGTGGAAGATGCGGATGCGCTGTGTGATATCCTTGCGGCACAGGGGGCAAGCGTGCAGCTGCTCGCAGCAGGTCTGGCAGCAGCAGACATGGCCGCAGGGCAGGAAAACCATCTGGGTCTGGGGAAGAGACAGAAGAGAGGACACACAGGGTGTAGCTGTCCCGTGACACTCATCCCAGCACCACCGTACTCCAGCACAGGAGGAAATGGGGCTGGAGGAGACGGGGATCACCCAGGGGTGTCACAGTGTGGGAGGCAGAGCCGTGCACCCCGATCTCCATCCCCAGGCACAGCCCAGGGCTGTGTGTGCACAAGGGTCTGGGCTCTGCAGAGAGCACGAGTGCAATGGGGCTGAGGGAAGGACACGGGTCAGGGCTGGAGCAGCCCTGTGAACGCCTCCCACGGCTGCTGTGCGGACAGACCGGCACAGGAGCTCAGCAAGCTCCTTCCCAAGCCCTCAAGGAGCCCAGCCCGGCCCTGCCTCCCTCCCCGCTGCGATGCCTAAGCCTTGGGAGCTGGAGGGATGAGCGTCCAGGCCAGGGCGAGGCTGGGGATACAGATACGGGGGGATGTGCTGGATGCTGCCCTCACTCCACTCCCTGCTCCAGCATCACGCATGTGCCGGGGTCTCACCTCCTTCTCCATGCAGACAACGCACTCCGACTTCTTCTCGTCCCACTGCAGTGGTGGAGCCATCGGGACCACGGGGCTCGGAAGCTCCTCGAAGGGAGCGCTGGGTTCTGGGGCTGCAGGGACCTCAGCGTCCACCGTCCTCAGCAGCTCTGCAACCACAAGCAGGAGGTCTGAGCACCAGGAGAGCTGCCCATTTCCCACCCACTGGCACGCATGCGAGCAGATGGGAGCTCGGGGCTCCAATAAATAAGAAAGTCGATGGGACTGGCTTGACAGTGCAGCCCGAGCTCCGCCAGCGGTCCCTGCCTCTCCTACTCGCACACCAGCCCTGCATGGCTCCGCTCCCCAAAGGGAGGCATCTGGCCCCGCAGATCTCCCCATTCAAGGCTCGGGAACCTGGTGCGAGTGTCAGAGACCGGGCAGAAAAGCACTGATGGTACCTGGGATTGTCTTGGCCACAGCCAGGATCTCCTGAGCTCGCTTGAGGATGGCACGCTGCAGACCAGCCTCCGTCACGCCGATCTGCGGTGCAAGAGCAGGGCTGTTAGCTCTCGGAGGGGAAAGGAGGAGACACGTGTCCCCGAGGGGACACTGCGAACAAACTCTTGGGCCTCGCTGGGAAGACCCAGCCATGCCAAGGGAAGCACCTCTGCCAGGTGTCAAAGCCAGATAAGGGAATTCCCCTGGTGCCGTTTCTACTACAACGAGCATTTGGGGGATCTCAAAAGACAGAGCCAAGCTACAGCTCACCCTGCAAGCGATCTGGGAGAGCTCTGGCCCACTCGGACAGGGCACAGAGCAGCACTGGCACCGCTCCCTGCTGGGAGGTGACACACCAGGAGCACCAACCCTCCTCCTGCCAGACCACGAGCATAGCCATGAGCACGGCCGGGCTCAGAGCGAGGGCAGGTTCCGTCCCAGCGCAGTCGGTCTCATCCTGCACTGTGTATCTGCTGTCTCGTACCTTTTCCAGGTCACTGGCAGTCATGGTGCTGAGCATTTGCAAGGATATTCGATGGTGTGCAAAGACTGGCACGTACTGTCCTGCAGACAGCTCGGTTAAAAGGTTCACCAGCTGCCACTCCAAGCCCTCCTCCTGCAAAACACAAGGCGAGCTCCCAGACTTCGCTCTCGAGACAAAGCACGGGGACAGGCAGCAGCCAGGCTGGCAGCGCGGCCAGGCACTCTGCTCATTCCTGCCCTCTGCCCTGCTCGAAGCATTTTGCATCCCTGCAGACACTAAAGCTCAAAAGCCCAAGAGCCGGAGGAGCTTTGGCGCTAGGCATTTGATGAGCACAATTCAAAATGCTGTGTTTTGGGAAGAGTGGAACATAACTGCTTTGGCAGCTGATGTCTGCAACAGCATCTGCTTTGCAAACTCGAGCTGAAATGCAGCCCGGGCAGAGCTCGGCTCCGTCCCTTTGCAGCCACTCCCGCAGGTATTTTAACAGCACGAAGTCCCTGGCTCAGTACATTAGGGCAGGGACAGACAGGAGTTGCTGCATTCAGACGGATTTGTGGGGGAATTTGGGGAGCCAAGCAGAGCTGGTTGGGTGTTCAGTTGGAACAAAAAGCCCTGCCTGGAAGGTGCTCGGAGTCCTCTGCTCCCAGCAGGTTTGACGGTGGGACAGCAGCTCCAGCTGGCCGACAGCTGAGGCGTTGGCTCCTTACAGACCTGGGCAGCCCCATAACCTCCAACGGACTGGAATGAGAGAGGGCTGCTGGGCAGCCCTGCTCAGAGCACGACGGCTAAATGCAGGGCAGCCCGGGGTCTCCGCCGGCTCGTCAGCCTGTGCGAGGGGTCTGTGCCCTGCTCCCTGCCTTCGCTGAACCTCTGGGTCCAGGCAAGGCCTTCGCTCCCCACCCCGTGCTCCGCAGAGCGGAGCACAGCTACAGCGAAAGCATTAACTGCAGCAGCGACCTGGAGTTTCAGGGAGAGGGGCTTCTGGTTCAGCAGGCGCTGGTACTGGATCAGCCAGTAGTTCTCCTGTTTGGTTTCACTCTTTGCCTCCATTTCCAGCTGAAAAACAAACTCATTCATTCAACAGCCCGAGATAACGTTGCGAGCAGTATTTAGGGCAGCCTGAGTTGGACGTGTAGGAGGGGAAACCAACAGCCTGGGCTGTGCAGGGCCCGTTCAGAGCACTGCGGTGGGCACAGCTATGCTAAGAAGATGGGCATTTCTGGCCTTTCTGCAGGCTGGTCCCACTTTGACCCCCACAGCCAGTCTAAGGTTGTGCATCCCCTCCGCTCTTTGCCCCAGACACTGGAGCCTGGTCTCCTGAAGCTCAGGAGAGTCTGGAGGTCTTCAGGATTACAAGACCACATGCAGGCCCCTCGTGGGATTGTGCTCATCTCCCACTACAATGCCCTTTCCTGACAGGGGAGACTGACGATGATGATGGTGCCTCATGCTGCACCAGGGCACGGAGCTAACTGTGCCCCTGAGAGCTTGCATTAGCACTTTTTGAAGTTAAATCAGTCTCTGGATTGGACACAACCCCTCAGAGCCCTCCTCTGCTCCCCTTTATTCCCCTGCTGACCCATGGACCCTCTCCCTGCAGCCAGCCCCTGCACTTCCTCATCTACAGCACCTAATTAGGGGCCTTCGTTACCAGTATTTGTCGCAGTTCTTCTTCCCTTTGCTTCTTTTCTTTGAGAAGCTGCTGCAGCAGGTAGCCGAGTGCTTGGCGTTGCTCTGTGATCACCCCCTGCAACAGAAGGACTCTGGCATCCACATCTCCGTACCGTATAGCTGCAAGCCATCACCCTGCCCCGATTTCCAGCAAAGCACTTACCATACCCAAACCAGTCACAGCAGATGTGGAAGCCCTGTGCTCCACGGGCCCTCGGCCCGGCTGAGCAGACAGCCTGAATCCTCTCCTAGCAGCTGGCATGGCAAACTCAAGCTGCACCCATTTCTTTCGATCCCGTGCTGGTGCCAACCCCCAGCACACCCCGGGCAGCCCCAGACTGCGCTGGCCTGCAGCTCTTCATCGCTCCCTCAGAAGTTCAGTCAATGACATTACAAGCGTTCATGGTCCCCCTCCTTAACACAGAAAGACCACCTGAAACTAGGTCTGGAAGCCTGCAGGACAGGTAAGGCAGTGACCTCCCCAGGCCTTTGGGAAGCTTGCTTTCATTGGGGTCTCCCACCAAGCACCACCGGGTACCAGGGCAAGGCAAGTCATCCCTGCAGCCACACCGCTGGGCAATGAGGAGAGGTTAATTGTCTCGGGAACGTCAGACCACGTGGCATCTCTGCATGGTTCAGTCCCAGCTCATACCTGCTGGGAGGATCATTAACTGAGCAGAGGCCAGTAGTCATCAGCCGCAAGGACTTCAGATGTCCATGTGCAAAGGGACAAGATGTTGTTAAAGGGCTGACCTCCTAAAGAACTGTGGGGAAACCTTCATCGACTGGCACCTGGACCCTACAGAGGGACAAGGTCCTCTGGTTAAGCAGGAGACAGGAACACCTACCCCACCATTAGCTGATCAGAGATGCTTTGCCCTGATGGAGGCAGGAAAGCTCTTCTGCGTCAGGACCTCCACAGCGGTCAGAGGGACAACTAACGACACGTGGGAGCTGCTCCAGCCGAGAAACCCAGGCAGCTTCAGCTAACCTTGAGATGAGCTCTCCTGCCCACCCGCACTGCAGACACCCCGCTGGGATCGCTCTCTCCCAAACTGACCTTGCAAGAGACCTGTGCAAACGCCTCCCCTTCTCAGGGCGCTTTTGGTTCTTCCCGCTTTCCAAGGATTTATCAAGTTCATTACTAAAGCACCTGCCTATCGGGGGAGGAAGGAACTGTCTGCTGCATGGGAGGTATCGAGCGTGACTACAGAAAAGCTTCTGCCAAAGCACTTTGTGGGCACTGCCTGGGCACTGGGGCTTCGATCACAGCGGGAACCTTTGGGCTGCCGACTGCCAAACGGCCGGGGGTACCCAGAGAGATGAAGCTGTTTAGGCCTTGTGTCCTAGTGTCCGGTGCCGAAGTTGCAAACGTACTGTGCTGCCTGCTGGGCTGCAGATTGGCACTGGGGCAGAGCCTCGTTTTCTGCACTCATCTGGAACTCCTGTGGTCAGCTAACAGGAATCATCCAAGTCCTGTGTCACTGGAACTGCATCTGCCTGGGGTTCCTTGGTCTTCCCTGCATGAGCTTTGGGCGGTCTCCCACCATCAGGCCTCCAACACTGCAGCGTTATACGGAGGAGCCGCATGAGTTAAGGTAGCATAACCCAAATCTTATACGTCAAGGTGTCCAGCCCAGGGCTCAGAGGCAATCCTGTCAAGTCAGCACTTACCAGCCTGCTGGGTGCACTACTCTTGGCAAGTATATGGTGTTTGCTACTGATTTCGGGCTCACTAAACGGGTGACCTAACCTGGCAAATAGCGCACACAAGAAAACAACGGATGCTAAGGCATAGTAACAAAATTTAAAGCCAAGCCGCTTAAGCCAAACTTGATATTCCTCAATGTGTGACTGCTGATGAAGTCAGCACACCGAATGGTGGGATGGCAGGGCAGAGCAGCCTGGGAGACAAGGCTTAGAAACGAAGGGGCAGAGCTGACAGCCATCACTGGCAGGTATTGAAAAACAAAACACAACACAACGTAGGAAGCCATGCGATGCGCAGCAAGCAGGTGTTTCTGGGACAGCCAACAACTGGATCGCAAAGTCCTTCCCCACCCAGCAAACCTGGAACTGCCCATTGCTATCAGGGCCGGCTCGTTTGTCTCTCCCCTGAAAAATGCATCAAGATGTTTCAGAGCAGCAGCAATGTTCCCGTGTTACCATGACAAAGAGGGTTTTGTGGTGTCCTGTGGGTAAGTACCCTTCTGACTAAGCATAAAACCATCTGGGAACTGCAAGGAGCAAAAGAAGCAAGTGGAGCTTTTGCGATCCCAGAGCAGAGAGAGGGTGGTGGGGCAGCCCCAGGGCCCTACATACCTGCAGCGTCTCTGTGTCCAGTTCTTGCCTCTTTAACTCCAGCTGTGTCAACTGCAATAACTCTGTTTCTATTAATTTAATCTAAACAGAAGATGAAACATTTTTTACTGACATTTGAAATGACTTTAATTTATGCTCTTTTAAAATGAGGTCTAACTGCTGCCCTGGGAGGGACGGCCCTGCAGAGCCGCCCAGAAGTTTGGGGAACCTGCTAATGCCCTTCCGTGATGGATGCTCTTAGGGTTGCTCTTCGTCTTTGGCCTGAGGAGCTGTGTCCCCAGCTCTCTAATTGTCTCTCTACTCTAAACACCTTCTGTTCAAGTCTAGAAGCACGTTGCAATCAGTTTGTTCAGCCAGACCTTTTGCAGCCACTCTGGAAGGCAGCAACTAATTGTCAAAGTCCTCCTAGCACCACCACTCAAACTGCAGGTTAACTGGGGCAGGGTCCTGGTTTCCAGATGCTCCAGCAAATCCCACAATGATACGTGCTCTTTCAGGTGGGGCAACTGAGACACAGAGAGGTGAAGTGAGTTGCCCAAGATCCCACAGCAAAGCCAAGATGAGAGCCCAGCTCACCTATCTGCCAGGCCATCAACCATCCCCAGGCCGCGCTGCTTAATGTGTGCCACCGACCACGAAATTCCTGCCGACACCGGGGCTCTGCAGCAGGCAATACCCGTGGCTCCTGCCCATTCACTGCCTGTGCAGGATGCTGGTGGGGTGGGCTGGACTTCAATACCGAAAGGTCCAGCCATGGTATGAAGAAACAAACAGAGCAGGGGCGAGCAAACTGCAGGGCTCTTATTGATGAACTCAAGCAATGGAGAGTTGTCAGACTCATCTCCTGGATTGTCCATGCACAATCCATAGGCTTCTAGCAGAGGTTGGTCACTGAGTGACTCAATATACCCAAGCTCTTAAGCTTATCCACCAACTCCTGGCCTGAGACTTTTCCGCTAGTGTCAGACCAGGAGGGAAGGTTCTGGAGCACTGTGTCAGAAACCAGCCACCCATCTTCGTGCCTCAACCACTGCTACTTTCCCATCTTCGTGCATCAACCACCGCTACTTTCTCCACCAGCTCTTGCTCTTCCGCCCGACTATCGCATTGCACCTTCTGCAGAATGGAGCTCAGAAAGGCAGGCTGAGAATGGGAAAGAAAAGGTGAACTTATGGCTCAAGGTGCAGTTCCGATGTGCTGGATGGAGATGCGGTGGACTCATGTGCAAATAGCAGCCCTGCTAAGTACACACCCTGAAGGAAATCGTAGTTGCAATTGCAGATCACCCCCACCGAGCCAATGCAGGTCTGTCCTCTAGTGACCACTCTCCAGCACTTCATCCACTTTAGTGCTGAGATGATTGAAGCAATGGCAATCCCACTACTTCCACGAATCTAAAACCTGCATTGTCACTCCCCCTATGGAGCTGGGAGGCTGTAGTTCAGCCAACACTGCCAAACGCTTTGTTACAGAGCTCTTAGCGATACAAGAGCTCTTCATTTCCTCCAGACCCTGCTCTGTGCTCACAGCGCTTTAATCTTCCTCAGAAGGGTTTCATCAAATGGCGGTATGAGCCGAGGAGCTGGTTGCTCTTTCCTCTGTGGCTGACTCACCTGGTTCCTGATCTGCCTGTGCATAAGATCCTTCTTCACCTGGAGAGCTTCAAAGGCAGCTTTCTGCATCTCAATCTAAGGGACAGGCAAAATCCTGCTTAGTGAGGTTGTTGATGCAGCTGCAAATGGGCTAAGCCCTGTTACCTTGCAGTGACTCACGTGCAAGCACCTGAACAGTGCTTACTCTGGGCAACCGTGTCCTGATTACACCATGACTTAGACCCCACAGTCCCAAAAGGTAAAACCCACTTTACAGACAGACACAGAAGTTATAGTCATGTTCTTCAAAGGCAGATTTTGAATGCTCTGTATGAACGCCACGTCTCATCTTCAGCAGCACTGAGCACCAGGCTCAGTGCGGCAGGGCATGGCTGCCCAGCACTTCTGAAAAATGAGCTGCAGAGGTCTCAGGTTCAAAATGAGGTATTCAAAGGGAGCAGAGGCTTTGAAAATGCTTCCTGTAGACAGCTTGCCCCAAGTCACCCAGGAAACCTGCCAAAAAGACAGGACTTCTGTGTCAAAATCCTCTCTATTAATCATCAAACCAGTTTTGCTTCCCCTGGTCTGTGGTGCTGTCTTTTCCAAAAATTTCCTGTCTACTTAAAAAATAAATACATTTTTCTTTCAACCACCCAAGTCAATTTGTTCGAATACCAGAGATTCTCAAAGCTTAGCACATGATGTTAAATAAAATAAATTCTGCATGCAGCCCAGCTCAGCCACTGTTGCTCCTGTGCTCCTCTTGATCCTGCTTTCCTGTGCAGTTGCAAAAGTTGATCCCCCCCAACAAGCAGTTTGCTCCCTCGCCTACCTGCTGCAAGATCTGACCGACAGCTTTGTTCTGATCCAGCTGTTGCCAAGCCAGGATTTGCTGGAACTTCTGATCCGTCTCAGCTAGGCTGCAAGAAGATGGATTTTCCATGGAGTTACTGTTGGGTCTCAGACTCTTGACACAAACAAGAGGAAAAGCAGGCAACAGGGAATCCAGGAACGGAGAAATTTGTTACTGGACAAGGGTGAAGAGCCATGGCACTGCACAGCTGAAGGCTGGCAGGTTTAAAACCTCCTTCCCTACAACCAAACGAAACCTGCACCACAGAGCAAGCCAGCGCCGAAGCACCGCTGCCGGCATGTGCACGGCTTGAAATCCAAACAGGGGCTGCCGCTGCCCCAGCAAGCTGCTCAGGTGATGAATTTGCACATTGGTATCCTGCACTGGAAAGGGTGCACTTGCAGGCAGGACCGTGTCTGCTCTCTGTTGGGCAGGTCACAGGCACACAAAGTTGTTTCTGTTCAGTGCCAGACATTGCCAGATTAAAATTTCTCACCTTCTTGTAAACAGAGCAAGCCAGAATGCTCTCTGCACCTATAGCAATGCAACAAGTCCTACATACATACAAACAGCATCCTTGAGACAACCCTGGGAGGTGAGGAAAGGAGTTCTGTGCCAGAGTTTGACACTGAACTGGCTAACAAAACACGAAGACGACCAGTCTAATTTCACCCTCCATATTTAGCAGAATGTATAAAGTAAAATAAACAGTGTAAAAAAGCGATAGTTCATCCAAAGTATGATTAACATGCATATTCTTGTGGTTAGAAGGTGGTTCATTTAATCAAGTTTGACAGTTTCTTTAAATTGCATTGTCACCTGCTCTTCCACAGCTGTCCTGCTGCATTCCAGCGGCTGCAGGAGTTCCCGGGTGGACATATGGGAATTACAGCAGGGACTGCTGGAAAGAAAGGGACTTTACAACAGTACCACCAGCCCCAGACATCTCCCGCTGTACCTGGAGCAGGCCTGGTTGACAAGGTCTTGCCGACGAGACTCGTAGGTCATTTGGATGAGCTTGTTCTTGTAGCTCTCGGCCAGCATCTGTTGCATGGCAGCTAGGAGACAGAAGTGCTGTCAGTGCGCATCAGGAGCAGGCGTCTAGAGCAGGCGCTCATCTACCACTGGCAATTAACAGTGCCTTCTCTCTCATTTCCAACCTGTCCTTGCTTTTTCTATTTCATTCATTTCAGAGCTAACTCATTCAGCTGCAAGACTCATATCTATTTATTGGGAAATTAGCTGAGCAAACTCTGCTCTGCCTGTGCTTGCATCTCTTCAGTGCTCAGAGGAGCCCAGTCCCTGCCTACCGACACTCAGATGGGCTGCAGCTCTGCCTGTCCCACTGCGAGTGACCCATCCTTGGGGTGACAACACATACCCCATTTCCCTCGCAACGCCAGGAGATCTGTTCGTGGTCATCATGAGCAGAAAAGGCTCCTTAGCACCATTCTTGTTCACCATACACCTCCTGCCTCACGAACCTGATCAGTTGCCATCTGTTTGGTACCTCTGAAATATGAAGCACTTTGTGTGCTTATATCCAGTCCCACAAACTCCTTGTGTGACATGCTGTAGCTACACAGGGAGCGCAGCTTGCACCTCAAGGAGGACCGGCAGTGAGCTGAAGGTAGAAGCAGTGGATCAGCTATGGTACACATGCAATGCTACCCCCTGCAGCTCTGCCCCGCTGCACCAAGCAACACAGCAAGAACGTGTGTGCGACAGAGCATCTCCCACATGGCTGTCACCTATTCGGTGCATCTCCAGAGGAACCAGGCCTTTCTTGCACCTTACCACCCCAAAGAGTTGTCTGGACTTACAGGCCACTTCCCTTCTGCGTAGATGCTCCGTCTCCTCCTGTGTTATTGCCATCAGCTGCTCCATCCTTATTCTGCCGAACAAACAAGAACAATTCAGCCACTCTTTCAAACAAGCACTCTCTCGCTTCTCCTCCACCCACCCAGCTCAGAGCCTAAAGGCTGGGCAGATTCGCCCTGCCACCTGCTCAGGAAAGCCATGTGCTTATCAGAGACACAAAAGTCTCAGTGATTTCTCGTAAGGAACCTCTAAGTCTACGGGAGACAACATAAATTTTGCTCAAAACCATGGGGACAATTGCTTCTTAGGCCGGAAAGCTGATCTTTCTCAGAAACAGAACATCTGTGCAACGTGCACACATTCTCACCCAACACGGTGCCAGTCCCTTTTTTTGCTTTCCTTTCTCTCGAGGCTTGACGAGCACGTTAAAGCTGACCTCAGTGAGCAGTGCCGCTGAAAGCAGCAGCCTGGCCTCCATTCCCGCCTCCCCTGTCCTCGTCCCAGCACAAGCACACACAACGCCAGTTAACAGATCAGGAACTGGTGAGGCTGGAAAACTACCTGACATACAAAGGGATTATTTTCAGCCAGGTCAGTGTCCCCATCCACTTTACTGTGCCACAGCACAAACAGTTGGCTGAAGGGAGGGGGCAGCACATAGGCAGGGGAGAGCTGGGGACAACCACTTTTGGTGGCAAAGCTAGCTCAGAGTGTTGGCTGAATGGCAGCATTGCTTTCAACACATTCCGCCCAGCCTGTACACGTTACTGGACCATCTTCACAAATGCCTTGCTTTCCAACAGATGTCAGATTTCTGTTGGTCCTTGATAGTGGAATACAGCTCCCAAACTCCTTAGCTAGGACCATTCAGAGATGAAAAAGAGGTAAAATCACCATCCCACGGGGTTTGCCAGACTGGGTAAGACCAGGCACATCTAGTCCAGTGTCTTGCCTCCAACAGTGACCAGAACCAGCTGCAGGTATGAGATGAACCTCCCCTGACTTAAGGTGGATTCAGACTGGTGGCTCTGAAAGGGAGGTCCCAGCCCTCTTCCCAGCTTTTTGCCCCTTTTCTAGGACATCTTATTTGAAGGAGACTCACCTCTCATTCTCCAAGGATTTCAGAATGTCTGAACTTTGGTTTTGCCTAAAAAAAGATAAACCAAGAGGTTTTCGTCAAGCTGAGCAGGACATCCTTCTCCCCCAGATGGCAGAAAACAACTTTGCTTCCTGTGCACAGAAGAGTAGCTTTAAGCAGGCTGGTAACCTTGCGTCAGCACCAGCCCAGCAGGAGATCCAGCAGATCTAGGCAGTGGTACCTTCAACTACTTCAAATATGCACCTTCCATGAGGAATTCAAATTTTTTCCACAGCACTGCAAAACTCCAACAGCACACATATGTGTGAAACACCATTTTTTAAGGTGTCAGATTCCACGTCCTTTAAACGGGACTTTGGCAGTTCAACAGCTAAGGCACCACCTACAGACACCGATCCTGACCGGTTCCTTAAGACTCAGAAAGGGCAAAATGAACTGCTGAGAATGGCACAAAATAACACAAGTGCCCGAGGGACAGAGACCACTGCAAGACACCCTGGGACCCTACCTCTGGTTGTCCTCTAGCAGCTTCTGGATACGGCTGGCAATGCCTTGCTCCGCTTGCTTCAACTGCTGCAGCAGCTTCAGGCGCTCCTCCTCCAAATAGCGCTGGTGCTTTGTGAGACCCTCCTCCAGCCTCATCTGGTCCTAGGCCAAAGCAAGACAGAACCGAAGGAGAAAGTGGTCAGTTTAGGAACGGCAGCGTCTTGTACGGGGCCTGCCCAGAGGAGACCTACCTCTCTCACTGTCTGCAGTATCTCATCCTTCTGACTGCTGATCTGCTGAACAAGCAGAGCATGTTCTCTTTGCCCCATGTTCAGGCGCCGCTCAAATTCTAGCTTCTCCTGCATTTTTTGTTCCTGAGAGGAGCAAGAAGAAAGATGAATGCCAGAAATCAGTAGAGCGCTGGCTCTGCTCCTTCTCAAGCAAGAGTAAATTCTGGCAAAAATGTACGAGGCACAGTAATCCCCTCAACTACAAGAAAGCAAGCCAAATGGCAAACAGGAGGCTTGAGTAGGGGATGCAAATATTCTCTCCTTAAGAACCCAAAAACTGTGAAGCAGAAGCTGCTGCTCTCTTTATGACAGTCTCCAAACTCCCCACAACTCATTTCAAAGTCACGAAGCTGAAGTCCATGGGCATCAACCCATACAACTGAAACAGCCGATACAAACACCCGGAGGGAAGCCCAAAATTAAGGTTGTGTTCAATTCCAGATGGGAAGGGGACTCCCGTGTCTGAAGACAACAGAGTGAAGGCAGCAGCCAGCTACGAGCAGCTCTAGCCAAGGGGAGAGGTGAACTGTGTGACGGGAGCTTCTAATTATTTCCAAGTGAGCCTTGCACAGGGGAAGAGACAAAAAGACCAGTGAAATAAAAAGAAGAGCAAACTAAAAATGCAGCCAGGTGAGGGGAACGGAGGACAGGAACAAGGAATGCTGGGAGAGAGCGGGAATGGTGGCACTATGAGCCAAAGGGCCAAGGTGGGAGCCACCGAGGGGCTGGCGTTCGGGACAGGGACGTGCTGAGCAGTCTGTGCACGGACGGCTCACACACGTCTGCCCATCTCGTGTGAAAAACAAACTGAGCTTTCAGCACAGAGAGGCAAGAAAAAAGCCACCTGCTGTGAAATCCCCCAGATCCAGCTCTGCAAACAGGGACTGATTTAAACTGGAACTGCTTGCTCACGAGAGAGACTGCAGCTCATCGGCTGTGTGGGTCAGACAAGTCAGCCACAGATTCCCCCACGCTCCCACTTGTCTTCTGCAGGGAGGAGTGAGCAGCTCTGGGGGGGTTTCTGCAAGAACTCAGTTCTCAAAACATTCCGTTTTGGCTGAGAAACCAGATAAAAGGAGGGAAAACAAGAAAAAAAAGTGGAGCTATTCTGCAGAGAAAGCATTTGCAGGGGTTCATCCTTACCTTCCTCTTCTCATAATCCAAGAATTTGTTCTGAAAAATAAGCAATATCAGCAGACATTTACTCCCAGGAGCAATTTTTTGCAGATATTATTAGCCCACATTATATCTTTCCCTAGCTGAGTAAAGACATCAACCAAAGGCACAAAAAGATTAACATAGCCACAAAGTCCAGTCATTCATCCTTCTCCAGGGTCAAAGAAATTTACTCTGTACTTGCTAAACAGCACAGGAATTAGCACAGTTTATCATAACTACGTGCCTGGCCTCGCCTTTCCCAGGTAGGGCTGGACATGCCTAGCACTTGGCTGGGAATCACAAGGTTCTTCTGCAGCTTGCTGTCCCCCCCCAAAATCGCATGTGTGCCCATGCTGCACACACTGTGTCACATTGTCACCCCTCTCCCTTGACTGCATCATTGCTTTCAAGGACAGAGACAGTTCTTTACGATCTGTGTTCCAGCAGTCAGCAGTGGTAACACCATCCCCAACTGTCGGGGAGGAGATGAGTCACCCACACCCACGGTGCTATGTCTGCTTCTGGGCACCGATGCTCTCTTGATCCTAAAAGACGTATCTCGTGGGGGAAAAGGTGATAAGGGAGGATGCACTAAGTGCTGGGAGATCCATTGATGGAGCAGAGGGATAAATCCAAAACCCTCTCGCACAACTTCACAGGCAGTGGAGCCTCACCTGCCACTCGCTCTCCTCCTCCAAGTACTTATGCACTGCCCTGTCCACCCCATCCACCGAAGTTCCTCCTCCATCACTCTCCAGCGTGGGGAGCAGATACTGCGAGGGAGGGTAGTACGCAATTCCACACTCTGGAAGGTATCAGACAGAAAAACAAGAACATTTGGTGCTTAAAGACCTCCTTGGCAGCATGGCCGAGGGCTGGCTGGTGTGTGAGACTGCTTCCAAAAGAGCTCCTTCAGCTCAGGCAGGCTTAACAACAAGAAGCTCTGAGGGAGGCAGTGCCACCCCATTCCCACCAGGAAGACGATCAAAGCTAACCTGCTCGGAGAGAAACGCTTCCTTCGCACAGGTACAGGCATGTTGACGTCTGCAGGGCTGCAAATGTTACCGCCCGTATTAAAATATGTTCTGACTGTCCTTTTACTTCAGGGATGAGCACGATGTCTGGCAAGGCACTTCGCCTGCATAAAACCTCTTCCAAACCTTCCTGTCTGGATTAAACTCAGTGTGTGCAAAGTCACAGTACATTATCTTTGTCCTCTGAGTTTCCCATCTGGTTTCATCTTTCTCTTAACAAACCGTCGGTCTGCAGCCCCCCAGTCCTTTCTCACAGCAAATGAGGGTAGAAGGGACCTCGAGTGACTGCTGACTCTATCTCCTTGTCCCAAGGCAGCTATACCTGGACAATGCCTAAACCTCCTACTTGAGAAAATACACATGAGAAAACAAAACCACAGGGAGATGCAATGACTTCTTATGGTCACTCAGACAGTCTCTGACTCAGCTATTCTGGTGTTTTAATAAAACCATTATAAATTACAGTGTGACAGTAAAAAGCAAGTCTCAAGGAAGGACTCCTGTTTCGCTTTCTGCCAGCAAAGACACCTCACTCACTGACCAGCCTGCCGCGTGTGCAGAGCATCAAAAACCACCCCAGGCAGAGCCAACCCGATGCTCGTCCTTCATTAATGCAATCTGTGAACACGCCACAGCACCTAATGAGAGCACAGCGCAGCCCCCCAGGTTCTCACTACCATCCGCACACTCTCCTTGCTTACCTTTGCAGAGGAACTGCTGAATGGACTCTGTGCCTGCACTGCAAATATCAGGTGATGGGTAGGTCATGGAAGAAGCATCCAAGGTCAGCGTCTCCAAAAGAGAACACACAGAGCTGCAGGTTATTCTGGTGGCCCAGCCAGACCCCAACTGCAGTTATCCTTGCGGCTCCCCAACATTTCACTTATGGAGTGATAATTTCACGTTACCCTAAATTCTGACATAAATACGAGTTTGTATTGAATTTCCGCTGGGGGTTTGACACCTCTCAGAGGTGACTCTGCTGTCTCTTATTTGGGAGCTTCTGAGCTGGTCCTTCAGTGGAACATCGCCCTCACGCAGACATGTCTACTTTGTGTTTAAGCACAAGAGGGCACAGCACTTCTCAATTACAGAAATTTTCTATGCATTTCTGTATGCAGGAGCCCTTAAGCATGATGCATGGAAGGGATGGTGATACAAAGGACACAGAGAGAAGAGCAGCACCAGTAAGATTAAGTGGAAGGACCACTTGATGTTTTGTCCTACTGTGGCCACCAAAAGGACCTAAGGTTGCCTCCTGTAGAGAAGGGCTTAGCAGGAAGGCCCAGAAAGGAACCACTTTATCAAGGACAGGAGAGCAAGCTGCACAGATCCCTCATCTCAGAGACTGCCCACAAGAGAAGTGAAGCCTAATGTTGTGCATTGGAGACAGGAGAGCATCTATTCGCATCCTCCATGCTGGTGCCTGAGTCAGCCCTGTTGCCTGACATTTGCACAGTTTAGTACTGACAAGTGTGGCAGCCAGAAGGTAACACATCCATAAAAATCTTGATGCTTGTCCCACTTTGAATGTGCACTCCAGGGAGCCAGAAACTTATGGAGGCTGACAATGAGTCAGAGGTCTGTCACGGCAACGGAGGCAAAAACCTCATCGGAAATATCCCATCTGCTCATTTAGAATCAGCCTTGGTGGAAAGCGGCTGAGTCAACCTGAGCCCACCGGCACAGTTCGTGCTCTCAGAGACAGCCCTGGCAGAAAATACCTGGGGGTTCACTCCCTGTGGATGACTTCTGTCATGATTCAGCCATGGCAAAAAGTGATCAGAAAAGATCAAAGCAGGAAGAGTATGCAAAAGCTATTTCGGACACCACGAACCGCATATAGCCTTGTTACAATCCCCCACAGCGGGCCCTGCCCAAGCCCTAAAAATTCACTTTCTATGCTAAATTTATTATTGTATTGAGCAAGTAGGAAGGGAAGCAGCCTGCAGCAGAATAAACAGCCTGCGAAGGGGAGAGACAGACACGGTTGGCTGGGTGCGTACCTCCAGCGTGCGGAGGTGAGCCAGCACCCGTGGCAGCTCTTGCAGCACGTTCTCGCTGATATCCAGAGTGCGCAAACTCCGCAAGCCGCTCACGGTAGCAGGCAGCTCCTTCAGCTTGTTACCTAGAGAGAGAGAAAAGTCATTTAGTACCACATAACTTTTCCAAAGCAGGACCCAGCAAGTTCATCTGCTGGAACACCAAACCACAGTCCTACGTATGACTCATTTTCTGTACTCTGCTACAGGGACGGGGCTATCACGGGTCACACGAGGACTCCAAAGGCTGCCGTTGCCCACCAAGGCAAATGGGGATCACAATCTGCTTGCGCACAGCCCGAGTGCACAGGTCCAGCAGTGGTTCCTCACGCCGAAACGACCTTCTCAGCTGAGGTCACTGCGGCAGGCTGGAGCTGGGGTCTTTACCAGGAGAATATTTGTAACATGGAGTCTTCTTCCCTTCGGTGCAAGTACCAGAGATGGGAGAAAGGGGACTGCGTGTGGGACTGCACATCTAGGGGTCAGAGGCCAGGTGCTGCAGACAGATACGCCAATGAACTGAGCTGTGCTTCCAAGTTCCTCGCCCTCCATTTCCTTCCCTGTTTCAGCAACAGCTCCCTGTAACAAAGTCTCCTTTTTCTCCCAAATTTATGGCACTGTGAACCTGGAAAATTCCCAGGAGTCTTGAAAAGAGGTACGGTTGTGACCTTTCTGTTAGGGCTGTGCAAACCTGGCAGGGCTACACAGACCCACAGGACCGAGCTCCGGGTGTCGGTGGACTTTTAATTGTAATCCAGTTTATCTGGGCTGACTGCTCTGCTTGCTTTACTGAACTGCTTCTGCCAAAGACCTTCTATTTTTCTTACACTTGAATCTGCATAGACTGATTTCTCAGGTTGGTCTAAATCATTACCCAGAGGGGGACAAGCCCTGGCCTGGGACTCCTCTTGCAGGGCACATAGAGGGCTCCCAGCTCGAGGTGGGTCTCACGCTCCCAGAGGAAGACGTGTGCCTCCAGCCCGCTCGGCACTTCTCGCCGCAGGAATGAGGCAGCTGGGGCTCTGGAATGCCGGCCACGTGCAGGCACGCAAGTAAGCTTTCAGCTCTTGAGATCGGGCATGATGACCCAACCACCTCTCCTTTGAGAGAAGGCAATGGGCTGAATGAAAGCATCATATGGACCAAGACTGACCCATTTTCTGCTCAGATAATTTCTCCTGCCTTGCCAACTATTTGAATTCAAATCTTTCCTGTGTTCTTCCTTAGCATTCACAGTGTAAACCATTTGGTGCTTGCCTTGGTTGAAAGGAATAATTACTAACGCAGCTCAACACGACCCAGATAATAAAAGGTGCTTTGCTCAGAGCACTGACAAGAAACATGTGCCATACCTTTCACATTGAGCATCTGGAGCTGGGCAAGGTCTCCTATAGATTGTGGAAGACATTTTAAAAGATTCTTTTCAAGGTTTAGAACCTAAGGTATTAACAGAAAAGATATTCAAGATATTCTTTATACAAGTCTCAGGTCTTCTACACATCCATGCTGTTGGGACTGTTTCCAGGCCCAGAGGGACAGCCTGAAAGTGGGTTTAGACAATGCTTTCTAGGTTAAAGCAAAAAATTATTTTCCAGAAGCCCTGGACACAGGGTACATCTAGCTACCGCACGCAGTGAGAAACCCTCTTCGCAACCAACAGCAGCAGTAGGCGCTGACTCCAGACGCAGGCGCTGGGAAGCGGAGCGTCCCCCCCGCCAGGGCAGCGCTCCCCGCCCCGGCTCCCACGGGCGAGCGGTGGCTGAACCTAAAGCTGCGCCCCGAGCAGAGGAGACCCTCAGCGTGCACCACGACACGCTGCACTGAGTTCTCCACAGAATCACACCAGGGAGAATGGTAAAACATGAATATTTTGTGAAATCCACGGGACTGGAAGCTCCAGCTCTGCTTGCTCATAGCAGCTGCTTGGCAGTGGGAGCCATTTGGACTGACAGCCCTTGCACTAAGCTGGGACTATATAATTCAGCGTTCCTGCTCTTCTCCGGCTCTCCCTCTCCAACAAGTCAGTTCAACAGCAACAGTCAAGTCAATAAGATAGATCTGACATTCTGAGGACCATAATTTAAGTTGTGATTAATTATAAAACAAATAGCAGTAACCCCCTATTCGTGCTGTCTTCTAACGTGCCCTTTACAGACACTTGGGATGCAGTTGCAAATCTTTTACCTGAAGAGATGTCAGCTGGCCAATATCAGCAGGAAGCGATGCCAGCTGGTTGTTGTGCAGGTCTAGAACCTGGAAGAGTGGATGATTTCACCAAACAAGGTTGGGAAAAGAAGTCATGGTGCAAGAATGAAAGGTCATGAATTATCTAGCAATGAAAATTACTTCCCTTCCAATGGGGCTTTGAAAAGCGGTTTAAGTTTTCAAGGAGACATAGGCACTTAATTCTTGTAGGTCTTTTAAAAACTCAAGCCTCTACACATCGATAAACTAACAAAAGACTAGGGAGAGGAGCGACACCAAGGAGCTGTTCCACAAAACTGGATGAGCCAACTGGATAAATCATCTGCATGGAGCCAGCCTGGCAGAAAAAGACAGTTTCTTCAGGATCAGTGAGCTGAACACCAGGGCTGGCAGAGGGAGAGGGCAGGACTATGCCTGGAGACCTTCCTCCACGGGGAGAGATGAGCTGCTGGAGTGACTCTGCCTCTTGTGGAACCACAGCACGAGGGTGGTGGGGCTGAAAGCCCTCAGCGTTTATATGACAGGTAGGGCAATACAGCCCCATCGCGCCCGGTCACCCGTCACCAGTTTCATTCACATGTCCCACCAGTGCAGAGGAGAGATGGATCTACCCCATAACACGCTCAGCCCTGACTGACCACCACTGTGAGAGGCTGCTGAGGGGGAAAGGGTGAGATTATGAAGAGGATAAATGAGTTCTGGGACTGATTATGATTTTATACAAACCAGTCAGTGACTGCTATCTACCTGGGAGGTAAACCTAGGAAAGGCAGGTTTCACACCTTGTTACCCGTTCTTGGTGAAGACAGTCAGACAGAAGGGATTTATTCAGGCTAGTGTGTTCTAATGCAGCTAGAATGCAAGGAAAATAGGCTGCAAATTAACTGCTAAAAATCACAATTACCTTCACAGTTATGAGACTCAGGAGGCTGCAGGACTTTGGAACTAAAGATGTCAGATTATTCGTATGAATAATCAGCACCTGAGAAGGAAAAATCCCATTGAAATATGAACACAAGAGATGCTGCTGTCTAGAACAAGCACATTTGTTGAGATTTAATTGCAGAGGCTGTATAAGAGCTTAATCTTATTCAGTATCATATAAAATATTAAAATAATAAATGGATTTTCACAGAAGGTCAAACATTTAACATGAGATCTAAACAAGAGCCTAGTTTCTTACATGAGAAATATCATTAGATAGGCTAAGATAGAAACGATCACCTCATCTTTCATGACAGAAGTTAGCTCTAAAGCACACAGACAGGATTAGTCCTACCCAAATTGCTCTCTATGTAGTATCGTACAACTGGCCAAATTCATTACAAGCAAACTTCTTCTGAAGCAACATATAAGCAAGCACATACAGTCATTTCAAACACAACAATAATACTCAAGCATAATAATAGAATCATCTAATAATTTCTGATTGCAACATTACCTTTTTTTGCAAGACTTTACAAGTTGCAAAGGCCCCATAAGGAACCTAAAAAACAATTAAAAAATAGTCGTGTCAGACTTATCAAGATACTATCTTTGTAAGCACTTCTACAGTATCCACCTGTAAAGTGGGAATAATTAACTTTAATGAAAATGCAAGGGATGATACTTAAAATTCCTGGCCCCTGGTTTTGGCCCAGGATGCCAGTACTTCCCAGTCAGCTTCCATTTAAACAGCTTGCAATGGCTCTCCGCAATACGACAGTGCCGTGCATAGCACAGAGCAGACTGAGGTTCAGGCAGAAGTCCAAGCCTTGCGTGATTTAATATTCAGTGTGCAGATGACTCAAGAGTTCAGGCATATTTTCAGTTAGTCATCATACAAATGTATCCTATGGTTTTGCAGCCTCGGCAGACACGCTGCAGTGGGCTAAGTGAGGAAGGTGAGCAGCAGGCGGGGCTGAGTGGCCTCATACATGCTAGGCTCTGCAGGAGAGGGGCCGTCAGAAAAGGGATATTCCCCCAAATCCAGCCCAGGCCAGCCAAGGCTCGGAGCACCACAACCTGCTCTGCAGCATGGAACTGGCATCGGCCAAACTGTTGTCCGGAGTTAATTTTAAGACCAAACTGATGGCTCACTTTATTTATTGAGACTACAAAGGCTAAAAAGAAGACAAGCAAGACAGAGTTTTATGGTACCAATCCAAAAGGAGCTGCTGGGGATCCGAGACCAGCTGCAGCTATGAATGGAGCTGGCTTAATGTGCATCTTCTGTCTGCCACCCTTTTACCCAGACTGGCTCGCAGACTGTCCCACACAGCTCGCAAACCTACACACAAGATGCTGTTGGCTTCTGTTCTTGGAACAAAACATCCCAAAGCCTCAGAAAAGCCATTTCATACTGCACAGCAGACAGCTGTGCTCTCCAGGATGGTCCCAAATCTCTCCCGAAAGAGCAGTGCAATATCTATTAGCTTGTTTGGCAAAGGCATCCTGTGACAAAAGGTTAGGCAGGTACACGACAATGAATAAAAGCTGAAAGTGAAATAGAAACAGGCTTCTGCTTAACAGGATTGCCTGGCTGCCAGAATGAAAAGCTGTGTCTTCTCTGAAAGCCTGGCAATCTGTCACTAACCACTCACACTCCAGCAGACAGCTTGTTTCTAATTTAGTTGGCTGCCATAAGAGAAGCCAAGCTGGAAGTGAGATTTCCATCCTTAACCAGCAGCCTGGAACCAGGGATTTTCACTAGTCCAGAAAAATAAGCGCAGGCGGCAGACTTTGTAGCTCTAAGATTAGAAACAGTCAGACTTTGGCGAACAAATACCCTTACAACTTGTAAAATTAGGCCACGAGGTCCCAAACTAGGGTCCTACCAAGGTACTGGTGGAGGGTATGAGACCACTCTGCCCTTCCCATCTTGTCAAATGGAAAAGGATTCCCAGGACAGAAATGTTGTGGAAGCATCCGGTAGGACGGGCAATCTCCCACCCAAAAAAAGCAGCAGAAGAGCTCACCTGAAAGCCAGAGCTCAGCAGACATAGCAAGAAGCAGGCCAGTAACAAGACCATTTCTGTCTCAAGGCTCATAGACATGACACTAAATCTGACAGCTGGTAACAAGGAGCAGAGAACTCAGACCTGTGAGCTAATACTGGAAGTTGCAGAAACATACCTCCGAGAGTTCACATTTGGATATGTCAAGAATGTCATCAGCACCAGCTTCTTTTGCCTGGAGAGAGAAGATACGCACCCAGAGAATTAGACCATGCAGAAGTACATGGCCTCTTGCTGCATATTGACCGAACTACTCAACGGGCCCCTCCCTAGAAAATGCAATTACAGTTCCCTGCCGCAGCTATGTAATTCAATGACGATGCTAGAAGCAAAGGGTGTGCTGCTACAGCTGCAGCAAGCAAAAGCAACTGGGAAACCAAACTGCAGAAAAACCCTTTTGGTGCAAGAAATTAATTTCTGCACGAAGAACCAAAGCACATCCTAATTCTGCAATTTTAACTGAAAGGATACGGAAAGGAAATGATGGGTTCCCAAGAGAGGCACCTCCTAGGAACAAGAGCAGTGCCGTCCTAGCCTGCAAAGAGCCTGCTGTGTCATTGGCATGTCTCACCCAGCAGACTGGCCTTCTTCTGAACTGTATGCAGAAACCAAAATAACCTCCTATTGCCTTTTTGCTTCCACGGGACCTGCAGAGCCAGCTCTGCTTTGTAAAAAGGAGCAAGGACTCACTGCTTCTGTACAAAAGTGGCTTTCCATATTCAGATCAACTACATCCAATGCAGTTGCTAACGGCAATGAAACTGGACAAACCTGACCGTGAGCAGCATTACATCTCTGGAATTATTTTCTTAAGTAAATGTACTGCACGAGGCAATAAAACCTGCTTGTGTTAGTGCCTCTGTTAAGTCTTCAGAACTGGATATCTGACCCTAAACTAAGCACATGCAATACAGAACTAATCCTAGAATGGAGATATTAAGCTATCCCTCCCCAGCCCCACAGGAGCTGAAGAGAAACCCTCCAACTGAACAAATTCAGTAGAACTGGTTTCATTATTGGCACATGACAAAGCCTTCCTTTCAAAAATACCTCCTAGACATCCAACAGGCACAATTTTGTCACTTTTGAAATGCAGGCGCCTCTGGGGTAGAGCACAGCCGATCCCCTACGCCAGCACTGGTCCACAGCTCCTACAGCAGAACAGGTGAAATAATTCAAAAGAAGATTGCTTTCAGAAAGCCAACTGCGGCTGCCGTAAGGCAGGTAGTTCTGCCGACCTCGCTGGCATGACAGCAACCTGCTGAGGATCTACCCCAGAGGATCCTGGCCAAATCCTAGTCCAGGAAAACAAAGACCAGCATCTAACAAGTTAATCCTCTGAAGGACAGGAAGAACGAAATAATAATGAGAAGCGAAAGAGGGGCACAAGGAAAGCCAATTATGACGGGAAAGGGGATGTCACAGGTTCCTTGGTAGGAAAAGTGAACTGGGAGATCTGTAGGAGTGAAGGAGCATGGAGGAGAGAGGAGGGATGGGGTCCCAGATGTGGGCTGGCAGGCGGGGGGAGGACGTTACGTGGAACCACAGTGGCAGCGAAGGATGGAAGTGGCACGAAGGGGACCTGTGGATGGGAGGGCAAAGGGAGATGGGGAAAGCAGGAATTCTCTGACGTACATTAGGAAGATGACCTGCTGTCTCGGTGAGATCAGTAACATGATCACTGTAACACAGGGGACGTACCGATTCACCTGGCATCCAGGACCAGACACAGAGAACAGAAAAGACCTCGGCGTTGCTTACCAGGCACATTTGGTATTCAAGGCGCTTCCGAGCATCATCGCTGGGTTTCTTCTTACGGAAGAAGAGTGGCATCTTTAGTTTTGACTATAGCCCCGTCTCAGTGACACAAATGATCAGCGTAAATAAAGGCAGAGGGCTCCTGGAGTATGCGTTTGCTGGGGAGCCTGGACTACAGAACTGTGCTCTAATAAGTGGGGGGAAAAAAAAGAAAAAAGAAAAAAATGACTGTCTCAGCAATTGTCTTTGTTTAAGCCCTTCTCTGGCTTGATCAAACGGGCAGATTCCAGCACACCTCCACGGTGGAAGTGTTAACACGAGCCGCAAAAGCACTGCTGTGTCTCTGAGACGGGTTGATTGTCTCGGTCATCCCTGTGCAAGATAAATTAAGTCAAGCTGGAACACATACAGAGAAAGGCTATTGAGTGGTCAGGAAAACGCAGGGTCCACTCTAGGATAGGACCTAAAAAAGCTGTAACTGTATCAAGAGATCAAGCACCAGGGACAAAACCCAAACTATTTAAACTCAAAGTCAATTCTGGCACAATATAATAAGCAACTGTAAAATGTTCTAGAATAAAGCTGGGCTAGAAATGTGAAAAACTCCTAATCCTGAGAGCAACACAGCTGCTTTCCCCTTCCAGGGCAGGTGAGAATAAACAAGACCCCAGTGCAGTTCACAATACAGGTAACTCTTTGCAAGGGACTTGATGACTCCCGAGTACAGCAGAGCCTCCTCTGGCACGTCACACAGCCCGTCCCAGCCGCTTCCCGGGATGTCACGGGCACCCCAGGCAGACCCTGGAATCAGGATGCGTAAGCTAAACTTTGCTTCTCAGCTTTAAGGGTTGTCTCAAGTTAACAAAACACTTGATTCATTTGCTTTCTAGGCCGAAGCAAAGTCGCACAGGAACACTTTCTCTGTTTTAGTCAGAAAAGATTCTGCTTAAACACCTCATAGCTTACAGTCAGATTTTTAGTAAAATAAAGCCAAATCAATTTCCAACACTCTAATAACTGCCTGCAAAGCTAAAAGAACCTAACCTCAAAAAATCCCTCTGACTACAAACCAGAGCCGATCGCTGCTGCCCCAGCCACGTGCCGGGGTGTGCTGTCTGCCCGCCCGGGCACTTGGGAGCTTCCCCCAGGCTGTGTGTCTCCAGGCAGATTGCCTGCTCCATCCCGGGCTCACAGGGCAGCCAGACCTTCCCCAGAACGGTTGTTGGGGTCACTACAGGACTGAGAGCTGGAGAATGGTTTTCTGTTAATGCAACTGGGCTGCACGTAAAGGCGCCAGCTGATTCAAGTGTAACGGGAAGAGAACTTGAACCAGGAAAAGGGAAGAGTGGATGGCAGTAAGAGGCCTCGTGAAATGAGACCTGGAGGTGGGTGAAGGGGTAACAGAAACCGGAGTCAATTCTGGAAGAGGAGTGAAGCAGCAGGGGGGAAAAAGGGACCGTGCTGCCGGATTTTGTGGGAAGGGCAGAAAGCTAAGGCTGGACAAGAAATGGGGAGACCAGCTGGTAATTAGATGGGTACCAGTTGGGATGTTGGGAAGAGAGGGACAGGGACCAGCAGAGCGATAAAATCAAGGAGGAAAAGGGTTCATCTGAGGCTGCCTGAGAGCAGGGGGCACAAACTGGCAACGCAGAAGAGTCCGAGGTGGGGCTGCTGGTGAACAAGGACTCACGAAGGGAGCTGATGCAGGCGGGACTGAACCTGGCTTGGGGATAAGACCAGGGTAAGATGAGAGAAGAGCAGAAGAGCAACAGTGAGCCCAAAAGGGGGAGACTTGAACTGGCTGGGCAAGAAGCCTCGGAGTGCACGGGGAACCTAAAGAGCCATGACCCGTGCTGCAGGGCGAAGGGGGTGGGCCCAGGCAGGAGCTACAGCTGCCCAAAGTCCAAATTGAGATACACGCTACGAAGCCTGCACTGGAAGTTTCACTTTGCCATGACTTTTTTAAACATTGTTTTAATAAGCAATTTTAAAAACAATACAAGAGTCAATACTTCAGCAGTTCACCAGTGCCTTCACCAGTAAATGGCACAGCTACCTAATGCAGTTAATGTAGCGCTCAGTGAAGCTCCCGTGTTGTACACAAAAAAGATGGTTCTCTGCCAGCTCAGCGTCTACAAATTGGTCTCAAACTGTACCGAAAAGCATGTAGCCACAGGATACAGCCAGAGATGTTCCTCACGCGTGGAGATCTCCGCCAAAAAACAAATGGAGCTTTATGTAGATAAATCCCTTGTGTAAAAGCAAAATATAACTTCAGTCTAAATGCATCCAAGCAACTACCCTTCCTTTCACTCCAGAAACAAGGAGGCGAAGGTGTCCCCTGTTTCGCTGTCCTGCTGTCATACCACGCTGCTGGAACCAGCGAAGAGACACAGTGGAAGGTGGCTACAAACTCATTCTGTGCGTTAGAATCAAACCCTAAGAGTTTCAGGGCTCCTTCCCTGCCACCCCACCTTGCCGCCTTTTTAACGAGTTCAGACTACTGAAATGCCCCTCAGACTGAGCTCCCCCAGGAGGGGAGGCAAGAGCAAAAATTCAGATTAAGCAAGAAGGGAAGTTCATTCTCAGGAGCTACAGTTTAGAAATGCAGGAAAGCAATCAAGAGCCATAAGGAAGGGTCAGCCATCACAGAGAGAAACAAAAGGAGGAAATTTAAAGACGAGAAACCAGAAGGACAAAGGTGGCTGCAGCAAGATATCCATAACTTTGCTGAATGTGTTCAACTCTTTGCTGAGGACTTGTGCGTCCCCTTGTCATGTCTTACCTTTCTCTGTTACAGCTAGATACCTTTTATTAGTCATGTGGATAATGGAAAATCATTAAAATTTCACCCCAGAAAATACATGAAGACATAAGGGCTGAAGGACAGACAGTTGAACAGGGAAAGAATCGTTATCAGCAGTCAAAAGATAAAGGATCAGAGACTCGTTAAAATGGATTGAACGGCCTTTGCCTTAGTGCAAAGACATGTCAAATCTGCATCAGCAGAGCTGTGCCTCTCTCTGTGACATTGGCTTTGCGTGCTCTGCTGACCATCACCAATTTTAAGCGAGACAAGCACTCCGCAGTCAGTAACGAGAAGGGCCTTTGCCATGTAACCGTATTTGCCATGATGTAATTTTTATTTATCAAGTTATTGAAAGAACTATGTGTAAGTGCCTGGGACAGCACCCAGCCTGCAGTAAGTGAGCATCCATGAATTCCAAATCCCGCGCCCCTACGGGTGCCAGCGGCTGGTCTCTGCAGGCACCCTGCCTGCCTACACAGCAGCAATGCACAGGCAGGGCGAGAAAACGCAGGGGAATGTCCGCTGCGTGTTTTACAGTCTGCAGCTGTTTGGATGCTGAGAGCAAAATAAAAACAAACCCCTAATTTTACAAACAAATGTAATCAAAGCAAAACAGCAACATGGCTACATAAAAAGACCCAAACCAAACCCCAATTTTTGAAACATTTTGGACATCATAAATACGGCATGGCACTGTAAGAGACAAGATGGGGGTCTGGAAGGAAGAAAGGTTTTATTTTCTCTGGGAAAACATGCTCAGGAGCACAGCAACGCAGCAGTGAGTCAGCATCTGGATCTGAGCGGGGCTCCTGCAGAGATGCCACCTAGTCACGAAGGACAGAGCCGCCACCAAACCTCTCTCAGGCAGCAGGTCCTGCTGGCCGAGAGGAAGGTTATCGAGAGACCAGCAGTGGCAGCAGCAAGCCCTGCAGCCCAACATGCGCTGGAACAAGGCTCGCAGAAGGCAAACGGCAGCTTTGTGACTTACTCTCGCACAGCACGTTTGCTCTTCGTGCCGGAGAGCCGCCCCGCCCCCCTGCAATACCCAGGCTCTGCTCGGTCCTGTCAAGGTCCTCCCCTGGCAATGCCTGAAACAAATCTCCTCTCTTCTTCACCAGCTCCAGCTCTGCCTCTCAGTCCTTCCTCTCCCTTATTGTCACTATTCTCTTCTTCGTCTCCTCTTTAGGGATTCCCTGCAGCGTCCCCCTCCTAGGCTTCACACAGCTTCCAAAGGCTATCTTTCTCGGTCCTCCTCTTCTTTACTCTTTTACCGGAGCCGTTCTGGGCCCGAAGGCCCGAGCGCTGCCAGCACCGGCCCCGACACCTGAGGAAAGCAGCGAGGATGAGCACGGGCAGGGCCCCCCCGCGGCGAACCCCTCCGCAGCTCCGGGCGCCGCCGCCTCCCAGCGCCTCGGTGGCCTCTGCCGCGGCAGCAGAAGCCCCCGCGCGGCTCCCGCCGCCTCCCCTCGCTCTCGCCCCTCCGAGGAGCCCGGCCGCGGCCTGAGGGCCCTCACACCCACACGGAGCCTCGGGAGGGGCAGCGCTCGCCGCCGATCCGCCGCGAAACCCGGCCCCGCCAGGCTCCGCGTCTCCGCGCTGAGGGGAGAAGAGCCCCGCACACGCTGCCGAGGCCCCGGGGGCCGATCCCGGCCTCCGGCCCGGCCCGGCCTCACTCACCGCTCCCCGCCGCCATGATGCGACACCTCCCCGCCCGCCCCCTGTGCGGGTCACGTGACCCCCCGCCCACCGGGACCATCGAGAAAAGCGGCCAGAGCGCCTCGCCCCAACCATAGAGCTCAGCCCGGCCGCCCGCCCCGCCCACTGCCCACACCGGCGGCGCGGCGGCGGAGGCGGGGCCCGCGCGGCACCGCCCTCTCGCGAGATCTCGGCGGCTATATCCGGTGCCCGCACGTCAGCTACCGCCTTTCTGCCGCTCCCTCACCGCGCGTTCGCCGTCATCCGCCGCCATCCGCGCCCGGCGCCGCCGCCATGCCCCCCAAATTCGACCCCAACGAGATCAAAGTCGGTACGTGCCGTGCCGGGGCGGGGGGGGCGGCCGAGGCCGGGCCGTGAGGTGAGGGCGGGCCGGGCCCGGGGGAGCGGGGCTGACGCGCGTTGCTGTGCCCGCAGTGTACCTGCGCTGCACCGGCGGGGAGGTCGGCGCCACCTCCGCTCTGGCCCCCAAGATCGGCCCCCTCGGTCTGGTACGTACCGCGGCACCGGGCGGGGCGGGGCGGCCGGCGGGACCGGGGGCGGCGGGGGGCCCCGTGGGGCTGGGGCGGGCGCCCCGAGCGCGGAGGCCTGGGCGGGGAGGCGGGCCGGGCCGGCCGGGGGGAGGTGGCAGCGCGGCGTGCAGCGTGTCCCGGCTGCGGGTCCGCTTCTGGGTGGCCGCCGCCGCTCGGCCGGGGAGGCGGGGGGGAGGAGTGGCGATATCGCAGGGCCCCGGGAGAAGCTGCGACGGGGGTGGCGCGGGGCTGCTCCGCTTTGACCCAAGCGATGTCTTTTGTGACATAACGTGTCTCTCTTTAGTCTCCTAAGAAGGTTGGTGATGACATTGCCAAGGCCACGGGTGACTGGAAGGGGCTGAGGATCACGGTGAAGCTCACCATCCAGAACAGGCAAGCTCAGGTACTGAACGCCAGAAGGGATGGCTCCGTGGTGCAAGCGTCCGGCACAAATGAGCTCCGCTTGCTCGAACCACAAGCTTAAATCCCGGCAGGGTCGACTCAGCCCTTCATCCTTCCGAGGTGGATAAAATGAGTTCCACACAGCAAACTGTGTGGGGGTCTTCTGGGAAAGACCTTAAAACGCCTGCGTGAGCGTTCTGAGTGCCTCTGGCTCCGATCCGGCAGCAGGGTGCGGGGGGGTGTGTGAAGCCTGGGGCTTGCCAGGCTGTGAGCATAGGGAAGAGATCTGCCTGCGTGCAGAAGTTGCTCTTTTATCCAGTTGCAGATAAATTCTTCCTTCTACAGAGCATCTGACCAGGAAAAAACTATTTCAAGCAACATAGAAGTTACAAAAAACCCTCTTTCCTTAGTCCTGTAGCCACCTGCCACTATACCTGTCCTGAATTCCGTGGCTGGTATGTTCCAGTGGTGAGCTGAGAGGAAGCCCCAGTCTAGGAAGCAGTCCTCTTCTGGCTGTGGGGAGGCCTGTGCCGAAAGGCTGGGAACAAGTTTGTCGTCACAAAAAAACCCTTATCTACTAGTGAACTAAGCAAAACCGCGGTGCTCTGGCACCAGCTTTCCTGGCGCCAACTGCTTCGTTGAGTATTTTCATTGGCTGCCTAATTCTGCTTGGAGGGGGGGAAAAATAATCTCTTTTCGTTTAGATTGAGGTTGTTCCCTCTGCCTCTGCTCTGATTATCAAAGCTCTGAAGGAGCCTCCTCGTGACAGAAAGAAGCAGAAAAACAGTAAGTGTTCATCTGGCTTTAGTTCTGAATGGGGTTTGGTGCTAAGAGGGGGATAGGTACCGGCCTCTCAGATTACCCAGCATAAACTCGCAAAAAAAGTGCCATGGGGCTGTGTGTCAGGCAGCGGGAATTCCTTAAATGTCAGGGAACGGACAACGGTGCCTATGCCAGCAGAGTTCAGTTTCTGGAAGATGGGGTAGAACGGCCACCCGCCACTGTGCCTGTCGTGTCACGCGTTGACTGGTACGGCCCAGAGGTGAGCTGACAGCAAATGCCAACTTAGGAAACAGAGTTATTCTTCTTGTGGGTAACTTTGTGCCGAAGTCTGGGGACAGGCGTGTGCTGATCGCCGCCCCGCGGTAGTTGTAAACTCTCTGGTTTCCGTGCAGTCTGAGCACGGGGAATGGTGCTTCTCTGGGGAAGCGCGGGGGACTGGAAGTGCCTTGTGTTTACAGGAGCTTACTGGTGCTATCGCTTTGCTTCACAGTTAAGCACAGCGGCAGCGTCACCTTCGATGAGATAGTGAACATCGCGCGGCAGATGCGGCACAGGTCCCTGGCGCGAGAGCTCTCGGGTAAGTACCGGCGTCGGGCTCGCGCCGAGTCCTCCCTCTGCTTGCTCCCAGTGCCCGAGCCAGCTTCTGGGCTGATTCCTGGGAGCGCCTCGTAACCGGTGTGGTGACGGAGCTCCTCACGCGGCTTGGCCGTGCGGGAACAGCCTTGCGCTGGCTGGGTGAGCCAGCCTCATGCCTCCTGGTGAGGGTAGCGCAGGATGGCGGAAGGTGCGTGGCACCAGCTGTGGTGCTTCCTGGTGCATTTGGTATGCCGGGTGTGGCTGAAGGGGCTCGCTGTCCCTCCTCGTCCCCACGGCTGCAGCCCGCAAACCCCAGGAATGGAGTTCTTTGAGTTTTCTCAAAAACTTCTCTGAGTTCTTTGAGTTTTCTCAAACTCCTCTGAGTTTCTCCTGTGGTGAAGCGCTGACGAGCTCTATCTTCCCACCGCAGGGACAATCAAGGAGATTCTTGGAACTGCCCAGTCTGTGGGCTGCAGCATTGATGGCAGGCACCCACATGACATCATTGATGACATCAATAACGGTGCAATTGAGTGTCCAGCTGTAAGTATCCATCTCTGACTGAAGCTGCGGTATCAGAGAGCCTTTTAGTCAATAGCCTACTAATGAGCTGTGTTTGCGTCTTTCAACAGAGCTAAGACTGCAGAAAAGAAGTTGCCGTATGAAGGCTTCTTACGTTTTTTGTAGCACCTTAAATACTTAATAAAAGACCCAGCTGTCTGCAAACAGTGCTGCTGCCTTAATTTGTCCTTGTCCCATGCCGCACCAACAGCGGGGTTTGGCAGGGGACCGCCTGCGCTCTGCGTCAGCTGAGGTGACGGTTCTTAGGCAGACTCCAAAGCGAGAAGGTGCTCGTTTGCCCTGAAATCATTTGATTGTGGCAACACAGCTCAGAGAAGCGGAGTTGCCTCGAGTGAGTGCTCCAGTAAAGAGCAAACGTCACAAACTTGCGGCCTGTGTAGAGCTTTCTGCGAGCTCTGGTCTTGCCGGTGCCACATGCACAGCTCAGAGCAGCCCGTGTTGCCCTTCCTTAGGGCAAGTGCTGCCGTAACTGGTCCAGCTTCCCCCGAACCACCGCAGCCAGGACACAAGCGCGTGCCGAGGCTTGACAACAGCTTTGCAGGCTGCCTGCCTCGTGCTCGAGGAGCTGCGTGTGCTTGCGGGATGGAAGGGCTCTGACTGGTTGAAGTGAAATTCAAGGTGTGACTGTTCAGTTGGCGCTCCCGGGGACAGCCGGAGCCGGGGGAGAACGGCTTCATGTCCCCGGCAGTGCGTAGCTTGGCCTTGCCGCCAGCCTGCCGTTCCCGGGAGGAGCCTCGTCCTTGGTGGCTCGGCGGGTTTTCTGTTGTAGGACAGATCGGATTCTGCACTTGGCTTTCTTCCTGCCTTGAAGCAGAGGAGATGCTGGGTTTTCTCCTGCTGACCAGGAGAAGTACGCACACTCTTAGTTTTTTGAGCTGAATTTCTTTTGTGCTCATTTTCCATCCCTGACAGAGGAGCGAGTCCCTTGGTGCTGGGGAAATCCTGTGGTCCTCTGCTTCAGAGTTGTAAGGGGCCCGGTCTCGTGTTTCTTGGGTCTCCTGAATCCTTGAATGACGACGCTGGGGGAGCGGGGTGAGCAGGTTCCGTAGCCCCTCTCTACGTCGTATGCTCCAGCTCCTGGTACGCTCTCTGAAAGAAAAAGCAGCAGTTTAAGCGTTGGGATTTCCCTTTGTACGGGCATTCTGTGAATCAAGTGTTACTGCTCGTCAAGAAACGGAGCCTAAAACCTGGCAGAGCCACACAATTTGTGTTCAGCAGTGAATATTCAGCCGTTTCTGCCAGGAACGGCGCCCTGCGGGAGCGCCAGCTTAACCTGCTGCTGGGGAGCTGCTGCTCAAAGACAAAAGGAGTTTGCCCTGCTGATAGCATCTTCCCGAAGGAAAGGCAGCTTGCTTGCTCCGGGTGGAAAACCTGTCAGTAAGGGGTGTGTGTGTGCGCCTGTTATGGTATGGACTGGGACAGGGATGTAAGTATTGAAAGCGCGGTGAGGAAAGAGCGAAAGGGTCAGCCTTGCTTATTCAAAACGAGCTTTTTTGGCAAAACCTGAGGGCCTTGCAGCACCCTCTCGGGGATCTCGCCCCGTGAGGATGTGAGGAGCCCCAGCGCGGCTGTAGCACGTTTGCCTGTTTAACCTCTGGGGAGGCTCCTGTATTTCAGGCACAGCGTTTGAGAGCTGGTTCTGGCCCCCGAAGGCTCTGCCCGGCTGTCACAGCTGGGGGTGGGCAGAACAACAATTTTCCAAAGATCCTGAGGAAACCTTGTGCTGTTTCCGCAAAGGCTGGGTTTTCCCTGGGGGCGGCACAGTGCAAGGGCTGATGGAAAGCTCTCTCGGAAGTGAAGTGAAATTATCCTGGTAATAATGCTTTAGCTGACTCGGAGGTGTTACTAAAAGCCCTATTAACAGCAGCATTATGATTGCTGTTCAGCCCTAGCAGAGCGGCCTGGAGGAAAAAAAGTCACAAATGTTAATTTAGGTCCGTTTTTCCAAAGGGAAAGGGGATCAAATTCTTCCTGAGGTGCTGAGCTGTATGAGCCTTGGTCTCAGACAAACGTTCTGCAAGGTACGTCTTCCTCCTCTGCAAAGTGGTGACGGCACTCGATCCGCTTTTTTCTTGCCAGTCTCTTCAGTTTTGCAAAAAAACTCTCAAAAGTTATTTTTGTAGGGCACTTACAGCCCCAGAGGAAAACTTCCTGGCTGGAGCTCTGCTAGGCAAGCAGGACTCTAACGCAGCGTACATTGCAAGAACTGGGGGAGGAAAAAAGTAGTTCTGTTACTTCTAGGGTTGCGTAGGAGAGAGTACGGTGTGTGTGCTCGCTGGGCTGCTGAAATTTGGGGAATGGGGTCTGGGTTATTTACCGGGGTCTGCCCGAGTCCTTTGCAGGACGCAGGCAGCGCAGCGGGGTGTGCAGGTGGCTGCAGTGGGGAATTGCCTGCTGCTGTGTCGGCCGTGCCAGGCGCTGAGTGAGCTGCAGCCTCTGTAAAGAGGAAAACTCAAGAAATTCCACCCCAAACTGAGTGGGAGGCGGTGAGCACCTGTAGCAATGCTTATTTCTAAAGTATATGCGAGTAATGGGTTATTTTTCCAGTGCACAAAGCGCTCTGCAATTCCTACGCAGCTGTAGTCGAAGGCTACTTGGATGCAGAGCAATTGTGAGCTGGTTTGGTGAAACGAAACCTTTGCGTTGACTCTGGCTTAAGCCAGGAGCGTGGCTTGGGCTGAGTCTTCAGTGCTGCCTCTCGGCACACGGCAGAGCCGTGCCCTAGGAATGCATCTCGCACCGCGTGTGAAGCATAAAATGCGGTGTTAGGAGTCGGATCTTCAGAAATCACCCGGATCTGCGCCTGATCGAACAACAAACTGATTTCCTATCTGCTCTGCTGCTGCTAAAGCACCTCCTGGGGAAGCAGGTAAAACTTCATGGAGACGGGTGCTGGGAAAGGAGAAGTCTCCTGGCCTGTCCTCGCGGGATCCAAAACGCCGGGTCGGCATCAAGGCCCAGCCAAAAGGAACTGCAAATCGTGTTTGTTTCCTACCATGGTCCCGCTGTCTGAGCGGGGTGAGCGATGGCCGGAGGGGACGTGCAGGTGCAGGAGCCCGGGCTGACCGGTGCGTTTGCGATTTCTGGGAAGGTCCACTTTTGTCCTTTGTTCCCTGATGAAATGCAGGTATGTTGCTCCGGTGACTTGGGGGTCACGGAGATTGAAGACTGGCTGTAGTGAAACAGGAAAAGCATGACAAAAAAAAATAAGCTTTTATCGGATGTAAGAGCCATGGCAGGCACCAGTTTTGCAGTCCGTCCCGAGCCGTGACTGTCAGTGTGGAGGGAGGAGCTGGACCCTCACTCCTAAAGCAAAAGTGACCAAAGCCTGACCCAGGCGTCCCCAGAAATCGCGGTTCCCACAGAACCTGCGAGGTTTTGCCCACAAACTGTTGGGGGCTGCCCGTTCCTTTCTGGCACAGGCTGCATCTCGGCAGCGTGGCCCACGGCGCAGGCCCTTGCTGGCCTCCCGGCTCCCCGCCCGCCCCAGGCTCTGCCCGCAGGCAGCGCAGGATTTTGCGCAGCCCCTTCAGCTGACAGGCAGAAAGCAGCGGGGTGTGTGGCTTTGCTCGTTCGTTTGCTTTTTCTCCTGCTGTTTGTAGGGCCTTTTTCTGAGGCAACCAGGGACTAAACCAGAAACAAGGCTGAAATCCCAGGCACTCGCCATCTTTAAAGCCTTGGCTTGGAGTTGACTGTGTTTCGAGCTAGGAACGGAGCTTGGGTGCTCTCTGAACCAGGGTCAGGAGTGGAGCCTCGTGCTCTGTAACCTGGCATCTTCCCCACCTCTCAAAGGACATGAGGCGCAACAAATTCTGATAAGGTATAGGAGGAAAAAATCTACGCAGAGCTTTGCTACACAAAGCTCCGCCTGACGCTGTCCTGGGCAAGCCGGCCTGGCTGCGTCTTGGGCGGACGGTCGGGTCCCTTCCAGCTGAAGTTACGCAGCGGTTCCACGACAAAGCTGCACGAATGCTTACGTTGCCTGAGGTGGGACAGCCTGGCAGAGGACTGCAGCACCCCCTTCAGCTGCACTTCTAGTTTAAAGAGGTTTAAAGTGTTTGTTGACCCTGGCGTTGATCCCCCAGTTTGGTGTGAACCCCGGGAGTCTCGGGAGCCGTCAGCCTCGTGGGTGCCCAGGGCTGTCCTGTGTACCAGCACACACACACACACACACACACACACACGTACACACATACACCATGGGTTTTCCCCCACTTGGCAGTGCTGGAAATAATTGGAAAAAGGATTTCTTTTGCTTAAGGGGAATTCCCTCGGGGCAGGATACATAACCTTTCCCATGCTACCTTAGGGCACGTGCTCTGGTAGAAGCAACGCCGTGCTTGGTGCTACCCTGCCGATAACTCATTTTCCAAACCGGGCTTCTTAGAAAGGAGGCAAAGGGCTTGTTAAAGACAGTAACAACCTACGTTAACTTCACATTTAAAATCCATCTTCTGCGTAACTGCGTGTGTGCTCCAAAGCCAGGATTTTGTCCCGCTCTGGTGACGTGCACCTGCAGGAGAAATGAGGGAAAGGGACATGGAGAAGCGCTGAGCCCTTCCCATGAGACCTTCACGCCGGTGGCCTAAGAGATTTGTATGCTTTAAGGAGAATTAGCTTCCTCATAGCCCTGAGATGAAACGGGCCCTGAAAAGCCAAATCTTTCGGGTCCTTGTCTTCCTGTGTTACAAAACGTTAGGATAGAAAAACCTGAATTTTGTTACAGCTTGGTGCAGGGTGTGGAAGGCCCATGGGGTCAGCTTCCCCCACACGCCTACGACGCGTGCCGTGACGGTGGATGCGGTAAAGTGAAGCGCTATTTACTGTCGGCCCAGCGGGGAAGGACGGGCCGAGTCCCGCATCGCCCCGCAGGTGGGGGCCGTCGGTGGGCGCTCGCGGGGGTGTGGGTCCCATCCAAGCTCGCGAGCAGCACGGCGGGGTGCGAACCATTCGCTAACAGGGCTCCTCACGGCTCTGCGCCGGGGCGTGGAGCGTGGCTGTGCCCCGGGGGCCCTGCGCTGGCTCTTGCTAGCACCCAGCCCCGTGCCGTGGTGCTCAGCCGGCTGCTGAATGCGTCCGTCCCCGCGAGCAGAAGACCTCAGCGCTGGGGAGATGCCCTGCTCTTCACAGGGGAGGTGGTCTCCATCTGTCACCTCCTGCTGCATCTCCTGTGGCCTCGGGGAGGCTGCGCCCTTCTGCAACGTCCCCGAGGGCAGGGAACCGTGCTGAGGGGGCAACATGGGATGTACAGAGGAAAAAAGGCCCAAATAGGAAAGGGAGCTTTTTCTGGCATAAAGGAAGGGAGGCGCCTGCTTTCTGGAGGAGCTGCAGGCAGGCGGCCTGGCTGGAAATGGGCTGGGGCAGCACAGGCCTGTGGCTCACCTCCGCCGCGGACATCTGAGCAGAGCAGCGCCCGGTGCTTCATCGCTCGGCATCGGGCGGGCCGGTGTCCCCACAGGGGCTAAATGCAAGCAGTACCTCCAGCAAACTGCCAGGAGGTAGCTGATGCCACAAATCCTGAGGGGTTTTTGGGGGGGAAGGAAGACACGGAGTATTTCTCCGTGCTGAAATCGCGAACCCAAACTGCTGCGATGCCCTCGTGTGCCCATGCACAGCCCGAAATAGCCCCCAGTGCTGGGAGGGCTAAGAGTACAGTGCTCCCGTGGGGAGCCCTTCACGGGGCGACCTCGCAGCGGCGTTTGGTGAGGTCCGCGGTCCCCCAGGTCTCCCACTGGAGGAGCTGGTTGCCTTCCCCAGCCAGGGCATGGCAAGCTTGGGCGCTGCAGCCACTCCTGGGGTCCCACTGACCACCCCCGGGCAAACCTCGGAGCGCGTCAGCATCCCCAGCATCGCTCTGATTTTCTCCCTGGCCCAGACCATTTCTTCTCCCCACCCGCTGAAGAAGAAACCCCCATTCCTGCCCCGTGTGCCTCCAGACCGAGTGACGGAGCGGTGCGGCGGGGAGCCAGAGCTCTCTCCACCCTGAGTCAAGGCCCTGTGTGCTGAACACCGAGCACCGGGCTTTTGGCAACAGCGGTACCACGGGCTCTTGTTTTTTTCTCTTTCAAATGTATGGCCATGATCATCAAAACCAAAAGTGAAGTGATCCCCCTGATAAACCAATATGCACGTTCATTAATTCACTGCATGTTCCTTTCCTTTCCAATTAACAACTTATTAGAGACTTTTCTTCTCTTACAAATCTTTCAAAAGCAAAACATCCTTTTTAACATGTCGGTATTTTGTTTCAAATTTCACAACTCGATTGGCTTTTTCATTCAACACAATGATTTTTGCCTGTCCTGTTGCGAAGGTTCACCTCTCCGGTTCGCTGTCGTGGCAGAAGAGGTCGGGTTTGCGCCCAGACTGCGGATGCAGCGCTTGCAGCATGAGGTGCTCCCCAGACCCCGTGGGTCAAGGTGCCAACGACGGGCTGCTCCACCTGCCTTCCCGCAATTAATCCCCCTGGTCCATCCGTACAGCCCTACGGCGCACCTCTCTTCTGGGGGACTGCTCCATCGCAGGGATAAAAGGTTCAGAAAAGTTTTCCAAGATTCATCATTAGGTTTAATGTTTGGCTCGTTTAGATGCTCCCAGCACCCATTTAAACCCACCTCCCTTGCCGTTCGTGTTCTTCAGGACACAGGTGTCCTATTCTGCCCTAGAGCTTTCTAACTTTGTACATAGGAAGCTGCTTTATCAGCCCCCCTCGGCTGCTTTATCCATTTATTTGCACTTTGATGTCCCTGTTACATCTTTCAGGTGTTGGCTTCTTCAGCCAGCGTCCATCAGGAGAACAGGGCAGCTCTTGACGTATCCGCCTTGGCACGCTCCGCTCCGGCTGCGGAGCCTTCGGGAGGGAAAGCCCTGCAAACCCCTTCCCCTGAGTTTTGTGAAATAAGGATTATGTTTTTGGTGCTGGCGATTTTTATTGTCGTTTGGACGTTAGTCACAGTTAGATCAGGGAAATAAATAACAGCACACTCATCCTGCTCACGCAAGGACCGTGGATGAACCAAACTCGCCCAAACGCCCCCGGAGCCCCCTCACCGGCACGGCGGGTTGAGCAGGGCTCCAGCTCTAGAGCCCTTCTTTCCCTGTGCCAGGCACAGGCTTTGGCAGGGCCGCCAGCACAGCCGCGGCTGGGATGCCGGGGGAGGCGGCCGGGGGGTTTATCGTGGTTGGCAATAATGCACAATCATCGAATCACAGAATCGTTTGGGTTGGAAAAGACCCTTAAGATCATCGAGTCCAACCGTTAACCCAGCACTGCCAAGCCCACCACTAAACCATGTCCCTGAGCACCACATCTCCCTGGGATGGGGACTCAGCCCCTGCCCTGGGCAGCCTGGGCCAGGGCCTGACAGCCCTTTGGGGAAGAAGTTTTTCCTAATATCCAACCTAAACCTGCGCTGGCGCAGCTTGAGGCCGTTCCCTCTCGTCCCATCGCTTGTTCCTGGGGAGAAGAGACCGACCCCCCCGGCTCCAGCCTCCTTTCAGGCAGTTGCAGAGAGCGATGAGGGCTCCCCTCAGCCTCCTCTTCTCCAGGCTGAGCCCCCCCAGCTCCCCCAGCCGCCCCCCAGCACCGCTGCTCCGGCCCAGCAACGCCCGGGCTGCCCGTGTCCGCGCCCCGGCAGCAGCCCCCACACCGCACCCCGAGGCACCTCTCGCCCCGGAGCCAGAGGTTCCCCTCCGAGCCCCCTCCCAGCTCAGCGCCCATCTCCGCCCGCGGGCGGCCACGGCCGGCAGCGCCGCCGCCATGTCCCGCCGGCCGCCGAGCAGCGCTTGCCCTCCGCCGGCGGCGGAGCAGGAGCAGGAGCAGGGCCGGGGCCGGGGCCGGGGCCGGGGCCGGGGCCGCCAGCGGCCCGAGCTTCCCGCAGGAGCCGGCCGCGGAGGGGAACGCAGGGCCCGGGCGATGCCGCCCCGGGGACCGCGGCCCCTGCGAGACCGTGAGCGCGGCGTGCGCGGCCCCTTTAAGCCCAGCCCCCACAGCTCGCGCTCCCCAGCGTCGGCGGCACAAAGCTTCCCGCGAACGTGACGTCACCGCCCGCGCCTCCTCCCCCTCCCTCTCCCGCGCGTCCGCGCCCGCGCGCGGCCACCCCCTCCTTCCCCACGTGACCCGGCGCCGCGCCGCCCGTCGATTGGACGAGCCGGCGGCGTAGTAGGAGCGACGCGCCGGCGGCGCGGGACGCCATTGGTCGGACGGCGACCGGGTGGGAGGTGGTGCGGCGCCGCGCCCCGCCCCCTCCCCGGGTGTGCGCGAGGCGGCGGCGCGTGGCAGCGGCGGCGGTTCCCGCCGGCGGGCTCCGAGGGGCGAGCGCGGGCGGCGGCGGCCCCGCCCGGCCCGGCCCGGCCCCGCCATGACCGACTTCAAGCTGGGGATCGTGCGGCTCGGCCGGGTGGCCGGCAAGGTGAGAGCGGCGCGGCCGCGGCCTGAGGGCGCCGGGGGGGGCGCGGCCGGGCGCTGCGGGCCGGGATCGGCCGCGCCGGGCGGAGCGGAGCGGGGCGGGGGGGGGGGGGGGCGGCGGGGCCGGGGTTCGGGGTCCGGCCGGGCGCGGCGCTGACAGGGCCGGGGTGGGGGGCGCGGGGAGTCCGGCCGGTGCCGGCGGGAGGGGAGGGCCGGGCCGGGCCGGGCTGACGGCGGGCGGCCGCGCTGTGTTTCAGACCAAGTACACGCTGATCGACGAGCAGGACATCCCGCTGGTGGAGAGCTACTCCTTCGAGGTGAGCGGCCGCGCCGCCTGCCCCCTTCTCGCCCCGGGACTCCCGGCCCCCGGGGCCGCTTCCCGCCGGGGCCGGCCCCGTCCCGCCTGCGCTGCCCGCTGCTCCGCCTCCGCTGCTTTATTTTGCTGATATTTTTAACTCGCGGTGCCAAATCCCCTCGATCCCCCCCCCAAACCGGCCGCCCCCCTTCGCCGTCGCCTCCCGCGCCAACGGTGCCGGTGCGGACTTTGCTGTGGGACCGGTTCGCGGAGATCCCGGGGGAGGAGGCGGTTGCAATCTGTTGCTGAAGGTTTGGGTTGGGTTGGGTTTTTTTTGGTCCTTTCTGTGTGACAGGGAAGCGCTCTGCCCCGCAGCTTTCCTGCTTTGGGGGGAGACAAAAGTTTGAAATGAGGGGGGAAAAAAAAAATTGAAATTATCGGAATACCCATGTGAATGCTTTCCAGCAGGAAAAGTTCTGGTTTTTTTGTTTTAAATGAGCGTTAGTTTAAAACAAATTAATTTTACTATATAGTTTTTTGGTTTCAGCTGTATATTCATATGCTTTTTAGAACCAATAATTTGTATTCCTGTATTTGGTTTGGCAAACTTTAAAAATTTTCACTTTGCACATAGTCTTGGATGAGAAAAACTTCTTTTATTGTAACTTACTATGGGACCAGAAAAAATGTTTTCTCTTAACATCCCCTGAAAGAGGGTAAGTGGATTCTACCAAGGCTTTGAAAGGGAAAGAATTCTTGATTACGAAATCGGCTAAAACTAAGGCTTTTCTGGAGGAGGGACCGTCTTTTACTCAGTGCCCATGGTGCAGCAGGCACTTCAGAACTGCTCTTAGGAGTTATAACTGCTGTGGCAACGCTGCTACCAGAAAACACCATGTTTGCCCACTCCTCCTCTCTGGCAGCTCCCTGTGAGCGTGTACGGTCACCGGGAGCGGTGATACGCTGAGAGTAACCGAAACTTGTCTAGTCCTTAGCGCAGTTGGTGAGCATTAGCGCCAACACAAAGTTACGGAGTGGAGAAAAGGGCAGGACCACTCCTTTCACTAGCAACCCCTAATTAGATTGGTGTAAAGCAACACTGAAAACAAAGCCTTGGTGGCTTGCTGATGTCTGTGCAGAAGATCTGCGCCGGGGTGGAGAATGGATCTTGGCCCTACAGGCTCACAACTGGATTGTCGCTGTTCTTTGTCCAAGTGGGACTCCTGCTGTGCACAACCTCCTTTCTTCCCTTTCCCATCTTCATAAACTACAATAGCAGAGCCGGTTGGTTCCCCTTGGAGGTTTGAAACAACTCAAATTCCATTAAGGTCAAGTGACCTCTAGGAGACAAGTGTTGAATATTGGGTCCTTTCCGTATCCCAGTGGAGCGTGTGCTCTGCCGCTCGGTGTCGGTTGTTCTCAAAGCCTTTCCCTTTTCTCTAGGCTCGGATGGAGGTAGACGCTGATGGAAATGGTGCTAAAATATTTGCTTACGCGTTCGACAAAAATCGTGGAAGGGGATCCGGCCGTCTGCTGCATGAGCTGCTTTGGTAGGTATCGTAAGGAGAGCTAAATGCTTTAAGGGCTCACGAAGGTGGAGTTTGCTGCCACCAACTCGAATTTTGTTTATTTCTCTGCCTGTAGTATTTTAAGTCGTCTAAGGAGGCTTGCAGCTACACTCAGTTGGAAACCCAGCACAGGGGGTGCCCGTAGGTCTTATTATGGTTTGGTTTTGCGCTGAGCCTTCAAACAGCTGAGTCTCTGTTAAAACGTTATTCCCAGGGAAAACAGTGATAGGTGAGTATCAGTCTAGTAGAGACTGTTTAAATCTTAAAAAATGCTACTTAAACTTCAGTTCAGGGGTGGGAGAGCAGGGGACTGGCTTCAATTAACAGGTGCAGGCTAACCTTTTGAGTTGTTTTGGTGGTTTTTTTTGTCCTGTGATAATCAGGTACGTCTTATTGGCACCAGTGAGACTTGGCAGAGCGCTGGAGAGAGGTAGAACCTCTGATAACGTAAAACTTTGGGGTTTTTTGTTTCCTTCTGGAAAGCTGCTTCAAGTGGTGCTGGTGGTGCTTCATCTCAGTGGCTACGTCTTATTTTCCATATTCTAAGAATCATTGATGTCCTTTGTAGCTGCCAGTTGAGATTCAGAGGCCAGCTTACTCAGTTGTGAGAGATTAGTTCATCCAGTGAGCTAATACATTGCTCTTTCTCGCTATGTTCGTGGGTTTGTTGAAAAGATAGGGTATGCTAGAGAGACTTGTTATTTCTTTTAAAAGCCTTTTTTGAGAAATTAAGCGTGTTTCCTACTCAGTTCCATAAACTATACTTGGTGGTCCGAGTGCCCAAGGTGGGCACCTGTGCTTTCCTTCTTGTCCCAAGTTACTTTTTGTTCCCCAAACTAGTCTCTGTACAAGAGGAGGGAGACAGGGAGAATATCAGAGACTACTATTATTATTTACAATCTGCTCCTTAAATATGGATTTTAACCTGCATCTGTTAATGTTTAATCTTGTTGCACATATAACTTTGAAAATTATGACAAAGTTGGCTACCGTATGTGGGGTAATTCACTGTCAGCTAACTGTGAACCTCATACAGAAATAATTGTCACCTGTAAGTAGCATTAAACAGCGCCTTAAAATTATTCCAGCTGACTGTTGAAGGCTGTGTAGATGATGACAGTCCAGGTATTTGGTTATTACATATCCCAGTCATTGTCTCTTCTGGTTTATTTTACTTAAATTAGGAAATAATTCCAACGTATTCAGTTAAGTAATTCAAATTGGGTCACTCTAGCATGCACTGGTGTTAAAAAATCTGAGATCGTGTGCGTAATAGGGATTTTCAAAAGTCGCAAAGGCGGGGTGTAAACTGTCAGGCAAGCGGAGCTGCAGTCCTGAACTTGCAAAGTCAAATTCTTCAACTAGAAAATAAGAAATATTTCAGCCGTTTCTGTAAATTCAGTTTGATCCCTTTGAGGGCGTACATTTTGCTGTGATCTGTAATTACAAGCTAACACCGTGCAGGTTAGTGTACCTTTGTGACTGAGTCCCCTAATGTCTTTACAAAGTCTTTTGGCTACAGGTGCGATGTAGTTACTGCTCCTCCTAAACAGAACAGGCACGCTGTTCGGTTTTACTTATCTGCACGGGGGACCGCTTTGAAAACAAAACAGAAATGTATTTTAGTGGCAGGTCCTTCCCTTTGCGAGAAGGAGTAACGCTGAAGGTTTTGGAGCCTTTGAAAGACAGGAGAGATGGGCAGTAGCAGTCATTACTCTTTCCTGTGCCAGCCTTACTTCTTGGGTAAATTAAAAGCAAAGAAGTTGAATTACTGCAGGCATAGGAGTGTAATTTAACTGTTCTCCCCCAAACATACCCCAAAAAATCAGCTCATTCTGAAAAAACTGCCCTGGTTGTGTGTGCTTCAGGTTTAAGAGGAAGTGAGTGGGCAAGTATTGGATGCTGTTGCAAGTAAAGCAGATTTTTAAATTTTTTCAGCAGATTTTTAAATTTTTTCAGCAGATTTTTAATTTTTTTCAGCAGATTTTTAAAATTTTTTTTTTTTTTTTTATTTCATTAAGCAGGTATCGTTGTTCACATAGTACGCCCCTCAAAATAGGAAGCTGGTAGCTACCAAAGCTGCAGCAATGACCGGGACCTTCTCCCGCTCTTCCCCCAAAGCCCTCCTGCTGACCTCTGCAGAGACTGAACTGCAGTGCTAAATGGGGACCAAGATCTGAAAAATACCCACGTTTGCTGCAAATATTCTTTCAGGAAGAACTTCGCGCAGCCTCTCTTGTGCGTGCTGTGTTTCAGGGTGGACTGTTGGCTCCTCCAAAGCAGGATTTGAATGTCTCTGGCTAGGGACCTGCAGAATAAGTCTGTCATCTTCTCGCCCTGTTCCCTGTATAGAAATCCCAGCTTGCTGTATTTTGGCTGGGTGTAGTGATGTTCTCTGGGGAATAGCAGCATCAGGAGATTAGTCATAAGTATCACTAACTCTGTGTTCAAAAAGACATCTAAGACCCGATTTCTTTTATTTTGGAGCACTTACCATCATACTGCCTATAACCTACTCAGTTATGGCTCCTGTTGATTTGAACTGCTGTTGTCTGTACTTGGCACTTTTATGACGGGCCTCTCTTCTCAAGTTGGCTGCTGAAATATGAAAAGAACGGTATCCAGTTAATTCTCTGAGAGGTTTTGCTTTAAGTGTTTTGCCTGGCATCTTGTAGGAACTCAGGTGTGGTGGGGGAGGTAGAAGCTATGGCTCTGCAGGAGGGTTGGCTGCGTTACTGAGGCTGTTTCTCCTCTGTCCCCTTCTGCAAGGAGAAGACAGGTTCTTCCACGAACCCGTCCTTCACTGCACATTTCTGATTAGCTTCTGGAGATGGTCCATGCTGCACACTATTGAAGCGTAGGTCTGGGGAGACGAGCAGTACCTGCTTGTGCGTTGCTTGATTATGTATGGAGAAAAGGGACCGTCCTGAATTTGCTAGTGCCAATTCTGGCATCTCAGTCAAGGGGTATTGCATGAACGCTTTTACCGGTCATCATCAAGACCCAATTTCCACGTTTACTTTAAGACCTTTGTCACTTGTGGTAACAGAAGAGCTGACAGCAATGCAGACGCATGTGGGTTTATACAAAGTGAAGAAAGTGGGCTCACTGTGCTCATGAATTTTATCAATATTTGCTTACGGAGGGTTGTGGGTGCAGACCTAGGCTTTGCAGGAGCAGTGGTAGGCATGTACCACTCCGCTGTGGCTTCCTGGTGTCACGAACAATCTCTCTTTCCCCAACTCCAGCCTTTCTTAAACTCTCATTGACTAATCCATTTCAAAAATATTTCTTAACTTGCTCTTAGAGTCGCCTCCTCCCTTTCTCCCCCTCCACAGTTTGCTTCTGCTCTGAACTTGTTTCTCCTCCTAGATTCCTCGTTCATATCTATCCCATCTCCTGTTGGCACTTTGTCCTAGTCTCAGGCGAAGAACCTTAATTCCTTCCCTATCTCCGTATCTGACTGATGCTCACCTTCATCTCTCTGGGTCCCTGTACCTTCTGGGTTCCCACTTGTAGCCCTCAGGATTCCTGATTTCCTTGCCAGACCCTCTGGTAGCCTTCGACAACTCTAAAGTAGCTTTTCCTCCTTTAGGGCATTTCGGCAGACTCCTTTCCATAGTTTGTTTGCTTTTGTGTTTCCCCCCCCCTCCAAAAGAAGGATTTTACTCCTTTTACCTTCAAAGGGGAGAGCTTCTCCCTGTTCTGTGGAGGCCCAGAAGACTCCCTAGCAGGAGGCTCCGTACTCTGTTCTCGTGCAGGGCTGCCGTTACAGGTGGAATTGCTTTGCCTGTGAGCTGGAGCACGGGCTGTGTGTGGGTGCTGCGTGTAGCCTCTCCAAGGGAATTGTACTCATTAAATTCTAGGAAGTTTTGGGGCATATGTGAATTGCAAGTGTTTTTCTTTCCCCTAAGGTAGGTAATTTAACCATATCTGGATGGGTTTTGACAAAGAAAACAAAAGACTACATTTTTCATTGTCAGTCACATTGAAATGAATTTCCCCTGTTCTGCTGTATAATGCTAGAGCTTTGTAAAGGGAAAAAAAAAGGGGGGGGGAGGATTTTTTAATTTGGGCAAATTGTATCTCTTCAAAATTGGATGAGCCATTTGAACTGAAATGTTCTGTAAGCACTGAGCTGGAAGCAGCATCCAAGCTAGACTTGGGTGAAGTTGTAAGTAGCTGTCGGAACGGTCTCCTAGAAGGAGATGCTGGGTAACCCTCAGAGCGCGCTGTCGGTTTTACGTTGTCCTTGATTGCTGCCGGTATGTTCTCTCTGTGCTGTGAAATCAGTCATGGCAGAGCAAACATACCGAGGCACAATTTCTGTCCAAGCCCTGCGTTTCAAGCAGGATGGGGATTCCTGCGAGAAGCGACACGGAAACTCATCCAGGCATGAGGGTGCTTGACAGTGAACTTGATACTTTGTGAAACAGAGAAAGGAGAGATGAAAAGAAGGTGGAATGGGAAATGAAAACTGTTAGAAGGCAATAGGGAAGAATCGCAGTAGGACTTCGTGTGCAGCCATCCTCCTTGCCAATAGTCCTGCTTCGGTTTTGAGCAAGTTTCAGTAGATGTCTCTTGGTCAATTGTGGAGTCGTTGCAGGCTTTCTACGTGTTCCGCGCAATTAGAGTCTAAAAACCATTTGCATACTTGGTGAAACCTCTGTCCTGTTGCTTGTTAAGAGACATTTCTTCATAAATAACAAACTCTGTGACTTCACACCAGTGCCAAACTTGCATGAATGTGTCTGATAGAATTTCCTATTAAAATAATAAAACAGTACTGGCACCTTTCAAGTCTGCTCTGTGGAACACAATAATTACATAGATGCGCTTGCAGTAACTGGAGGAGTAGTCTCTGGAACTTTCTTTGCAATATTCTTACAATTAAAATATACCATGATTGTCTTTTGATTCAACTCATTTATAATGGAAATAACCTCCTGGAACAAGTCTCTCTCTTCTGGGAGTTGATATACCTGAAGTAGCCACTGTGGTCTGTTGGCAACCCAAGTTGTAATGCAACTGTTTCAGTGACACCAGACAGCAGGCCAGAACGCAGCGTGTCTTCTGGAATTAGTACGATTCGTTGCTCTTTAGCTGTGGAGCATTGTTCATCACTGACCTTCAAGTTGTTTTTGTCTCCTCCAGGGAGAGACACCGTGGAGGGATTGCTCCTGGATTTCAGGTGGTACATCTGAATTCAGTGACAGTGGACAACCGCCTAGACAATCTGCGCCTAGTTCCTTGGGGTTGGAAACCCAAAGCTGAAGAAATCTCTAGTAAACAAAGGTACATCAATATTTGGCAGGGGCTTGCCCAGTCTTAAATTGTTGTCTCTCCTTCCTTTACTGATTTTTTTCATCTTGGCAGAGCCTTTTTTATTTGCTGTTGGGCTACTTACACATCACTATACGTCTTAGCTTCCTCACCTGGGGAACAGAGTTAGTGCTTGCTCTTCAGGCTAGCTGTGAAGGGACCATCTACCCTCACAGTATTATGCAGAGGTTCTGCTGTGCCAGATGTTGTCACCGCAGTAAAACAGTAAGCCTGCATTCCCTCCTGCTTGAGTGATGGCATTCGGGCACGCTGCATTCAGTCTGCAGACTTTACTGGCTTGCGGCTCTTGTCCTCAGGCACCGAAATTCTAACGCGGCTTGTAGAAACCAGCAGCCGCAAAATGCTTACACTTGTAATCGTATATTTGGGTTGAAAACAATGAGTTCCTGGGATCGGCTTCTATCGCCTTTCACTTCGTAGGCTGTGGGAGCTTCCTACCTGCCGTGTTGCACTAATGTTACTCAAAGCACATCAGACTCTTAATGTCAGGATGGATTTGTTTAATGATGTAATGCAGGTGTCTTCATTTTTGGTGGGAGACCCATAGACGTTACATCCCACTAGATGCTTGTCTGCAGCACCCGTAAGATAGGGGTGTTCAGAGCTTATTAAACTGATTTTGAGGAGATGTAGAGAATGGCAGTGATGCTATCCTAGCGTGTTTCTGGGAGTTCAAGAACAAGAAACAGACTTCAGACCATTTACACAGAAATAATTTTGCTGATGTAAATGTTTCTTGATAGATACTTTTAAACTTTTTTGCATTTAGGCTAAAATAACCTTAAAGAGATGCTATATTTGAGGAGTATAGGTAGTCTGAGGCTTAACAGGCTACATAGAATGTTAACCCTACCTACTTTATTAATGAATTTAGAATCAATTTCCCTGTATGCTTATGAATTTATGGACCAAACTTGTTTTTTACAGGGAACAAAGTCTGTATTGGCTGGCAATCCAACAGCTCCCTACAGATCCTATAGAAGAGCAGTTTCCTGTACTGAATGTAACACGATATTACAACGCTAACGGGGATGTTGTGGAGGAGGAAGAGAACTCATGCACATATTACGAATGTCACTACCCCCCATGCACAATGATTGAAAAACAGGTGTGTTCAACAGAGTTGAAAGTAAACATGTAATGACTCGGGCTACCGTGTGTGTCCAGGGATTTGTCCCTTAAAACGTAAAGCTTTGCACGTGCCATTCAGTTGCTAAAAGCGATAATTGTTTTTAACTCAGGTTTTCTTTGGCATGAATCTTTAGACCCTACGATAATTTTCAGTTTGAGAGAATATCGTTTTGAATTGGGACAATAACTGGCCTAGTGGTTTACTGGGAGGAGTGTAATTTCTGCCGAGTAGTACGTTTCTGCTGTGTGAAAAGGCAGGTGGAAGCGTTCCTCTAGGGACCCAGAGCTGGAATGAGCAAGCAGCTGCATAAGACAGGAGGAGAAAGCATTGTAAGAGGTTTTGGGTGGTACTGAAATAAAAAAATAACATGAGCTTTCATGAGAAGAGGGTGGATTTGAGTGGCCTTTATTTAGGGGAGGACTGGGAGGAAAGCTGGTTCGAGTTCTTTGCTGTAGGTAAATGAAATGAAGCAACATACATGGTCAGAGAATGAGATGTCCAAGGGCTGTGCCCTAAGGACAGATGTCCTTACTGATGAATAAGAAGGGCTTTTCTTGGGATAACAAATGCTGAGTCGGCTAAAATAATTCTGTTCCACTTCTTTCTAGGGGAAGGGAATGTTTGCAAAAATGGTCTTAAATGCCCTCCATTTGAAAAAGAGTGAGCTTTGCCTTTTATTTGGGCCTGCATACAAAGGCTTCCTGGGTAGCCATGAGTCTGGCAATGGCCGAGCTTGTGCAGCCCTCCAGGTCATTTCTGAATTTAAGACGTTTGTAGTTGTAAACAGAACTTAAAAGTTGGCAAAACAGTAGCAGTATGAGAATAAATGTGAAGTGCTCAAATATTTTGTCTATTAAGCCTGTAATCTGATTCTGCAAGAGCAACTGCAAAATCAACAAATGCAATTACTTCAAAACCTTTTGATACTCTGACACTCGTGGTGGGATGTGATAGCTGCAAAAGACTTGCTCATAAACCTACTTGGGAAGTGATGCAGGGGTGCTCCTTGGCACCGAGCAGGCTCACTAACGCTGTCTTGTGTTCTTCCTAGTTACGTGAATTCAACATTTGTGGCCGATGCCAGGTAGCCAGGTACTGCGGGTCACAATGCCAGCAAAAAGACTGGCCTGCTCACAAGAAACACTGTCGGGAGAAGAAACGGACCTTCCAGCAAGAGCTCGGACCAGAACGATGACTGGGTGGCACAGGCCTCTTAGCAGCAGGATTCCTTCTCAAAGGCATTGGACTCTTGCTTTTGCACAGTAATGACAGACTGCTTATTGAAGCCAGAGGCACTGAAGAAGAAAAACCCTGTGATGCTTGAGCAGAACAGCTGACTGGACTAAGCCAGCTCTGACTGGTGCTGTGGAAAGGGATTGGGTCTACCCTTCCAGTATTATATTCTCAAGCAAAAAGACTACTGTGGAGGCTCCAGGCAGGAAGCTTCTCATTATTTATATGTTAATACGTTTGTAAACTCATGTACAGTTTTTGTTAGAAATTCTTGATAGGACTCATTAACTGTAATGTTCAGATGAAAACATGTTGTTGGCCTAAAAGCTTAAAAAAAAAAAGAGAAAGTCATGTAGCAAAAGCTTTTCCTCCCATGTGGCTAGAAGTATCTGTGGCTGTGCCAAGGCCAGAAGGCAGGCTCCAACATCAGCAGTTACTCTGGAGAACTCTGCATGGAAGTTATATTTAAAAAAAAAAAAAAAAAAAAGGCAAACAAAGTAAAGGTTGGAATGAATCATTGTCTACTCTCTAGCTTTCTCCCGTTCCCTTCCAGCTGCTTTCAGAGCACAGTCACACTTGGACGTTGGAAATACCTACTCAGTAGGAACCAGTGCACCAGAAACTGGAGCCAAGCGTAGGGGACCATCTGGGATCTGTGCAGACAGTCAAGCTATGGCGTGTCACTGCCTTCAGAGAAGGGCTGCTGGAGATTCTGATTTAAGCAACCAGTATTTTTAGAAAGCTGAATTAGCTTTCTTGTTATGAAACCTTTGTATATAAAGTAGTTGTAGGGAAGCTCAGGTAGTCAGCTGTGTGTGGATGTGGTTGCCCTTGTGGCTTCCCCGTAAGCATAGCAAATACTATAGTGATGTGCAGATATGTTTAAATGATCTAATATTTGGTAATTTGAGTTATTTATTCATTTTTTAAAGAGATGCCATCAATCCAAGAATCACTTTCTGATTTTTTTTGTTTATGCAGTAACGAGCAAAAATAATACAGGAGGAGGATTTGACTCGCAGAGTACACGCCTGTTTTTCTTTTCAGACGTTTTGCCATGTATAATCTGAAAGTTTCTTCTTTTTCATTTTTGCCTTAGAAATATAAGGAATATCAACTGAGTTTCCCCGAAGAACTAAGTGGATAATTTAGTGCCAGGTGTTAGTCTTACTTCACAGTAGAAGAATGTGAGCTGCTGAATGCTTAATGCAGAGCCTTTCTCGGAGTGCTTAGTGAAATAGGTATTTAAATTTTTTTTGTAAAAGCCATGAAGAATTTAATTTTTCAATCAGGATTCACTTTGCCACTTCACGTTGCAATGTTGGTCTTGCTTGTATTCAGTTTGTTAGAAAAATTGAACTGCTGTGGACTTCCAATATTATATTATGTTTCTAATACCTGCACAGGAAGTTCTTAATTATTAGTATTTGGGTGGGTTTTCATCCTTTGGCTTTAAGCACCTTGGGAAATAACAAAGAACTTGGGAAGCTTCCTGCTGGAAGTTCACTTGGTAGGCGCGCTGTCAAGTTGCTACTCTTAATTCATGGTTATACTGTAACTTTTCTGTCTAGGCAGCCTACAATGCCCTTAAGTATGAAGAAGTCAAGTAGGACACAATGAAATTTTCCTGTAATGGGTGATACTTTTTTTTTCAGGAAACATTCAATGATTTGCTTTAAATGAACTGTAGTTTTTGATTAATATAAAATGGGACATAAGGAATACTTTTTTTTTTGTTCAAGGTAATCCACTGAAAAGGGCAGAAGTATTGACTCTTTTCTTGCCCTTTTAAAAGGCTGCTATTTGTCATGCCAATTTTCCATCGAATTACCAGTAATCATGTTTAGCAAACTGAAGCGCAGTCTTAGAGCATTTAAACACTTCTGCAGCACGGAGCAGGGAAAATGGTCATGGTTAGTCCCAACGCTTGTAATATTGCTGCAAGGAGAAATGAGGACAAAGACAGGCTGCAGAGGAAGACTGGATGGGGCAAGGGGTGGATTCCTCCTGAGCAGCAAATGAAGGGGATGAAGGAAGGGTGAGACTCGAGCTAAAGGGTCTGCAGAAATAGGGTGGTGGGTGCTTAGGGCAATCCTGATGCCAGCGAATGGGGAGGGAAGGGGATGGGAGGAAGGGGTGACGCAGGTGGGAAGATGCCCGCTAGGTTAGGGGTCTGTTTGACTGTCAGCTGAATGAAAAGTACTAAGTTGCTGGACATCCTGAAAGGGCTCGGTGAAATGGCTGTAGTGTGTAACCTTGGACTCCAGGCTGTCCTTGTGCCAGAGGAGGGAAGCGGCTACAGGGATTTTTGACTCCTAGAAAGGTCCCAAGGGGACTGCAGTAAGCAGGTCACTGCCTGCAGAACAGTTTTTTCCGGATTGGTGTGGGGAGTTGTGTGATCGACGGTTCTGGCAGATCTTTGTAACTTACAGAGATTTTCCCTTTTTGTGAGGCGTGTCAGAAAGGACATGTTACATGTGAACATGGCAGCTCCGCTTCATATAGCCTATATGGTTTTTCAGAGGATGAAAAAGTACCTGTCTCTTGTAAAGGACCTGCTTTCCCCTCTTAAAGAAACCAGGCTGACATGGATATCCTCATTCGGGCAAGTAGCTAGAAAAGCACAGGATTGGAGTACGTGGTCACTTGGAGCAGGCCTGTGCAGTACTTGGAAATGAACCCACTTTTCAAGGACTTATCCTGATGGAGATGCTCTCCATTAAGATGTTTCCTGCAGGGAGGAAAAAAACCTGCACCTATGTCTTATTCCTTGGTTCTCTGAAGCATGGAGTACTCTTTGTACACACCCCTGATTCACCTGTGGACCAAAACAGGGCTTAATGAGTCGGGTTTCCTAGATGGGAACATCTGTTTGGAAGAGGAGCTCCAAAAGACTTGGGGGGGAAAAGAGTTGCTGGGCTATGAAGCGTATGGAGAGAGAGAATGAGTGCAGGGGGTTGGGATCAGGGTGTTCTGCACCTCTGCAGCCTGTTGTACAGCCGTCTGTCTCTAAGCTGTCATCCTTGTTGAGCTGCTTGAGTATCTGCTGATTCGTGTGCTTTTGGGAGACAGAATTTGGCTGTTTGGGCCAGTGCAGTCCTGCTGGCTTGGCTTTGCCACCAGCCGTGCTGCCGTGTCTTTGTGAACGCATGTGGCATCTTGTGCAGCTGATGGGGATGTCCAGGCCTGAAAGAGTTCCTGCTGGTGGGTCAGACTGGTTGATCTAGAGTCACCAGATGTGGGTGAACATCTGTCTGGTGTGAGGCAGTTCCAGGAGGGCCCCATGGGCTTCCAGACCCTTTGGGAGAGTCTGGAGAAAGATTTTTGTCACAGTTGCAAAGTGGCAAATCCAGCTCATGCCAGGACCCTGCAGCATTACTGGTGCTGGCTGTAACGGAGGGGTGCACACAGCATGTAAACGCACCATGAAGGTACTCTCCTTCATATCAAAGTAGGGTGGTACCACCAATCTCAAACACTCAAAAGTCACAATTCAAACTGATAAAAATCTTGGCTGGCTTAAGGAACACAAAATCTGAAATATAACGTACTGCAGGGCTCAGTGTTTACCTTTTGATATTTGACCCTTTAATGCACCCATAGGATTATACTTTCAAGTTTTCCTTTGTGGTGGTGATTTAGTTTTAAATGAAACTGGTGAAGGTAAAAGGGGCAGCTAAAAGACTTAAATGCTTGCAGGTGGCATGGAGACAGTGTAAGACACCACACTGGGGCCAGGAGCAAATGTTTACCACCCATCAAAACAGAATTGAGAAGAGGACAAAAGGAGGTTGGTGTGATTAAAGAGCAGCACGTGGGATGCTCGTAGAGTAAGAAGAAATCCTTTATAAACTGAACTTGTGTCCAAATGGAGAAGATGGAAAGAATAAGATTTGGCAGGTGAAATGTGAAAAAAGCAAACAAACAAACAAACAAACCCCGAACCCCAAAATAATGCAAAGGAAACTGGAATATGAAAAACATTCCAGTCATAAAACTTGCACAAATAATTTTGAAAAAATCAGGAGCGGGGAGACTGCCAGAGTCAGCAGACTTGATGCACAGCAAAGGGAAGGTCTGACCTGAAGATAAAGTCCCAGCAGAAAAAAAAAAAAGTGAATTGTTTGCATACGCGTTCACTGTGAAAGAGCTGGGGGAGTTCACACAAGAATACTTCCATATGGAGAGCTCACCAGAGAATCTGTTTAAAACTCAAGTGCTTTTAGGAGAGATTAAAGTTCAGATGAAATGAGCAGTAACAAGTTGCCAGGACCAGACGGTGCCACCTACAGCTCTACGGGAGCTCACGGATGAATAAGCCGAGCTGCCAGCTGGGATGGGAACCTCTCCCTCCGTACCCACGGCAAAGGTGACAGCAGCTTCTGAAAGCAGTTTCAGGGCAGATGTGGGAAACTGCAGCCAGGTGAACGTAGCACTTAGCAAATTCATAGGTGCTGTGATGCAGCATCAATGGCTAAATATTGGGGAGGAGCCAACACAGTTTTCGTACAGGGAAGTCATGCTTCAAAACTACTCAGTTGTTTTAATGGCCTTAACTAGCAGGCGATAAAGGGGATTTGGTTGGTACAGTCTGCTTGAACTTCCAAAATGCACTTGTGGAGAAACAACTGTTTAAAAGACAGGAAAGGAAGAGTTGAAGGGAGTTGGTTTTTTTTTTTTGGTGGAGGGAAGTCAACAGCTGGATGCCCAATACATTAAAAAAGAATTGGGAAAAAGTAATGAATCGGGAAGGTGACAACATCCACTGATGAGGTTATTCAGTGTAATAATGATATAATAAAGGTTGTGTGAAGAATTGCAGAAGGATCTTATGAGACAGATTGGTAGATGAAATTCAGTGTCAATAAATGTAATGTTGCTTATGGGAAAATAGCAAAAGATGAGCCCTTAGCTGACCGTTTTCACTTCGCAATGAGACCTTTGGGTTGTGAAACAGTCCTGCAGAAATTTCTGCTTGGGGAACAGCAGCAGCAAACCAGGCTCAAGGAAAGGATGGGAGAGCAGAGAGCAGCACCACAGCATAAACTGTCTGCGTGCCGGGTGCGCAGTCCTCGCTCGCCGTCTCGGAGAGGACTGCGAGGGAAGGGAGAGGCTCCAGGCAGGGAGCAGGATCCTTCCATCGTCTGGAACGGCTTCTGCGAAGGCACAGCTACGTCGACCACATGGAAGAGAGATGAGCGACAGGGATGTCAGGAAGGTCTTTAAGAGTGGCAGAGGGAGGATGCCAAGACGCTGATTTTCTCTACCCACAGCTGCTGGGTCACAGCCGAGCAGCAGTCCTTCGCCTAAGGCGTCTGAGCTGCAGACCCTTTCCGCAGGATGCGGTGGGCGCCAGGAGACCGCGTTGGGAAAGAGCTTGGGCGAGTTCACGGACAGGGATGAAGCTCAGCAGCTCCCCGAGCTGCTTGTGCCAGCCAGCGCGGCTGGGGCCGCCGGGCTCCTCCTCCGGGCTGGGCAGCGCCGCGGCCTCCCCGCAGCCCGGGGAACGGGCGGGCTCGGCGGCCCGGGCGGGGGCAGCACCGCCCGCGGAGCCGCCGCCGGGCCGAGGGGAGGCGGGCCCGCCCCGCGCCGCCCCTGACCGGGAAGCAGACGGGCGGCGGTTCCGCTGCGCGGCGTCTCCGGAGCCGTCCCGCCGCCGCCCCGCGCAGCATGAGCCCGCCCTGAGATGGCGGCGCCGTGCCGGACGCGGACGCTGCAGGTGGTGGACACGGAGTTCAGCGCGGACGCGGTGGAGTGGTGCCCGGTGGAGGGCTGGCACAGCATCCTGGCCTGCGGCACCTACCACCTCCGCCCGCCCGCCGCGGTGAGCCCGCCCGCCGCCGCGCCGGGACTCGCCTCCACCCCCCGGCCGCCTCAGCCGCCGCGGCCGCGCTCGGCCGGTGTTTCCCGCCCTTGGCGGGCCGCCTCAGCCGGGCCCGGGGGTCCCCCCGGCCGCCTCAGCTACCTCAGCCGGCCCGGGGTGGTTTCCCGCCCTTGGCGGGCCGCCTCACCCGGGTGCCCCCGGCCGCCTCAGCCCCGCACCTGGCCCCGGTCCTGTCAGTCGCCGCGCTGCGGGGCCGTGCCTTGTCCCAGCCGGGTTGGCTTGAGGTGGCCGCAGCGTGTGGGGCTGAGTGGGCCCCGCTGGTGAGCGTGGCCGGCTCTGAGGGAGCTGTGGCGGCTTCGGTTCCTTAAGGGAGGGACTTGCCAACTGGGAGCCCTCTGCCCTGCTCCTGGCAAGATCTCGGGTGGGGAGAGGTCTGGGGGAGGTAGAATCACTGCTAAGGCTGCTCTTTTCTTCCCAATTTTTGATGTAGACTGACTCCCGAGGAAGCAATGGGACCTGTGACCGGACTGGGCGCCTCTACCTGTATCACTACAACGAGGAGCAGCCGTACATCCCGCTGACCGAAATCCAGAGGATTGACACGGCTGCCATCCTGGACATCAAATGGTAATGCTGGCCTGTCAAGGCTTGGAGCTCTCAGCAGCATGGTCTGCCCCTCTGGGGTCCTGTTTTGGCTGTTGGTATGGCAGCAACAGTAATATTTACTAACTGAACTGCCCCTGGCTTCTTGGAGGGAAGTATTCTCCAGTTTGCTCCAGTGGCAAAGGCTGTGCTCATTTCTGTTATGCTCTTCTGGTTATTTATGAACAGCTGGTCAGTGACTGTGGACCTCTTTTGTTTATATAATAATATATAGTAGATTTCCCCCATATATAATCCCCTCCGTGCAGGTTTGTGGGAACTTGAGGAGCCTTAGATTTTCTCTGTGGTATTTTTTTGGTCAAGTACCTTCTCCTTGCGCATCCTGGAATAAAAGTTATGACTTTGCTCTCCTCCTTAAATACAAGAAAGATGGACATTCAGAACTTGCTTAACTTGATCTTTTAGGTGCCACGTTCCTGTTGCAGAACATCCCATGGTTGGCATTGCAAACTCGACCGGCGCCGTGGAGTTTTGCCACCTGACTGGAAGCGAGGTAGGTGGCTGTAACACCTGCTGCTGTTGAAGCTGTGTTTAACCCAGATTTAATACGTCTCCGGATTTATTAGCAGTGTTCAGAGACATGTAGGAAAGCTGTATGGTTTCCATGGCTTCCTCAGTATGCTTAGCTTTTTAAATACTTCTTCTTTTGTCTTTTGGTAATGTTTCTCATAAATCCCACAAATTTCTTCATGGCACCAGGGAGACTGGCTGGGCTCTACCCACCTGCAGAGTGTGGGAGATGAGAGGCATGAGGGGAGCAGAAGCAAACCCTGGAAACTGTCACTTTAGAATAAGTATGGACTAACTGGTAAATACAGCAGATGTAAAGTTGTTAAAAACGGGAGAATTTTGGAGAGGGGTTTCTTTTGGTTGGTGAGACAAGGGAGTAATCAAGAGAGTGATTCCCACAGAGTGAAGAAAGCAGAAGCCAGTCTGTAAGGGAATTCAACAGTCAGGTCATCACTTCTGCACTTCATCACTCGCTGAGAGGAAGCAAAGTTTAAGGGCGATTTGGTGGGAGATGGGTAGCAGGAGGGTGGGGATCCTGCCTGTGCGCATGTTTGCCCTTCAGCTGGTACTAAGCAGCTGTACGTTGCTATGGGACGTTTCGTCTCTTCTTTAGTGTGGGACCCTAACGTGCTCCTCGGTCTCTGGAAAATACCTGCCATAGGAGGAGCCAGTACGAGTGTTGCCTTATACCTGCTGTCTTCTCAGTCTTAACCCATTCCTTTTCTTTCCAGTAGAAGAACAGCTGCATGCTGGAGCCATGCTTCAGGGTCGATCTCGGTGCACAGCGTCTGGCCTTGTCTTTGGACTGGTCCACAGGACGAGAGCAATGGTGAGGATGGGAGATGAAGGCTGGTACTGGAGGTCGTTGTGTGTGTGACAGTTTTCAGGCATAAGTTGAGGACTTTGATGGATGAGTCTCTGGTGGCTTTTTGTGAAGTGGCTTACGACTTTCTTAGTCCCAGCTGTCTTCCTGCACCTTCTCTAGAAGTTACTATTTCCAGAGCAAGGGTAACAAAGGAACAAGACCACATGCCATGGCCGCTGTAACAGAGACTAAACCCACAACAAATGTGAGGTGGTGCTGTGGCGAATGGCGGCAGGTGAGGCGGGGAGATGTCTTCTGTTGCCTTTGCTAAAAGGAAGGACCAGAGTGGGATGCAGATGGATCCGCTGGTTCCAGCTCTGCTCTCAGAATGGCTGAAATTTTAGTGTGACGTTCTGCTTAAGAACTAATAATAGCACGTGTAGGAAGTTTAAACATGGGGTAGTGAGAAACAGGAGAGAATTGGTTTGGAAGTGGCTCCTTCCTCTCTCAAATGCTCATACATTTGATTTCAGAAGTGGCATCACTGCATGAAATAACATGAATTTGCTGTACCTTGAAAGAGGTAGGGTATATGTTTTCTGTAAGTTAAGTGCAAAACAGAGACTGGTGCCTTTGGTGTGAGGCTGGAAACTGAGGGGATCAGGCAGTCGTGTGCTTAATGCTGTAGGGCAAATATTTAGTTGCTTTTGCTAATTAAAGCTGTTTCTGTGCGTGCTGTTTAACGTGTAAGTAGAATCCCCGGTCCTACTTTTTTCTTCCTTACATTCCTTCTTCCCCTTGTCTCTGCCTTTCAAGATAAATGATTGTTGCCATGATGAAAAGTCCCTTTAAAGCCTGTCACTGTTGTCACTTGAGAGACAAATAACCCCTTCTGGAAGCCAAATGTGCAGCCTTCACATCTCTGTAGGACGGGGGTGACCCTCTCTCTCTTGTGTGGAAATTTGGGAGATTCAGTACGGTTTAGTAACTAGCATATGATGTAGAACTGGAAAGAAGCCCTGAGTTACCAGATCAGTACCTACAGCTGCAGGTAACCAAACAGAAGGCACCTAGTTCATGTAAGGGAATGTCAGAAAATCTGTGCACTGTGAGCTGCAAAATTTTTGCCAGTGCTGCAAGTACATTGTGTCCAGAAACTGCAAACGTACTGTGCCACAGGAAGAGAGCAGGAAAGGTCAGGATCAGCCAGTGACAGCAGGGAAATAAAACATTTCTTCATACTCCAGAAGAGGGAAGAGACTCTGGGAGGTCCTTGTCAGTCTGACTTGGAGGAAAAAAAAAAATCCCTCTTCACATCGAATTTGTTTATTGATGTATGATGTAATATCGAGCATCTGCGAAGTCAAGTTCTGCAGCTAGGAGAAAGACAGACCCAAGGCTGGTTTTCTTTTCCTCATGTGAGTGTGAGGGTTTGCTCCCCTGTGAGATCAGGGAATGGGCATCAGTGATGGAGATTATTTCAAGATGGGATGGGCTGAAGCTAAAAAGAACTGTATAAACGCGTGCATTCCTTCCACTGTACTACCGGTTTCTATCAATGTTTAGTTGAATCAAACATACACAGTATTATTTTACGTTATCTGTCTATACTTTGGCTGCTATTTTTTACTCTTAACGGCTTCTTAGGACACGAGTTTCAGTAATGTTTTCTCTCTGTTCCATTGTAGTGGTTGTCCTTTGAGAGTCATCAGCAGTGATTCAGAGGGGAAGCTGAATCTTTTCTCCATAGATGAATCTGCTCCTTCTGTGCATGTCCTGAACCAGTGGGAAGCTCACAAATTTGAGGCCTGGATTGCTGCTTTTAATTACTGGGACACCGACGTTGTGTATTCAGGTCTGTGAGGGCTGGGAATCTCGTTTCAGGGTGTTGGGGAAGGGATGCCTCATTTAGGGATGTGTGTTCCTTGGGATTTTACTGTCCAGGGTTGGCTGTGCTGCATGCATCACACCGCTTGCAAGAGTTGGGGCCTCTGCTAGGGGTAAAAGGTTTCTTGATTATCGGAAGCGGTTGGAGGTAATTTGGAGAAGCTGTGCCTTTTAAACTGTACTTTGGCTGGCTATTGGCAAAAAAGATGTTAATCTCTTGCGGTGTGCAGAAGAGAGCAGAGAGCTTCTAGAGTCCAGTCTTTTTTTTTTTCTGAATTTTTTGGCTTAGCAAAGCAAGGGTATTGTTAATGCATGTCGCTTCTGTGGTGACCAGTACTGTGAGCCTCAAATGATGTCTGGTGTGTCCGTTGAATGCTATGAGATCCTAGGGCCGAAAATCATCAGCTTGGTGCTAACTGCGTTGCCTCAGTGCCCTGCACTGGTCATTTGGATGGTGTTCAGGGTGACAATGTTTTGTCTTTGTGCAGGAGGAGATGACAGCCTGCTAAAGGGCTGGGACACCAGGCGCAGCCCAGAGACTCCTGTCTTCACCAGCAGGAGGTAAGCACGCCCTATCTGCAGCCAGACCCTAAAGCGACCGCCTATGAACATAGGGTGCTACCATGTCCCTTCCCAAGCCACTGAACGCAGAGACGTGCAGTGCAGTGGAGTCCTGTTTCTGCCTCCCTTGGGAAATGGAGACCTCCATTAGATTTTTTTTCATCGGGACAATTCCAGGTTGAAACTGTCTTCTTTGTGTCCTTCAATATAATAAACAACAGCTCACTTCCACACAGGAAGACGGTGGTAGCTTCTTTCTAAAACAAGGATCCTGAATTATGCTTTTATTTTGGGAATTTTTGTATGTGTTAAATTTGGTTACCTTCTTATGGAACATTTTTTAGAAGATATTCTCCCCTGTTCACTCGTTTGAAGTAATCTCTTTTTTCTGGTGGCATAACATATCTTTTAGAAGATGATTAAAACAATATCCACAAGTCTCCAGTGAATTTTATGTGTAACCTTAAAATACACTGGGGATTATTGCTATGGAAATGCTAATGTTGGGAGTAAAGTCTTGTGGGAATGGAGTTGTTGGGCTGAAATTCTTACAGGCTCTGAACAGCAGTGTATGGTACAACTATTACTAGAAAATATTTGTGCTGAGAGACTATGTGAGTAGAAGTTTTGCCCTGGAAAGGCTGTTGGACTGTGTAGATGGAACTCTGCCTGTGTGCTTCACTGGGCTGAAATTTGAGTTTGCCTTGCTTTCCTTTCCTGAGACACCTTGATGTAGTTATGTGGACCCCAAATCCTTGAAATTCAAGGAAGAATCCGTTCTCAAATCGTGCGTTGCTGTCTCTTCCCTCTGCTGTGTGGTACTCTCTTGCAGGCACTCGATGGGTGTGTGCAGCATTCAGTGCAGTCCCCACCGGGAGAATCTTCTGGCTACTGGCAGGTAAATCCCTCCTAGCTGCTCTTCACTAGCGTGACCGGCCTCCTCTGTTATTTTGAACGCGCTACTGCTGCTCAAGGTGCGGTCTCTTCAGACGTTCGGTGTGGGGAAGAGCATGCGATCTTTCCTAGTTTTCTTCTGTACTTGTTGCACTGAATCAGCTTTGCTGCTCGCCTGCGTATTTATTTGTGATGTGTCTCCAGCTATGACGAGCACGTGCTGTTGTGGGACACCAGGAACATGAAGCAGCCGCTGGCAGACACCCACGTGGAAGGTGGAGTTTGGAGGCTGAAGTGGCACCCGACCTGTGATTTTGTGCTGTTGGCAGCCTGCATGCAGAGCGGCTTCAAAATCCTCGACTGCCGCGGAAGCATGGGTGAGTGCTCAGTGGAACTGAGATGCTCTTGCACTGCCCTGCCGCTCTCCTTTCCTACCTCCAGGTTAACGGGGGAACTCCAGCTCTGAGCTTGCTGGAAAGTTCTAGATGTTAATAGCCATAGGCTTTTATTCCCACGTGAGGTAACTCTTCCAGCTTTCCCAGAGCTATCCTCGCTCCTGGCCCGATGGGTTGTGCAAAGGCACTGTCGTTATTCCTGTGTAAATCTCTCCTAACTCCTTTTCATGGGAAGAAAGCGTGTTTGGCTCGGTGTAAAGGCATTACCCGTTGACATGACCGTTCCGGTTTGTGTTCGTCTTGGTGGTTCAAAGAGCTGCTTTGGAATGTCAGGTGATGCTTTACTGTCAGCAGAAGTTACAGACCTGCTGGTGAATCGGTTATTGCCTCAGAAAGGAAGTGCTGTGCAGTCTGGTTGATCTAGAATAACATGAGTAAGCTCTCCGTGTGAATCAGAAGGTATTTACATGATTAAAAGCTGTTTGCATTTACATTACAAATACAATCTTGCATAAAATGGTTGCCTTCCTAGGTTTCTCCAGGCCTTGGGCAGATCTGCAGCTTGCGACACGAGGATAACATTTCTGCTGCATAGGGAAGGGAGGAGCTCGGAACGTTTAATATCAGAGTCAAATGCTGAAAGCTCATGGGAAGAACACATCTGCAATTTATTAATAACCAGAACCTGGTCTGGCCACCTTACCAGTTGTATTTATGGCTCAGTGGGGATCACTGCTTGATCTCTCTTGTTTTTCTTGAGCCTTTTTAGGTATTCTGAGTAATGATGCATGTTCATGCACGTTAAATCTATCTGCTTACTGAACCAGGGAAAATCAAGGCTAATGAGAAGTGGCCGAAAAATTGTCGGGCGAGCCAGAACCTCGTTTCTCCTAGAATGCTTGACTTTGTTGTGAACGAGGCAATAACCAGAGAACTCTTCCTGTAGGACATAGCCGATGCTAGAGTGGCCTGTGAGCAGTCTGCAACAAACCATTTCACAACTGGATTTCTGCTCATTTCATATTTTTATTTTATTTTTTTTTTTAAGCGGAAAACATGGAGGAATGTATCGTCCTGTCGTCCTATGTCTTGCACAATTCCTTGGCCTACGGGGCTGACTGGTCAAGGCTGTGTCCCAGGGATTCCTTGGCTGCAACACAGGACTCTGCCGCTGCGTGCCAGTCTGCGGAGGAGCTCGTGGGAAGATCAGAGGAAGGAGACGAGAGACTGAATTTGCAGGTCCAAAACCTGAAGATCATTTATGAGTCTCCTACAGCTACTTTTGATGTAGTATTGGATGAGGAGAGTGAAGGCCCTGCCTTGCCGCTCCGAGCAGAAGGGGGTCCTAAGCTGTCTGGGGACCCTGCCCCGGTTAGGGGCTCTGAGGTAAAGGGGAGTTCAGATGTGGCTGGGGGCCCTGACGGAGGGGGAGATCCCGAGTCAGCCCGCAGTTCTGAGTCGGGAGCGAAGAGACCCGGCGGAATGGGCCTGGCCAGAAGCGGTGATTCAGCCAGGTCTCTAGACAGTCCGAAAGAAATGAGCATTGTAGCGACGTGTTCTTTCTACGACAATATCCTCCATGTCTGGAAGTGGGAGATGAGCCTGGTGACCCCTTCGGAGGCGCCGAGTACCAGATCTCCGTCTGAAAGAACAGCTGAAGGTTTGCATTGACCCGTCCCAAGGGAGAGCGGTGGGAAAACTCCTGTACTGAGCGCGACAGCTGAGCTTATGCCCTGTCCAATTTCTGTTGGGCTTTCCCAGTTTTATTGTTGAGCTTGTGTCTTTTAAGGCCGATACCGACGGAATTACTGGCACTTTATTTTCAGCACTGAGGAAAGCCTTTGCTTTGAGGTGTGTGGTCAAGCACAGACATGTTTATTTAGTTTTCCCTTAATGTACTAGTTCAAAGTAGGACAGCCTTCCTCACAAAGGCTGCTTGTTTGTACCTTATATTTGAATCCCTTCAAGGCTGGTTTGCATTGGTGCGATTGATCTGTGAAGCCCATTCTCCTCCTTCCATCACAAACCGAACTTGTCTGCGCCGCTGCGTGTAGACAAACACGCAGCGTGTGGTCGGGGTTTCCCTGAATGTCTCGGAAGAGCCCACGAGTGGAGGCTCGGCTGTGTGCGTAGCTTGCTCTGCGGTCTGTAAGCTAGCATGTATGAGAAGACGCTCACAGACAGTCCAGGTACTGACGGTGCAACGTGCTCGTAGCGATCTTTAGTACGGAGAAACTCTTCTTTAGAAGGAAATGCAGGCTGCCCGGTGTGACAGAGAGCAGTCAGCGACAGGAAGCTTTGTTCTGAGGAGGGCCTTTCCTGGAAGGATTCTGGTGTATTTGCCCAGCCTAATTTTACATCAGACTCCTCTGATTGAAGTCTCACTTTATCACTCTCCAAGCTAAGCACAACCTGGTTTAGCACAAATGGTGTAGCAGGCCCTGCTGTGTTTCGGTGCCACGCTTAACCCCCTCCCCGTAGCCTCTTGGTATCAAACTCATGTTTTCTGCTCCCCGCAGTGAGACAGACATTTAGGTCCAAAGCCAAGCTCTTTCAGTTTTGTAAAGGTGAACAGCTTTAAGATCAAAACCTCCAAAAACTACAAGCAGTGTTTCCTGACATCTTTTAAGTTCAAAATAAGTACAGACACCAAAATCTTAACAACATCGCCCTAACTACCTCCAGGAATGGCTGCAGAATTTCTCATGGTTGCTCCATTAGCTTTCTTTTCTTCACTGTGAAACATCAGCAAGACACCGTTTCTGGAACACTTTATTATCTTCCTAGAAACAAAAAAACCAGTGTAAACTCGGTAAGTAACTTCTAGCTTGCATGGTTTCTCTTTGAGGGTCCTAAAGAATTAGTTGCCTGGAGGGAAAGAAACACCAGCAACAGGTATCTATCTGTAACAGTGCTGCATCTAAAACGAGGTACAGCAGATGAGAATTTTACTGCTTTGAAACACCTTTTTCAAGGGTGAATGTGTATTTTAGAAAACATTCTTGAGCACTGTTACCTGATGATTCGTATTAGTATTGTGAACAAGAGCTTTTGTTAAAAAGAACACCCTATTTTTGGATGTTTCTAAAATAAAATCAATACAAATGATTTATCTTCCTCGGTCGTTTTGATTTTAAGGCGGCCATCACAGACCTTCCGCCTTGTCCGGTGATGGCTCGGCCTCTTTGAGGGCACGTGGTGGTGCTGAACGCTCCTTGGCAGTCGGAGCAGGCAATCCGGTTCCCTCACACCTCGGGGAGAGCACCGAGGGCATATCCCTGTAGCAGCATGGCTTTTGACTGTGGCTCCATCTTAAAAGGTTGTAATGCTTTTTTTATTGCTGTGCGAGATTAAGAGGGAACAGTCTGAGCTTAGCGAAGCTGGAGCAGTGTCACAGAATACGACCAGATTGGGGCGCTGGATTTATGCCTTATGTTAGTCCTTGCTTTGCCCTGGGAAATGAAGAGTTGCCTGTTGGAGCCTGCCTTCATGCAGGGAAGGGAAGGCAAGCGACTCGTTCAAGACCAAGCCGGTACTGGCATCAAAGGGTACTGGATCTCCTGCGTTCACCTGCCCTCCATCCCGCTCCAGCCAGCCGCCAACACTCGCCTGAGGTGGAGCCTGAGAAGGTGACACCTCTGAACCCAAAGGAAGGGGCCAGGCACCGCCTCTGCCGACAGCAACTGCACCCAGAGCTGAAGGCAGAAAACATCCACTTTTGTATCACCGTTACTCTGATGAGCTGAAAAATAAGTGAAAAATGCAACTGGGGCTTAATTGATGAGAAAAACTGCGCCTTCCCTCGCCCCCACTAGGGATGTGATTCTTGAACCTTCTGTGCCAGTGTGTCGACTCCTTCGTTTGCGGGTTTTTGGGGCTGCAGCACTAAGCAGCAGAAGCCCGTGCAGCACCCCCTCCCTGCCAGCACAGCCCCGTCCAGCCCTGAAAACAGGTATTTTTTAACACCACTTCAAGGACTCATCCGTCAGTCTTCATTACAGCCTGGATGCTCGCTGAGAACACAGTGAGCACGCTTCCTTTCTCCAAAAGTGAACATTTTAATTGCGATTTAATTCTCTAACGCTTAAGCTTCGTATTTGGAAACACCTCATTGAAAAAAAAACCCCAGGTACCTCTTGGGAGGGCTGCAGTCCCCAGACACAGAACTGGCGCACAGAAGAATCATTTTCTCAAAGACTCCAGCACTTGGGTGTCAGAGAAAACGTGTTATTCCCAAGGACATTTAGCACTTTCTCCTTTAAACAGCTGCACACAACTGCCTGTGTAAATGTCACTGGTATCCATTTAATTTGATGAACAGCAAGACACTGCTCTTGTAGGAACGTATGTCCAAAAATAACAATTCTTGAGATATGTTTCAAATTTAAACAGTTATCTTGTCATTTCAAGCAGCTGCACCGCTAAGGAACAGACATTAAACGCGCCTATTAACTGTATCTTGGTTTACTCTAAAAGAAAGAGTTTTAAGGCTTGGGAACATCTGGAATAATTGTGGCATTTAATATAAGCTACAGTTCTCTCCTCAGAGAGAAAGTTTAGGGTACAGGCTTGGTTTTGCCTGTGGGAGGTCTCACTCCTGGTTCAGCAGAGCGCTCGGGTGGCTTTACCCCCCGCCTCAAGGAAGGGTTCCCTCTTCGGCTGCAGCCGCCCTCGCTGCGAGCAGGGGCAGCCTGGCCTGACTGGGCTACGCCGCTGGGCGTGCAGCGGCCCGCTCTCCACAGCCGGGGAGCTCCAGACTCCCAGGGAGATAAGAGCCATCCTCTTTGCTCCCAGAAGGAAGAGATGATGTTTCAGCAGCCTGGAGAGAAACTGCCTCCTGCCGATTACCAGCCCCTGGTCCGTCAGCTCTCATCTGCGAGCAGGACACCCGCATGCTTACACAACACAGCTGCACGCACCGCGCAAGACACGAGTAATGTTTTCCTCAGTCAGGCACGGGAAATTAACTGCCCATCCCGCCCCCCCCCCCCCCCCAATTTAAATCAGACGTTGCAGAAAGACAAAGTGGAAGTATTTGCTTTTAATAGCCGCTGACAGACACTGTCCCGTATTTGCCGGCGCAGGCCGCGTCTCGCACTGGCGATGCTCTTCCCAGCGCGCCGGAGGGGCCGCGCAGCCACGGGAGCCCTGCCGCTCGCTCCCTACCGCACGTAGTTCTTGGGGAAGAGCTGGAAGAGCTTGCCCTCCTGCGTCGGCTCGAAGCCGTACTTCTCCAGGTTGCTGAGGTCAAAAGTCCCTTCCTTCACGTCCTTCTCGATGTGGGGAGCCACCACCTCGGTGAAGAGCTGCTTGGCCGTCATGGGCGGCTCAGAGCCCTCAGGGGCGCGGTACGAGACGTAGGGCTTGAGCTTGAATCCTTCCAGGTCGGGGACGACGAACTGAGGCACCATCTCCTTGATGAGGATGAACTTCTTGTTGGAGGTGAGCACGCCCAGCTTCTTGGCCCCGCGGCCCTTGTTGTAGCTGCGGGGGCCGCGCTTGCTGGTGAACGGGGACATGCGGTCGGCGCCCCGCACCAGCCCGCGGGCCAGCTCGGTCAGCAGCCCCATGCCCGGCACCTGCGGGCTCAGCCGAGCCGGCGCAGCGCCGGTCCCGCGTCCCCCTCACGGAGCGGCAGCGGCCCGACGGAGCTCCCCTCGCCTTGGCGCCCTCCGCACACACCAACACCGCCCGCTCCCATTGGCCGAAACGCGCCAGCCAATCCGCAGCGCCTATCGTAACCCGCGGACCATTCGGCGCGGGGGTGGGGGGGCTGTCCCACCAATCAGCAGCGAGGAGCCCGGGGCGTGGGCGGGGCCTGCCGCTCCCCCTCAGCGGGCGGTGGCGGCGGCGGGTGGGGTCTTCCCTCCGCGACCTTCGGCCCCGGCCCGCGGGGGTGGCCTTTGGCCCTGGCCCCGGCCCCGGCGGCGGCGGCGGCAGCGGCAGGAGGTGAGGGGACGGGGACCGGGACACGGCCCGGTTGCTCCCGCCGCGGGGTGCACGGGGCTCGGCGCGGGGCCGGGCCTTGCAGGTCCGGGGGGTGCCGGTGCCCCGTGGCGGGACGTTGTTTTTTAACGTCTGCGTTCCGTGATGTATTTTCAGGAGAAGGAGGGAAGCGGAGCCGGGCAGGGGCTGAGGGCTCGGCCCGCAAAGGCGGGGTGAGCCGGCGCTGGCCTGGGGGCTGCCCCGACCCGCTGACGGGGCTGCGGCTTGTTTCTGTGAGGCTTTTCCCGCGGAAAATAAGTGTCGGTAAGCGGCCCCGCGTCGTGACGTGGAGCTGATAACCGGTGTTTGCACTTTCTGTCAAGAAAAGGTAACCCAGAGACCGCCCTGTGTGCGGCTCTGGGGTGTGGGCACCTGGCGGGGGCTCCCACGCTCCTGTGGGGGTTTCAGCATCGAAGTTCCCCTGTCTGTGTGTGTGTGGGGGTGTCGTCTGTGTGTGTGTGTGTGGGGGTGTCGTCTGTGCGGGGGTGTCGTCTGTGCGGAGGTTTCTGTGAGAGGGAGCAGAGACGTGGCCCGGTTCTCGGGTGTTGGAGTGAAGTCCTGTCATGTCCCCTCCCAGAGGACTTCGGTAGCTGTTGTTACTGGTAGCTCTGCTTTTCCTTGAAGACTTAACTGGGTTTTGTTGCTCAATACAAAGAAAAAGGGATGATAAAGTAAAAAAAAAAAAAAAAAAGTTGTTCCCCTTGAATTGTCTTGTTCTGCCAAGCTGGGAGAGCAGTGCTGGTACGCTTGGCACTGCAGAGTTAAAAAGACTTTGGATTAGAGAGCGCGGTCATCTCTTAACTCGGTCTTCTCTGTTTTTTATTTTTGCTCCTGCTGTTCCTCCAGACATGGACGAAGAAGGCAACAGCACCAGCCTTGAGGTACGATATGCTTTGCTGTTATTTTTGGACATATTTATTTCCCTATTAGTATTTCCAGAAGCTGAAAGCTACTGTACCCAATTTGATAACATTTGGGTAATGTCTTTAGATGGAGTGCTTTTACTTTGAAAGAACCTTTCCTGATAAGAGTTTTATCCTTCCAAAAATTTCAAGATTGGTCCCATTTTTTATGTGTGTATGTTTTTATTTTTTTAATTTATTTTTTTTTTTACTTTAAACCATTCACGTTCTGCTTCGTATTCTAAGCTGTTAGCAGAAGGATACAATTTAAGCACCTTTTGCTTCAACAATATGTTCGATAGCCTAAAGATGGAAGAATTGTGGAATTCTCTGGCAGCTAGCTCTCCTTGAATTTGTTCTTAGTCATAAATAAGAAACTCATAGTCCAACAAGGCATGTGGTGCTTTTCATAGTACTGAAAGGCAAGGCCCATGGTAGGAAATAGTTCTTCTCAGAACTAAAAAATACATATAACCTACTTGTACACAGTTAAAACGTCTTCTGTGAAGATCCAGTGCCTGGAGTCAAAACAGGCACGTGGACCTCTGTGCTTGTGAGCTACAAGGAAGTCTGGTGTCTTGGGCAATCCCAATTTAAAGGCCTTGCTTTCAGTGCTGATAAGCGTTTTCCACCCCTCCCTAGATGGGGTATGTCTCACTGTTTGCCTTTGATTGCAATGTGAAAAGTTGTTAAACTCTCAGCAGAGCTGCTGGTTCTGTGCTTGGGACTCTGGATGACTGACAGCATTATTGAGGTAGCTGTATATTTTTGTTAATTACTGTTAATTCCTATTTTCTTAATGAAATTTCAGCATCATTGGAAAAAGCAGGCAAACGCTATTTATGCCAATACATGCTCTTAGCATATCACTGCTCCGTTTTCTGATGACGGAGGGTCTTTTCAGGTTGTTCCACATGTGTTTTGTCTCCAGTAATTGTTTGAGGGTGTGTAAGGCACCTGTGAAGTCCTTGAATTTTGGTGCTGGCTGTAGCCCACCTAAGAGAGGTCCTGCAGGCTTGGGCTGATGGGTGGGCCCTGTAGAACTGATGACTTCACTGTGACCTCATACCTGTCTCAGATGCTGCCATGTAACTATAACTGCTTACATGTCTCAAGCATCTGTAAGGTTGCAACCTATCTGCTCGCTTTCTCTGCTTTTCCGAAAGGGTTTTCAATGCTTGAAAAGATACCCAGCAGCGTATGCGGGGGGAATATCATGTTTTCACCCGTGTTTGTGAGAAACCTTGCAAGAACTTCTCCGTTTTTCTTGGAGGTCTGAATTTCTTCTTTCCCTCATTGTTTTTCTGTATTGGGGCATGAGGGCTCAGCGTGCGCATGTGTGTTTTAATTCTTTTGCTCATGAATTTGTGCCTTCTCCCATGTAGCAGCAACGTGACTGTCAGTTGGCAACTACTATTTTCGATGTTATTTGAGATCGTACAGGCCTGGATAGCAGCAGAACTCTGCGTGTCCCTGACGCTGTCAAGGGGAAATAAATTAAGTGACCACAATAGACTTATACCAAGAACTTGCTGTATTTTACCAGAATGTGTTGTATTTGTTGCTAACAGATTTTCAACTTTTTTTTTTTTTTTTAAATTCTTATGACTTTCCACTAAATCCCACTAATAGCAGTCTGATAATAATAATGATAGAGTTAGTTTGACTAATGTTGGGAAGGTAAATTGTAGATATGCTGCGTTAAAGCAACCTAAGAAGACGAATTTAAGACAGCGATCTGTTTGAGTTGACTGGTCAGGCAGGAGTTCTATTTGCGCTGTAGAACTGGAACGAAGTTCATGAGAGAGACTAGTTTGGCGACTGCCGGCGTGCACTTCATTTCTCTCTTGGTGGTGAAGCTAAATTAAGAGGTCATCCAGATCTGGGACTGAGGGCAAAAACTGGGACCAGAACTGTGTGTAGTACTTAAGATTCAAGTACCTGTGAGGCTTCAGGACTTACAGGGGGACGTATCTGTCCTCGTACTTGGTTGTTTCCTGCTTGTTCCAAATATTTGGTTTCCTTTTTTCCCCCTGTTCTGGTAAGTTTTGAGCTGGCATTTGTGAGACTATTGTACCTGCCAGATTTTTTTCCTGACTAACAGCAGTCGGCACAGGTCCCAGGACTGTATACCCGAGGCTGGAGCTATTTCCCATGGGTGTAATTTTCTTTTTATGGTGAATTTAGTCTGCTGTTTTATGACTTATTTTCTTAGTCTCATAAAGTCCTTTGCATTCAATTCTCGTTCTTGTTGCTCTGAATAATGTAGAATCATCAAAGAAAATTATCACCTCACTGTTTGACCCTGTTTTAGGACTATTTAGGAATGCATTGAACTGACACCAACGTAGAACTCCGCTAATGACCCCTCTCCACTGAACGTCTTGTGTTCGCAAAGCGGGCTGTAGTTGAAAGAAAATAAAATCAAGTTGCGTTGTATGTGCCCGACCAGGCATTGAGATGTTTTTATGGAGGCTTTTTGCCAGTTGTGGGAAACTAATTTCACCTTCCTTTTGGTGCTAGGCTGTGTTACCAGCAGGTAGAACACGAATTCTTCAGTTTGTAGAAGACAGAATACAGACTACTATGGTAATGTATAGCTTTAATCAACTGGATGACAGATTGTGTGTGTGTAAATAGCGTGTAGCTTCTCGTAAGTTCTAGGAACCCCACTAGGTCACAGTCAAAGTCTGAGTGTTTGTTTCTTCGCTGTCGCTGTGCATGAGGCAGGAATTAATTCCTGTTATTTCATCCTGTGTAAAGTTGATCAGCTCGCAGATCTTGGGGGGAAAAAATGCTGAATATTTTGCATGTGAGCTTATGAGTGAGATACTGATGTAGTTTAAACTTCTTGAATGTGTGATGTTTTAATTAAAAATTAAGTGTTTATGAATGTACTTGACGTTTAGACATCTTGCTGAGCTAAGTGTTCTTCAGCCTTCCAAAAAGTACTTAAGGTTTCAACTTTAGAAGTTACTAAGTTCTTTCCCCTCTAAATTCCTCTCACAGCTGACGGGAATTGCAATTGGAGCTGCAGTCGCATTATTGCTTATAGCGATTGTTGTCTTTGTCGTTTTCAGAAGATTGAAACAATCTAGTAAGTACTCAATAACTGTTTCAAAGCCGTTTTCTCACTTATCTTCAGTATTTTTGTAACAATATGTGGCAGATTCTGTGCCGATTTGTAATTGCTTGCTGTGAAGGCAGTGATTCTTGCAGGAAAACAGCTTTAAAAGGATGAAGAACTTGTGTTGATTCATTCACCCAGGTCTCAACATAGAATTCATAACTGTCACATGCAGGATGCTGGAGGTTTTTATTTCTCTAGTGTATGATAGCCTTAGTATCAGTTGGCATGCAAATCATTTCAACCCTGCTGTGATTTCCCTGTTATAGTAATGAGAAATGGGTGAATTAGAGGTTTCCTTTGTGAGATTAAAATTACCTCATCCTTGTATCTGTTTAGAGAGCCTTTTTATCTCCTTCAGTGATTAGGTAGAGCCTCAAGCCAGCTCTTCCCTAGTCTGGCGTGGCTAACCAGAGTTGGATAATGAGGTGTCTTGTGTTGGTTGAAATTCCAAACGCTGGCCACAAGAGCTTGCTGCTTACTGGACAGGAGCCACAGCTGTTATGGAGGTAGCAAAATTGACAGCCTGTGCCCATGTTGCCCTTAGCCTAGAGCTGCAGATGGTTTCTGATGTGATGCTTCTCTTTTTCAGAACAACTTCAGCCACATGTGCCTCAGTACAGATTCCGCAAGCGAGACAAAGTGATGTTCTATGGGCGGAAGATCATGAGAAAGGTAAGTGCATCTGGCATGGTGGGAGAGAAGTAAAGATTAAAATCCGGTTCAGGAGGTGCTGTAAACTTTGAAATACTTCACTTGCTTAGCCTGGCCCAGGGCCTTCAACCTATAAAACTTCACTGGAATTTTGGGGATGTTTCAGAGCTCCTGGAGTTCTGCCTGAACTGCTGATGGAACAGCAATAGCCTCTCTTTCTGGCCAAACCTTACCTCTTTCAAGAATATTTGCAGGCATTGAGGGTAGGGGTAAATCTAACTCCACTGTGGAGTTGATGGGTTTGTATATATCTACAGTAATCTGTCTTTCCCAGTGTTTAGGATTATATTCAAGATATTCAGTGCCTCAGGATTGTCCCTTTCAGATAATGACTTCCAGTACCGCCATTACATTCAAAGCTGACGCCTTCTTTCCCATGTGAGTCTGTCTGTGGAGCAGATACTTGAATTTACCTTTCTGCACTCTACCTGTGAAGAGCGCTAAGCACTTCAGCATATGAGCCCTTGTTTTCTTGTTATGAATTGCAAGTAGCACTTGTCAAACTGACTCATTAGAGACTGTTCAAGAGGGGTTTATCCCAAGATTGACCTCTTTGCCTTGGATTGTCACAAGGAATACCACCTGTGCGCTCAGGTTCCTGTCCTGATGATGTTCCTGTCCTATTATTCTGAAAGGTTTCCTCAAGAATTTTCCATCAGTCAGGAATCTATTTCTGCATCAGTTGGTTAAATCCTTCAAGTCTATGGCTGCCTGTTTGATATTTAGTTCCATTTTTTGTTTGTTTGTTTTTTACTTTTGTCTTTGCAAGTGGCTTTTCTTGGGAAATTGCAACAAGAAGGCTTGAGAAAATCTGGAGACAGACACTTCCTTTAATGGATTAGGTTAATCTTGGTAGGCACGCTAGGTGTTCACCACCGATCGCCTGGATTTCATTTCACTGAGGAGATTAATCTTCCTGTCTTTCTCCTCAAAATACATGCTTCCCTTGAAGATACTTAGTGTATGTGGAATGTGATATTCCTTTTTTTCTTATTGACAGTACCCCCATGGTCAAAAGAACTCATCTTTTCAGAGGTGTCATGAGTGGCTGTCAGTGCAGAGATTCTGCATTCCTCACAACCTTGTGCAACAGGTCCTGGAGGTCGAGGTGACTTCCTTACTCAGCACTTCCCGTACCAAAATCTACGTAGCAACTTCTTGGAACTCCATGTGCAGTTTTAGTATGCATGATGCTGTTGATAAAGCCTGACTCTGGAAAGCTGCCTCTTACTGAGGTGGGGACTCCGACCCCTTTTCAGAGTAGCGAATGGTTGTCGCTTGCTTGTATCTGTATAGAATCGTTAAGGTTGGAAAAGACCCTTAGGATCATCGAGTCCAACCGTTAACCTATCACTGCCAAGCCCACCACTAAACCATGTCCTCGAGCACCACATCTCCCTGGCTTTTAAATGCCTCCAGGGATGGAGACTCAACCACTTCCCTGGGCAAATGTAGATACAAATGGTTGGTGAAGGAACAGGCTATTTAATGGTGACTGTGATAAGTGCTCCCTTCCCACTGTCCTGTAGAGTCAGAACCAGGGTGCAGGTCCGGGGGACTCCAAGCCAGGGGAGCTGCGAGGCAGAGCTGAGACTGGCCCCTTTTGGGACCGCAGGCAGAGCGTGGGGTGTCCTACCTGTGCCCTGTGGGATAACCTGCTCGAGCCCAGGTGTGCACTCGCATTGCTAGGGCACTGAAAAACAACATCTGTAGGAAAAATAAGGTACAGGTAAGTCACCTTGCTTTGTTAGTCACTGCTTGTTGAGGAACACTTCCTCCTGTGAACTGCAGCCTTCTGCCTCACACGCTGCTAAACTTTGTTGAGGTGAATTCAGATGCTTGGACTTAATAATTAGACACTGTGCTGTTTTTAATATTCTGTTCTGGGGCTGTGGTTCATTGTGGAGGGAGGAGATTACTCCCTGAACCTTGCTTTTGCCTTGCAGTTCAGGCTTCGCAGAGAACTTGGTAAAAAAAAACTCCCAATGAAAAGAAATTGTGTGTGTTGCGAGCAACTTCTTAATTTTAATATTCTTTAACACCGTTGTTTGTATGTAATGCACATAAGTAAAGAATGCTTAGAATTCCACATGATAAAATCATTTCAGGTAGTTTTTGGTTTGGGGTTTTAGACCTTGCTTTTTGCCTTTATTCCTGAATAAGACATAGAATATTACAAACCAGCTGCTGTTGATTGTACTTCATGTATTTTTGATAAAATACCAAGATTTTACTTTCTTTAAAAAAAAAAAGTGAGTCTCCAAACTAATTAAAGTTTGTTTGTTTGTTTGTTTTGTGAGAGAAACTTTTTACTGGGATTAAACTCCCTGAGAAACAAACAGAGGGCTAGTAATGTTTTGAAAGTAACTGATGAGATTTTTTTCTTGGTCTTGCAGTTGTTGCATTTCTCCGGAAGGTGGCACTTAGTAGCTGTTAAAAACAAGTAAAAGCCTTGCTGCATGTCTGTCACCAGCTCAAAAATGAACCAGGCCCTAGTTTGTCAGCATCACAGACTGCCGTAGGAGTTCTAGAGCTTTAAATGTTGCTTCTCTGCCTGATGTTGAGTGTTCCTGAGTGGGAACTGTATAGCTAAGGGTTTTTTTTTCCTCTCTACCATCCATTACCACTGTAGTGGTTGCTTATTAAAATTGAAGTATGAAAAATGAAAGTGATCCTGGAGTAGGTGTTGTTCCAGTTCGCCAAGGTCTTATATGAGTGCTTCACTCTGCTCATGTTCTAATGACTTGCTAGATAAATTGGAGCTTTGCAGGGCTGGAACTAGTGGGTTGGGATTTTTTTTGTTTGTTTTGGTTTTTAGTAAATGTTTTTGTTTTCATTATTTTCTCCTAGGTTACAACTCTTCCAAACTCTCTGGTTGGGAACACTGTGCCTCGCCAAAGGATGCGGAAGCGGGCAAAAGTTTTATCTTTGGCTAAAAGGTACTTGGGCTTTTGGGAAGGGGAAAATTCATGCCACGGAGGCTGGTTTTGTGGGGTTTTTTGTTTGTAGTGTGGAGCCTGTCCCTAGCATAGTGCTTTTTCATAGCTGCTGTTTTTTTCACAGTCCTGTCTGCTGTGCATCAGCCTTGCATTTTGCTGGGCAGTTTGCTGAAATGGGGTGGTTTATGCACACAGCAGGCTCTAGTTTTGCTGAAGAAAGGCAGGAAAGGAGCAGCTGGAGAGTGGAATGCTACTGTTTTATCGACTTGATAATGTGTGACTTGGCATGCCATGCATTCAGTCCTGCAGTCAGCCTATGGTGTCAGTATACAGCCCATGCTTAAGACAAATCAGGAGACTTCCTGAACTTTCTGACTTGTCTTTTTCTTTGTAGGATTCTGCGTATTAAGAAGGAGTGTCCAACTCTACAGCCAAAAGAACCACCCCCCTCTTTGCTAGAGGCAGATCTGACTGAATTTGATGTAAAGAATTCCCATTTGCCATCAGAAGTCCTATACATGCTTAAAAATGTGAGGTAATGTTAAATGGAAAGAGAAGTTTGGATTTTGGTTTTGACGGATGTTCAAGTGATCTAAATATCTGGTGGTTCATGTCAAGTCTTAAATTTTATCGCTCCATGGTCAGAATCTTTAAGCAGTTGACTGAAAGTTCATCTGCGCAGGAGGAAAGAGTAAATGACTTCTAATTTTCTAGAAACATAAAGAAAATAGTTGAATGTGTTTAAAAAAAAAAAAAGAAAATAAAAAAAAAGGGATGTAGATTAGTGGGCTAAATTTGGGGATAATGATAATAAAGCTTTTCCAATATGAACAGATTTCTGTTAGTACATTTTTACAATTCTCTTTAGACTATATCAGACAATTTTTTTCGTACAGAAAGGCATCATAATTGGTAAATGTCAATTGAATACCATATTGACAGCTCTCTAAACTGCAGAGTCTTTTATTTCTCTGGCTAAAAAGGCCGCAAACAGAATCAGAGTCAGCTTAATCCTCCCAGCTTTTTGGCAGGTTGAGAGGAAAGGATGGTCTTTGTGCCTGTTGACTCAAGTGTTTATATTGCTGACACAGCAAAGAGGATGAGATCTTCAGGCCTGTGATTTCGGTTTTGTTTGTGTGTGATCATTTTTCTCCCAATTATGATATAGTTTAGTCCTGAAGGTCATAGATACTGTAGTAAAACTGCTGTTAAAATCATCTGAACTTTCTACTGTGGAATTATGATCTCCTGTGACTAATTGATGTTGCAGTCGAATTTGATTGATGCATCCTGTTAAATGTGAGCTCACGGAGCTGTATGAAGGGCCCTTCTGGTGCCGGGCACAGAATGATCAGGTTTAAGATGCGTATTTCTGTCTGGCTGGTAGCGACCGACTAGTTTCAGTATCGCAGGAGTCCAGTTGCATGTTACCTGCAGGAGATGGAATATTCCAAACTTACAAGTATGTGCAGATGACAGGAATTTTTCCCTTTGTTTTCAGTATTTCTCATGGGTTCTGGTTACGGGGACAGGGTACTGTATGAAAAGGGAAAATTCCACAGGGTAACTTCTCTCATGCAATGTGTGAATCTTGCAGGTTTTTATATTTCTTCTCCTTTAAAAGCCATGCTGGTGTTTCCTTGAGGAAGACTGGATATACTTCCTTCTGAGCCTGCTGGCGTTGCTTGGTGTGCTACTCAAAAAGGAACTCCAGTATTTACAGTTCTCAGCGTTTCTCGGCACTCTTGCGCTTCTGTCTTGGGGAGCTCTGCTCCTTCTGCCATGCAACAACTGCCTCTGGGGTTCCTCTGCTACTCATGCCTGGGGGCTTTGCTAATTTAGGAAGGATTTTCCAAAGGCAGTGACAATTTTAGGTTTCCCTTTGCAGAAAAGGGAAAAAGGCTAATCTCTCTTCTCTTTTTTTTTTTTTTTTTTTTTTTTTTTTTTTTTTTTTCCTGCAGGGTCCTTGGCCACTTTGAGAAACCTCTTTTCCTGGAACTGTGCAAGCACATGTTTTTTGTGCAATTGCATGAAGGTGAATACATCTTTCGTCCTGGGCAGCTGGATAACAGCATCTACGTTGTGCAGGATGGCAAGCTGGAAGTTTGCATTCAAGAAAGTGTAAGAATAAACTGATCCATGGTTCTTGAGATCAATCTGTTGGTGTAGCATATAGGTTGTCATGCATCATTGAGTATCGATTAAGCTTAGACATTTGAATCATAGTGATTTAGAAAGGATTACTTCCAGCCCTTCAGGGCCATAATATTTCTACAGATCAAGGTTTTGAGCTGTCATCCCCGGTGTCTTAGATGAAAGAGTGAAACACAATGCTGATCAGGCATTCTGGAATGGCCTCACATACTCTAGTTGCATAGTTATTGAGGGAGGACAGGGTGCAAGACTGTCTTTGCATAGCGTTGGAAACGTTCTCCTTTTGGATGGTAGCTATATAAAACAGTTAGGTGTACAGATCAGGAGAGACCAAGTACACTTCACTCCATAATATTCTAACGTGGTAGTTAGCGGGTTTGCCTGGGAGGTGGAAGATTCGGGTTCACTTTTGGGTACACAGGGAAAAGAAATGATGGCTTGTGTTACAGGTGAGTCTTAAAATGTTGAGTGCTAGCCCTTGCGATCCCTTCTGCCAATTTAGATTTTTTTTTTTTTTTTTTCCCTTTTTCCTGACTGAACTTTGAGTTTAGTTTTAACATGTTTTCTGATGGCTGAAAATGCAGGGGGTTTGTGTTTGTATATTATCCCAAATTTGCTGACTTCAGTATATTTTTGTATTTTGCTGTTCTTTGTTTTGTGCTACCTCTTGACATGTACTCCCTCGACAAAGAGAGCTAATCCTGTCTCAGAGTAAAGGAGGCTTTTTTTTTTGGTTGTTACATAGCAAAGAGAAGCAGGTCACATCTCCCTCTAGACAAAACTGGCTTTTAGTTTCTTTTAATTTATCACCTTTAGAATGGTAGTTTCAAACTTTGGTGGTTTGAATTAGCACATTTCCATCAGAGCACAGAGAAAACAAGCATCCAAATCATAATGGGGGACCGTTTCTGTTAGGGCCGTTCAGAGTATCTGGGAGAATGAGAGCAAGTTAAGCTTTCTGAAATGCTCCATATATGCCCAATACGCAACTGTGAGCCTGCAGTAATCTTCTATCCTACACTTGCAGGATGGAACAGAAGTGGTTGTGAAGGAGGTGCTGGCAGGAGACAGCGTCCACAGCCTTCTCAGCATTCTTGATGTTATCACGGTAAGTTCTTGAACGTGCAGGTTTTCTGTAGTGCTGCTTTTATGTCACAGCGCCTGTCAGGGGAAGCAGACTTTGAATACTGCTAGGAAAGAATCAAGAAAAGAATGTAAAATGTTTCTTTGACCAATTCTTTTCCTCTTCCCAGGCATCAGAGCTGTAAACTTAGCTCTGGGGTATGTAAGTTGGTTGTGAAACGTGTGTGCTTGACAGTGTAACACTGGCTATTCTTGATAAGCAGTAGGATTTGAATTATTCTTTTATGGCTTTGCTCAAGGTCACAAAGCAGTCAGGAGGAGGACCAGATTAGGGCCCAGAAGTCCAGGCTTTTACACGGTTTCATTTGTTACTTACTGAATTTATTTTTATTTAGTCTAATGAAAACAAATCTGACAGTTGTTATTATTGTAATTATACTGTGAAACCAGCTGATGGATTTAATTTTTTCTAATATGTTAATGTTGGTGGTGACCATCTGAAGGTTGTGCTATTTGGCAGGTGCTGAGATGAGCTAAATGCTAGCTGGTCGTATTTATTGCACAAATTAGTGGTGTGGATTTCGTTTCGGTTGGAATTACGGTGGTGGTTTTGCTGAAATTGTCACAGTGTGTATGTTTAGGAATACCTAAATTGAAGGTGGTGAATTCATCACGTTCAAGAATACGCAAGCGCTTAAAGTGCTTACTAGAGAGATTGTGGTAGTTGAGAGGATGAAGATAATCTAATCAATAACTTGTTCATATTTGACCTTGTATCATGTTTCTCCTGTGCTTGGCTGTCTCCTTTCATTAAAAGGTACTGTTATTCTATGCGTAAGTTTTAATGATTCTGTAAGGTGTTCTTTCCCACTTTTAGATGCAAGCATATATCTATCATTTCCATAAAACCTATCGAAAGTGATAAACAATTTTTAAGCTTGGTCATGCTTTCTTCTGTAGAAAGTGAATAATTTGGACTGTACAAGTCTAGTTCTTGCTGTCAAATCCATATTAATAGCAGATTTGGAGGGATCTTTGCCCTTGTTACTTCCACCGGTAAATCTTCTTAATATTCTAAAGAGCAGGACCATTGGATAGGAACACGAATACTAGTCGTGTTCTTTTCCTATATTTTTTTGCATAAGCAAGAAGAAATCCTTCTTGTGTAACAATGGTTTGTGGTTTTGTTTTTTAAAGGGTCGTTGCCATTCGTTTTGTGTTGTGTGGAGATTTGTTTTTTGTTTTTTTTGGTTTTTTTAATTCTCATGCTATCATTTTTTCTCTTTCTCATTAGTTATACCACTGGTAAATCAGAAAACAAAAATTATCAAAAGTCTGTTAAAAAGAGTTATCAGTGTGCAGAAGTGTATGTAACCAAAAACCGTGCAAATGTTTTTCCTAAAGTAGCTTATTCTCATTTATTTTTACAACTCTCTTTTCTGCCTTGTTGCCCAGCTCTGTGAACTTGTTTTATTTCTGTTTTTCCTCTTCCTAATGCTCCTTGCTGACTTCAGGTATAGCATGAAAATGGGCAAGGAGAGAGAAAGTAGTGTTGATCAAAACAGAGGAGACTTGTTGGTGGCATTCCAAATTAGTGAATGAGTCTTAGAACTTCCTGCAGATACCATAACCTTAATTAAACTTCACTGTACCACCAAACACGTGGATCTGACATGAAGAAAGAATGTATTCAGAGAGGATTTGAGTTGTCTGAGCTGAATTTTTGATTCCTTTCAAATGGATTTTGTAACGCATGATGTCAGGCCGGTCCCCCACTTGGTTGAGAGGTGTGCAAGAAAATTGAGGTTGCTGCAAGAAGTGGCAACCTCATGTTGTTGGATCTAAAAGAAAGGTCATGCAAGAGGTACTTTTCTAACTTAATTTTCCAATTTTTTAAATTGAAAAGTCCCCTTAGATTTACTAAATACAAAGATACCAGCTGTGACGTAAGAGACTTGTTCTGTATTTCACTTATTCTAAGAACAGGTAAATGCTGCTTTTTCAAAACTTGAAGGAGGAATTGGAGGCTTTAAATGCAGGTAGATGCTAGCCCTTTCCTGGTATTTTGGAACAATTCTGTGTTGTAGTTAATCTAGCTCTGGATTGATTCTGCCTCAGATATTAAAGAAGTCTCAGAACTGAACATTGGTGATGTCCATGCGAGTGTTTCCAGAAGCCCTTGCTGAGTGCTCACTCCACCCCTGTGTGCAGTCAGATCTGGTTCCTGAATGGTGACTTTTCATTCAGAGCTAAACGGGACAAACGGAGACGGCGTTTGACGCCGATTGCTTGAGCTTTGGGTTTTACTCTTCCTTTGTCCTCCATGTGGAGGTGGTATTTGGAAACCTCTGAGCAGGTGGCATAGTTGGAATGAAAAAGAAGGGACTGGGAGGAATAGCAATCAATTGCCAGCGTCTGAGGGGGGAAAAAATGAAAGTCTGAGGATTAAAAGAAGCTGAAAAAACACTTGGATAAAGGTGCACCTGCAGGGCTCACGTCTCTTTAAATGACAGTGGACAAGATAGATGAGGTTATAAACAAGCAGTTGATTGCTGCAAGAACGTTGGGTTGCAGCCCTGTCAGTGTGGTGTGGAGGAAGATGAAATCCAAGCAATGGGAATAGAGAGAATATGCCAGATTTTTGGGTACAAAAAGGAGTTACCACTCCAAGTGGGAGAATGTAAAGCACCTGGGTCTTTTGTAGCAGATTTCTTAACCAAATTCATTTGGATTTGGCCGTTGGCTGTCATCTGGATTCAACTACTACTTTAGCTGTGACATTTGTCACCTACAATATTTAATTACTCCACAGCTCTTACAGCAAGACAGAAGTAAATAGTTATCTGTGTTGAGAACAAGAAGTTCTCTGTTGAAAAAACCTCTAGTTCACTACTGATTATAACTTAACTGTTCCTTCTGACCTCAGTGTGCGATTGTGAAATATTATAATTTAAACGTGGTATTCTCCGTGTACGGCTGATTACATTATTTTTGAGAGAACTGACAATTACGGGAACATTTCCTCTTCGCGTTCCTCTGACAGCTTTTAGCGTGTTCCAGACCAATTAGACGTGGTTGGCCCTTTCAAAAGTAGGCTGCTCTCATGCAGCGATTTCGAAAAGGAGAAATTATGTGCTAAAAAACTGGAGGGATAGGCTGTTCTTTGGAGAAAAAGGCTGCTGCATCATTATCCGTTATTATCCTTAAACTGATTTTCTGAGAGACTGTCAGCATTGGTCTATCCTCAAGCAAGCACTGTTCACAAAAAACACCAAACACTTTCCTGGGTAGATTGTAGACCATAAAAATGTGATAAACAGTGCTTATTTTGCCCTTTTGAATAACTTATTATGGAACACTGGTAAACTTAATGCTTACCCTTTGCCCAGCATCTAAAGATTCAAAAGATTTCTTTAGTTTTTCACTATGTATTTGGTACAGAAATTGGTAGGAAATAGAATTGATGGCAAGTATAGCAATGTATGTACTTAAAAGCAGACTATATATGTTTTCTTTTGCGTTTGAGTATGAGGAGAATTCCAAACTGCTTCTTCATCTGAAGCCAGGCTTTAAACTGGCCTGTAAAAGAGGACTGTTGCATTTATTTTTGGTACAGCAAAAGGCACGGAAATTTAATTTGTTAATTTCTTTGCTTAAATTAAAAGAAACTTGGGAAAACTGAGGATGCCTAGTAGCTTTGCACTGTAGGTCAAAGATGTTTAAAACTTCAAATCTCTCGGGAACTTGAAAATCAAAGCTATTAATACCGTCCCCAGATTTTATAAAAAGGTCAGCTGAAGTTGGTGTAATTAAGAAATTGGTTCCAATTAATTTAGTTTAATTTTAGAATCTGTTTCATCGTGACTTCCAGACCAGCAAGGCAGACAGAGCTGTAGCTTTATTTTCCAGAGTGTTTATAGTCGTACTGAATGTATCTTGTTTGGTTTTGCTGTGTTCTTTAGGCAGAAATTCTTTTGCAGTGATTGTGTTTAGTTGTCTGATGCTCTGGAAGACTTGCAGGTTTTTCCATTTGTAATCAGCATTTAGCATCTGTGTGTTTAGTGTTTGGAAAAATTTGCCTTCTGCTGCTCAGGAGGAGTGAAAGCTTCAGAGGCTGAAAGGTGACTGTGTCAAAGTAAAAACTCCATTTCTTCCTTAGCTCCTGCTCCATAACACAAAAGGACTCCTTTTATCTTAGAAATATTAGATAAATCAGTGTTTAATGTATTAGTAAATAAATTCATGACTTATAGATATTCTTTTCAGCGTTTCCTAATGGGGTGTTGTCTGGAGTTTTTTATCCAAGTGTTTGGCAGTAGATTTTTGTTAAAATCTGTTTTGATTCAAGGGGGAAAATCCTAAACGAGAGGCTTGCCTTCCAGTGTAAGAATCTCTGTGTTCTACCCACTTCCAGTTTTATCTTTCATAAAAAGATGAGCAGCTCAGGATGGCCTAGACCCAGTTTATCTCAAGTAAAGAGAAGCTGTTTGGCTTTGTCATTTGGAATATTTCATATATACCTATGAAGATACATATATCTATCTATATATATCTCTATATATATATCTCTCTTGGAACACAACAAGCCTGCCCGGTTTTTGTCTTATTCCATTATGTATGTAATTACTATACAATTTTGTTATAGTTTTTGCTGATTGTGTGGGTCTATGATTGTTATTGCAGCAAATAGCTTGGACATCAGTACAGTTAAGAAAATCAACAAAACCTCTTTTCTCTGCAGTCTTGAATAGCTGGAAGTTGAAATACTTCTGAAGCCTGGCTTTGTCTGTAATAAAACTGTAGCAGAGGTGACAGATGAGCCGGTTCCCCTTAACGTGATACACCTTCTCGTAGCTCTTATTTCTCTACCTCTGTCTCTCTTCAATGCTAGTGAAATTGCTGGTGTGAATTCACCTGACCATGCTGCCCTCATTACACCACCTGCAGGGCATGGAGCTTAAGTTCAAGGCTTTTTGTGGTCAGACGATGTCTGCCAAGCATTTACAATATCAAAGTAGAAATTTGGGAAGAATTGGGTCACATAATTGGTGGATTAACTTTGTGTCTCTGAAACTTTCCATTAGGGTCACCCTGCTCCTTATAAAACGGTCTCAGCCCGAGCAGCTATTCCGTCCACTATATTGCGACTTCCAGCAAGTGCCTTTCAAGATGTCTTCCAAAAATATCCGGAAACTCTTGTTAGAGTGGTACAGGTAAGCTTTGTTGCTAAGTAGAATTGGGGGGGGGAAATCACTCTTATTTCAAAGTTACAAGGAAAACATTTTGAAGTTCAGCAAGCTCATCATCCTTTTGCAGATATGGAACTGTTCAGTATAGCTTCCTTTCAAGATCTGGACTAGTTCTGCTATTCCTCTTGCTCTTAGAGCCCTAGAATTAGTGATAATTCATATATATATCTATATATATACATTGAATCAGTTTCTGCATGCGATAGCCTCTCAAATCAGCCTGACCTGCACTGTAAGCTCATTGGTCCTGGTGGAGTAGAATGTGCTGGCCTGGGCTCTGCATTATGGCTATGCACCAACAAGGCTTCAAAATGGTTTAGAGTATGGAAAAGACTGTCGCATATTCTGAAAAAGGACTGATGTGTCCTCAGAAGCTGTTTGTTGAGGGGCGATGCTTTGTAAAATTCACAAAATTCAGCCTGAGATGTGAATTTCCACTTCAGAAGCAATTGTCAGCACCTGAGGAAAGAGCTGTGCTTTGTATTAGTTTTAAGTTCACCTTCCCTTGCTTTGCAGGAGCTTAGACAGTTTTCAAGTGAGCACTGCAAATATGTCTTGTCCATCCTGCAAGGGGAAGCTAGGGCAGGGACTAGTGTATTCCTGGTTTCAGTTTGGAGGGTTTGCCGAGTGGTGCACTGTCCCACAGGTGCAATAATCCAGGGGGTGCATGTGACCCGATCAGTCATTCGGGTCTGTCCTTTTGTTTTACTATCACTTCTAAATCTTGTCCTTGCAAACTGTTCTGGTATCTGGATGATTTATGAACCTCCTAATACTGATGGCTGAGGAGAACAGATAATTATACCAATTTAATTTGCTCTGTGAGAGCTGATACAAAAGAGAGGATGGCTTAAGAGTGGCAATAAGCTGCCGGGGCAGAGGAAGGTCGGGTGGCAGTGATGTCTTATGCTAGTTTAGAGTGTTTGTAGAGCAGCAGCACAGGCTCTGTATGGGGAAAGCTGAAATAATTTTTTTAATGGAAGCAAAAAAATGGAAGCAAATGCATTTATTTCAAGACATGTTTATTATTAATGTTTACAGAAAGCAAAAAGCATTATTTGGTGTTTGGAAATAAGGCTTTGGATTCTTGTGCTATCAAATGATTATGAAGTGTTTGGTAAATCACTCGAATCTCTCTGTCTCAATTTATCAAACTGCTGAAAAGGAATTTCAGCTTAGGATAGAGTCTGTATTTTATAAAGTGCCTTCAGGTACTCTGGTACGTAGCTGTATCTAAATGCGAGAACGAGTGTGGGAGAATACTGAATCCATTCCTGTTGCCTCTTGATTTCCCATTTCTAGATCATCATGGTAAGGCTGCAGAGAGTGACATTCCTCGCTTTGCACAACTACCTTGGTCTGACTACTGAGCTCTTCAATTGTGTGAGTTTGGGGTACATTTTGTCTGCTTTTATTACGCAGCCTATCTGTGACTTGGCAGAGAGAGGTTTTTCCTTCTTTCAGAAGATCATAAAGCAAATGTTACGTATTAATTTAATAGTGACAGTACTTGAGAAGTAAGGTACTTGCTATAACCAGCCCATAAAATCTAGCCTACGCTGATGCCTAGAGAATTGGGGTGAGAGGGACAAACTTAAATTTCGAAAGTTTCAAGAAGCGCATCACTTCGAACTGGTGTATGTGCATCGCTGTGCACGTACATCAGTATGTTGCAGCAAATCCTGATGTGTTAATGATACTGAGTCACTTCTACCTGCAGCAGTTCAAAGGATGATGTACCCTTGGCGGGAGAGGGTCCGGCCAGGGAATGCTTAAGCAAAATGGACGTACATAAGTCCATGGGCCATGATGGGATGCACCTGGGAGCACTGAGGGAGCTGGCAGATGTCATTGCAGGGTCACCCTCAGTAGTCTTTGATCACTGCAACTGGGAGAAGTACCCCAGGGGTCAGTCCAGGGTCCAGTCCTGTTTAACACGTGTGGGCGTGTTTTACGTTTGCCTTTTCACCTTGCTGCTTGCAGCAGAGCCACGCCATCCCGCTCATCTCTGTGGCAAGTGTAACATCTGGAGGAAGTTCGAGCAAAGCAGTAAAAAGACAAGTGTCTAATGTATCAGAGGAAGATCGTGGTGAAAAGTCTGAAAAAGCTGGGGAAGCACTGGAAACAGGTAGTGTTTCTGGAAATGTGTAGTAGATGTTCTTTAATTGTTGTGCTATTCATCAGAGGATTTTTATTTGATTAGAGTAGTTAGGGTTTACCTTAAATCAGTTTCAAGTTTGAAATTTTTGGATAGTCCTTAGCTTTAATAGGACATTATTACTGTGTTGTTAATGATATTGAGGGATGAGGGGGAGGGGAAAAAAAGTGGCTCCCAATGTTGACTTCATAGGAGGAGCTGTGAAAACTCTGCACTCTAGGTTGTAGCAGAAGAATTGCTGGATATGTGTAGGCTTTTGGGTTGAAGTGTCACTATGGAAGCTCAACATGGGAAAATAGACCGAGTTCAATTTTGCCTCTGAACCTGAAAACTTCTTTTTAATTAAATCAAAAGCGGGAAGCAGGTTTAAACAGTGTTTAACGTTGGTGTTTCAAAACCTTTAACACAGGCTTTAAGTTTTAAAACTGATTCGTAAGAGGTTCTTGCTGTCAATGAAATTTATTTTATTAGGGAGTGCTGTGTGTTTACATTCATGTAACTTTTGTTTCTAAATTTCAGATACATTGAAGATTTCTGGTACAGAAAACTCTGAGCATGTTTTCAGAAGAAGCCTTTCTTCGCCTCCCTATGCGGGGTCTGCAGAGACTTCTAGTAAGTAGTGCTTGGCAAAATTGTGGGAAATATCTAATGTATCTAATCATATGGGGGAAGACACAGGCTCTCTGGAGCACTGGGTTAGATAATCTTCCTGTTTATAGTAGATAATCATCTTGCAGTAGTACTGCTTCCTAACTCATTTGTCAAAAATTTATTTTCTGGAGTAACAAATGGACTATTATCTAAGAGAGCATTCCCTTGCTGTCTTTATTAGCCGTGGGGAACATACAGTAATTTGACTACTGAGAGACCTGCAAATGAAGAGCTTTGTTAATTGATATTACTGAAACAAAGTGAGTTATGATGATATGCTATCTTTCATGCAAAAGATGACACATGATTTTTGCTTGGCTGATTGTCCCAAAGAGCACATTACTTGGCTTTGTTGCTTTTAGAGGAATGTTTTTTGAGTGGGCAATAAAGGTGATTTATCACTGAATGCTCTCATGAGGCATTTATGAGGCTGAGCTGTTTCGATGCTTCAGTATTCATTTCAGTGAACGTCAGACATCTCCAATGCAAACACCTTCCTCTGAGCCAGGTGTTCAGGTTAGCTTTATGTTCAAGGCAGAGAAACTGGAACTTCTTGGGTGAACCATAAAAGGAAGGAATCTGTCTTTCGTTAGCTGAGTACCAAACTAACCATCTTGAGGGAGGTGTAGGGTCATGCTTGGATACTGTAGTCCTTATGGAGATACTGATAATAGAGAAGTCGT